>NW_017728918.1:97311274-97408188 GCF_001723895.1 Crocodylus porosus | reverse complement strand
CCCCACAGACTTTCCCACCTGGGGAGGGGCATGCATGCATGTGCACGTGTACTCAGCCCGTCCTCCCCAATTTTTTTTCTCCCTCTGCCTATGGTCACATTAATATCATGTGTAGACATGCTCACTTTGACAATTATTTAACTGAAACTGTTAGTGATCTCCAAGACCTCAGGTACTCATACAGCCATGTAATATGTCAATGCTTTAAAAACATTAAAGTCAATAAAATAAGTTACAGTGTGAAATTAGTTGGATTTAATATATCCTGTAATATTGTGTTGGAAGGAAATACTATTTTTGTTTATCAAGGACTGACGATATGGTTGGCACTGAACAGGGCAGAGGGTTAACCATGATCTCTTCCTTACAGAATTAATAATCCTTATAGCTGGGCAGCACAAAATACTCTTGAAATTATGGAGGAGAGGTAAGGTTATATTATAAAAGATCTTGTATGAAAACAAATGCATGTTTACAGGTGCTTGATGAAATGTTTACTGACCTACATTAGAGTTTGTGGGCTTCATGATGTAAACAGTCTGGAGGAGAATTTTGAAAAAGAAAAAGAAGTAGGCAGAGGTTTAAAAATTAAATATGCAAAGGGTATTTGAATAGGCAAGAAAGGATGCGAGACATTAAATATTTAAAGATAGGAAACAGAAGAAGCTAATAAAACATTAGCAGTAGATTAAAGAATAGAAAGGTTAAAAGAATAATTGAGAATAATTTCTAAAAAATGTAATAGGCATAAAATATAATAAAATAAGCAAATGTTATCAAATGTACAATTACACAGGTTAAAACAATTGGTTTCTTTTCAAAACATCAATTATTCAGAGCCATCTTTCTCTTCATTCAGCCCATATGCATGCATTTTTATTACTTTTGTCTTGTGTTTCCTCCCTCTTATTCCTTTTGACTCAAGAAAATATTCCTATTCAGGTTGTTACTTAAGCATATGCTTAAGTTAATAGGTATATCAATTAAAGCTGTGAGGTTATGTATGTGCCAGCTGCTATGACACAAAGAAATCACAGATGTTGGAAAAGGTAGAAAAAGGCACAAAAAAATGAAAGAAGCAGTAGGGCACAGCTCAAGCTCAATGAAGTGTTTTTTTTGTATAGTTCACATTATAATTTAAGTACTATTTGTATTTGTCTTTAAGTTGGAGGATTGGATTTGCTTTCTTAGCTGCCAATAGGGAACCTAAGAGAAAATTAACAGTAATTGCTTGAATGAAGAGTTTCAGGACTGTTGATACTCTGTACACTGAAAACATCTAGAATAGTAAAGGGAAATTTAACTCAGAATATCCAGCTATCAAGGTAATAATATTATGGCTAAGGTGAGAAAGTAGAGGAGTCTATGTATTAAAAATTTTTGAGCCCAGTTTTTTTTCTTTTGAGCCCAGTTTTTTTTTCTCCTGCCCAGGCAGGGGGTCAGACTTGAAGATCCACAAGGTCCCTTCTGACCCTACTTCTATGATTCTATGAAAAAAGAAAGTAAATCCACGAATGCAAGATTTTCCTGCTCATCAGTCACTATGTTTCTAACCTAGTGAACTCAGCACCCTACCAATATATAACTCAACAAAACGAGTTTTCCAACTTTATTGACTCTGTTTGATGAGGGCATTGTGGTCTGCGAAGCCTGTGCAGTAAAAAAAGGGAAAAAAATTACCCCCAAATTACAGTGCAATGTTATAATGATAAATTATACATCAGATATGCAGTTATAAAATTTATCAGCAATGCTGACTGCACCCCAGCTGGAAGACATCCTCTTCATCAAAGCATACTACATAAAAACTCATTTAAATGTCTATGCATAATTTGCCATCTGAAAGTTTTACACCAGCTGGTCTCAGACATACACGTTTTGTACCTTCAATGATTCAGACTGCACGTTTGAGATTGAGATAGTGGGAAAAGTTACTTTTTCTCTCCTTTTGATGTTGTTGTAATTATCCTTGGGTGATCTAATATAGAACCTGTCATTTAAGTCTTCACTCCCAATACCTTAAAACATCATAAAACACAGTCCTTTAAAGCTGGTTTAGTTTTAGCAGATGTGTTATTATAGGCCTTTCAACCCCCTAATCAGCATACAACAATGAGTTTCTTTTAACTGCTAGGCAAAGAACTATTCAGACTGCAATGGATGATACACTGCTTTGGACTTCTTTTTTTCTGCACAGATACAGCATTCTTGAAAGAGAACTCAAGATACTGAAAAAGCAATCTTTGCATTAGCTTGAGTGAGCAGGTGTTGGCAGGCATCAGCTATTCAGCTCTGCCAGGGCACCTCATCTTCACCTACAACATTCTGCTACTTCATTCTTAGGTTTCTTGCTGAGAGACTGTGATGCCAGAATGAGAAGCACCAGAACAAGTGCTCGGATGGAAGCACAAAACAGGTTGTACATCTTCCTTCTGCTCACCTTTCTTAGACATTCAATGTTTATATTATGCTTTACAAAAATGAGAAGCTGACTAATGTTATAAGGATTCCACCAAAAATAATATCCATGGAAATCTGGCATTAGGCAGCTGCTGTGTGATATCAGCCAGATTTTATAACGTGCATGATTTGGCAACTGTATTTAATAATTATTGTCACCAGCAATAGTAAAACAGCAATACAGTCTAACATCTATATTGGTTTTCCCATCAAAGGATCTCAGAGTGTCTCATAAACACTAACTGAGCATGCCTCACAGTTTTTTTTATCAGGTAGGTAAATATTATTATTTTCCTTTCACAGATGGGGTTAGAGGTACAAAGAGGTTAAATCTCTCATGTACTGAAATCCAGATCTCCTAATACCCAGTGTCTGCCTGTAACCATTAAAGAACCTGGCCACTTTTATATCACTGAGTAGTTTCTCATCTGCTCCTAGTTATGTGTTGTGCTCAATAGCCTGCTGAGCATAGTTAAATTATCATTAGAATGTAAAACAGTTGATTTACAAAATTAGAATGGCAATATAAACACAAAGATGCACAGTGTGTAACTCAGGCTTCAAGGTTTATGAACAGAAGAAATGCCTACCAGTACATGAGATATTACTTTAAATATTCACTAATGCTACACTGGGGCTACTACTTAAACTTAGATTTTTCTTTTGTGCCTTGTATCTTCATTTTTCTCTGCAGCCCTGATTATTGTACTCAAGGCTAAGTGAATCTACATTCCTACCCAGGCTTCCAGAGGAAAGAACATTAATCTGCAATGCTATTCTGTCTTTTTCTCCTTTCATTCTCTAAAAGTGCTTTGGATTTTAAAGGTACCTGCAAAGACTGAGAAATTAGTAACTTGTTTGAAAGATCGTCAAAGAATTCAACTACTTATATTCAATACAGATATACATGGAACATGGTAGAGAGCAAGAGACCTGTAGTTGTTTGAAAATAGATTGATTACCCTGATTCACTTGCATTTTAACCTGCCACTAGCCACAAATCTCAACTCTATACTTCCTCCTTCCTCTTTTAGAGCAAGTGATATCACATCCATTACAAACATTTTTGAGTATACCCCAGGCACCATCAAAGTCAATGGCAGAACACCCACTGATATAAAAGGGACCAGGAGCTGGCCTTAAACCTTCTTTTATAGAAACTTGCCTTTTGAGCTAAAATGAATGAGACCATTCAGCTTGAGGGGATTAAATCCACAACATACTGCTGGGTGCATCTACATGGGCCATTAGAGGGCAGTAACAAACTGTGAAGCTTATTGCCCTACAGTTTATTGCTCCTGGGAAGCTCCTAGGCACATGTCTGCACGTGCACGCAGACCACAGCACATTGAGCTGGGTTGCAGCAGCCCTAGCTGGCAGGAAACCCAGAAGGTCATCTTGTGCTGTGGAGGGGGTGGCTGGGGCATGGGGGTGCTTCAGTGCAGAGCTAGCCAGAAGGCAGCCCCTGCACTGAAGCACCCTCATGTCCCAGCCAGCTGGTCAGCATCTTATATGTGTGCTTGTGCACATGAAAAACCCCCACAGCAGGGTAAGACTTGTATCTACAAGTACTACCCTGATGCAGAGTTTATTAGTTTTGTGGACCCTAATAGGGGTGCACATGTAGATGCTGAGACATTTACTGCACAGTTAATTAGTCAATTGTGCAGTAAACGTGTCATGCAGATGTGCCTATTTTTGTCAGAACAGTGCTCCAACCACCAGGCTGAGAAACCTGTTCAGCCAAAAAACAAGCAATTATTCATGAGGGCAGAATGAAAGCAAGCTGGATAGAGACTATCTGTCTAGCCTTTTGGTTAGTTGTGCATTTGGATAAATGGGCAGGGGGAGGAACTTTGGCTCTAGTCCTTGAATATTTACACAGTTTTTATTAGAAAGTTATTGAATACAACCCCCCAGAATAATCTTGAAACCAAGGACAAGAACCCAGGTATTTTATTTCCCTCCCAGATCATTTGTTGATAAATTTTAGTATCAGTAACCTGTCCATGGACTGCTCATGGCTAGAGGTTCTCAGCATTATCAAGTGTCATGTATGACACCTACACTCAGATGCCTGCAGGGGATCAGGAAGAATTCTTCTCCTTCCTCTCTTGTGTATAATTTGGTTACCGGTAATTTTTTTTGTAAGCATTCTATGAAACACGAGAAAGCAGCCATAGATGAGATCCTGTCTACAAAGAAATGGCCTTGCTCTGAGATGGCAGAGGAAATCCACCCAGACATCTGGCTCATGTCTTACTTAGATATAACACTCAGTATGAACAGCTGGTGCCTGCCAAGATAGGGGCAGCACAATTTGTGGGTGGCAGGTGTCGGCGGTGTCAGTAGCAGGGTGGTGAGCAGCGACTGCCAGCAGAAACCAGCAGCGGCGTCGGTGGCAAAGCAGGGGTGGTGTTGCAAGTGGCAACTGGCAGTTGCCCCCAGAAGCTGGCAGCAGCAGCAGGGGGCACGTGCCGACCACCCACCGAAGCCGACGTTGGCGTCGGCAGCAGCCAATCTCGGGGGGACATCTGTGATAGGAAATAAATTTCAGGAATCAGGAAGTAACTTTCTCCCAGGTTAAACTACCTGGGAGCTTGGGGTTGATTTTGCCTTTTTCCGCAGCATGGTACAGTTTGCCTGCTGGTGTCATCTTACCTAATCAATTCCCAGCCTTGCTGGGGCCTCAGGTGTTGAAAATACCTTGGTCCCTCTTGTGGCCCTTTATTATTTTGAGGACTGAAATACTTGGCCTAATTAAAGTCCTTTCTGGCCCTAATTTCTATTAAACCATCCAAGATGTTCCTGATTCTCTTTAAACAGTTATTTTGGGGAAACAAAGACAGAATTAATCCATATTAATAAAATAACTCAGTATCTTAACAACAAAGTGAAAACTGAATAATCTTTTCATGGGCACAGTGAAAGCAGTGGAAACAAATGGATTACATTTCAAGTTTTTCTGCAAGGTTTTGGGAAGAATGTTACTTAAGTAACATTGTTCACACACGTACATGTATGTGTATGCGTATCTTTATGTAGTCTCTGGAAATTCTTTTATTCTTCATACACAGATTTTTTTTTACTGCATGGCTTGAATTCCTGAGTTATCAGATAGGTACCTAACTCATCACTGTGGCTAAAGTTCTGTGGATAAGAAAAGAACTCCATCAGCTCTGTCAATCAATCGTATTCTCTTTGGACAGTAATCTTGATCTGGCTCAAAAGACTCATCCTAATTCAAATTCTTCTCCTCAGTATTGTTAGAGTAATCCAGGACTTTGGATATACACAGTGCTCTCAATGACATGACTTTAATCTTCTCTCTTCTAAAGATAATGATCACATATCCATCACCTACTTCTCATTTGCTATCCTCAGTGACTTAATTTTCCATTCCAAGCCAGGAGGATTTAATTTCTTCATTGATCACTTTTTCTCTTGTAGTGTACAGGGAAACTTTGAGAAGATGGATTTAACAACTCTGACTGTGTCGTATGTCTCTTTCACAGTGTTAATCTTGATCATTTCATCAATATTATCAAATATTCTCAGGTTTGATTTAAGCTATTTCTTCTTCCTCTCTCCCCATGCTTTGACCTGTATCTTGACTGATCCTTTAAAAATATTTTTCAGCATTTATTTGTACAAGCTCATTTGTAATTTTTGCTACGATCCATATTTGTCATGCATATTCGGAGCTACTGCTAGGGACTACTTCATTTTTCTTCAACCAAATCACTTTCCATTCTTCACCATCCATCTAGTCAATTTATCAACACACACACTTACTTGCCTTTGAGCCTGATTTTCTTAACATCATAACTTTTGTTTTCGTGATAACTTGTTTTCAGTTGTGATTTCAAATTAATGCATGTCAAATTTAATCATACCTGCTGTCACTTGATTGAGTGCACCAACAACATTTTTTCTGCTTCAGTAATCTTGCCTCCATTTTTGGTGAAAGTGTCCTTCGCTGTAAGGTATTTGACAGTCTGATTCAAATAGTAGTGTAATCATTTACAAAATCGATTATTTCTGTGCCTGGTTGATAATATGCCTTGAGCAATTTCAATTTAATACGTAAGCAGCACAGCTCTGAATTATATAATACTCCATTTTATGGGAAGGAAAATTTGGAAAAAATTAAGGTTACCATATTTTTTTAGAAGTTCCCAATGTTCTGTAAACTATTTGAAGTATTCGAATTTTAAGGTATTATTGAATGAGTATTTTCATTAAATGGAGTAGGTTTAGGGCTATATTAATAATGGTCATGACTTTGATTTTAAAATGATGATTGTTAGGGTCTTCTTGCCCACTTTATTTTTCTTAAGAGTAATTACATTTTGCACTCCACTCTAAGTAGAATTCTTGCAGGAATTTATTTGCAAGTTTGACTATTTCTGGTGGTTTGTTTGTTTCATATGCTATGAGATTGGGGTTTTTTAGAGGTTCCTAAGTGATTTAGCAGCAAAAGCCCAATTAATACTCAGACACATGGATGGTTTTGAAACTCCTGCCTTCAAAATTTAATGTATAGAAATTATTTTCTTGCCATTACTTTCTAGTAGCAACTAGGTAGCTAAAAGATGTTGTACTATAATTTCCTTATTTTGCTTTTGTTTTAGTAAATTTATATGATGAATAGTCACTTTATCTTTCCAAGGCAATCTGCCAACTTTAATTATATTATATCTTGTATTATGATTATGCTATAATCTTTTGCTTTTTATTATTGATTATTCAGCTAGCATAAGGCCACATCTTAGGTTTTTTGAACTTACAGATATTTACAGTGGTCACTGTTGAGGTATGGCAACCTTTTCCTCGTGCTTTTGTTTGCTGTTGAATCTGACAGAAAAATGGGAGGTGTTTTTTTTCCCTACCCACTTCCTCTGTTGACCCCTATTGGTCCCAAGGCATCCAAAAATGCTGTGCATTGGAGCCATTAGATACTCCATGAGGATGAAAGTGGTAGCATGACATCTGGACCTTTCACACATAATGTTATTATTAATTTATATTCCAGTAACATCAAGAAGCCACCCAAAATATTCCATTTTGCTGGGCTCTGTATAAAACATAAACATAGAATCCTTGCACAAGAGTTCACATTGTAAAAAGATGAGACAGACCATGAGTAAATAAGGCACAAAAAATGAAGTAATATCAAGAGTCATAATGCAAGTCAATGACAAAACCAGGAAGAAAACCCAGGCTTCCTTAGTTCCACTCTAGTGCTTTGTCCACTAAACCATTCTACCCATGAATACTAGTATAACTAGGAAGATAAGCAAAGCCTAAAAATTTAGACTTATAAATTGCAACATTTAGGCTGCATCAGACATGCGGCAGACTATGCAGTTGTTACTGCCTAGTCATTTATTACTTGCTTATGCAAGTACTTGCTTATACATGTACTAAATGACTGCACAGTAACTAGCATTACTGCTCGGTACCATCATTGCATGGTTTCTCCCAATGCCACTGCGCATTAGCAATGAGCTACTGCGCAGTAGCTCATTACTACTGAACACTAGTGTTGCATCATGGTTGAATGCCCAGCAATGCTACTGTGCAGAAACAATGAATTATGGCATGGTAGCTCATTGCACTGTAGCATCTTGTGTAGACATGCCCAGAGTCACCAAAGGGCAAAAGGAATCATGAATACCCTTCCCTGGGTGGGTGAAGAAGAGACATCCACATCATCCCACTGTCCTCCTCCAGGAAATGCTGCTGTTAATCTACCATTTTGCTCAGGGTGAAATCTGGCAAAACAACATTTTTTAGTTGTACAAAGATTTTTAGTTGTTTAGTGGTTGATAATCAGAATTTCTTTTTTGTGGGATATTCCTACATTTCACCATTTTTTTAGCCCAAGCTGGGATGAAGAATTGAAATATCAACTTTTTTGCAGAATGGAAATTTGTTTTAAAAGTACTTGACATTTTCACATCTTTCAGCTGAAATGAAACATTCAACAGCATTCCAGAATCAAAGTACTTTGTTTCAGTTTGTCCAATGATGCTGAAATGTTTTGTTTTGCTTCAGTTAACATGAATCTGTTTCCCACTTCAGCAACTGCAATGCATTGTAAGAGTCGTAGTGCTAGTACCTCTTCCTTCTTTGCACCAGGCACCCTACCTGTACTGCGTACCCTTGATAGTGTTGAAGTAATGTTGTAGCTGTGATAGTATGTTTTATTGGACCAGCTAAGTGATTGGGATAACCTTAGACAAGCTTTCAAATGAGAAGCATTCTTCTTCGGCTCTGAGGAAAGATGCAGGCACAGCTATGATCTAAAGCAGTATGGAAGTCTGTGAAACTGGGGGAAAGAGAACTTCTCATGGGAATAACAGAAGAAAATATAGCCATTAGTGGGAGATCAAGATCTTTCAAAAGAGAAAACGCCTCCCTTCCCAATTCTTGCCCCAACCTTCATCCTGTGGTGTGAAGAACGATTTTCAGGACGCAGTTATGTTATAGTGTGCTATAATTCAATATCAGTGTTCAGTTCTTGGTTCTTAGTGTCCTGCCAGCTTATGAATTTTTGTTTCTAGGTTTGCCTAAAGAAGATGTTTTATAAATTTCCCTTGAGCACAAAAATGGTCAGATCAGGAAAGAAGTTGTTCTGTGAAAAGTGTGCCCTTACTGATGTTTGTGTGTCCCCTTCTGTTATATTTTTTTCTGTAAGACTTAATTCTGGTGTGTAGTTTCTACATATTTTTGATATTCAATATAGAGATGAATCTCTCATAATGCAATGTGGTGTTTTAGATAGAGAAGATACTACAGGGTCTCTTGGAAGATGTAGTTCCCTAAAGTGCCGTAAAGGGCACTGTTTTAGCTCAGGTGGGCATAAATTAGTGTAAAAACTAATCCTAAACCTTTCAATTTGGTTCAACAACTCAAACATGTTGATTCAAGCTGACCCAACCTAAATAAAGTATTTCATTTTGGTTTTTCCCAGCAGGGAAAAAGAAATGAACTCTGCAGAAACTGAATTATTCCTTTCAGCAGGAAGGCGAGGAGGACGGAAGAGCAGAGGGATTAAAAATGTGTGGAAATAATCCCAAGCAACTATTGTTACTTAAAAAAAAACTGGGGAAATATCTGCTTTCATGTATACTTTCACAACCATAGTGACTTCAGGAAAGCAGCAAAGTTGTTACTGGGTGTATCTATAAGTGTACTTTAATGCTCAGTAGCCTATTTTACTGCACATTAAAGTGTCATTAAAAAAGTGCTATTATGCTAATGCAAGCAAAATAGGCTACTGGACATTGTCAATTAAAACTGTCTGCATTTTTCTACTGCACAGTAAAGCAGCCTAAAACACATCTTTAGTACCTCACATTGGAAGTACTAAATTTAATGTGCACTAGGAAAACCACCTTAATGCACACATAGACACACCCACTGAAGGCAGAATTTAATCCCTAGAGCCTAAACTTCTAAAACTTCTGTTTACAAACATGTTTACCATCTTAAATTCCATTATTTTCAGCCATATTGTATCATATGATGCCAATCTGTCTTTTGAATTTTTTTTAACTGTACACAAGATCAAGTAATTGTGATGAGAATGCTTTTATCAAATATATTGAAAATTTAATTAGCACAGACTCTTTGCTTTGAAAAATAAATTAATCCTTTCTGCTCAAATCTGGAAAAAAACCAGTTGGACATAAGCTAAGCATAGTAAATTTCAAGCTGAAAAAGCTCAAAAGCTACACAGAATGAAACACTGAGATTTATAAAGGAAACATTTATGCATTTTAACCAGAAATTATCACACCCATTATAGGGGTATAGGTTGTAGCCGTGTTGGTCTAAGGACATAGGCAGACAAGGAATTCATTCCATCCAGGAAGAGCAGAGAACAACTGCAGATGTTTCCTCAGCCTGACTAAGAGTATTTGTTCCTGAAAGCTTGCAAAAAATTTTTCCAACTATTTGAGTTGGTCCAATAAAAGATATTGTATACTCATATTATAGAACACACATACTTTCATGCCACAAAACTAGGAGTTGCATCCTATTGCTTTCTCAATGCCTACATGACCATATTGGGTTGTCCAACATGGTTATCCAAGTCCCAAAAATGCCACTCATGCAAATGGATAGCTTCATATGCATCCAGACTGGGTATATGTTCTAGCAACAACATGAAGGAAAGGCGTCCTGTGTTTTCCTCTGAGATATCTGAGTGGCTGGAACATTCACCTGGGAACCTGACAGGCCCTAGGTTCTTGGCCCTACTCCCAGAGGGGGTTTGAACCTCTAAGTACCATACTGCACTACAAATCAGTAATTACTCAGACTCTTTTCTAATACTCCTACTTTACCCGGGCCTCTATCATTGGTAGAATAGATGTTTCTCCCCTGCACTGCCCTCCATCCATTTTATCCAATGACTACATTAGTGGCTTAACTTCAAAAGCAGTGTCACAGAAAGCAATGAAAAATAGCTGACTTGTGGTGTGGTAGTGTGAGTGCTACATGTGGAAGGGTATGTGCAGACATTACACTTAGATTGACCTAACTAAGGTTAAGTTGATCTAAATGCTGAACTGTTTGGAGGATTTAGATGGGGCAAAAACTGATCATAGTGACATAAGTTAGTTCACCCGAAGAGGTGCAATACATAGACTGGGCTAACCTGTGGTCATCTAACTGATCATGTGTACATATTCAGAGTGCAGACTCAGGGCTCGGAGAATGGAGATGTTCCTACTCTGTCCCCACCCTAAATAGGCTATCTTTAGTGTTCCAACCCCTGACCCCCAAATGGACTAAACTCCTGTAGATCCAACAACCCTCTCCAGTGACCTGCCAGCCTCCCTGATCCCTAATTCCATCAACCCCACCCCCCGTGGACCCACTAGCCTCCCCCTCCCTCCTTCTCCCACCACCTCAATTTAGATCACTTAAAATAAGCTGCATGGTAATAGATGGGGAACTGAGAATATTTGCATGTGCCCAAAGTGAAAGGGGCTCTCATTTAAGCCCTTTCTGGAGGAAGGGGGACCCAGAAGAGTCCTGGGTCCAGTATCTCAGGTGAATAGCTTAGCCTAGTGGTTCCCAACCAGTGGATCTTGATCCAGCAGTAGATCTTGGAACCTCTTGTGATAGATATTGGAGCCTCTTGGAGTTGATCCAAGGCTGGGATGGGGGTGGTGAGTGCCTGTGTGCATGCAAGCACACACCCCAGCCCAGCAGGTCAGTCCATGGGGGAGGGAAGGGGAGGCAGCTTGATCATAGAATCATAGAATCATAGAAGTAGGGTCAGAAGGGACCTTGTAGATCTTCAAGTCTGGCCTGGGCGGGAGAAAAACTGGACTCAAATGAGTCCAGCCAGGTAGGCATCAAGCGTCTTCTTAAAGATCTCCAGGGTAGGAGCCAACACCACTTCCCTTGGAAGTTGGTTCCAGCTCCTACCCACCCTAACTGTGAAGTAGTTCTTGTGGATGTCTAATCTAAACCTACTCTCCAATAATTTGTGTCCATTATTCCTTGTCATGCCAGGGGGCGCTAGGGGAAACGGTGTCTCCCCCAAACCCTTCTGGTCCCCCCTAGTGAGTTTATAGACCTTCACTAAGTCCCCCTTCAGCCTTCTCTTGTGAAGGCTGAACAGGTTTAGGTCCCGCAGTCTTTCATTGTAGGGTCTGCCCTATTGTCCCCGGATCATGCGGGTGGCCCTCCTCTGGACCCTTTCAGTGTTATCCACATCCCTCCTGAAGTGGGGCGCACAAAACTGGACGCAGTACTCCAGCTGTGGCCTGACCAGCGTTGCACAAAGGGGGAGGATCACCTCCCTGGCTCTACTTGAGATGCACCTATGGATGCACGACGAGGTCCGGTTAGCCCTGCCAACCGTGACCTTGCACCATCGGCCCATGTTCATCTTGGAGTCAGTAATGACTCCAAGATCCCTTTCTGCCTCTGTGCTCTCAAGAAGGGAGTTTCCCATTCTATAAGTGTGCTACTGGTTTGTACTGCCCAAGTGCAGCACCCTGCACTTGTCAGTATTGAAACGCATCCTGTTTATGTTAGCCCACTCCTGTAACCTATCCAGATCTTGCTGCAATCTTTCCCTCCCTACTAGCATGCTCACCTCACCCCAAATTTTGGTATCATCAGCGAATTTAAACAGGTTGCATTTCACCCTGTTGTCCAAATCGCTGATGAAGAAATTGAATAGTGCAGGCCCAAGGACCGAGCCCTGGGGGACTCTGCTGCCCACTTCCCCCCAGGCAATCCATCTGACTGGATGTAGGCATCAATGCCACAGTCGCCTAGTTTTTTAATGAGGATGGGGTGGGAGACGGTGTCAAAGGCCTTGCTGAAGTCTAGAAAGACTATGTCCATGGCGACACCTGCATCCATTGCCTTTGTAACCTGATCATAAAAGGCAATCAGGTTGGTCTGACATGACCTGCCCCTAATGAAACTGTGCTGGTTGCCCTTGAGCATCATCCCTGAAGCTGGCCCATCACAGATGTGTTCCTTGAGGATCTTCTCAACGAGTTTGCCTAGGATTGAGGTAAGACTGACGGGCCTATAGTTGCCCGGGTCCTCTCTCTTCCCTTTTTTGAAGATGGGGACCACCTTAGCTATCTTCCAGTCATCTGACACCTGGCCCGAGCACCACGAGTGCTCGTAAAGTTGTGCCAAGGGCCCTGCAATAACCCCAGCTAGCTCCCTCAACACCCTGGAGTGGAGAGCGTCTGGACCCACTAACTTGAACATGTCCAGCCTTTCCAGATGCTCTCTAACCTGGTCCTCCCCAGCCTGAGGTCTGGAGGCATTCCCCTCAAGTCTGTCTGGTATCATAGTGGGAAAGTCCCAGTCCCCGCATAAGAAAACAGAGGTGAAAAATTGGTTAAAGAGTTCCGCTTTCTCCTCTGGTGCAACCATCAGATTGCCCAGCATACTTTGCAGGGGCCCCACATTACCCGGTGCCTTCTTCATCCTCCCTATATATTTGAAAAAGGACTTTTTATTATCCTTGATCTTGGATGCTAGTCCTACCTCTATGTCCGCCTTAGCTTTCCTGACAGCCCCCCTACAAGCCCAAGCACAGGAGGTATACTCCTCTTTGGAGATAGCACCCCCCTTCCACTGGGTGTATGCCACCTTTTTGGAAAGCAGGTATTCCTGGACGCCCTTGGTGAGCCAGGGGGGCTTTCCAGCGCTCTTGCCCCCCTTGCTTCTTGTTGGGATGGACTCCCCTTGGGCCCTGAGTATCGTTTCCTTAAGGAACGACCACTCGTCCTGGGCACTGAGTTCCCCTGCCCTCAAGGACCCCAGCGCCTCACCTACTAGTCTCCTCAACTTGTTGAAGTTGGCCCTCCTAAAGTCTAGGGCTACCGTCTTGCTGCAGGCCCTTGACACGCTGCGCTGGATGGTGAATTCCAGTAAGTGATGATCACTATCACCCAGCTGGTCAAGAACCTGGAGGCCCCTTACCAGGTCATCGCCTGTGGCCAGGACCCTGTCCAACAGGGCATTTCCTCTGGTGGGACCGTGCACCTCCTGAATTAAGTGGAGGTCCTGTATCTCAGTCAGGAACCTTCTGGAACGGTCTGACTTGGCTGACTGTTCCTCCCAGCAGATGTCCGGGTAATTAAAATCACCCATGACAACTGCATCCCTTGCCTTAAGTGCCTCTGCAAGCTGGCCCAAAAATTCCTGGTCCAGCTCCTCCCCTTGGTTGAGGGGGTCTGTAGTAGACTCCCACCATCAAATCGCTCTCCCCATGGCCCCCTTGAATCTTGACCCAGAGCACTTCAGCCTGCCCTTCCTCTGACCCTCTGATCGAAGCCCCATGGTGAGGGACAATGCCGCAGAGGCAGGAGCAGGGGTAAGTTGAGTGGGGCCCTGGCTGGGTGGGACTTACGTGTTGTGGAGGTGCACCCTCAAATATTTTGCCTCAATCTACCCCCCCTTGCTGCCCCACAGACTTATCTGCTGGGTGGGGGTGGGGGGCTGTGGCAGCTGAAGGTAGATCTTGGGTTGTTTTGAAATGCCAAAGGTAATCTTGTACTTTAAAAGGTTGGAGACCACTCCGTTAGCCACTAAAGCTGTGAGACAAAAGTGGGGAAGTACACACAGCTTTTTTCCCCATGTGATAGTCATGAATTTAGCCAACACCATTTCTGAGCATCTGAGGCCTCTAAATGTCCATAAGATATATCTTCATAGGCCCTGGCTACTACTGTGTAAACTCAGTCTATGTGAATATGCAGTCAAGCATAGTCTTCTGTATATACAGGGTTATGCCCGTAGAAATAGAATGCCAGCCTGAACTTAAGTGGCTTTTTGGGACATAGATAACCAAACATGGATACCTACATGACCAGAAAAGACTGATATCCTGTCTGTTCACCTAATTTTAGTTTAGAAATCAACTCAAAGTACAGAAGGTGCAATTAAGGGCAATATTTTTTCTGCTCATTTAGCAATTTATATAACTTAGAAAGGCAATGGTTTATGCTTAAGTTTTTTTAAATATTTGTTTTCTATATACTAGGGTTATCATACATCTGGGTTTTCCTGGACATGTCCTCTTTTTTGGCCCCTGTGCTGCATCTGCACGGGTTTTTTAAATGCAGGCAAAATGCTCAGGATTTCATCACCAGTTTGTTTTCAATATGGCCACCACTAGGTAGAACTACAGTTGCCAGAATACCTAGTGCTCATGTGCACATGATCAGGAGTTCAAGACCCAAATTTTCAGTTTATTGCAGACAAACATGGAAGAGGCAATATCACTTCAGCAAATGGGAGTAGGGGGCAGGGGTCACCATGTTTGTCTGTGTAAACATGCAGATGTGGACGGCCAGGCAGGGTATGAGAGCTACTTTGGCCAAGCACCTGGATACAAGTAAGATGGAAGGTGGGGGTTTGGGACTGTGTGTGTGTGTGTGTGTGTGTGTGTGTGTGTGTACGCGTGGTGGGGTGCTAGGGCTGTAGCTGCAGCAGGGCATGGGGATTGGAGGGATGGGACGGGAGGGAGCTGCACAGTCTGGCTGGCTGGGAGACATTGCCCAGGGTGGAGGGTGTTTAGGCATTTCCTTCCCCACCCTCCACACGGTGGTTAGACTTGCTCCACCACCAACCACAGGAGCCAGAGCTGCTCCTGTAGCCTTCACACTCAATCCAGCCAGGACAGGACAGGGGCATCTGGGGGAAGGGGCACCAGGAGAGCCCAGAGGGGAGTGTGGAGTTTGAATTGGGACTGAGGAGCAATGCCATGGGCAGGGGCAGGGCACTGGTATATCATTTGGGTCTGCTCACTGCTACAAAGCAGCAGAACGGGGAAACAGTAACAGCTGGACCCACATCCTGTTAAGCAAAGCGTGTGTGGGGGGGGAGCTCTGATTTTCTGTTAAAAAAAATAAAAATATATAGGTATTTAGAATCTATTTTATTATAATGATTGAGGCACTGGTAGGCTTCCAAATTTCTTTAAAATTGTAAATAAATGAATAAAACTGTGTTAAATTAACAGCTCTGTGTGTGTGTGTGTATAGTGGTGTTTCAATTTAATCATGGAAAAATGTGGGTTCAGGGGTTTTTTATTAAGCGAATTCAGGTTTTTTTATCAGACAATTTGCAAGTGGAAATATAGTAACCCTATTTTCATGACTACTTGATGAGCAATCAGCAATCTCTGAGAAAGATACACTCTACAGAGAAGTATGCATGGGCATGACCAGAAGAAGTATAGGAGAGGACTGACAGCACGTAAAAATGTACATTTTAAAGTTTCTTTATATTTATTTTTGTTACTCATTAAATTTCTCATGATATAACACTTGTTATTTACTGTAACAGTTAGAAATCCCCCCCCCCCACACACACACACACTCTCCAGACAGGTGTCCTCTTTTTTGGAACTGGAAATATGGTAACTCTACTGTATACCCAAGTTTTAACCTGGAGCATTTTTATGGTTAATTTATAAGGCCTGCTACAGTGGAAGCACTGATATAAGCTTAACCACATGAATGGGTGTTAAATGCACTGCTACAGTTCCATAATCTCTGCAGTTTCCACTGATTTGTAAAACGTCACCAATTTATCATTCCCATGCGCCTTTGGAATAACCAAGAGCTGCAATTTCTGAATTATTGTCCGTTTCTTCCCAGATCTGTTGTGTGCCTGCCGGACCTGCTGTACCATTTGGCCATTTTCTTCTGTCACACCTGGTTCTTATTCAAACATTTGTTCCCAATGCTTTTTAATAGGTCACATACATTCTGACAGAATACCTCCTAAATGTGCGATTAATGTAAAAAGGGAAACGAGCATGGGAGGAAAGAATCAAACTAATAAGTACAAGTCATAAATCCATTGCACAGGAAGACCGAAATGCCCTTGAGCTCATACTAAAAAGTCTTAGGCCTAGTCTATGCAATTCATTGTAGTGATATCAACTAATATCAGTATTTCAGTGAGGGATAAATATCTTACCAAAATATCATAACAGCCTAGGGGCTAGTGTGGATTTAGATATACCAGTATAGAGTTGTTTATACCAACAGTCATCTTCTGTGATGGCGGTTATATTCGTAGAATATTTTTATAACAGAAGAAACTCATTCATGTTGGGGCTTGGAGTGGGGAGGGGAAAAGGATTTTTTCACTTAACAGTGCCAGTATGTTTAAAACAGTTTATCTTATGTGTGTAGACAAACCCTGATTCTATTTAATTTGTTCAGTCTGCACTGTTTTTTCATATCCAAAATAATGGCAGCTAACTTTGACATGGCATTGCTTAAAAACATTGCTTTCACCATAGTAAAAAAAGAAATAAAACTTAATCACCTGAAATGGGTGCAATTTCCTTTCCCTCTTGTTCTATCCTTCCTCCTTTAAGATTCTTGAACAACCATCTGATTAATATTAAAGCAATTAAAGCAGTTCTTCTGCAGCTGAAAAAAGCCTAGTTATTTTGGTGACAGTTCTTGATAACATTTAAATATGGCTGAAAGCTTTGATTTCATAGGACAACATAATTCATGGATAATCCATAATGAGTTTAATAAACCAGAATTATATGCTACTACATAATTGCAACTTGATAGTAAATCAGCTTTAGTCAAATTTATAAGGAAAATTTAGTGTCCTTCATATTTTTCCTTGAAAAATCATTGACTTTGAACACAAATAACTCAATTTCTTAGCTTGGGAAGACTGTCAGAAATCTACTGTCAGGCTGTGCCTTCAAACTGGGGACCTCAGCCTGCCATCCTACAAATGATCACCCAAGCTAGTCAAGGCTGGCCTGAAGCCTTCAGCAGGGTGTAACCCTCCATCCACTCCCTGTCACCAGACTAGCCAATCACAGTCATCTGAACCTCTACTTTACCAATATAAACTACTGAGAAGGAACAGGAACCAGAAGTGTCTGGTTAACAGGGCTATGTTTGACCCAAAACTGTTCTGCATCTAGTTCCCTCTGGTTATCTCTTAGGTTCTGCTTCCTGCGTGATCTCCTGACCTCCTGACTGAACTTGTCAGTGAGCTCATTCTCTGTGCACTCCTTTGGTCCTCTGACACCCTGTTCTCAGCTAGACCTCCCAATTCCTTGACCTGGTTTATTTCCAGAGTCTGCTCAACGCTTTTGACCCTGGTTGGTGCTTTGATCCTCAAGTAGCTCCAGAACCAGCTGCCCATGTCTTGGCATGACGCCTATATTTCTGATTAAGTCTTGATGACTTTGAAGCAGACAGTCTCAAAACACAGCCTTGTAAATGAAAGACATTATACTTCCAAGATCATGAGTGAAGGTCTTTTGTTAAAAAATCCATTATGGTAACATAATGAGAACATTTGGGGGAGGGGAGGAGAGGAGGAAGAGAGAGAGGGGAAAATGAGAGTACGTATAACCTGATTGCCAAAGGGTTTGGTGCCTTCAGCCTTTGCTGGAACCGGCATGTGCTTTTCATTTCTAAAATATCAGGCCATTATACCAGTAAAATCCAGGAAGAGACCAGCCAATGAAAACTGCATTTATTTTCCAATTTTACCTATGTTAATCAAAATGACCTTTCAAAGCAGAGCTGGAGGGTCAAGCTTATCATTTTTGCAGCCTTGAAGTAATATTTTCCTATTTAACAGAACAATTTACTGAAAATTGCTGTACTGAGAATTATGTCTGTTCATCTTCATACCTGGGGTATAGAGGACTTGATTGGAAGCAACATCTGAGGACAGCAGCTCATCAACCATCACATTCTTTGAAGCATATCTTCTAGCACCTGCTTTTTTATTGCTTTCTTCCAAAATGTAATTGGAAAAAATAAAATAAGAACTAGCATGCCATGTACTGAAGAAGGCAATGAAAGAAAAGTCACAGGTTGTACCAGTACTAAGTGCTAAAATGTAGAAGGAGAGAATGATAACTTTTCCATTGTTTACTTTAGGATTGTAAGCATAGTAGTCATGTTAATCATGATAGGCCTCTAGCTCAGGGAACATTCATAAATGTAAGAAAATAAAAATTTGTGACTCATGAAACCAAAATTTTGTTTTATATTAAAGGTAACGCCCCAGTGAAGAAATCATGCCACTGTGAGCAATTCCATTACATTCTCTTTTGTATCAGAAGCCTGGTTATTTGTACCCTTTCCCAGAAATTCATGGTCCTAATAAACTGCTTATATTTCAGATAATGAAAAAGGTACCTTCCAGATATTAAATGAAGAAGTAATGGGATATTTACCAGCTAGTCATATTATAGAAATCCACTGGTTTCCTTTGTGACCTTGAAAATTACATAAGAAGACTTTTTATCACTGAAATAATTTATTTTTAATTTTCCCTAGCATATTCCCTTCCCTTATAAATTGTTCCTACCTGGTCCCTTAAGTTTGATGTCAGTCTGCCCTTTTCACAGTACTTTTTTTTTTAAAAGAAGTTAATTAGTACAAGGTATGGTACTAGTGCTACCATATTTTCTGGTTCTTAATATTACAAAGCATTGAAACGACAGAAATGTAACAAGGCAGGTTAGATATTAAACTTTATAAACTAACTAAACAAGATACATTGATAGAGTACAACCTTTTGTGAACCAAAATTCACTTTACCAGATAATACGAAAGGATGACAGTAAACTTTGGTTCACAAGGGGAACAGGCAGAAGTGACCATTCACCTAATATGGTAAGAAAGTGATCTGAAGCCATGATCAAACATGAGTGCATAGCTGAAGACAGCTTCAAAAATGGCCAGTCGGTTGAACATCTTCACCCTCACTGCATAAAGGTTCAGATGAAGATGTCTCAAATATAGCATCTTTTGAAACTTGTGTCTGTGCTGTCTCCTAGCCTCTGAGCTATTTTCAGAATGGGAGGGGGGAAAGGAGCAGAGGCAGTTTGGTCTGGGTTTTTTTAGCCCCTGCTGGAGGGTGGGGCAGGTATATTGGATCTTTCTGAGGTGGGAACTCCAATTCACCCACCCCACTTTCCAGCACTGACTGGGGAACCCTAGAATGAGCTTTCTCTACTTTCTTTCCCAGCTCTCATTCTGAAAACAGCACTGGCTGGCAGGGAGAATGGGCCATTGCTAAGGGAAACTGAAGGCTCCTAGCCAGCAGCTAAATTCCCCTCCCCCTGGAACCAAAAGTGAGCTTCTGTTCGGTCTAGGCTAGGGACTGTTGTAACTCAGAACACTTCCTGCAAAGTGTTCTCAGTTATAGTGGGGAGCTGCATTTCTGTCTGTACCCAAAAGCTGGTACTCTCTCCATATATCCTATTTAGTTAGTCTGTAAAAGTGCATATCTGCCTCACCTTCTGTCCGATTTCAGGCTAAAACAGATAACTTCCTCCTTCTGCTTAGAAATGTAATAGTTATTCCAATAAAATGCCTCTAAACAGAATATCGTGTGGAAATTTCCATTAATAATGACATATTCACTCTAGAAATGAGTAGGTTAAGGGGAGAGATAAACAGCTTCCAATATATACAGATGATGTTGATCAAATGTCTTCCGTAATCATTGGGCATAGGATAAAAAAAAATTAGTGTACTTTGCTGAAATTATCTGGACGAAGGTTTAAAGCAAACAAGAGGAAATACTTTTTATGCTGCTCATAACTAATTCATGGAACTCATTGCCATGGGAGGTTTTAGAGGCAGAAAGTATAACTAGATTGAAAAAGGTAGATACAAAAAGACAGACACAGAATGGTTCTATTGGGAACTATTAGACCATTCAAAGACATAGCCTCTGACAGCCTTAAACCAATGCTGCTTGATGCCAGGGAGGTTGTGACAGCAGATCATTCCAATGATTAGTGTATGAACATGCCCTGTTTGTATATTCTCATGTATATGAACATGCCCTCTTCATATACATTCCCTATAAAAGCAGTGGTTTATCAACATGTAGTCTGAAGACCCCTGGGGATCCACAAACTATGTCTAAGGGGTCCACAAAAGATGACTATGAGCAACCAAAGTACATGAATATTCACACTTACATTTCAAAGGGGTCTGCACATACACTCAAATTTTTTTTAGGATTCCACAAATTAAAGAGATTGGAAACCACTGCTTTAAAGCAACTACTATTTGCCAGTGTTGGAGACAGGATACTGGGCTAGAACAACCATTGGTCTGCCCTGTTATGGTGCTTGTTGGGTGCCTCTACACATGCATTTGATCTGAGATCAGTTTGCTCATGAATAGACTACTTGAGAATCAATGCTTCTGGGCAGGCATCTACACATGCAGGGACCTGGGAACAGATTTGCTGCTCCTAGCAGCAAGCTGCTGCCACTTCCTGGTGCCCTGCAATGGCCCCCTGCCACCAGTGGGAGAGCTAGACCAGGGGCTGCCAGAGAGTACCATTGTTCCCTGCCTACAGCAGGGGTGGGGATAATGTCCTCTGCCCCAGCAGCAGGTAGCTTCCAGCCCCATCTCCCTGATTGGAAAGAGCTGCAAGGGAGGGGCAGCTCCCAGCCCCCTGCTCTGATCTGCTGGGGGTGGTGTATTCCCTACCCAGCTGGGGGGCCCCCACCCAGCTGGGAGCTCACTACTAGCTGCCCCACCAGTAGATGGGACAGGTGACTGGGACCTGTCCCACTCCTGTAGCTTTTTCCAAGCCCATGCCTTGATTGTCCTGACTGGAAAGGTTCACAGCCCCCAGTCACAGTCACAGGGTGGGGTCTAGAGAACCTGTTTCCTGCTCAGCTCCACAAATGTGGAGCTGGGTGGGGAACAGGTGGGGAGCTTGTTCCCTGCTCAGATCTGTATTTGTGGAGCTGCACCGAGTACCAGTATGAAACTGTATGTTCGGGAGATTTCAGATTCTATCTCTCTTTCTCTGTCTGTCTCTCTCAATGTATCCTCATCTGGAATCAAACTCATAAATCCTGGGCAATGAAAATGATTAGGCTAATATGTGTTAGGTTTACTTTTGCATCTTCTTATGATGCCTGCTTGGAAGAAAAATCAACTATAAATCACAGAGTAATAGAGAACAGATACTTACATAAGCTATTTACATGGCCATCTTCTTTTTTATATTGCCTCTGCTTGAAAAAAAAAAGTATGCTAAATATTTTCTGTAGTATGATTCCCAAGGGATGAATAAACTCATTACAGAAAGAAAGTTGTACAGAAATTCAGGAGAGTCTTTCCAGTTTCTATGTTCTTTATTTAATTGCTTTTAAGAGGATGCTTGTCTTTATGTTCTTGAGGGTTTGCCTTGTGAAATTACCTTGCTGAGTTTAGAAAGGCAATCTGCTTGTAAATTACCCATATTTTTGGTTGTCCACAGTACAGTGTAGCAATTCCACAAAAAGGATGTTGAACCAGCTTTTAAAAAATCAGTACTTTTCTTGATGAATATTAATACATTTGCAGCAGCTAGTTCCCTGTGAGATAGCACACATGTAGCACAGCGGACATGACATATACATGATTACCAGAAAATTTAATTAGAAGTGGAAAAGCTGCAATTTGCTACATCGGTGACCTTTCTGGATTTTAGTACTTTTAAAACATGTTCCTTTCAGAGAATTTCCTGGAATGTCAATTAGAAAAGACACCTGATGAATCATGGACTCCATAGTTCGTGGTACATTCCAGAAGTTGCTTAGAACAGAGCATAACTCCTTGTTGAATCAATAAGAGATTAAAAGTATCTGAGACCGAAAAAACACGCTACATTAGTTTTATAGATTTTTATTTCAACAGGATCTCAGTGGGCACATGTGGCCAAGTCCATCCTTGTGGCCTGACCCACATTACATACCCTGCTAAGGAGTCTTCCACTGTCTCAGAACACTCACCCACCATGACTTGATAGGAATTTTTGGTAGAACTATGTCCCATAGTAAGTAGAGGCTCCAACATCAAGGTTGCTCCCTTTCAGGCAAATAATTTGTTTTGGCCTTTGGCAAGGCCCACCTGGGCCTACAATGGGGGCTTCTCCACCCCTGAACCCCTACTACACTCCTTTGTAACAGTTATCACCAGCTTTCACCATTAATTTCACAGACAGAAGCTAGGTACAGTATTTCCCTGGGTAGCTACCAGGAATAGTAGTAGTCTGTCCAATACCTGATGTTGATGTTTCTAGTAGCCTGTCTGATACCAAAATAAAGAAATGTGGGCAGGTGAACTGCCCCTCACTCATTGCAGACATCTCTCTCACCAGCATGTGGTCTCTCTCTTTACCACTTCTGGTGTTCTTTTAAGATTTGTTCTGGATATTCCCTTCCAATCAGCACTGGTTCTTGTCTGCCTGCTGTTGCTCACCTCTCCTATATTAAGACAAATTACCTGTGGTAAATCAGCATCAGGAGTTTCCTTCCCCATACCCTAAACCACATGGGATGCCCTTCACTGGTTCCTACAGTCCCAGCCAGGGCATCTTTCTCCAGAGGACCTGGTTTTCCTTGGGGATCACTTGGAAGACTGAGACTGCGGTGGCCACTGAGCCTCCTGTAGTGCTCCTGCCACTCTTTCCGGTGTCACCAGGGTCCTTCACTTCCACCCTGCAGGGAAGTGGTAAGTGAGGGGTTTAGCCTCCTTATTCTCTTGCTCATACCTCAGGGTGTTTTTGGCATGTGACGTCAGAGTCATAGGGCTGGTTGCATAGCACTGGACGCTTCTGCTGCTCCTCTCAGCACTGGTGAGACAGTGTGATTCCTGACAGCTGAAGGAATGGGGAATTCCCCCTCTGGGTTTCCTCCACTATCCTACAGCACATCTACATGAGACACTACATCACCATAGTGATGAGCTTCAGCAATGTAGCTCATCACTATGGCAACATGACATCAGTGGGCATTAACCGTGATGTTGCCACTACTGTGCAGTAGCTAAAGCAAGTACTACATGACTGTACAGTACCAACTGCACAGTGGGGTGCTTGTGTAAACATGCCCAGTGCCACTTTCATAAAACTAGTCTTCATGTTAACAGACACCTTATCTCATCAGAAGAAGGAAACACATCCACTTCTCAAACCTGAAACTCAAAGGAGAATCTGGGAAATCAAAAACCAGTAGTGGCAGATAAATCCAAGGTGGTTTAGCTCTGTGTTGACAAACATGAAATGCGTAAGTTTGTTCCAGGCAACTAAAGCCATCTAAGGCATGTCTACATGAGATGCTACTGTACGGTGGCTATTGCACATGTATTTAGTAGTTGTATAAGCAAGTACTAAATAAATGCACAATAAAGGAAATTACTGTGCAGTAGTGCTGGCAAATGTCTTTTAAGTGACACTATGACACAATAGCCTAATACCACTGTGCAGTAGTGTATTAGCACTGTTAGTGCTGTGACATGTTAGTGCATAGTAATATCCAGCTGCTGCATAGTCAACATCTTGTGTAGATGCATCCCCATGGTACAACCTCCCATGCTCCTACTTTCATGTATTTCAGGATGATGTGATGCTCCTCAAAGATAATGAGGAGGCACAGGGCTGGACTCGATGATCCTCTGGGGTCCCTTCCAGCCCAAATGTCTATAGAATGAATCTATCCAGGCTAGATGGAAAGAGCACTTGGAGGTGCCCGAATATGAGTCAGTTGTGACAGATGCCAGTATTGAGTCTGTTCCCCAACACCCCAAAAGGACATCTTTTTACAAAGCTTCCTATCCTAGAAGAAGCCCTTGGGAGCCAGGAGCAGGGAGGAGAGGAGGGATCCAGGCACATGTGTCCTGTACACAAGTGTGCCCCCTTACTTGACCCAAAGTGGAGGTGGATGCAGCAGCAGCGGAGCCAGCAGTGGGGGCAGCAGCAGCTGATCCCCCTAAGGTAAGTGGGCAGAGGGACCGAACTCAGCTGAGACTGAGCTAGAGGGGAAGCCCCTTGAATCCTTCTTAGCTGAGCCAGTAGGGAGCCATGCTCCTGAGCCGCACCACGTGAACACAACGTGCAAACAGGGGGTGGGCTAGGGGAGACTGTCCCCCCAAGCAAGGGAGCACCCCCAGGGTTAACACTCGGGGAGCAGGCTCAGGAGGCACTGAATCCCCCCCAGAGGGGGAGCGTAGGGGGCGGGACTGCTGGCAGGCACTTCCAGGAAGACCGGAGCGCCTGATTGGCTGTTGGGGCAGCAGCAGGAAATTCATAACTGTGGCCTTTAAAAGCTGTAGTTTGATGTAGCTCCCAGCACTTGGGAGCCAGGAGCAGGGAGGAGAGGAGGGATCCAGGCACACGTGTGTCCCACATGCATGTGTGCCCTCTTACCTGAACCGAAGCAGACGCAGACGCAGCAGCAGCGGAGCCAGCAGCGGGGGCAGAAGTAGCTGATCTCCCTAAGGTAAGTGGGCAGAGGGACCAGATGTAACTGAGCTGGATCCGGAGGCCCCCTGGCTCCCTCTTAGCTGAGCTGATAGGGAGCTATGCTCCCGAGCCATACTGCATGAACAGAGCCCAAAAACAGGCACGCTCTGTAAGAGTGCATCAGGATTCGTGCCGGCGGGCAAGCAGGAAGGGCCAGGAGGGAGACACCTGCTAGAACAGGGTGAAGGCACCGCACTAAGCCATAAACAAGCAGCAACTCCTATGATGGTGTTGACATGGAGTGCTGCCAGGCCCCTGCCCAGGGGGCACAGCCTACCCAGGGCTTGTCTGAGGCCTCCACCCAGACAGAGCCCATGGGGGGGTTGGCGTCCCCCCACCCCTGCCCTGTGGGAGTTGCCCAGCAAGACCTGGGGCGGCAGGGATTGGGAACCCCCACACCTGTCCAGCAGGTGCCCACCTTAGGGCCCTGGAGATGCAGGTGAGGGAGCTTCAGGAGGAGGTTAGCAGGCTGACAGGAATCAGGGAGGCAGAGGATGAAATTGATGGCTATTTCCTTTTCCTGCAGGGCCACACACCCAAGGAAGAAGCACCTCAGAAAGTGTCCTCCACTGAAGAGTGGCAGATGGTCACCTCCAGAACCAGGGCTGATTGTAACACAGCAGTACCAGTTCCTCCAGTCCAGCTGGAGAACAGGTATGAGGCCCTGGCAACTCTGGAGGAGAAGGAAGGAGAGGAGGCAACCAGAGAGGTGGCAACTCCATACTCTTCATGATCTGAGCAAGCTGAAGAAGCCAAGCAGTCCCAGAGGAAAAAGTGTCAAGTGATTGTCATAGGCGACTCCATACTGAAAGGTACAGAGGGCCCCATCTGTTGCCAGGACCCCTCAACATGCGAGGTCTACTGCCTACCCAGAGCAAAGATTCAGGACATGAAGGGGAGTATCCAGGCCATGATCCAGACCACCGATTACTACCCCATAGTCCTAATCCATGTGGGTACTAATGATGCGGCCAGGAGAAGCCCTGATCACCTGATGGCAGACTACCACACTCTGGGGGGCATGCTGAAGGAGATGGGTGCACAGGTGGTTTTCTCTTCTGTCCTACCAGTGAGCAGATGTGGAAGACGGCATGCGATATGCATCACAGAAACCAACTAGCGGCTTCAGGAATGGTGTCTTGAGGCGGGCTTTGCCTTCCTCAACAACGAACCGCACATCACGACAAGAGACATGCTTGGATGGGATGGGCTCCACCTTTCTCCTAAAGGTAAGTGTGTGTTTTCTTCTAGATTGGTGGATCTCCTCTGGTGGGCTTTAAACTAGGCTTGCTGGGGAAAGGGAAGGACAAGGGTGGAGGAAGCCTTGGACTGCCAAACCAAGCAACACCCACAAATACCACCCAGCCTAAACCGAAGAGTGGAACATATACACAGGTAAGCAACAGGGGCCAGGGAATGCTGAGATTAGGGGCCAGTGCACACATCCACAGGAGGCCTCAGATGCCTCTACACAATGCTCGTAGTATGGGAAACAAGCAAGAGGAACTTATCTTCCTGCTAGCTGACACCAACCTAGACATTGTGGGGCTCACTGAAACATGGTGGGACTCAACGCATGACTGGGCAGTGAATATCAAGAGTTATAGGCTGTACAAGAGGGATATGACAGGGAGGAAAGGTGGGGTGTGGTGCTCTACATTAAGGAGGAATACACATCTTCATCAATTAGCAAAGAATCAGAGGAGGGGCACTTGGAAGTGCTTTGGGTTAGAATACAAGGCAGTCAAGAGGAAAGAGATTTAATGGTGGGGGTCTACTACAGAGCACCCAACCAAGGAGAAGAGCTAGACTGAGAATTCTTAAGTCAGCTCATGGAAGTAGTTAGGTCAAAGGACGTGGTCATCATGGGTGACCTGAACCTTCCAGACATCTGCTGGGAAGAGCAGTCAGCCAGGTCTGATCGCTCATGTAGGTTCCTAGCCAGAATACAGGACCTCCATCTAATCCAGGAGGTGCACAGCCCCACCAGGAGAGATGCCTTGTTGGACATGGTGCTGGCCACAGGTGACAACCTGGTGAGGGGTCTGTGGGTGCTCGACCACCTGGGTGACAGCAATCATTGCCTGTTGAAATTCACCATCCAGCGCAAGGTGACAAAGGCCTACAGCAAGGCAGCAGCCATAGATTTCAGGAGGGCGAACTTCAATGAGCTAAGGAGAACAGTCAGGGAAGCATTGGGGTCCCACAGGGGAGGGGAGCCAGGTGTCCAAGAAGAGTGATCGCTCCTTAAGGAGATGATCCTCCAAGCCCAAAGGGAGGTAATCCCAACAGGGATCAAAGGGAGCAGGATGGCGCAAAAGCCCCCATGGCTCACCAAAAGCATCCAGGAATGCCTCCTAGCTAAAAGGGAGGTGCACACCCAATGGAAGGGAGGGGCCATCACCAGGAAGGATTATACTGCTGTTGCTCAGGAAAGCAGGGGGGCAGTTAGGAAGGCCAAGGCAGACATGAAACTGGAACTACCTTCCCGGATCAAGGACAACAAGAAGTCCTTTTTTAAATACATAGGGGGCAAAAAGAAGGTTCCGGGTAATGTGGGGCCCCTGCAGGACATGCTAGGAAATTTGGTAGTCACACTAGATGACAAAGCTAACATATTTAATGATTTCTTTGCCTCTGTTTTCCTGAACTGCGGTCTTTGCGGGACCCCTGGCACGGCTTTACAAGCACTCATGCTCTGGTGTGGTGCCAGAGGACTGGAAGAGGGCCAATGTTGTTCCCATCTTCAAAAAGGGGAGTAAGAAGGACCTGGGAAACTATAGGCCACTTAGTCTTACCTCTATCCTGGGCAAGCTTTTTGAGAGAATTATTCAGGCATATGTCCATGAGGGGCCAGCAGGGGAGATTATGCTTATGGGCAACCAACACGGGTTGATTAGAGACAGGTCCTGTCAAAGGAACCTGGTGGCCTTCTACAACCAGGTCAACAAATCTTTAGATTCAAGGGTAGCAGTGGACAGTCTTCCTGGAATTTCAGAAGGCCTTCGACACTGTCTCTCACCCTGTTCTCATTAAGAAACTGGGGGACTGTGGTGTAGACACCCACACAGTCAAATGGGTCGCCAACTGTCTGGAAGGCCGCAGCCAGAGAGTGGTAGTGGATGGGTCATTTTTGACCTGGAGGGATGTGGGCAGTGGGGTTCCACAGGGCTCAGTCCTCAGGCCCGCACTGTTCAACATCTTCATCAGTGACTTGGATGAGGGGGTAAAAAAGCACCCTGTTAAAATCTGCTGATGACACTAACATGTGGGGGGATGTGAGCACACTAAAAGGGAGGAATAGGCTGCAGTCAGACCTAGACAGGTTACAGGGGTGGGCGGATGAGAATAGGATGGGATTCAACACTGATAAGTGCAAGGTGCTACCCCTGGGGAGGAAGAACCAGCACCATACCTATAGGCTGGGGAACTCCCTTCTCATCTGTACAGAGGCAGAAAAGGATCTTGGAATCATCACTGATGCCAAGATGAACATGGGCCGGCAGTGTGGGGATGCAGTCAGGAAGGCCAACAGCACCTTGGCATGTATCCACAGATGCATCTCAAGCAGATCCAAGGAGGTGATCCTCCCCCTCTATGCGGCACTGGTCAGGCCGCAGCTGAGGTACTGTTCTGGGTGCCGCACTTCAAGAGGGATGTGGCAACATGGAGAGGATCCAGAGGAGGCCACTTGCATGATCAGGGGGTAGTAGGGCAGGTCCTACGAGGAGAGGCTATACAACCTGAACCTATTCAGCCTCCACAAGAGAAGGCTGAGGGGGGACCTAGTGGCCTGTTACAAACTAGTCAGAGGGGAACAGCAGGCATTGGGGGAGCCCCTGTTCCCCCGAGCACCACCAGGAGTGACCAGGAATAACGGTCACAAGCTGGCAGAGGGTAGATTTAGGCTAGATACCAGGACACGCTACTTCACTGTCAGGGCGGCTAGGATCTGGAACTAACTTCCAAGAGAAGTTGCTGGCTCCTACCCTGGGGGCCTTTAAGAGGAGGCTAGATGAACACCTTGCTGGGGTCGTTTGACCCCAGTACTCTTTCCTGCCATGGCAGGGGGTCAGACTCAATTATCTGCTCAGGTCCCTTCTACAAACTATGAAACTATGAAGCCTGCTGTACCTTCAAGGACACCGAGAACAATAAGGCACTACTGGACCAGATAGCATACTTGCTGAAATCTTCAATGTTGGCAGCAAGGAACTGGTACTGAGACTCCATGAATTTATTCTTTAAATTTGGAACAATGAGGAGATCTCTGAGAACCTGAGTAATACCAATATCATTACTACCTGCAAGAAGGGAGATAAGTCTGTGTGCAAGAACTATTTAGATAACACCCTCCTTTCAACAGCAGGGAAAACCCTTGCTTGGATCTTTCTGAATAGTCTTCTACCTACTGCTTAGGAAGTCCTGCCAGAATCTCAGTGTGGTTTCAAACCATCATGTGGGGCAATTGGCATGATCTTTGCTCCTCTTCAGGTCCAAGAAAAGTCTTGGGAACAACATTAGAATTTGTATATAGCTTTTATTGACCTCAGTAAGACTTTTTACTCTATTAATTGTGAAGCCTTGTAGAAAGTACTTGTAAGGGTTTGGTCAGGATATAGATGGCCAGGCCTGTGGGACCAAGGTGGGGTCATCAAGGTAGGAGTACAAATTAACAGAGTGTTGGGCTGGGATCTAGGAGAGAGGGCTGAGGACAGGGGGACTAAGTTCCAGGAGAACTAAGAGGTGAAATCCAAAAGACATAATCTAATAAGTAATCTGAGATTTAAAAAAAAAGGGGAAATTTGAGGTCAGAGTCAGGAAGAGCCAAAGCCAAGTCAGAAGTCTCTGACAGTACTATCCTATGATACAGTAATTACCTATGATTAAGTGCATGTTTAGCTGCTGACTGTGAGTGTAAATTACATCCAGTCATCCCAGGCAGCAAGGGGCCAGATTTATGCTTGCAGCCTATCCACATGGCTCCACATTTTCAGCACCCTTGTGCCCCAGCCAGCCCCTCCTCCACCCAATGCTGTCATCCAGAGCCTGGAGTTAACCTAGGGGGACCACTGATGCATCCCTAGAATACAGGACATACACTTGATGAGGGGATGGACCACTGCCCCCTTGGACAATCACCAGTGAAGGCAGGGATGCCACCTTCTTGGCCAATAGGAAGCAAGGGGTGGGGTGATCAGGCCCCTTGGCCAATCAGCTGCAGGGTTCTGGCCAACACAAAAAGGCCACCTCCTTACCTCCCTGACTGGCTCAGAGCCCTTCTCCTCCTGGCTGTGCACCTCCCCACCTCTAGGCACAGCCAATAGAATAATTAGGACAAATAGTTGACATGTATTTTCACCAATGAACTGAAAAACAGGACTTTTTGCAGTCCTTTCTTTATTTAGAAATGGACCAGGGAGAAAGGATTTAAAAACATGACAGTCCAGTATAAAACAGGACCACTGGCCACCCTAGGCTGACCCCCCATATCCCCAGCCCTGGTGTAAACTGCTCTGCCCCAGTTCACATTGCTGCTGTCCCAGGCACAAGTGTAGACTCTGTGCCTGGGAGTTTACTCGAGCTCAAACTGCTCCAGAGTTCATTGCTTCAAATTAGTTCCATGTGGAGATACACCCTTTGAATAACAGGATAATGGATATGAGTCAGCAGTGTGCCTTTGTTGCCAAGATAGCTAACAGCATATTGAGCTGTATTAGTAGGACTGTTGCCAGCAGATCATGGGAAGTAATTATTCCCCTCTACCTGGCACATCTAGAGTACAGTGTCCAGTTTTGGTCCCCTCAGTACAGACAGGATTTGGGCAAATTGGAGACAGTCCAGCAGAGGGCAACATAAATGGATAGGGGGCAGGGACACATGACTTCTGAGAAGAGGCTGGGGGAACTGGTTTTATTTAGTCTGTAAAAGAGAAGAGGGGGAGGGGAATTTGATAGTGGTTTTTAACTATCTGAAAAGTGGTCCCAAAGAAGATGGAGCTAGACTGTTCTCAATGGTGGTAGATGATAAAACAAGGAGCAATCATCCCAAGTTGCAGCAAGGGGAGTTTAGTTTAGATATTAGGAAAAACTTTGTTACTTGGAAAGTGATGAAGTTTGGAATGGGTTACTGAGAGAGGTGGTGGAAGTTCCATTCTTGGAGGTTTTTAAGGTGCAGCTCGACAAAGCCCTGGATGGAATGATCAAGTTTGGGGTGGTCCTGCTTTGAGCAGGGGGTTGGACTAGGTGACCTTGTGAGGTCTCTTCCAACTATAATTTTCTATGATACTATGATTCTATAGCAGTCCAATACTTTCAATATATCAGAATCAAAGTCTGATCTATTGACAAGTGCAAGGTAGAAAAGCATAGATAACCAAAAATTAAGCAAGAGAGTAATATAGCTGTCATAACTGCATAATGCATGCAGGTCAATTAGAGAGTGGACACTGAGGCTAGGGACAGAAATTACATGTAAACCAGAATAAATGATTGAAAACTAGTTCAAATCTGTAACACAACAGAAGTTCAGTGTACATGAATCACTTTCAAAATGACCACAACCAGTTTAAGATAAACCTGGATGGGTGTAGTATCAGACTGAACTGATTTAGATTAAAGCATCCCAGGATGCTTTGCAACTCCCCCACAAACCTCACCCCTCATAGGGCCAGAAGGCTAGCTTTAGCCTGAGCTGTCTACTTCAGCCAGCAGCAAGGCATGCTCTAGCATCCCCTGGCTTCTGACCTGGGCCACTACAGTCATGTGGCTGCATTTCCAGAATCAAAAGTGAATGTCTGTTCACTTGCTTATCCATTCAACCTATGCAGCTTAGATTAACCTGTGAAGATTAAATCAGTTCAGTCTCAGGCTTTTTGACTGTTTCTACATAGCCTGAGTGGTGATAAGTGAATGCTAAATGGGAATAAGGAGAATTTGAGTCTGTTAAATAGAGGAACATGGGAAGGAAGAGAGTGGAATCATTTGAAGGAGAATTAAATAAAAAAGCTGAGAAAGAAAGATGAGAAAAGCTGAAGAAAAGATAATAATCCAAAGAAGAGGAAGGGAGGAAAGATAAATAATGAAGATAAATATTCCAGGAAAAAGTGAGCTTAAAGGAAGTAGGAGCTGAAGAAGACAGAGGAGAGTATCCAAAACATGATACAGAAGGAAAGAGTGAAAGAAAAGTAAACACAATGAAGACAGTAAGTATTATGGGTGTCTTCACACAGGCTCCAGGGTAGGGGTGGGTGATGCTTTAATTAGAATGGTTCCAAGATGCTTTAATTAGAATGATTCCAAGAGTTGCTTTAATTAATCACCCATGGCATCTTGTGTATTCAGTGTTCTGAACTTCAAAATGGTGGAGGGGTGCTTGAACTAAAGTTCATTTGATGAGTTATAGTTAAAGTGTCCCCACTGCCATTTTGAAGCATGGGAAAGCTGAATAACCAAGAGACAAAGGCATAGAGTGTCCTAATTAGCATGCTCCAATGGTCTCAATTAATTGAGCACATGTATAAGTTACCTAGTTAGCACACATGGGAACAGGCATTGGACACTTGTATAGGTGCCCTATTATATTGTTCCCTACAACAGGAGGGGAGTGGATTTGAGGTTCAACGGGTGTGTCTACATGTGTATTTAACTATGCCTAAATTTATTCAGCATTAGCTTAATGCGCATTAAGTGGGTTTAGGCAGACATATATATGTGCAGGCATTAAGCCATATTAATACTGTGTGTCAACTCACTTTAACTAAATTTGGTCCCAAGTCATTCCACACACATAGCATTAATGTACTTTAACACATCTCTACGTGTGTTAATGTGCTTTATTTATACTTAAATTTGATACCTGCATTTGCATTTATGTGTGAATATCCATCAGCCACCCTTTTTAATGTGCATGAAAGGTATGCATGTGTAGATGTACACCGTTAATACACATTAACTTAGGCCAACGCACATTAAAGTTTAATGAGTAGACACACCCCAGAAGATCTGTTTCTTTCTAGTCTTATTAGTAAATGATTTTTTAAGTCCTATTCCTTTTCAGGAGCTTGTTCATAATCAGATGTAAACTGTGAGGAAAGCTCAAAGTACAATCTATATAAATAATACTGATTCTGGGCTAGACATTATGAAGTTAATTTCTAAATGTGTGCACTTGAGGTCATTATATTCATGCTGTGTACAAACAGTACTAATAGAAAAGAATTGTCAATTCTACTCCAATGCTTGTGTGCAGTTTTAAAGTTTGTATGCATTCTACAGATCATAAAAATCACTCTCTCAATTTCAAAAAGACTTGCACTCACAAGTTTTCAAAAAAGAATTATTTTGAAAATACCCAGGTAGGTCATAGCAACATTTTTTTAAATTGTATTTCCCCCCTTTTCCACTGAAGAGAATGCAGGTAAAAACCACATTCTAGAACAGCTCATCTAAGTACTAAAGGGCCCAACTGAGGGCATCAGGACAGGGGGGCACCAAGGACACCCACTGGGGGGCTCAAATGTCTCTACACTAATGCTAGGTGAATGGGGAACAAGCAGGAGGAACTTGCACTCCTGCTTGCAAACACGAACTTCAATTTAGTTGGGCTAACTGAAACTTGGTGGGACCCTATCCACTATTGGGCAGTAAGCATTGAGGGCTACAGGCTGTCCAGACATGATAGAGTAGGGAGAAAAGTTGGGGGAGGAGAAGGAGTGTTGCTCTCTACATGAAGGAGCAATAATAATCTTCCATAATTACGATGGGACCAGAGGAGGTGCAAATTGAGGTATTGTGGGTCAGAATGCAAGGGGGTCGGGGGGAAAGGGACTTGTTAGTGGAGGTCTACTATAGGCCCCCACATCAGGAGGAGGAGTTGGACCTGAAATTCTCTAGGTAGGAAATATCTCCAATTGGGTCATAGACAAGCAAAAAAGGAAACTGGCTCACCAACTGTTAGCACCGACTTAGTGAAGAGACACTTGGAGAGGCTGGATGTATTTAAGTCAGCAGGCCCGGATAACCATCATTCAAGGGTGCTGGGAGGGGGTCCCTGCCAACTGGGACAAAATAAGAAACAAACATTTAATGTAAGGTGAGAAAGCATGTTGAATTACGACATTCTTCCTCTCCTTCCCCCAGTTCTTTTTGTGTGACTGTCACCTTCATCGGAGATATTTTAGAATACCGACTTCCCTGAAAATAAACACTTGCTTTTTTCCATGAGGTTCAGGATACATTTTGCTTGAACTCTTCATTGTGCTGAAACAGTTTCTCTCAAGAGAAAGTTTTCAGAGTCTGAATTTTCTTGTATATTTTTATATTCAGGGAAGGTAAAAACTGTCGCATGTAACGATGACTCACAAGACCTCATTTTATAACCACCTTTTATGGGCTCCATTTTTTAGGATTACAGCACAACTGCTAATATTAAGCAAGCTTTTTGTCTTTGTAGGATATAAGCAGATTTTTCATATCATGTGGTGATGATCCAGTATTAATGTATTCCCTTTGCCTACTGTTCAATAATGTGTGCAGTACACTTTAGCAGGGAGAAAAAAAATAAAGGAAAAAAAGCCTCAGCACCATTTATTGCTTCAGACTGTGCACTATTGTAGCCCACATAAGATTAAATTGTACTGATACAACTCTACACTGGTCACCAGTACCCACTTCTATATTGAAGTTAATATGAAAAAATACCATTTTCGAAAGTGACTTCTGTACATATAAAATATTGGTGGAATTATGGAATGCAGATTGCTGCTTGCTTATGCTGCAGCAACAATATAAATGGCATCACTAGCTTCTTCCTGAAAACATTCCAGCATGCATGTAACCAATTCTAGCCACGTTAGGAGGACTACTCATTAGGGCTGTGTGAGGCTTTGGACCACGCTTCAGATTCAGAAAAGATTCAGACGCCAAATCAGCATGTCTGAATTGAAGTGCTGGCTGCTTTAGGCTTTCTGAATTGATTCGGAAAAGATTCAGTGATTTGGTGCTTTGGAGGGCTGTCTGAGGAAACAGAAACTTAGAAGAGGGTGGGGGAGGGGGGAGCAGGGGCGGGGAAAGACTGACATGTGTAGGTGGCCAGTGAGCAGGATTTCTCTCTGGCTGCCTTTCCAATTACAGTGTCTAGGGGGAGAGACCTAGAAACAGCATAGAAGCCTCTGTTTGCAGGCGTGCTATGCTTTTTGTAAGCTGGTTCTGTCTGGGGCACAGTGTGATAAAGGTACTGTTGCAAGCAGCTCTGCCTGGCTTGCTTTAGTCAGCAGTTGAACTTGCCTGCTCCTTTTTGTTGTTAGAAAGGATTGGGTAGGATTTAGCTTAGCTTAGCTTAGGATCTCTTACTACTATTCAATTCATTTATTTAAATTTATATTTACTCTTTTTTTTTGGCAAACTTTGAAAAAAGAAATCTGTGTTTTCCCTGCCAGCGAGATCCACCACTGCAGGGAGGCACACAGATTGCGTGCACGCACACACAGAGACACACAATATACACACATAGAAGAAGAAAAATCAGATATTCATAGGAGAAGAATAGCCAGATTATATATAGTAGTTATTAATATTATTATAGTTAGTTTACCTAGAGACTGAAGACAACAGAGAAGTCCAATTCAGATTGAGACTAACACAGAACTCCATCTCAGAATAAGGAGATACATCATTTTAGGTACACAGTACAACACAGAAGTGCCCTCCCTATATGAGGCATGCAGGGAGTACTTGAGGAAGGAGCTGTGCAAGGCAGGGCCACAGGTAGCTTTGCATTTCACATCTGACATCTGGAGCGGCTGGAGTGGCAATCACACCTACCTCTCCCTCACAGGGCACTGGTGCACTCAGGCCACCGGTGGGCTCTGCTGCAAGCTGAGGTGCTGGATGAGTCCCACATGGCAAGAGAGATCATAAGGGGCATGAACCGCATGGTGCAGGGTTGGCTCATTGGACAGGCTGATCTCACCCATGGGTTCATGGTCACCAATAATGGGGCCAATATGGCGAAGGCTGTCCGTGATGCCAATTTTGTTGGCATCCACTGTGTGGCACACAGGCTGCAGCTCATAGTGAGGGATGCCTTGGATGGGGACAGGGCTGCCGGTGATCGTGTCACCATCACTACTGCTGCAATCCAAGTGATTTTGATATGCAGGAAGGTGGCGGGCTACTTCAACCACAGCATCAAGGTGGGTAAGATGTTGAGGGAGAAACAGGCAAAGATGAGCTTCCTCCAGCACAAAATCATGCAGGATGTGGAGACTTGGTGGAACTCCACATACCTGATGCTCAAAATGCTGGTGGAGCAACAGAAGGCCATCCGTGAGATGGCCTTGCTTGGGGAGATTGGGATCAACAGCTCCCTGAACAGAGCTGAGTGAGGTAGCATCTCCCACATCTTGGTGGTCCTCAGGCCCTTCCTCGAGGTCACTGAGACCCTTAACACTGGCAATGCCCTCCTCAGCCAGGTGATCCCCATAGTGTAGGCACTGGTGAGGCAGTTGAAGGAGGGCATCAGGAGATGGCTGGATCCCCTGCGGTCCAGTACAGTCCACATGATGGTGGGCATGTGCAATCTGAGGGTGAAGGGGAACATGTTCACTGGCAGCACCAAAACCCTTGATAACTGGATGCAGGTGCTGGTCAACAAAGTCAGGGAGGCCAAAGTGCAGAGGTGAGGGGATGTGGAAGAGGGGGATCCACTTTCCCATGCCAGCACTCCCAGCACTGGCACCAGCACCAGCCAGTCTCCTCCATGCCAGCCAAGCACGTGGGCATGGCTTCAGTGCTGAGGTCCAAATGCACCAGACCCCAGCCTCAGGCAGGTAGCCAAGGCTTCAGTGGCTACCTATCTCACTCAGGATGTGGAGCCACTGGACTGTGACCCCTTGGCCTACTGGGCAAGCCACAGCCAGATGTGGCAGGATCTGGCCACAGTTGCCCAGCAACACCTGTCCTGTCCACCGACCAGTGTTCCAAGTGAGAGGGTGTTCAGCATTGCTGGGGATGTTGTGACATTGCACCTGCTTGGATCCTGCTTTGTTGGAACAGCTGCTATTCCTAAAGATAAACCTTCCACTGCTGGGGTTCCCCAAGCTCCACCTGTAGATGGACTGAGTGTCACCCTCCTCACTCTGTCTGCACCAATTTCCTTTACTGAGTTTTTTAAAAGCCAAGTAATGCCCCACTCTCAGCTGGAGGGGGCACTAACTGCTTCACCAGCCAGCAGGGGAAGAACATGCCCCTGCTGAGCTTATTCCCCTGCCAGGATGAACTTGGAGGTATTGGACTGGGGCTATGGGGAAGGAGGAGGCCCCAGGTCCTGGTCATGACTACTAAAACTGCACCCTGCCAGGATACGGAGGCCTGGTGGGACTGCTGGTGGCACAGCAGCCCTGTAAATACCAGGACCAATGATCCCCTGGTGAAAGGCAGGTAGGAGGTGCACCATAACCTCCAGCTAATGCACACACGCACACAGTCCTGGCTGGGGAATGCCAAGACCTGTCATGTCTTTGATGGACCTGATGCTTGCTGGTTGCAGTGCAGTTGTAAGGCTTCTGGTGAGCTCAGTTCAGCTGCCTGGGATGCCAGCTTTAGGGTTGAAAACCCCTTTGTCGGGGTGAGGAAGTACCTGCAGTTGGTCCTGGATGAAAGGAATAGTAAAGAAGCCAGAGGATGGCCTGGCCCACAATGCAGGCAAGAAAGCCTGTCAGTGAAAATGGAAATGGAGGTGTTAGGAGGTGAGGGACAGGCTGGGGTGGTTGGAGAAAGGGGGATGTAGCGGCACAGGTAAAGTGCAGAGGTACCTGGGGAGTCAGATGTCCGGCAGGTTGCAGTGTGCCAGAATTCCACTGTCTAGTCTATATTGAGTCCTTGAGTTTCTGTACCTACCTACGAGGCTGATGAAGTGCATTTCATAGGCCCAGCTCTGAAAAGTGGTTTGCATTATAATTTGTTACCTCTCAGGATCAGGCCTGAGAGACTGGAGGCAGAGTGTTTTTGGGTGAGAAACGTGCCCCCATAGGTAGCTGGGTATTGTTGTCTTTGATAGATTCTGGTGTGCAGTTTGCGGGGTACAGGACATAGTTGGCAGGTTTTGTGTTTTCAGCTGTAGGAAGCTGGCTTCAGTTCTGGTGCTGCGGTTAGGTGCTTGTTTGAATGTACAAACCACTTTTCAGAGCTGGGCCTATGAATTGCACTTTATCAGCCTCCTAGGTAGTAGGTACAGAAACTCATGGACTCAATATACACAGTGGAATTCTGGCCCACTGAGACCTACCAGACATCTGACACCCCAGGCACCTCTGGACATTTACCTGCGCCGCTGTTGTTATATAAAGTGGTGGACCAGACCTGAGGCTGTATGGCAGGAGAAGGCCTCACTGGGGCACATTACCATGTTGTACAAAGGCCTCAGTGCCAGGAAAGATGCACCTTAACACACACACAGTGTCACCCACTCACCCACATCATGAGTTTTGCCTGTTAGCAGCCAGAGGTGCAGGGCCCCAGAAGGCAGACTCCCCCTGCACCTATCTCTTTGACAGCTGGCAGACTTCATGGCCTGGAAGGCCCTACCAACCAGGTCTGCAGTAGCTCTTTTCACCCACCCCTGCACCCTAAGAGACACATACACAGCTGGCAGGCTTTGTGGCCTGGCAGGGACTAGCACCCAGGCCTGCAGTAGATTTCACCCCCGTGTGCCCCACGACAGATACAGTCACACAAACACCCACGTCAGTCATGAGTTTTGCCTGTTAGCAGCCAGAGGTGCAGGGCCCCAGAGGCTAGACTCCTCCTACACCTACCCCTATCTCTTTGACAGGTGGTAGGCTTCATGGCCTCAGCAGGGGCCACTACCCCTGCAGTTTTCACCCTGCTGCATCTTAACACACACAGGGCCATCAATGTCATGAGTTTTGCCTGTCAGCAGCTTGAGGTGCAGTTCCCCCAAACCCCTGAGTCTAACCCCCTGAAACTTGGCAGGCTTTGTGACCTCAGCAGGGGCTATCATATCTGCAGTTTTCACCCCACTGGAGCATAACACATACACATGACGTGAGTGTGGCTTTCAAGTCTTTGGGGTACAGTTTCCCCCAAACCCCTGCACCTGTCTCCTTGAAACTTGGTAGGGTTCATGCTCTAAGAAGAGGCTACCATGTCTGCAAGTTTCATCTGAATCAGACAAAAAACAACAAAGTTATAGATATTTCATTGATTACCCGTTATACCCTTTGGCCGAATCTGCTCCGAAGCTTCAGAGTCGATTCAGCTGAATCAAAGTGGGAAACCAATTCAGAGCTCCAAATCGAATCACTGGCATCCAAATCGGCTGAATCTGAACCTAAATCAAATAGTTCCCTGTCTGCACAGGCCTACTACTCATCAGTAGTGTAATTAAGGCAAGGCAATGCGGGTAGTGCCTTGGATGCCAACTTGGCATGGGGGGTGTGGAAAAAATAAACTGTGATTACTGCTGATTGCCTTCACAGCCAGCACTGGCATCTGAAAGCTACTGCTGCCCCATACATTGCTGCTCTAGGCACTATGCTACCTGGCTTTCCCTCTGCTATCCATAGAAGTAAAAGTTAAGTGTGTGCATAAGTATTTGCAGGATTTGGGACTGTAGATCTCATTGCGTAGGAGTCTATAACAAAGTCCACTGATGCTATCCTCAGAAGCTGTATATGTCTACAAGTCTTTGCAGGACCATTGGCTTAGGCTTTACATGCAAAGTTAGGGGGCTTTTTAAAATTACATGTTAGGTTTCTGAATTTACTATAGAATTCAACACTGTTTCGAAAATAGAATTGGTGCATCAGGTCCAGGTGAGTAGTTGTGATGTTCACAGTCTCCTGCAAGACTCTATTTAAATATGTTGTGAGAAATTAAAAAGTATCTATTGTTTATGATGAATATAGTGCATGTTTCTGTGAATTAATTTATGATGGGTTACTTACTAGGAATCAAAGCTAAAAAAGTCATTTAAAAGAATCCAGAAGAACTGGTAGGAAAGGACCAAATAAAGAGCATCTCAGAAAATACACTTAGGGTATGGACAGACATAATGCTTGGACATAAAGAATGTCGCTGATTGGGAGACAGTTCACAATTGTCCCTGGACAGAATTGTCCTTAGGGCAGGGGGCTGGAGTAGGGGAGTTGTCGGGTGTTGGAGTGTTGGGGGCTGTGTGCTCTGGATGTCCCTTTTCCCTCCCTGGCAAAGAACTCTTTGGCTTTTTGAACCACACTTCCATTAACAGCAATCATATAGAGATGTGTGTGCAGGCCATCAGCAAACAGTTATTTTGGGATAAATAGGAGATGCATGGAGTGCCTATACATGAGCACAGAGGCTGCTCCAATGTGCTGGAATTCCAGCGCATTGGAGCAGACTCGATTAATCAAGTCTGATGGAGTGCCTCCCGTGTCTTGTGTATCAGCAACCCTGCACTTAAAAACAGGGCCAGGTGGGAGCACACTTAAACTATAACTCATTCAATAAGCTTTAGTTCAAGCATCCCTGCTGGCATGATTAAGCACAGGGACATTGATACAGGAGATGCAGCAGTGTTTTAGTTAGAGTGACTCCAGGAGCCACTCTAATTAAAGCACCACTCTTTCCATGACCCTCCAAGAACCACTCTAATTACAGTACCACCCCTCCCCCCGGAGCATATGTATAAGTGTCCGTAATGTGGATCCTACTTACCCTGCTATAGTAGGGAAGGGCAGGGCTGGATGTAAGCATGCAGTACAGAGGGCAAAAACAATTAACAGTTAATAGGCTAAGTCACTTCACAATGAGCATGGAATAAACAGCCATTCTGTTCTATTAAATGTCCATTGTGGAAAGGCTCTGTGTCACCCCAGCCCACCCAGCAATTGACAGTTGTTTGCTGTTACAGGCACAGTCATCCACCCACCACAAGCAGGGAGCCACAAAGACCCTCCCTCCTCTGTTCCCCTCTCCCATCCCAGACCCAGGTACCCACCTTCACACAAAATAATCCAGAGACCCCACAGCTAGGGTTCCTAGCAGGGAAGTCAAACTGACATAAAGCAATCACACTGAGTCTTTCTGCTTCTATGGTCTCTATAGACAATAAATCTTTGGAGGGTAGAGTCCTGGTTTCATCCCTGTATGATTTGGAGGGGGTGAGTGGAGTAGCAGCAGTGCAATGTGGGATGCCTGGAGCAGTGACCATACGGTAGACATTGAATGTTCTGTGCCGTACCTTAAACCAATTCAAGCAAGACCAGATGAAAATAGTTCTTGATTTTCCCTGTGTGCTTTGAAATGTTCCAGGAAATTTAAACCAGTTCTATAATGTTTTAAGTTTTATTTCTTTCAACTCCCTTAGACACTAACCGGATATTGTATAGCTATGAAGAGAAAATTATTCAATCTCAATGACAAAGCTGTTTTGCTGAAGTTGAGGGAAAAAAAAGAGATTACAGGAAATTCTAGGCTTTCTCTAATACAGGATGCAGATCTGGGGCCATGAGAAACATGCACATTTACACCAGTGTAATCAGTCTTTATACCAGTATAAAAAAAAGAAGTGGGCATTATAAAAAAAAGAAGTGGGCATACACTGTGCAACACTACACTGGTATACTTAAGGCCAGTGCAAATATACACCATGAAAAACATGAGGAAACTCTACCAGGGTACAAAGGAGCCACATGATGTGTTGGCTATTTATCCCAGGATAACTGTTTGCAGAAGGAAACCAGTTTGTTACCTCTTGTCCTGCCACAATAATGAGGTTCTATAAGACTCCCTATTATTATTGACTTCTCTAGTTCCTTGTGTAATATACATTGCTGTCTAAAATCAATATAAGTTACACCATAAGTTGGTGTTCTGTAGGAAAAGAAGCTATGCTGGTTGTCAGACAAAGAGTACCCAGGGGAGAGCAACACCTGACAAAATGGCAAGAAGACACACAGAAAGAAACAGAGGGTGCATGAAGAGACTGTGAGCAAGACAACTTGTTTGTCTAAACTAGAAATGAAGCTATCTGGGCTCATGGAAATTTATATAAACTGGGCTAGGAAAGATTAAGAAGTGACTAAGACCCAGGTCTATAGGCTTTTTGTTGTTTTTGCCCTTTGCAAAACAACATTTTCCTTCTTTTGGGAAAATGAATAAAAGGTTACTTTAATTTCATTTATTGGTCACAGATTTCCAGAGAACAAGGGTAACAAGGATCAAAAGCATCGGGCCCATTGCATGAAGATGGTCAAAAAATGGGGTAGGGGAGGAATTAAAGGACAGTCTGAGGAATTCATTTTCCACCTCTTTTGTTGAAGCTTAGCCACTGTATAGCTAAAGGCTAAGCATAGACATTTAAGAAACCCAAGGTGGAACTGCTGTAACTTTTGAGCTTTACTCTTAGTGACCAAGTTTCAGTCTAGTGCAAATAAAACAGATGTTAGCCCTTCAGTGGGGAGGGACTCAGAGCCTGCCTGCAGGGGCTGAGCTCAGCAGGTAGGGTGGACTCTTGCACACCTCCCTGCTCCGCAGATTTCCCAGGCTGCCAAAGACCCCCAAACAGATCTGAATGCCAAAGTCACCCCTGATTGGCTGCTGGGAACGGGCTACCATGCCCCCAACCCCTGCTATTGTGACTTGCACATGCCACCATTTCCTGGCCTGCACACCCAAGCATGTAGGGAGATCCAGGACCTGCAGCAGGTCCTGTGGTCACTCTGTCTACATCTTGCAGGAGACTGTGAACATCACAGCTACTCACCTAGACCTGATGCACCAATTCTATTTTTGAAACAGTGTTGAAATGAAACAGCCGGAGAAATTTCACACAGTCCTATTAGTTACCCGGTTGTAGAAGGACACAAGGTTTGCCAGTCATGTTCTAGCCTCAACAGACCTGTGCTGGTTGCTTTTTAGCACCCTATCTGTTATCAGCTTGTAGTTGATGGGCTCCTTAACCAACTTTTCAAATAATTTACCCTGGACTGACATCAGACTGACCAGTCTGTAGTTTGCAGGGTCATCCCTCTTCCCTTTCTTAAAGATGGATAGCACATTGGCACTCTTCCAGTTGCCTGGGACTACTCTGAGTTCCACGACTCTTCAGATTCCAAATTCGTCTGTATATATAGGATTAGCAAGGATCCTGGTTTTCTCTGATAAAAAGAAATCCAACATTTTCATTTTTTTCAGTACTATACATGTGTGTGTGTGTGTGTGTGTGTGTGTGTGTGTATAGTGGTATTTTGTTTTAATCATGGAAAAATGTGGATTTGGGGGGTTCAGAGTTAGAGGTATAGATATAGATAGTGGTGTTACATTTTAATCACAGAAAATGTGGATTTGGTGGGAAGGGGTTTAAATCAGAAACATTTGGATTTCTTTTTATCAGAGAAAACCAGGATCCTTCTAATCCTATATATATATCCTTGCTAATCCTATCTATATCTGTTTATCTATCTGTCTAGATAGCTAGATAGATACACACACACACACACACACACATTGGGGGGTTATGGGTTATAGATCCAGGATCCTTGCTAATCCTATATATATAACCACTAAACCCCCCAAAATCCACATTTTTCCATGATAAAACAAAACACCACTATATATATAGAGAGAGAGAGAAAACAGGTATAGATAGAGGTGTTTATGTATATTAAATAAAGCACACACATACACACACACACATATAGTGATGTTTTGTTTTCATCATGAAAAAATGTGGATTTTGGAGGGCTGGGGTTATATATATTTATTGGGGGGTTAGGGGGTTATAGATATAGATAGAATTGTTACATTTAATCAGAGAAAAATGTGGATTTGATGGGTTTTTTAATCAGAAAATTTTGGTTTCTTTTTATCAGAGAAAATCAGGATCCCTCCTTTGAAATGGATTCCTTGAGAATCTGCTCCATAATTTTTCTAGGAACTGAGGTGGGGTTGACCAGTCTGTAGTTCCCTGGATCCTCCTTTTTCCCTTTCTTAAATATGGGCACTGTGTTTGCCGTTTTCCAGTAATCTGGGACCTCTCCCAGTTGCTATGAGTTTTCAAAGATGATGGCCAGCAGCTCTGCAATCACATCAGCCAACTCCCTCATCATCCTTGGGTGCATCCCATCTGGCCCTATGGACTTGTATATGTCCAGCTTTTCTAAATAGTCCCTAACCTGTTCTTTTGCCACTGTTGGCTGCTCATCTCCTCCCCAAACTTTGCTGCCCGGTGCAGTAATCTGAGAGCTGACCTTGCCTGTGAAGACTGAAGTGAAAAAGGCATTGAGCACTTTAGCCTCTTCTGCATCCTCTGTCATTAGGTTGCCTCTCTGAAAAAGAAAGTACACACGCAGTCCCCCACTACCACAAATTATGCAGTTCATTTTCCTGCATTTGGGGAAATCACAGGTGTTAGCATGCCTGGAGTGCAAGGGGCAAACCTTACCCTTGGAAAACCACCTTCCAGATCATGGTATCTCCCCTGCCAGATAAGTATGGAGTGGAAGTTCCTAAAGCTGTTAAAACAAAGTGTAACCAAATTTTCTTGATCCCTCCACCATCCTTCAGAAACTGGATTTCTGAGCATCTGTCCCACATTGTTAGGGTTTGAATAGCTGTGAACAAACCAAAGACAATTTGGAAGTTGTTCTCATACTAACTGCTTTAATTACTTTGAGCTGGCAGCATTTCATAACCATTCATGGACATACTCAACTTAAACACGTATAATGCAAACTTATTCAAACACGATCTCATATCTAAAATACCTCTAGATTATGGAATCATCAACCAAGAAACCATCAACCAGAAGGACTGTTACCATTTGAAAGTTTTCTAATAGGTCCCCCTCGAAGTTGATAAATGGTGGTTTACCTCAGCATTCCCCAGTTGATAAGTGTCTGTTGCGGAGGAATGAGTTAACATAAGGCATGGAGCAAAACTAAAAATATTTTATCCTGCCTTAGAACTTGATATTGGTCTTAAATTAGCTTTCATTTGGAAACAATTAAAACAGATACAAGGGGAGACTGGAGGTGACCCAGGGCCAGGTCAGCAGTTAATTGCTCTATGAGTCAAAATTTCCAAGTGGGTGGAATGTTATTTTCTGGCCTCAAATAGCTCATATTCAGAGAACAAAATCAGGTTACATTTTAAAAGACAAAGGTTTTACATGGGCTTCAACCAAAGAACTTTGGCACAATATTTCTCTTTGCTTTTAATTGCACATGAATTTCATATCCTGTCTAAGTGAGGTGTTATTTACTACCTGGAAAGAGAAAAAGAAATCTCACATCAATACTCTGGAACTGAAGTATGAAAACAACAGAATCTCACACTCATTTCTCCTTATGTTATAATGACTTGTCATATTTGCTTTGAGACAATCTTAAAAAGAAATTTGGCAAACTGTCACACATGAGACATTAGGATTTCACTAGGATTTCAGCTACTCACTGTTCTATAAGAGCTAAGCTGGCACAAAGACTGAAATATTTCACTGTGAAAATAGCTAGGTCACAGAACCACCCCCATAACCCCCGTACTTTGCACCTTGCCATCGCCGCTCCTTTCCTTTGCTAATCAGTTTTATAGGCTAAACAAATCCTAAGACTAATGCCATAACGGCTGAGCTGCTCAATATATTTCTCAAAGCTAAACAAATCATCATCAGTAGTCTAACCCTCCCTTTGTTGTTTTTTTTTTAAATTAGTTAAGTATATTATTCTATGTAAGGGAAGGTGACCTTATCCGAATTTCCCGCACGACTCTTTGTGTTTATTGTAGAATCATTTGAAAAACAAAACACATGACCCATTACTAGCTGTAATGGGAAAGGAGTTTTTAAAAAATACCTGGAAAAATCCAGTAAAAGCGATCTGTGTGCACCATATCAGTTCTGTTGTGCAGTATTAATGAAGAGTCCATTATCACCTTATTAATTATGAGAATACTCATGCATATTATTAAAATGGAGACAAGAATTTGGAGATCAGTCAACAAATTACATTTAATGACTGTTCTAAAGTTCTCTCCTACACATCAAGCCAAGCTAATTAAAACTACAACTATGAGACTGGAATAGTAATAATATTGGTTTAGGACTCTGCTGGTGAGATTAAAAAGCTCTATCAGTCTAACCTTCAGATATTAAACTGGGACAGCCTTTCAAAGTAATGTTGGTGATAAGCCTTCGAGTGAGTGAGACAATGTTGGAATAAAAGTTCAACATGCCCCAAAGGACCCTGACAGTATATGACGACTGGAGGCCTAAAAGCTAATGAAAGATAAACTTTCAGCAGAACGGCTGTCAAAAAAAGTAAAAGGTATAAAGAAAAAGACAAGGTAGGACAAGAACACTTTTTGCAAAAAGAAGTGAGGGAAACGAAGATTAGAAGAATGATGCACTGAAATATTGTCTGATCTTCTGACTTCTAACAGTGTGTCTCCTAGAAGCGACCTTTAAAATACAGAACTCGTTTCCAATTTCCAGCAGATTATAGAAAGCCACTAAAAATATTTTTAACTCTTTGCCATATATTTTACAGACAGGGGTAGAGGCCTTTTAGTGAATTAGAGGTATTACAGTGTATTTTCTATTCAAGCCAAGGAGGTCAGGATCAAATACCTGGTCTTTCATACTACATCCCATATGAACCCTTTAGGTGCTGTTAATGAGACCATCCAACTTGCTTCTGGATTTCACCATCTCCTTTTTTAAAAGGCTTTAAAAAAGTTATACAATACATATAGCTTATTTAATTTATCAGTCTTAAAGATATATGGGCGTGTCTCTAAGTGACACTACACCACCGTAGCAGCACACTATAGTGATATAGCATCCACAGGTGTCTACACAAAACCAGCAACTACTTCACTGTAGTGGTGTGCTCCCCTGTTATAGCATGCTGCTACAGTGAAGTAGCTGCTAAAAAAACCCTCATGAGCCACATTTTTGGCGCAGAACAGGAGGTTATTGTACTGTGCTTTAGTGTTTCCAAAAGGAAGTACTAAAGCACAGTGCAGTAACAACATCACTGTAGGGCAATGTGTAGACACACCCAATATATCTTACATTTCTGCGATCCGAAAAACAAAGAGGCAAGGTGACTTAAGACCCTGATATGTCCCTTGGGTGCCTTGAGAAAAGAATGAGAACTGTTTATTCTTTTGTTGGAACTAAGTGAAACTGCCTTGATTTTACCTCTGATACCCTAGTAGTGATACCTTGTGTATGCAGGAGGTACAAATGAGTCTAAATAAAAGTCCTGAACCCAAACAACCCAGGGCTCTGAGGAGCTAGACCTGGACTTCATCATTTTGTACTCCTCTCTAATGAGTATTCAGTGGAAATGCAACATGGTTGAGAAGCTAATTGAATCTCACATTTGATGCAATAACATCACTTGCCTTTGGGTTCATGCAATGTCACAGATTCCCCCAGTATTCTACATATATCCATCCAATTTCCTCAGAACTTCCAAGTACACTGACTTTTAGGCCCTCTTTATTCATCTTTTTCCCTTTGCATATGCACAAACATAGTGGTGAAGCGCTGGTGACCCTGCTGCTGTACTCGGACTTAGTCTCTGACATACTTGAGAATGGCTACAAGGGAAGCAGCTCTCAAGAACAACTTCACCACCACATTTCTGAGTCTGGAGCATATGAGCAGGATTAAGTTACTGGAATACACTTAAGGATGGGAATCCCTGGCAATGCCAGGGGATGTAATGTAAATATGACATTAGGCATCTGAAGATAACAGGGTTGCCTTGGATTTTCAATAGCAAATGAGCATGTTAAGTATCTATCTTCCAGTGATTTCACAAAGTAATATGTCCATGCATGTGTACTTGTTTAGTCATTGAGTTGTCCACAAAATAGTGCAAACAGAATCACAGAATCATGGAAAAGTAGGGCTGGAAGAAACAGCAGGAGGTCATGTAGTCCTACCCCCTGCTCATTACCAAGAGTTGCTGAATAATGATCTATATCAGCAGGAGAGATCCTGTGAAACTGTAGACAAATTATATATTAGTTTTTAGGGGGGCAAACTTTTCCCATTCTCTTCTTGATCTCAAAACTAAACAAATGTTTTTTAAAGATGAACAACTTCTTGCTAGCATTCTCAAAGGAGAATCAAACAAGCAGTAACCAACAACTAGAAAGTTATTGTATGACTGTAAAGTTAATTCAAGGGTCTCTGTTGGGAAAAATATCCCTTTCACCACATGTATAGTCAGTAATTGATTTTAATTATCAGTTTGGTCAGAAATATATTGGTAGGAGGGTCAAAGATTGCAAAGAAATCCCCCACTGTTCACAAGCTAATGGGACACAGCTGCAAGGGAAATAAAGCAGTATAATTAAACTTTTTTTCTCTTTGGTTGCTTTCTTCAGAGCATCATAGCTGCTATTTTTGTGTCAATGAAGAACAACAAAAAAAGTAATTGTTGCCTTAGTGAGTACAGATATATAGAAATTTTGGGACTTTTACCTCCAACATTATGGCTGCTCCAAACCAGCCTCTTGTATCTCATGCTCCTCTGCCAAACCTACACTCTTTAGGAAGAAACAATCCAGGAATGAAGCATGATGAAGTCTCAGAAACAAGCATGCATTTAAAACACTATTTAAACCACCTGCAAAATGAAGCCAAGACATCTAATTGTAGAATTGCCTTCAACTCTAATCTGTATAGTGGTTTGCTTACCAAATTATGCACTTGAAGCTATGTTTCCCTAGCTAAAGAGGAGTCGAGGTCAAATAAAGGAACATGTAGACATTGTTTCAATACACTGTAATTATAAGCATCCAACACTTATTAATTGAAATGAAAAGTGGTGTTATTTTGTTGATAAAGCATCGGCATTCCTTCCTGTAAAATTGCTTTCTCAATGTACTTTGTACAAAATATTATACTCTATCCTGATTATATCAATTCTACTTCCCATTTACATATTGATTATTTCAATAAAAATCGTTGTATAAAAGGTGCTTGATGGTTAGATTTTAGCTGACTGCTGCTTACAACCATTGGTATTCATTACTTTTTAACAAAAAAGTACATATCCTCTCTAAAATTAAAGCTGATAGTTAAAAGAACTACTCTATTTCCATAGCAATGAAGTACTATCAACAAATACAATGTTTATATACAACATCAGGGAAGAATATAATGAGTCTTAATATAATAATAGTAGTACTTTTATTAAATAATCTTCTGATGCTGATAGACTACAATTAGTTTGTTTTTTTTTCCAGGAAAAGAAACCCAGATAGTGTTTTCTTCAATTGAGATAGCATGACCAGATGCAGCACTTGCCAATAGACTGCTGACTGTTTTTTCTTCTGCTTTGCTTTCTTGGCCTTGTCAGCAAAACCCGAGCTAGCTGGCCAAACAGGAAAGGACAGCTTGGTCTTGTGTCGTGGGCACTAGCCGTGATAATATGAGTCAAGAGACACAAGAGTGCCAGTAGAAAATTTATTGCTTCTGCAGAAGGGTAGACTCTCACCTTAAGGGCCAAGAGCTATGCCTGAGAGGGGTTGAACTCTCTATATTTATATGTTTGTCTTACATACGGTATAATGAGGTTAGTCATCGTTACATATTTTTCTGTTAATTATAATTATCTCTTGCGATTGTCATCATCGTAAGGGCATCTTCCTCTTTTCAGTTGAGGGCACCTTCCTCTTTCCAGTTGGGTCAGGGTGGAGCCTCAGAATAGATGTCTTCTGTATTAGCACTTACATTTTCGTAAGATTATATTTAGTATTAGTATTACACATCTTACTCATATATGCTTGGATTAAAACTGCCTACTAGTCAATTTGTTAGACAAACATTTAAAATACTGAACTTATGAACTTATAAACTTATGAACTACTCATGCCTGAACTTACGACTTACTCAATTAAGCAAGTTAGCCTATCTTTTATATCAATTCCCCCCTTTCAGTCTAGGTTACGGTATGTACCTTGGCTGATGCCTAGGTCATTGTAAGTACCTTGGCTGAATGGTCTAAGTTTGACATAGACCCTGACGTTTAGCATTCTGAGGACGAAAGCTTTTAAAATGCATCATAAACATGAGCAAGCAATGTATATAATAATTATTACTATTAAAACAGAAAAAAGAAGTGTTAGTATAAAACTGAGCCATTCACTAATTGTTTACCCAAAAGAGCCAGCCAATTTCCTGAGCCAGTTATTGCCGGCTAAGGCCACTTTATTAACTTTAGTAGCTATTCGTTTAATTTGCTGTATTTGGTGGTCTAGTGGGATTGTAACATTAGGAATGGTTATACAACAATATTCTTTAGACAAATTAAGATAGTGACATAAGCCTCCTTTATGAATAAGCAGAGCATCTATAGCTATTCTATTTTGTAAAGTCATTGGGGAGGTGGCCTGTAGTTGTTGATTGACTAAGTTGAACCCGTCAGCAGTAGTATTAGCAGTATTGCAATTTGCTCTGCTATTTCTGCTAGTGCTACTCTAGCTTTTGCGATTCCTATTTCTTATAGGAATTGTTCCTCAAGCCTTCATGCCAGCTTCTTTTTAACCTGTTCACCATACGTTAGTCAACTCCAAGCTTTATTGAACTTTCTACATGGAACTTGTGGCTTTTTTTTTAAGCGTTATAGGCGGAACACTGCACGGTCCTGATCCAGTTATGGGTGCTTGCCCTGGCTTCAGGTGGCTGTGGTGGATCCAAGACTCTTTTTCAGCAATTTTGACAGTAGCATGAGTTGTTAGTAAACCTGGAAGGGTTCATCCTAACATGGAGCTAGGGAATTCTTGCATCGGTGTACCTTGACCTACACTTAGTCTCCTGGTTTATAAGGGTGAAGACTGGAGTCAAGAGGTACTGGTTATACCAGTGTTGCAGCCCTGCAAAGAGAACTAAGAGAGTACTGCAATGATAAAACATAATTAGTTAATTTTTCGTCTCCTTCTAACAAGCTCACGTGCAGACTCTTCTATTCTTTATACAAGGGTGGTGGGTGACCAAATAATAATTTGTATAGTGATAGATTGAGAGGTTTGTGTGGTTTTGTTCTAAGGGCAAACAGTACAATAGGCAGGGCCTCAGGCCATTTTAATTTAGTTTTGGCACAGATCTTTCTTTAAAGGGTTTCAAAGATAATTTTAATCTTTCTACCTTACTTGAAGATTGCGGATGATAAAGGGTTTGGAACTATGCTCGGACCCCTAAGTCTTTATATGTTTCTTGTAATGCCTTTTCAGTGAAATGTGACCCTTGATCAGATTCAGTTACTTCAGAAAGCCCAAACCGTGGTATAATGTCTTTGAGAAGGGCCTTGACTACAATAGAAGCATCTGTTCACGTAGCTGGAAAAGCTTCTGGCCATCTTGTAAGCTGATCAATTATTACTAAACAATTTTTGTAATGGAAAACCTTTGGTAAGTCTATGTAATCAATCTGCAGTCTCTGAAATGGTAAGTATGCCTAAAGTCTTCATCCAATATAAGGGAATGATTGTGGGCTTGACATATGGAGCAGGAATTTACAATCCTGGTAGCTTCCACATAGATGCTGGGAGTAAACCAATCTCAGAGTACACTACGTGCTAGATTTTCTGCTCTTGAGTGATTAAGATGATGAATTTGTTGGACCAGTATGCATAAAATAGCACAAGGAGCGATAGGACGTCCATGGGGCACTCTCCAAACATCATCTGCTCCTTTTTTCTCTTCGCATTTAGTCTCCTACATTTGAACTTCAGCTGGTTGTAGATGTTGTAGAGGTTGATGTATGGAGGGGAGGTCTGGTAAAATGATACAGGAGGAGAGCTGAGAATCATAGTTATCAGAGATAGGCTGAATGGCTGCAGCTCTTGCTGTTGTGTCAGCCTTATTATTCCTGACTGCAATTTCTGTGTTTTCTTTAGAATGGCCCAGACAATGGACAATAGCAATTTCTCTGGGAAGCAAAATAGCATCTAAAAGTCTTTTTACTTCAGTGGCATGTGCAATAGTATGTCCGTTTGGGGTAAGGAAACTTCGTTGCTTCTACAATTGTCCGATTGCGTGGCAAATGCCAAATGCATATCGAGAATCAGTAAAAATAGTCACTGAACAGTTTTTAGTAAGCTTACAAGCCCTCCTCATGGCAATGAGTTCTGTAGCTTGGGCACTGGTACCTGGCGCAAGGGGTCTAGCTTCCCAAACCCATTGCACTATGGTCACTGCGTACCCTGCGTGCCTTTTACCTTTGATGACTGATAATGATCCATCGGTAAAAAGGATATAATGTGGGTTCTGTAAGGGTTGATCTTTAAGGTCACTCCGGGGTTTTTCTTCAAATTCAACTAGCTTGCAGCAATCATGGTAAGGGATTTCACATATCCTTGGGGTAACCGTATCCAAGTCAATTGTCTTTTTTTTCAGGTGAAAGCAAATAAGTATTGTGAATCTGGGTGTATTGGGGTACTGAAAAAAAACTGTGCACAAATCAATAACGATATAATACATTGCTGATACCAAAATGGTAGTCACGACAGTAGCTGGACTGGGTAGCACAGGGTGTCGTGGGACAATATAGTTATTAATTGCTTGGAGATCTTGTACAAATCGATACACAGGTTTTCCATCAGGATCAAGCTTGGGTTTTTTAACTGGGAGGATGGGGGTGTTGCAAGGCGAGAGGCATTCTTTTAATATCTCTTGCTTTAAATAGCTGTGGACCAGAGGTTCTAAACCTTCTATTGCTTTCTTGGATAGAGGATATTGTGGTACTGATGGAGGTGGACTTGCTTTGGTTTGAATAATGACTGGGGTTGCAGATTTAACAAGCCCCACTGCTGTGGGGTTTCGGCCCCACAATGATTTAGGTAAAGTTAGGAGGTCCACTAGGAGAGAAAAATGCTCTACGTCACTTAGGACAGCCTGGAAAGCCAAAAGACTTGCACTAGGGATGGTAATTAGAATACCGTGTGGCCTACATTCTAGAACCACTCGCAGCTTGCATAGCAAGTCTCTTCCCAGCAAACCAACAGAAAGCATGTTCAGTGGAAAGCAGTCCGATAGTGACCTTGGTTGGGACACAATATGGGGCATAAAAAGGCCTGCCTGATATTCCCATTACTCGCCTGACCCCCCTTATTGGTAAGTTAGCCTGCCCTAGGGAAACACCCAGTGAAGAAAGATCTGCAACAGTGTCAATCAAACATTTTATACACCTGGCCTTGTATCTTTATGTTAACATACGGTTCAGAGGAAGAACACCTAATTTTATATGTGGTTACATTTGAATTTCTGCAATTCATTTTGTGGAAAAGCCTTTCCCTCCCCACTTAGTCACTCATCAGACTCAAGTAAATCTCCTAGAAGTTGCTGGTGATGGTCAATTTCAGGTGGTGCGGCAGCCGAACGTGGAGTCGGAAATGGTGTGGGCGGCCCCCTGCGGATGAACCGGGCAATCTTTCTTCTAATGTCCTCTCTGCCTGCAATAATTACAGGTGTCATTTGGTTGAAGCCTCCTTGTTGGTTGGTTGAAGGGCTGAGAAGACCAAGTACGGGGTCTGTCTTGTTTCCGCCCTCTCCTTAGGCCGTAGCCTTACCGGGGTGGGTGATTGGAAGTGTTGAGTGAGGGCAGTTGCTAACATATTCACTTCCGTTTGCTTCAGTTTTAATTTTTTTTTCTTGCTTCTGGACTTCAGGGCATCTGTCAAAGACATAGGAAGCCAGATCGACTAGCTGGGGAAGCGTTTTGGTGGTCCAATCAGGGTGGTGCTTAGTGATGTATTTTTTTATATCATCAGTTGCTTGACCAATAAATGCAGAATTTACTGTCATTTGATTGGCAAGGCTGCTGGGGTCAAAATCACCACCGTGTCTATTTATAGTACTTGGCAGTCCTTGTTTAATAGCCTGGACTTTGATCCAGTCTGCTTTTTTTTTTTGTCAGTTCTTTTTTAGCCCTCCTAAAATGGAGAGTCGGGCATGTTGCAAGTGCAACAGATTATTGCTGCCCTCAGCATTTGGATCTTGGCCAATTAGTTCTATTCTGCGCATTTTCTGACACCCACTGATTTCCTTGATTTATAATTTCTGCTTTTTCCTCTTTGCTGAGAAAAGTATCTAAAAGCTGATTTATATCTGTCTATGTAGGGTTGTGGGTGTTGATTATGGTTTCTATTCTGTGGCTCACTGACTCTGGGTCGTCTTTAAACTTGGGAGTGTTAATTTGCCACAGGACAAGGTTTTGAGGATTGAACGGGACATGTGTATATGGATATTGGATTCTTTCTTGTGTGGCAATAGGGTACTGATGCAGCAGAGCTAAACGAGCAGGCAGCTGTTTCTTTATTTGACTCCTCGTATGTGTCAACACAGGGGAAGAACTTCTTGTTTCATTGTCAGAGGAACGTTCACTTGAAGCAGTGGATGCGGGGGTTGGGAGCATGACTGGCGCCGGGAGTGGTGGCAGTCCTGCTGGATGCCACTCATTTTTCTCTGACCTAGGGACAGTTGGAGCATATGGAGGTGGCAGAGTTTCAGAGGGGCTTTTAGGATCAACCTGGAGTGGAGCTAGGTGTCAGATTTCTTTTTTAGAGGAACCCAAGCAACCTTTTTCTATTACGCTTGCAGCATTGGCTTAGACATACTAATAATTTATCTGATGGGGTTGAGGATCTTCCAGAGATCCTTTAAGGTACCTCAGGGTTTCTTGGTCAAAAGAACCAAGACTAGGCCACTGTCAGCTTGGATCCTTGTAAGTGTATTCAGCCCAGACAGTTGTAGATAGTTGGATTAATTTAAGCTTATTAACCTGACCAGTTCCTGGGATTTTAGCTCAACCAGAAAGGACAATTCCAAAGGGACTTCCCGGTGGGACAGAGACTGACTCTGTCTGTCCCATCCTGTCTTCCTTGGCGGGGTACCCTTTTGCCTTTTAAACCAGAATATCAGAATACCAGAGTCGACTTTTAAACCAGATTTAACCAGTGCCCCAAACAGGAAAGGGGACTTCTCAAAGTGACCACAGGCCTGACCGGTGCCCCAAACAGGAAAGGGGACTTATCAGAGAGAGCAGAGATAGGAATCAGTTCCTCAGTGCGCAAACAGAGACATAAACTGCACCACACAGCTTTCCCAGCCCAAAAGGGTCAGACGGACAACCCACTAAGATTGCCTGTGTCACTAGGGTGAGAAACTGAGAGACAGAAAGACACGGGCCTATAACACACAGACAAGATCGAATAAGCACATATAACAAAGCAATATCAAATATTTTAAAACTAGTGTGAGCATTGTTCCAATTATTGCCTGAGAAACACCGTACTCCAGGCCCAGGACTGGCACTCCTACTGTCTCTGATCCAGAATCACCTTACCTCTATGCCAGAGCCATCAACCCCCACTTCAAGACCCCTAGGGCAAACTTACCCCATAGCTGGCTTGGGTGTTGCTGCAGGGGATGGCGGCTCAGGCCCGGACAGCTAGGGTCCCATCTGGGTTGCCAAAATTGTCAGCAAAACCCGAGTTACCTGGCCAAACAGGAAAGGACAGCTTGGTCTTGCATCGTGGGCACTAGCCATGATAATATGAGTCAAGAGACACAAGAGTGCCAGTAGAAAATTTATTGCTTCTGCAGAAGGGTAGACTCTCGCCTTAAGGGCCAAGAGCTACGCCTGAGAGGGGTTGAACCCTCTATATTTATATGTTTGTCTTACATATGGTATAATGAGGTTAGTCATCGTTACATATTTTTCTGTTAATTATAATTATCTCTTGCGATTGTCATCATCGTAAGGGCATCTTCCTCTTTTCAGTTGAGGGCACCTTCCTCTTTCCAGTTGGGTCAGGGTGGAGCCTCAGAATAGATGTCTTCTGTATTAGCACTTACATTTTCGTAAGATTATATTTAGTATTAGTATTACACATCTTACTCATATATGCTTGGATTAAAACTGCCTACTAGTCAATTTGTTAGACAAACATTTAAAATACTGAACTTATGAACTTATAAACTTATGAACTACTCATGCCTGAACTTACAACTTACTCAATTAAGCAAGTTAGCCTATCTTTTATATCAGCCTATGTCAGTGTTGCTGTGGGATAACTAACTTCAAAAAGTTGTGCCACAGGATTTTCATTCCTACAGGTCTTTTCTTTAGATTAAAAAGAAGCAGTTTCTGAATCCTCTAAGGAAAACTTGAAGGAAATTTTCACAAATCCAGACAATTAGGTCAACCTTCTTTACATTCCGTATCTTGGTTTATAAATATTTTTAACTAGCTGAAACCCGCAAAATATTTGTGATTAAATGTTTGTTGCAAAAGTATTTCTTTAAATACAGGATTTTTAGTTATCCTCTTAATCGAATACTTTAACTGAATGACAACTTCTCACCCTCCAAAAGACTTCATAAAGCTTTCTGTGTGTAAACACAGGCTTAGGAATATTCTATATATACAAAAGCCTTAGTCTGTCTGTCCATAATGCTTTATTTGCACTCTAATTGGCTTTCTGAAACAAAAAATCAGAGTTCTTGAAGAACGTTTGAGACAGAAGACAGCAGGTGAAGTGTCACCATGATGACAGGGACACAGCTGATGGAGCTGAGTGGGGCAAGGTCAGTGGTGCCCAAGGCAGGGGGAGGGGAAGAGTGGGCCTAGGACTGACATGGCAGTGGGGGAAGGGGAGTAGCATGCCTGGACTAGGAGTTGTAGGAAGGGGGGCAGATACAGGGCTCTAACCATGCTGCCCCTCTTCCCACCCCGCCCCCTGCTGCCTGGAGGCAGTGTCCACAGATCTGATGGAGTGGGGGGTGATGCCAGCGGTGCTGGCTCTGCCTCATCCTCTGCAGGGCATGAAGATGGAGGAGATGGAGGAAGGGGGGCTGAAGCCAGTGTCGCTGACCATGGCCCCCCCATCCCTGCAGGTGGCAGGAATGGTGTGGATGGACTGCGGTGGAGCCAGCAGTGAGCTCCCTGCTCCCTGGATCAATCCCCCCTCTATTCCCTGGAGGTAGTGGCCAGGGAGCCAACGGAGTGGGATTACCATAGCAGTGGCATTGGCCCCACCCCCCTCCCTGGAGGCGGCAGCCATGGAATCAGGGGATGGGGCTCCACCCTCCCTCTGCTCCCCAGAGGTTGCAGCTCCCTGAAGGCTTATTCCCTGTTCTCATTCCCCTGCCCCCCTAACATCATTCTTGATGGGCAGTTGGCTAGTAAATACATATTTTGTCACATGTCTGACTGCCTGCAGAGGGTCTAATGGGCACTCAAATTGTCAACATCCAATGTATTCCCCTCTCTTACTCACTTGCCACAACTTGATGACTTTAAGCATAGAGGGAAGGGGGTGCTCCTCAAGGGAGGAAATGTCTTTCTCCCTGGGGCCAACTGGGTGCAGTAGCAAGTGACCTCCCCTACACCCTGTCCACTTGGAACTATGAAACTATGAAACTTGCCAACTAATTTGCAGCCATGGCACTAGCTCACATTTGGTCATGCCCAGTCTGGACCGGCCTTATTAACACCCCCTCTGGGGTATAGGCTCATTCCCCCAAGCTGGGGTAATGTCCCATGCCACCAGCTCAACTAGGCAGCTGTGGCCTTGGACTGACATGGCAGTGGGGGAAGGGGAGTAGCATGCCTGGACTAGGAGTTGTAGGGAGTGGGGCAAAGTAGCAAAGTCTGTTATCACCTTGCCAGGTCACCTGTGGTCCTGGTGGGATACCCTCTCCTCTCAATATATGCTATAATCTTCAAAGCAAAACAAAAATTTGAACTCAGACTTTCCCTGGTGCCCCATGTCTTGGCACTCAGGGTTTTGGGATTCATGTGTGCAATCTAATGGGATGTGGACTCAGTCCTGGGATCCAAGTGGCCCACTGTTGGCATTGCTGCAGGGGATGCTCCCTGCCTTCTCCTGTGTTGCTTGGTGCAGTCTCTCCCAGCATGTTCAGCAGAACCAAACAGGTCCACAGGAACTCTGCCTGCTACCCATGCTGCCTCCACTTCAATGCCAGAGTCTGGGGCTTGCTGGTGCCCTGGATGTCTTTTTATGATATTACTGAAAATGTGCTCTCCCACACGCAGGGAAAGCATGCTTTGAAAATGGTCTGGAGATGTCATGTGTATCTTAGCCTCTCTGGGTTGGGCTGCTGTAGAGCAGGTAAGCAGCCCTTCAGCCTTACCCAAGGTAAACTCCCCCTTCACTTGGGGTTCATCAGGGGTGAAATCCTTTTGCTCTTGGAGTCTCTGGGAGCCAAGTTGACCACCGTGGCAACAATGACCTTGTGACTTATTCATAGTCATAGAATGAGAGGGCTCTTGTACACATGAGAAATTGCCCGTTTTAGTGGTTTAATTGCCCTTTTTAATGATTTAATTGTGTAACAGTGTACACGTTTGGTGTCATGTTATGATTAAATTTTGAAGACCCCAGTGCTTCCCTCCATGACAACAGCCTCCCCCCTGCACCACCCCCCCCCGGGGCAGCACTGACCTTCTGTCACTCTGCACAGGTGGTCCTGGGGGGCACTGCCACCATGGAGAGAAGTACCAGGCCCCCTGCAGCTCAGGGCCCACTGGCAGCTTGCCCCCTATATGCAGGAGAGGTGGTCAGGCTCTTGGAGGAAAAAAAAGGATTGGGTCCCTCACTCCTTTTTTTTCTCCTTTGACAGAGCCTGCCAACTCCACAGCGGGGGGCCCCACTGCTTCATTCTAGCTCTGACTTGCCTGCATATCTATTTGAAATGCCTCAGGATCTATAATAATAACATGTTTATTCTATTGTCTAGAGCACTCTGATTTGTTGTTTTGTAGCCCTGTGGGGTCAGGCCAACTCTCAGGATCTCAATATTGTGTGGTTAGACAGGAGGGTATGACACAATTGCACATATAAAACACCCAAATCAATTAGGTGCATACGCACGCACGTGCGCGCACACACACACACACACACACACACACTACCAGCTCAGGCACATACACATCCAAACTAGCCTAGGTACATGCATACCTATCACCAATTCAGGCACATACATGATACACCCCAAAAGTTAGACACAGATCACTAATTTGTATATCATGCACACAATGACATATATATATACACACACAGTTCATACACATACAACCCACCTACACATACACAGGTAAGTTCCTAACTTGGATGGTACAGTGTGTAGGTGTGTGCTTGGGGTACCTGGGAGAAGGTTCAGGTGAGAGAAAGAGAGTTAAAGTGCAGGGAGTGAAACTTGCTAGAACCAGGATTAGAACCAGTGGACTACAGAGAAGCTGGCTGAGAAACTGAGGCTTGGGGTTACTTCAGGTAGACTGGGGCTGGAAACTGAGGCAGACAGCTGAGATATTGGTGGGAGGGGCAGATAAGTGGTGGCAAGGAAGAAACAGCCAGGAAAGAAACTGAGGCAGAAACCTGGTTGCTCAAGGGAAAAGGAAAAGGTAGTGGGTATAAGACAGTGGCAAAGAAACAGGGGGATTGGAGGCAGAGAGGAGCTCAGGACAGGTGTTGGAGGTGGCAGTGAGCCAGAAGCAGAAGAGGGAGAAATGAGACAGAAGTTAGAGGAGCAGAGATTGGAGCAGGGCCAAACCATAGTAAAGCAAAACCCAACTTAGGAGTCTAAATAACAGTTTTATTACACAGACAACACACTACACAGACCCATGAAGTTATTGGTTCACACACACACATGCGCGCACTCACAATGGCAGCAGGAGAAACAGACTCAGTGGAAGGGTTGGAGTCCAGGTGGGGAAGAGAAACACAATCCAAGTCCTTGGTTGAAGAGGGGGTGGAGGGTGATAGCTACCTATCCAGACTGGAAAGGGGTCCTTGTCCAGTAGGTGTTGTCCAGAGGGGGGTCACTGGCAGGGCCTCTAGGTGGATAGGTGGTGTGGTGTGGCATGGTGCTGGTCCAGATGGAGAGGGCATCGCAATGGGTCTGTCTTCATTGCCTCTTTTTATAGGGGCAGACCTTGTGTGACCCTAGTGACAGGAGGCATGCCCAGGCAAGCGTCAGCCCCTGGCATACTGAGCATGTGTGCTCCATGCAGGGATGTGCAGTTTCGAGTGTCTGTAATGGTAGGGTACAATGGTGCAGAGGACACAAGACAGAGACTTGACATACAAAATGGAAACTTGACATGACTAGTTCACTTACAAACACAGGCCTAAACAATACAATAGCCATATGAAACAATAAAAATCCATATGAAAATGATAATGATACAATGTACAACAGTAAGAATCAATACAAACCTAATAATTATATAATATAAAACAGTGGGTATCCAAAACCAAAAACTTGCTACCAAAATAAAAATGTTAAAGCTTATCCTAAGTCTGAGCTCGCTTATGCTTGTCTATAGGGAATAGAAAAGGAGAGAAAGAAAAGCCAAAAATAATTGGGGAAGGAAAGGGAATGCATATCTATTAGTGTATATATGCATATCTATGTATACACACACACACACCCACACACACATATGTATTAAAAAAGAAAAACTTGGGATTTTGCTACAGTTTCAGTAAGGATTATGATTGGCTGCCAAGACAACCAATCAGAGTACTCTGGACAGACAGAATAAGCCTATTATTATTATGGAAGATACTGGAAGTATTTTTTAATCTTGTTCATGCTTCCTAATGTTAAGAAATATCCAAAACAGAATCCAGCTACAAGGTAGCTTTAATTAAGGGGTGGGCAATATATGGCCTAGCCCACCAAGGGATTTTGTCTGGTCCATGGCAGGTCCTTCAGCCTTACTCAACCCAGGCACAGATGGCAGCCTGGGCTGTGGCATGTGAAACTGTCCCGCTGCCCCTGGGTGCACAGAAGGGATAAGGTGGTGTGGCGTCTGGACTTGTTTCCCAAAAGCACCAGTGGCAGCTTCTTCCAACTACTATTCCACCAGACCAGGCCCCAATGCCTGGGCACCCCAGCCTGTCCATCCCACATCCACTGACAAGTGTGGGACCTGCATGGGCATGGCACGTGGCCAGGCAGATGGGATGGAGCGGTGAGTGGGGAGTGGCATCTGGGAGTAGAACAGGTGGGACCACAGGGCAGGATCATTGGGCACTGATAGTGCAGGGCTGGGGCTCTGGGCAGAGCTGCAATTCGCTGCCTGCATGCCCCTGTTCCACAGGCAGGGGTGTGCAGGGAGTGGATCACAGTTTTGCCCTGTTACCTCCACAACATCCCAGCCTTGCCTACCCATCCCTCTCATGGATGCTGCTCCCCATCCACCTGTGGCCCCATCCCATCTACCTGGCCATGTGCCCTGCCCATGTGGGTCCTGGCTGGTCTCCATGGGTAGTGACAGTGTGGGCCTGGGATGGACCCTGCAATCCACTTCCTGCATGCCCCTGCCTATGAAATCAGTGCCTATTGCAGGAGCATGTGGGCAGTGGATTGCAAGTCTGCCCTGAGCCTTGGCCCCACTGTCACCATCACAGCAGGGCTTGTAGCTTTGTGGATACCTTCAAGAGTGCTCTGCGTAAGCTGTTACATGGGCTCCAGGGATTGCAGGAGGGAACTGCAAGCAAGATACTGCTTTCTGAATAAACAATTTTTATCATTCTGTAGCTTAACTCTTTGGTCTTTTGAGAACAACACATGGTACCAGGAGTGAAGTACAAAGAAAGAAAAAAAAACCTGGAGGATCTTGTAGCTCCATGGTTTCAAGTGGGCATCGACTTATTCATACATGTGGGGAAAAAAGTATGTATTAGTGCTGGATTATTATTCTCACTATCATGAAATTGAGTTGCTCGAAGGCACAACAGCAAACTGTGTCATAACTCACATCAAATCAATTTTTGTTAGACATGGGATTCCACAATTGTGAGAACAGACAACAGACATCAATTCAACTGTCTGGAGTTTAAAGAGTTTGTATGGATTCCACACTTCAAGTCCTAAATAACCTCAATCCAATGGGCTGGTGGAAAATGGAACAAAAATAGTGAAGAAATTGTTGAAAAAAGCTACAGATTCACACCCTGACATTTACCTGTCACTCTTTAACTGAAGGACCACACCCATGAATCATGGATTGTCCCCAGCAGAAAGGCTGTTTAACAGGAAACTCAAAACCATGCTGCCAAATCATGTGGATGATGCTCATCAGAATGAAAAGCAAGATGTGAAAACATTTAAAAAATTCATCAAACTCAAACAAAAATGGTACTGTGACAGGGGTTCCAGAGAGTTACCAGAACTGCTTATTTCATTTGGATGAACATGGAAACAAAAAGCACTCATTTCCCATCACATAGTTCCCAATTCCTATAAAGTAGTCACACCAGAAGGACAGGTGTTGAGAAGGAACAGAAGACACTTGTAGTTCATAATGGGGATAAAAAAGCAGCATCACAAGTTTCACCAAAGGAAACAGAGCTAATACCAAAGCAACAAGAAATGACAGATAGGATTGGAAATGACACAGAAAGCAGAGACATCTGAACAAGGAAACCAAACAAGAACTGAACCAAGAAGGATTGAGAATGCAGAGAAACTAAGAAGATTACTTAGAGCTAAGAAGCCAACACGAAGACTAACAGAGACCTGTTAAAATGTGCTTTAACTATAGGCTGAAATAAACTGCCAACACTAGTATTACATGGGACGTGTTACATGTAAAGGGGGAAGATGTGTGGATACCTTTAAAAGTGCTATGTGTAGGTTGTTACATTGGCCCAGGGATTGCAGGAAGGAACAGCAGAACTGCAGGCAAGGTACTGCTCTCTGAATAAACAAACTTTATCGTTCTAGAAACTTAACTCCTTGGTCTTTTGAGAACAATACAATAGCCTCCTGGCCACCTGCTGCAAACAGCCTGGGCTTTGTGGCCAGATCCTGGGCCAGCTGTGGTGTGCCAAGCACAACAGCCTCATGTGCCATGCTCTGGCATGTATGCCAAGGATTGCCAACCCATCCTAGATGTTTTCCTGTATAAAACCTAGAAGTAGTGTCCTTAGTCTCTGCATTTCCTATTTGCTAACAAGGTTAAAATGATAATAAAATGAGATCCCACCCTTGACATATCAAATAGATCTTCACAATAAAATCACCCGTCTCCTTTCTGCCGTATTTTAATCAGCCTGGATTGTGTTTTAGCTTTTACTTTTTTTGTTACTGATCATTAGAGTTGACACCCCAACTAGAGTCACAGTTTGGCAATGTTCTTACCTGTAAGTGCTGTCTCAGGATGTCTGCTGGTTCAGGAAGCAAATTTATACTTTCTGCATGCATGCGTGCACATGCACACACACACACACACACACACACACACACACACTTTTTTTTAATAAAATGTAAACTATAAGAACTGGCTTAGTTTGACTCCTGGCTTTTGTACTTAAAATAGTAGAAGTACTTCCAAGTGCATTAAAAGTAAAGAATGCTGCTTTTTTCTGAGAGTGATTTCAAGATCCTTTGGCAAGCCATCACTAATGATTGCCTCCATCACTAATGATTGCCCAGAATCTAACAAGACCCAGTGGGCCAACTGCCTGCTTTTCTAGCACACTGCCACAGAATCTATCTATCTATAATTAAATATTTCCCCATTCCTTCTGGATTCTTTTGCTAGTGCTGTAGTTACTCATACAATTTTGAAGAAGCTGGAGATGAGAATCCTGATGCATTTCAGTGTTAAGTGTATAGGACTGGTCGTTCACAAATTAATATAACTCATTCTATCCCTGCCTTTTTCCTCCCTGCTAAACAAGAGAGGAGAGTATAAACTACAGTTCTTTTCCTGAGCTCTTTTGAAAGTTAATAGGAGTTTGATGTCTAACTTGCCTAAGATGCTTTTGTAACCCCATGAGACATCAGTCTGCTTCTTTAAGCACCTAAACACCTTTGCAAAGCTGTAGCACATTTAGGAAACTGAAGTGGCATAGCAGTATTTCTCGGAGTACAAAAATGTAACTGTTTTTTTTTTCTCTCTCTCCTCTTGTTTGGTGGGGGCTAAAATCAGTTGCAAGTTGATGTTGTAGTTATTTTGATGCTGTTGTAAGCCCCAGTGAACACCTGAATAACCTAAAATCCTACATTAAAGCACTGAAATTATAATTTATACATGTGAAAGGACTGGATAAAAATGAAAAGCAATTTAACAAATTCAGGTATCAGTTTATTAATATTACAGCATTATAGGTGATGTTTACATTTATTACATGTGCATGGACACACACACGTGATCATACTACAGTGTTACTAATAATGCCTCCATAATTCAATTGTTATTTTGTGCCATGACAACTATCCAGATTTTCTCTATAGCAAAAAAGATGGGTCCTTCATTATTTGGCTGGAACAGGGTTATACACTGTTTGGAGTTTGAACTTATTACATTCCTCTAGTGGCAGGTTTCTACATAATACAATACCTTCTTCCTTCTTTTTTATGGCTTAGGATGTTCTCCTATCACTTCTGATATCAAGTTTTATGACTCCAAATTTAACAATTCCTTATTATACCTTATTCAGGTGAACTTTAAAATTTTGATACTCTAGTATTAATATACTTTATATACATAATTTACAAATTAGTTTCTTCACTTTTAAGTTTTCCAGGATGTCTGGAAGATAGAGATTGAGAGATCTGTTTATTTATCTGTCTGTTTTCTGTGAAAAGCAAAAAGCTAAACTGGCAAAACAGTTCTTAAACAGCATCTTAAAAGCTGCTGTCAGAACTGACAAATACTGCTATACCACTGCCCTCCTCCCCTCCCCGCCCCCACCGCCCCCCTGGGCAAAAGTGAGTTAAAAAGCAAAAATGGTTGTTGGCAGTCACAGATAACGTCTGTCAGGCTTGATGGGTCCTCAGGTGACTGAGGAGCCTGATTCTGGGTACACACATTCTTTGGCAATGGGGGCATGTTATTGCATGGGGGAGAGGGATTCACAACCCTGGGTTGGTCTCCTTCCTCTGCTGCTGCCATTCTGCCTCAGTATAGAGTTGTTGGGCCTCAAAGTGGTGCATGCCTTGGTGGACCAGGTGGCGCCACACCGAATGGTCAGCAGCTTGCTCCTCCCAGCTGCTCCCAGCACAGGTATTGATGCCGCTGTGCTTGAGGGTGACCTTGAATGTGTCTTTGTAGTGTTTCCTTTGACTGCCCTTTGACCGTTGGCCAATAGAGAGCTGGGACCAGAGAATCTAGTGAGGGAGCAGTTCTTGGACATTCAGATGCAGTGGCCTGTCCATCAGAATTGATTTCTCAAGAGCAAGGCTTGGATTCTGGTGGATGCAGCTTCATGGAGGACGCTCACACTGGTCTGGCAGTCCTCCCAATTGATCCCCAGGATTCAACACAAGCACCTCTGGTAAAAGCTCTCAAGGGTCTTAATGTGGCATTGGTTGACAGACCAGGTTTCACTGCAGTAGAGGAGGGTGATCAGCACGACAGCCTTGTAAACCAGGACCTTCGTTGACTTCTGAAGGTCTCTATTTTCACAGAAACATTGTCGCAGCTTGAAGAAGGCAGCACTGACACAGTTGACCTGGTGCTGGACTTCTTCATCACTGGTAGCCCCTTGACAGAGGTGGCTGCAGAGATATGGAAAGTGCTGTACATACTCCAGAGCCTCCCTCTCTACATAGATAGCATGAGGGATGTTCACCTGGCCTGGGGAGGATTGGTGGAGAACCTTCGTCTTTGTGATGTTGAAAAACAGGCCAAGTCTCTCATACGAAGTGTTGAAGAGATCTAGGGTCACTTGCACATCCTGTGCAGAGTGAGCCATCACACAGCAATCACCCACAAACTGAAGGTCATGGATGTCCTTGGTGGTGAGTTTTGTTTTTGCCGAGAAGCACCCTAGATTGAAAAGCTTGCCATCTAGTCAATGCTGGATACTGATGCTAAATGGTAAATCATCTCGAATGAGGTGGAGGATGATGGTCAGATAAATGGTGAACAGGTTGGGGGTGATCACACAACCTTATTTGACCCCAGTCCAGATGCAGAAGGTGTCGGTTTCAGATCTTCTCCTCAGGACAATGGCAGTCATATCATCATGCAGGAGCCTCAGCATGGTGACAAACTTCAGCAGGCAGCCAAGACATTAGGGAACGGTCCACAGAGCTTCATGATTTAAGGAATCAAAGCAAAAAGCAAAAATATTTTCATTGTTAAACTACACGTTTCATAGTGAAGAGTTTGGCTAGAGTATTGTATGTATTTCCCTATTCTTTCATATATATTTGTATATATATAAAATAGCAATAGTCACAGAATAGCAATAGTCACAGAGTCCTCTATCCCAAGGGTTTCTGTGCTGAATACTAATCAGTCATCAAAAATAGGTAGGAGAGAGAGGGAAAAATAAGAATCTGATCAACACAGAAAGGCCACTTCAAATGCACATGCACAACCTCAAGATAAGTTTTAGAATTGTTCTGCATCAACTAAAGATCACACACAAAAATGAATCGCTGTTTTCATTACAGACTGCACATTTTATCTAAAGTAACACTCGCATTCATCCACACGAAGAGTCAGAGGAATAATTATTGCGTATTTATTGAATAGATGGTGCAAAGCTAAATGCTACTAGTGGGAAGAATGTGAAAAGGATTCTGAAAACTGGCACGAAAAATACGACTATAGAGTCAGCTGCTTCCTCATCAGCAGTTTTTGGAAGCCAAACTCACAAGCTGTACAAAAACAATACAAAAGGACATTTTCTTTTATTTCTATCATAAGTATGTAGAACACAATTATATTCTGAGAATCAGAAGGATCAATGTAAGAAATGATATAAGAGTTTGAGGGAGCTATAACAGGTCAGGATATTGACTTCATAAATGTAGAACAGCTAAAAATAATCACACAAAAATAAGGAGGGTTAGGCCCATGATACATTGCATATATTATGTAATTAACTGGTTAAATGTGCAATAAGTTTACTCAAGCCATACATGCAAAGTAACTATCACACAACTAAAATGCCTATTCAGTTATAAAAAGAGCTAACCCACTATAAAGTTAGTGCTTGAGAATATATAACAACTCTATAGTCGGTTTCTATACAGCTTTAAGTTGAATGTGTAGAAAGAAAATTAAACTGTTATACTTTCCCTAAGTGATGGAAGATAACAGGAATGTGTCTGTGAAACAACAGTCAAGGATAGACTATCATGCTCATTTCATGGGAGTATTGGGATGATATTGTAGCCAAGATGGTCCCAGAAAATGTGAGGCAAGAATTTTTGTGGATGGTATTTTTATTGGACCAACTGGGAGCTGTCTGGATAAGTTTTGGGGTAACACAATACCCCTCTTCAGGTCTAAAATCCTTGCCTCATGGTCATTTTAGTCACTGTAACTAATGATTAGATTTTCCCAATTTCACACTAAATAGCACCTTACCCTGTGAGTTGTCTCACTTAGTGTAGGAGATTTCTGATAGAGTAAGAAACTTGACAGAACCTAGTCCAAAATTTCCAATTACTGCACATATTAAAGTAATGAGTACAAAACAGCTTCCTGAAAATCTGTACTCATTTGAGAAATTTTATCAAGTAGAGCTCCCTATTATATTCCAAAGATAAATGAAGTAAAGGCAAATCAGAAGGTAATAAATGAATAAAAATGGTAATACTCCAATCAGTCCTCCAGTATGAACACTACAGGAATTTGTCACGATGCAGTCTATTAGCCACTTGAGAAATTCATTACAGGAGAGAAGTGAACCAAAATAAAGAAATGAATATTTCTTCACATTAGAATTCCTAAATTTCATTCCAAGTCTGATTAGGGATTAGACATGTCTGTAGTACCACATAGTGCACATTTATCTGCACATACTTCAAGGCAGCAACACAGTGGATTTTTTTACACCCTGGATAACCCGCTGCTCAGAACTGGAGCTTGGCTGGCCAGAGCCATGCTCAGGCCCTAAGAGGCAGGATTGCTGCTTCTTCAGCTCCAAGAGGCCCCCAGGACCTCAGGTAAGGCTGCTGGGGCCAGCATAGCCTCCCATACTTCACCCAGAGGAAACTGTTATGCACCAGAGGGCAGTGACACAGGCATTCCCTGAGGACAACTAGTGGTGGCACAAGGTGTCCCACTGCTAGTTGTCCCTGGGGAACCAAATGTTCCCAGTCATGTGGACATGAGCAATGGGGCCAAAAGAATGACCACAAATGACCACTATAACATTTAATTCAATTTGCAGTGAATATGGGCCCAACTGCTCCTGGGATCCCTAGTATTGGCAGTAGTGGCATCATCATGAGGGATCTGGCTTACCTTTTCTTGTCCTGGTTCATGAAGTCATTGAAAGGAACACTTCAGCTACTGCCTGACCTGGTGCCACATGACTATGGAGTGTGCCTTCAGGTAACTCAGGGGTTAACCTTGAGGTGGTGGAGGAGAATCTGCTGTACCTCATATGTCCTTCACAATGTATGTGAGACCAGGGATGAGGTCTTCTGCAAAGCCTGGGCAGAGGAGACACAGCATCCAGACAGGCATGGTGTGCTGAGCATATGTGCTTTGCAGAGGTTGGTGGAAGCAAGCCTCTTGGAGGTTGCGTGTCCAGGGCCTGCAAACCAGAAGGGACTCCAGTTCCATGAAGCCCTGGTTCTTATATTCTGACCCATGGGGACTGGGATGTACTCCAGATTATGGCTTTGTATATCCACATGCCTGCACACTGGCACCAGATGATGGATCTCCTTCCTGAGGTTCCTGTGGCCCTGCATGTCCAGCAGGGCCACCCACAACCCTGACTGGCTGAACACCTTCCCCTCCCCTGCTCCCCTGAGGGACATGCACCAAGATGCAGTGGGGTGTGGTGTGAGAAAGAGACATGTCTCAGTTTACAATGTTGCAGTTGCCAAATTTTTTTTGTTTTATTAAAGAAAAACTTGTTGAACACTGCGTGTCAGAACGTGTTCCCCCTTTCCATCAATGCAAGACAGCATACCTTTAGAGGGTGAAATGGGCATGGATGGGTAGTTGCAGAAAGGGGCAAATTAACCTGAATGGATGGTTAGAGTTGGGAACAGGTCAGGGGTTGGGGTCAGAGGAGAATGCCACAGGGGCAGAATCCAACACAGAAACTTGGACAGGAAGAGCAGAGAAGGGAGATTTAAATTTAGTCCACTAATTCTTAGATTTGGGAGTAAGACCAGGGATTTTTCCATGTAGGAGCCAGACAGGTAGTTGATCTCAGGCCCACTGTCTACTTGAGAGGGCTGTGGAGCTTGCAGGGGGCAGGGAGGGGAGAGGCGGGCAGCAGTAGTAAGGGAGGCATCACAACAGTAGGACTGTGGACTCCTGGCACTTCCATGCAGGACACCCCAGTCACTTATCTCTGGTCCCCAGGTCCCAGTCTTCCTGTTTGAGGACTCCAATCCTGTAAACCTCAGCCATGCCTGTGGCATTCCTCATGTGGCAAGACTGAGACCAGGACCAAGGGCTCCCCATCCCCACTGTGGCTGAGGAACTTCCCTGTTCAGTGGCACCTGAGCCAGGAGACAGCAAACAGGAAGCAGAAAAGTTTCTCCTCATATCCATCCAGGTCCACTCCCACCACCCCCAAGACAGGGGGCTACTGGGTTTCTGTGAGAGACAGGGCTGGCATGAGTTGGGGAGGTGTGAATCATAGGTGGTCCAGAATTCTATCCATGAACTCCCTTTCTTGGTGCTAGGACTCTGCTGACTCCACTGAAGCATGGCCATCTTGAGCTCCATTCCTGTGCCTTGGCAGCTCATATACAGCTTCAGAGTGTCCTCTTCCCATATCTGAAGTCTATCCTCATGTTGATCCCTCAGCTCCCGGTGCCAAGAGTCAGCCATGCATGCCTGGCACTCAGAAGGAGCTACCAAGGCCTGCAACATCCCTTCCTTGTTCCTCCAATGTCTTCTCTGGACATCTCTCAGGTGCTTCCCAGCTGGGGACCACCCTGGCCTTGAGCCACCATTGTGCCTTTGGCACAGTGTCTTTCTATGCACAGGTGTAGTCTCTACAGTTTCATAGGGGAAACATAGCACCTTCATGTAAAGTATCAACTCTGACTGATCAAATACAGTATAAGGGTGGATATTTAGGACAGTCCCAACATTTGGCTGGCAGGAACATAGGCCATTTATAGCTATGTGTGGGGGAGCACTTTAATTAGCTGGTCACACTGATTAAAAGCACCTGAACATCATGTGTATCAGTGTCCCTGCACTGAAAAATGGTGGCAGAGCACTTTGAACTAAAGCTCATCAAACAAGATTTAGTTTAAATCACCCTGCCACTGTTTTTCAGTGCAGGGATGGTGATACATATGATGCTTGAGGCTTCTGGAGTGTGCTAATTTCCATGCTCCAGTGCACTTAATTAATCAAGTCTCTTCCAACACGCTGGATTTACAGCACGTTGGAACAGCCCCACTGCACATCTATAGGAGCCCACAGAGACAGCTAAATTCCATGTCTTGCCCCTTTTCCCAAGGCCTAGAAACTGTGCCAGTGTTCTCCACCCAACACAATAGAGACCAAGGCCCTGGTTCTGCAGTGGTTGGACAGTAGGTGCTGCAGTGGTGCTGGAATTGGTTGTTGGGGAGAGAGAAGCTGGGTCCCTTTCCAGAAACTCCCTTGCTACTGACAAGGCCATCACCACTCCACACAACTATGGCACCACCAACAGGGGGGAGGAAGTGTTGCCAGCTCTTACTCCACTCAGAGTGTCCAGGGACCCAGGATCCCACCAGAATTTAGGCCATCTCTAGACCAAGCAGGGACTGCACACTCTGGGGAATGCCAGCAGAGCTCTAAAATTTTCCTCCACCTCCTTCTGTTACAACAGAGACATTTTAGAACTTTTTTCATCTGGTATGTGCAGGAGCAGTGCTTCACTGCTGAGGTCTCCCTGGTGAAAGTCGACCAGTCCTGGAGAAATGAATTTACCACTATTCCTGAGGGAATGCCAGCCAATATGCCCTACTCTTCTTTGAGGATATGATCCCCTGAGAGATATTTGACACCCGGGGGTGGGGGAGGAGGGAAGTCATCCCCTTTGAAAGCATGGAGAAGCCCAGGTTTCCATTCAACATAAGAACCAGGCTTGTATGCTATCTGTGGCTTTGCTATGATTAGTTGACACTCACAGTTAAGTTTGTGATCACCTCCACTATTAAAATGGTGGTAAACAATTTGTGATCTGACTGAGAGAGGTTACCCCCATCCCAGCTGCCTGAAAAGAGTCTCACTGTATGCTGCCCTTGGCTTTCCAGCACTATTCTTTTGCTCTGAAAAGAACTGGAGGGGGTGGGGCTGGGTGTTGCTTTACTTTCAGGAGTTGGCATGGGAAGGCATGCTGTTGATAACTATGATTAGGCCATGACTGCAGCAGGGAGCTGAGGTTTGTTTTGTGGGATTAGTTTTGCTGTGAACCTCAGAGTCACCTGGCTCCACCAGACTTTCCCCTGAGATTGGATTAGAGTACAGGAGTATTTAAGTGCTACCTGCAAGCAATGTGTGACTCAGGAGTTACCTGAGTGGGGCTGTATTGACTGCAATTACAGTTCGCATGCAGGCCTCCTGCCATCACATCAGTGCCTTTCTTGCATGGGAGGGTATTTGTTTGACTAATGGGAATTTGTTTTGCATTGCCGCTGTACAACTCCAGGGGTTTTGCAAAGACAGCTGTGTGTTATCTCATATCTACGATCTCACCATCCTATCTCCTTTCCAGGTACTTGGCACTACCAAGCAGGGAAGGTTGCAGAACCCCAACACCCATTCATGTTTTGTATACTTTGCCTGCAGAGCCCAATACCTGCTTTCAGTGCTTTTCCACAAGTCCAAGGGGGAAGAGGGGGCTGAAAGACTGGTTCTATGCCATTGCTCAGAGTGGCTGGGAGGGGAAGTCTCACTTTCACATTAGTTGAGCCTGGCTCCGAGAGATAAGGAGGGAGGTGTGAGTGCAGCTGATTTATGTTCCCACAGTCTGGGAGATGGACTACTGACTGCCCAAAGCAGGGGAGGTAGGTTTTTTGCCTAAGCTCTGTGCTACAGAAAGACAGGAAGGGGAGGGGAGGGGAGGGGAGGAGAGGGGAGGAATGATCTGTCCAGTGCTGAAAAAAAGAAAGATCTTGAGCAGGAAGAAGTCTGGGGCCCTGCACTTTCACCAGTCTGGATGGGAACATTTAACCAGATCCCCTCCCCTTCTATTCATGTACTGGGCCCCACTTCTAAGGTTCCATGTCACAATGGCATGGTAGAAATATTTGAGCATGGGTATAGCCCATTTAGGCTGCTAGGCCCCTGTGGGGTGATGGGAGGATGAGAAGGGAAGGAGGTTGGATCCAGTGTCTACCTTCTGGAGACAGACCTGGACAGAGGACTTTGGGTTAGTGCAGCATCATCATCCTGCTATTTTCCCATCTGCTCCTCTTGCCTCCTTCCACCCAGGGGCTTTTCATTTCCCTCAGTGTCTGGGTCTGTTTCATGGCCACATGTGGTAGGCTAGGTCCATACCTGCTTGGGAGATGGGCTGTAATTGCTCAGTGCCAGGGTCATCCCTGGAATCAGTGACAGGTTGGGTGTGAGGGCTGCAGGTGTGTTAGAAATTGGGAGACTGTGCATCTGGAAGTGGGGCATCAAGGAGATGTCAGAAGAGTGGAAGTGGAACACCAGTGGCACCAAAATTGGAAATGGTTTCCCTGGGGCCTTGTGTTCAGCCATGGTCAAAGGGGCGTTGATACTCACAGCAGAAGCTTCCACAAGGTGAGGGCAGAAGAGCCCCAGGTCCTGGGTCATTATGACCATACTGTCAGAGGTGTCCTCTAGATCCTGCATGACAAGGTCCATGCCCATGACCAGAGCTGAGACGAAGTCAAAGGAGCTGAAGTCCAGTTCCAGGTGCACCCCTACCCCTAGTTCCTCTGATGTATCAAGGACCAGCACCATGAAGATAGGGTCCTTGCGGACCACCAGCAGCATACTTCATGCTCGGTGGGACCTGGGGACCTGCTCCTGGGCCGCTGTTTGTCCTGTCACATTGGGGCCTCCTTTCCCTACTGACGGTGCCATAGGTGTGCTCGGTGGTGAAGGCCTTGTCAGTGGCAAAGTGGGACAGTTTCTCATAGAAGGGCATGATTTTCCTCCTGCTTCTATACTTCTTGTTAGCATCCTGCACCTTCATCAACTTTATCCACCTGGTCTTCTACCAGCCCTGCACCCAGTCCCTGTCATGCTCCCTCACTTATATCTGTTGGGCAATCTGCTCAAACACCTTCCTGTTGAGGTACCATCCCTGCTTACCCCCGATGGCAGTAAGATCCTTCATCTCCCTATGGCCCCAGTTATGTGGCTGGGGTTGGGTACCGGAGGAGGATGGGATGGGCTCATCCATGGTGTGTGGTGGTGGCTGTAGAGTGTCAGCATCTCCATGTGGGTAGGGATCTGGCTGTAAGGAGGAGGTGGGTGGATGGATGGATGGGTACTCATGAGTGTGGATCCTGACTTTCCTCTCACTCTGACTGGGTATGGCTGCTGCTCCAAAATGATGAGGTCTTTATTGACCAAGCCATCCCCACAACCTCAAACTTTCCAGGGGCTTCCAGTTGGCAATGCCCACACCCCAGTCTAGAAATTTCCTGGGGTCTCTACCTGGCAACACTAGTGCAGCTGGCTATGCTCTGTCTGTGCCCAAAGTTTTCAGGGTCATCCAGCTATCTATTTCACCTGCGATGCTCAAAGACCCCAGACCCCAGTGCTCTGGGACCCTGAACCTGCAGGCTGAAAATCCGCTGATAATATTCCAGGTACACATGGCCTGGGTACCTTCTGGCAGTGGCCAAGCTACAGAGGTGACAGGGTTGCTTCCATGCTGGCCCAGTCCTCAGGTTCTGTCCCCTCAGCCCGACTTGCCAGAGGCAAACTGTACTAGCTTCTGCCTGCTGGGTGCTCAAGGGCTCAGATTAGAGTCCACTGGTCCATTTTCAAGTGCAGGGGTTCTCCTTGGCTCAGTTTTGGGGTGTGAGTATAGACTGCAGGGTGTTTCATGATGGTGTTTGGAGTGTAAGGGCACAGCCCAAGGACTGCAGTGCCCAGGTCCTGGGGCCCATGAGGGGGACACAGCTGCTGCACTTCCCCACCGTCACCTGTCTAGAGTCAGTAGCTGGATGAGGCAGGCTGGGGAGAGGGACTCTGCTTGCTCAGCACTGGAAGAGTGCTGAGCAAGCTGGGTACTCAGCTGAAGCAGCTGAGCTGATGCCAAGTGCTAGTGTACTTCCCCACCAGGGAGAGCTGGGAGTGGGGGACTGCAAGGCACACTGGGATGTTGGAAGACAGAAATCTAACTTCATTCAATAGGGGGAAAGTATAGATGCCTTATTGATTAGTCTAACCAAGGGGTGGGCAATTATTTTGGCTGGAGGGCTGCTTAATGAGTTTTGGTGAGCTGTCAAGTGCTGCAAGGGTAGCCCTGCCCCTTGGCAGGTACCCCACTCCCTGGTCAACATCTTGGGACCAGAAATCCCACCCCCTCACCCCTGACCTTTGCCACTGGAAGTCCCTCCCCTTGCCCCTAGAAGTACTCCTTTTGGGAGGGGGTGCTATCCTGGAACTGGAAAAAAACAAATTATATACTAAAAATTAAACTTCTACTATAACATTTTAATTTTATTAAAAATATATTTTTGTCCTGATTTGTGTGCATTTGTAGTATACATAGAGGTGATTGCATAATAGCATTTACTCTTGAATATTGTGGTGAGGATGTGGAAGCATGGGGGTGGGTATGGGGTTTGTGGGGGCTATGTGTGTATGGAGGTATATTTGGAGTATGGGGGAGGGTGTGAGTGTGCATATGGAGTTTGTGAGGCATGTGGGTATGTGTGTGACCTGTTTGTGAGGGATGTGGGGGATATGGAGTTTGGGATACCTGTGGAGGTGTGTGTGCGCGGTTTGTGGGAGGCTGTTTGTGGGGATGTGGGTGGGTCCGTGGGTGGGTATGACATTTAGGGGGTCTGTGGGGGAGTTGTGGGGTGTGTGGTGGGATGTGGCTGGGGGCAGGTGGGGTGCAAACCACAGGGCTTGGCTAGGGTGGTAGGGAGAGAAGCGGAGCTGGCCTGGCTCCATAGCGTAGAGCTCCCCACCATTCCCCATGACCTGCACATGGCAGTGAGTGGGGCCAGGCTGCCAGTTCCATCACACAGGACTTCCCCCAAAAGCATACAGCTTGGGTGGAGAACCTGGGAACTGTATGTGAGCCATGGGAAGCCCCATTCAATTGAGCCAGGTGGAACTTGCACCCCACCAGCCCAGGCTCTGTGCTCCTGCCTCCCCACCCAGGGCCCCCACCAGCCCCAGGCCCCATGTTCCTGCCCAGATGCCACTTCCCACCCTCCTGCCCACTTGCTGCTGCTTTCCTTTCCACCTGCCACTGCCACTACTTCCCCACCTGCTGTTGCCGCTGTTGCTTCCTCTGCCTGCCTGTCACCATCACCCCTCCCTGCTGCTGTTTTCCTATCTGTGATGCCAGAGTCAGGGCCATCCCACAGATGAGGGTAGGAGCACAGTGCATGCTGCCCCCACAGGAGTGAGCAGGGCTCTCGTCCATGCGAGCACAGCAGGGGCAGCCCAGGGCTGTTTGGGGTACAGTGAACTGGTAGGCACCCACCCACGGGCTGGATGAAATCACTTGGTGGGCTGGATCTGGCCTGCGGATCATATTTTGCCTGCCCCTGCTTTAACCTGAATCCATTTAAATTTAGTGTGCCTCAGACTCCATCTATTCTAGTTCACTTGGTGCCCTTTTTTGACTGGTCTGTGTGTGTTGATCTAAACCTGTAACAGGACAGATGTTCACTCTACATTCACTTAGATTGATATAAGTGTAATGTCTGTACACACCCTAGCTTTTACAATTGGAAAGAAAAAAATAAGATTGAAACAAAAAGTCTTCCCTCTCATAAAGATGTAACACTTTCCTTTGTGAAATGTTTGGGTTTTGGTTTTTTGGTTGTTTTTTTTACCAGCGTCTCCATTTTGCCCAGAAGGCAAAGTTTTGTCTACTATAAAAGGCTGTGCAAGTTGGCAGAAATTGAGTCATCTTACTTATTAGACTGGCTGTTCATACAAAAATAACACTTTTTGTATGCAGAAGGAACAGAGTTAGAGTGTAAGTTCTACCTAGCCTCAAAAAATGAAGATGCATAATGTTCAATTACATTTTTTGCTTCCAGTTATCTCATGTTTAAAATTGAAAATGAGATCTTTAACAACATTGGTTTTAAAATAGCTGCAAGTCATAACTTTCAAATGTTGGAACTTATTGTGCAATGTCTCAGTAAAATGTTCCAGACATCTTAAGTGAATAGCCCAAATGACTCAATACTAGGAACACTTCCAATATAAATGTTCAATGCAGTCTAGGTGAGATGATTTACAAGTAAATCCCAGAGGATGTTATTTAAAATTTAAACAGGGTCCCCTATTTTCTGCTGGAATAAGATTGACATACTTGCCTAATAGTTTTCCAAGCTTCAGTAATTGGATTGCATCCTCTGCATTTTTCAAGTCACAATCCTTTATCTGAACATTCAAATTTGTGCCAATTCTTTTTTTTTTGTTTGTTTTGTAATATTGGTAAAACAGCCATGATTGTGAGGTCTCATTTAACCTATTACAGTGGATGTTCCCCAAAGTTTATAAAGAGCTTTGCATTCCACAAAGTTAAGGACATTCAAAATTCTTTGAATCAGTCTACCAGGCCTGTCTCTCACAATCAACATTATTAAACTTTGCTTAAGAGAAGGCAAAGTCTATAGACCTCCCATGGAGGAAAGAATATAATTTTAGCATTAGTTCTTAAATTTCCCCAAATTCTTTTAATTTAAATTGAATACCTAATGAATGGCTTCTAAATGCCTGTGAAATCCCTCAGGACCTAACACATATCTAATTTCATACATACTTTATTTTTCTAGTGCATCTACCAAAAATCAGTTGATGCATCAAGCATAGAAAAATATTTGATAGCAGCTCTCTTTAGAAAAAATATGTCTCTTGTACATAGTGAAAAATATTCTGCCTTTGCATATTTATTTAGTTCTTTCCATATACAAAGGAAAAGTTCCTTTTACTTCCTCCTAAAATGATAAATGGGTGTGTCCACTCTGGTGTTCCTTCTGTCAGTCCCAGACCAATGAAATTATTGAGTTCCTCTTTTAGCCCCTGTCCTGGTGCAGTGGGAATTGTTCTAGAGGTGTGAATGTCTGGCATTTTGGTCTTTCACCTCTGTTTTCCCTGGAGAGCTTTTTTATCCTCAAAATGTTACTCAACTCTTTTCGATTCTTGCTTCTCCAATGAGTACTCTCTCTCGGTGGAATCAAGGTCTTCTACTAATGCTTCAATTAAAAACTGTACCTTTTTCATTTTGTTGTTTATTCACCTATTTAATTCACACATTCCTTTAGTGGGGATAAACTTATTGCTGTAAATCCTGCATTTTACCATTTGCCATCTGAAACAACAGCCAGTGCTAATATAATTGTTTCTGGTACTACCTTAGCTTGTGCATCAGAGTCTGACTTTAACTAAATACATGTCCCATTTGATTTCTGACTGATAGTCCATTTATTTTTTGCTGCAACATTATCCAAACCGCAGAGAAATTGTTCATACAGGCAAGTTGTGCTGTTGTCATTTTCTTTATCTAACTTTCACACTCTGCTGGCACTTCCTAACTCCTGAAGAGTGATATAATCCACTGCAGTTGTTGTATCTCTTTCCCAGTGTAGGAATTGTCTTGGCTTGGCTAGTTTGCCATAACTCCACCATCCATTGTTTTGTAGACTCCAACTTTAAGCACCATATATCTGTCTGCCAAAGGGTCTCTTTTCTTGGAGTATTTTCTATGATGTCCAATATTAAAGCACTGTCCATTCCATAAACTTCAGCTTGGAATGAGTGACTTCCTTCTCTAGGCAAATCTGAATACCTTCATTAAACCTTAATTTTGTTTCTTTCAGTAGGCCCTCTGAGTTTTTGCCTTAGATCCCAGTCACAGTGTAGGTGTCTTTTATCAGGAACTCACTTAATCCCAGCAAAACTGCAAGATTAGTGAAATCTTGGAATCTAAAATCAGCCACAGATCAGTCAAAATTTCCATGTTTTTACTATCTTCTGTATACTCTCTGATAAAAGTAGGCTGCCACCTACAAAAGCATACTATCTGAACAAGGTAGTATTTAAGGGGCCTTCTTCTGGGCCTGCCTTCTAATCTGATAAAAAAGGTTCCTCATATGTATTACTTCTTTGTGGAATGTAGTGCTCCTTGGATTCTTGTAATCGGTTCATAATTATTCTTCTGGCTGAATTAACTGAAAACCATTGAAAACATCCTGAAGTGTCTTAGCACCAGCCATTATCAGACATAAAGGGGCCTTCTGGTCCTCCACATTATACTGTCATGCATTGCCAGAGTGAAATGATGTCTAAATCACTTCCACTTTTCCTCATTTCTGGACAGTATTAGCTCTGATGGGACTTTGAACTGTTCCATTCTTCAGCCTAGGATATTTTATTTGTTTCATTCTGTGGCTGTAGGGACAGAAGAAGAAATAACAGTCTTAAATTCCAACAAGGGAAATTGTAGTTGTATACTAGGAAGAACTTCCAAACTAGGAGGGTGGTTAAAAATTGGAAAAGCTACTGAAGAGGTCATGGAATCTCCACCCTTGTGATTTTTTAAGAGTAGATTAGACAAACACTTATTGGAAATGAATGATTTAGACCAGTGGTCACCAACCTGTCACTCCTGATCTACACGTTGATTGTGGAGCCTCTTTTTGGTCAGTCCTGGGCTGGTGGGGGAGAGCTGGGCATGCACACATGCCCATGCCTGCACCCCCCAGCCCCAGCAGGTCAATTTGGAGGGGGGAAGGGAAGGGGTCCAGAGCAAGACTCCTATGGTGAGCAACTGATTGTATGGCTAGGCCAGGAGCAGGGAAAGGTAAGTGGAGTCCCAGCTTAGCCTGGATGTAGGAGGATTGGAGCCTGGGGGGTGCTCCCCCATTTCTGAGGTAATAAAGGTGGCAGAGGTGGCTGCCACTGCACCTCAAGCCCCACTTAAAGCTGGCCACATGTGGATGTGGCCCAGCTAAGAAGTGGGGACTCATGTGGGGGTGGCCATGGCCTAGCCAGGTCTGGAAAGATCTGGTCATCTAGGGGCATGTGGAGGGGCTCCTACTGGATGGGTCTGGGACCCTCCACAATCCAACAGTGTGTGTGGTGGGGGGGGGCTCCCACCACTGGATGCAGCCCAGCAGAGGCCCCAGGTGCCCATGCCTCCCACACCTGTGCTTGGGATAAGGTGACTGATGCTGCAGGCTGCCTACTGTGCTCCAAGCATAGGTGGCAGGGGGAATGGGCCCCTGAGGCCTCCACTGGGCTGAGCCCAGCAGCGGGACCCCCCCCACGTGCTCCTGGACCAGGGAAAGTCTCCGACCTGGCTGCTCCTGGCATAAAAAGGCTGAAGAGCACTGATTTTATCAGTGATGATACTACCTTGAGCTAGATGACCTCTTGATGACCACCAAATGACTAGATGAGCTCTATAGGTTCCATCCAGACCTATTTTTCTATAATTCTATGGCATTGAAAGTCATTCGGCAATCACTCAAAACCAAGGATTTCAGAGCCTCCTGAAAATATTTTCCCACAAGGCCTATTCTCCAACCTCAAACCTATGAGAAAAACTAGCTGCTAAAGTTTTATTTTCTTCCCTGTCACTTTCTCTGACTAGGATATGGGAGAGGAATAGAAAGGTATACTACTGGTTTAGAAGGAAAACAGGTAGTTATGAAGTGAATAAATTGTGGGCTCTCCCTACTTCGGTTTGAGAAACATCTACATTTAAGGAATTGTGTATCTGAATTACATGGATTGCCTAACTTTGTATAGGAATAAGGTATATCAGTATGTGTGCTTCCACACCAAGGTGGTTACATCTCTGGAACTATGAAACTGTCCCGAAATTCCATTTAAAAAAAAAAAAAAAAAAATCACGCTGTTGCCTCAGGCCTTTCCAGAATGTAGAAAGTAGCAAAATCTAGCTCAGGACTTCCTCTTTTTGACAGGTTTAATGCACATACTGTCCTATAACACAATATTAACTGTCCTGTTTAACTGGCAATAGTATTTAGGAATGGTTTGATAAGAAAGAAGCTCTAATCACAAGATATAAGGAAGCTCAAAGATAATTAGTTTTTGTTGGTTTTGGCCGAAGGCAGGGCAGGGTATCACTTTAGAAATTAATTGATTCAGAGTCATATGTTTTCATAGGTGACAGTCTGCTTCAGGGGTGGGCAATTATTCTGGATGGAGGGTCCACTTAGGGAGCTTTAGTGAGCTGTCACAGTCTGGGTCAACACCACCTAACAGCTCACCAAACTCCCTAAGTGGCTTCCATATTCAGCCAGATAGTTCGGATGGGGCTACAGGTGGGTGGGGAGCAGCACCTGGGAGTGCGACAGGTGAGCAGAGCAGTGACACTGCAGGGCCAGGGCCAGGGCCTGGGCCTGGGACAGAGGCACAATCCACTCCCCACATTCCTCTGTAATGGACACCAGCTCCACAGGCAGAGGCATGTGGGGAGTGGATCATGGCTGTGCCCCAGGCCCTGACCCCATGATCCCACTGCCCAGTGATCCCAAGGTCTCTATGGAGCTGGCCCGGGACCCACATGGGCAGTGTCTGTGGCTGGGTGGATGGGATGGAGCCACAGGCAGGTGGGGCGTGGTATCTGGGTGCAAGACAAGCAGGCAAAGCCAGGGATATGGATCTTGACAGCACAGGGCCAGGGCCCTGGGGACAGCTCCACTCTGTCCATGTTGGAGAAACCAGTACCCATCACAGGGACATGCAGGGAAAAGATCATGGCTCTGTTCCAGCCCATGCTGTCACTGCCCCACGTTCTCAGCCCTACCCACCCACCTTGCTCCCAGATGCCACTCCCTGCCTACTCATGGCCCAGTCTCATCTGCCCAGGTGCACACCCTGCCTGCCTGGGTCCAGACCAGTCTCCATGAAGATATTGAATCCCAGTCCTGTGTCTTAATACCAGTCCAGCATTCACAGAAGCTACTTTAAAATGGAAACAAATAGCTATAATTTTTTACACCAAAAACAAGAATGTTTTCATGCTTACAGTCCAGAACAGACAAGATAAAAGAAAACCCCCACAACTGAACTAATTTATTCAGGGATAAAAATTATCTCTGACCCTCACCCTAACACATACATGGCAAAAACACAAGAAATAAAAACCATACCCAGCCTTCCAATCCAATTCCTATCCATTAGAAAGGCTGTCAAGATTGGATTTCTTGCACATTGAATATTAACTCCTTTTAAATTTAAATACACTTAAATGTTTATATTTCAGCTCCATAAAATGGCTGTTTTCCATTTCCTGTGTGATTCAACTTGTTTTGCTCAATTGATGCTTTGTTAAAATATAGCAGTGATGCAAATTAATATTTACTATATTATTTCTGAATAATGCAATGGTTCATGTAGTTAACAATGGCTCAAAGCATAAATCAGCCATCTTAGCTAGAAGCATTCATTTTATTTTAAAATCCTTAAAATATTTTTTAAAATACCCTGCTTTCTTTTTTGGGTTAAAATTTTCTCTCCTCTCCCACCATAGAAAGGAGACACCCATTACTTATTTTCTGGATGTAATCACAGGATTTTTTTTTCTTGTTTGGTACCCCCTCCAGACACAACTCCTGTTTTGAATGTCTTTATCCAGAAATAGAGAAACACCCTAGGCTGTTCGCCTGAGAAACCTTTATATTTTCTGCATGGATGAGTGCAGTATTATGCTGAAACTTCTGCATTGAGCTTTGAAGGAGGAAAACAACAGAAGAAAGATGAGCTTAAACTGGCTACAGGTGGGCACTGTGGTATTGGTGAGTAAGTAATGCAATCTTACTAGAAATCACAAACATTAAGGTATAACTCTTTTTATATCTGATATCAAAGCATAATTATACTTGCTTTTAAAGTAAATATTGCACTTTTGGTAATATTATTTACAAAAAGATCCCAACAACACAGGAGTTCAGACTCATTATTTTGCTCTATCATCATATGATAGAGTCAAGGAAAATAGAAGCCACCACCTTAAAGCTTGCCCCTTTTTTTCAAAAAGGAATTTAAAACCTGTAGTCCTTCATTTCAGGGAACATTTTGTTTATGACTGACAACAACATTACAGTGGAAAATAGAAGTGGATGAGAAGTCATCCTTTACCTGTGGCAGCTAATAAATATGGTGGTGCAATCTGCTCTGCCTAGCTGGATATGAAACTGCAGGATTAGAAGAGCAGGCAGTAGGCTCTGGGTAAGAGAGATGCTAGTTATTAAAAGGAAGCATTATCACTTTATTATTGCTTCTGGAAAGAACAAAAGTCATTCATCTTTCCAATCACAGTGTCTATAAATAATGAAGGATGCTCTGTAATAGGGATAATAAACTGCCAGTTTTGTTTTTACAGCAGCAGGACACATATCAGGTCTGGCCTTGTGGAAATATAACTATGTAGAACAGCAATAAATATCATGCCACATGTTTTCTTGGCCCATTACTCTTATTTTTAATTGCCATGAGTAACTACAATAATAAAGCCAGCACTGTAATGTTCAATACAGCTTTGTGATCTCTGTTTACTTTCCTAGCATCAGTTAAAAGTTTTGGACAACCCCAGGTGGCCCAGCCTTTGCTGATCTCCTGCTCAGCAGAGTTTCCCCACTACTCAGATCCCAGCTATTTGACACCTGGAGCTTCAGTATATGGAACTGAAACACTGCCTTTTGACTCATCAACGAAGGCCACTCACATAGTAAGACAGAAGGTGATCCAGCTAGCCAAACAGAAAATCAGTTATTCCATAGGAGTATGGTTTACCAGCACTGGCCCCACCTGTAGCTTCATGGAAAACCCTTTTCTTTGGTCTTTATAGCTTTGCTACATGGAGATATTCATTGCTAACTAAACAGAAATCAACCATCCAAAGAAAAGAGGCAGCTTACAATACAAAGCGTGGTAAGACTTTACCTGTTAATCCTTCCTGAGCTAGTTTTTAAACAAAATGTAGTATCCTGTCAACAGTCAAACATCTCCTGAAGATACTTCACTATTGTAACTTCTGTAAGTAACCATAGGTTTAATCCAAAGTCTGCTGAAGTAATTGAGAGTTCATTGACTTCAAGGCACTTTGGCTCAGTCTTTAATGGTATTGCTACCTGGGATTTATGGGTCAGTTATTCTTTTTTATATAAATATTTTTACGTATCCCATGTATTTGCATCAGTCTTTCCCCTAAGCCTTCATTTACTGTTCTAGTATAACAAGCAGATAACCATGTATTAGCCAAGTCACCATCATGACTGGAAATAAGCTATGGGGAAACAGCCAAACTAAATTAAGAGGGACACTAGATGCGTTTTACAGACACCATTTCTTTTCCAGAAAGCAACCAAGATTAGATTTAGGGTGACTAACAACCAAGCCAATTTTCACTGGGAATGCTGCCCTAGTGGATTCACCTGCCAAACCTTCCTTACTGTGTGCTCGCTTCAGGTTACATACTATTTATGCCAAAACAAATAAGATTAATGGAAACAGTCAGACAACTACAAGAATGAGACAATAGCAATATATATTAGAGAACAAGAGATCCAGGTTCTGACCAATTCACTTGTTGAGGTAAAGGAAAAAGAGTCACTTCTCAGTATGAAGATGGGATTGGAACAGGAGACTGAGCCTTTAAAAACTAGGGCACCATGTCCAGTAGGGCTGTGCGAGGCTTTGGACCGTGCTTTGGATATGGAGAAGCTTTGGACGCTTGTGTGTCTGAAGCAACATGTCTATAGTGAAGCTCCGGTTTCTTTAGGCTTCCCAAAGCAGTTCGGAGCTTCTGAACTGCTTCAGAGCTGCCTCGGAGATCCGGCCATAGGGTATAATGGGGAATTAATGAAATATCTATAACTTTGTTATTTTTTGTCTGATTTAGATGAAACTTGTAGGAGTGGTAGTCTCTGCTCAGGTCGTGAAGCGTGCCAAGTTTCAAGTGGATCGGTGGAGGAGTTAGGGGGGAGCCCCAAATTCCTGAAAGCAAAACTCATGTCATGTGTATATTTTACACCACAGGGCAGTGAAAAGGGCAGGGATGGTGATCCCTGCTTGAAACTTGGCAGGCTTCATGCTCTCAGCAGAGGCTACCACCCTGCAAGTTTAATCTGAATCATACAAAAAACAACAAAGTTATAGATATTTCATTGATTCCCCATTATACCCTACGGCCAGCTCTCTGAGGTGGCTCTGAAGCTTTGGAGCTGCTTTGGCTGGATCGAAGCGAGAACTTGGTCTGGAGCTCTGGATTGGATCGCTGGCATCTGAAGCAGCCAGATCCAAAACCAGATCAAATTGCTGTCTACTCGCACAGGCCTAATGTCCAGGGGGAAAAAATAGCTAGCACCTTCCTTTAGCAATTAAGTATTTTGAGGAAACAAGGTATTCATTCTGCATATAATGGATTAAAGGCTGTTAAAGAGAGGAATGATGGCCAGGTGGTTAGGGCAAGATGTAAGAAATCAAGTTCAGTTTCCTACTCCATCACACAGTTCACCATCACCTTAAACCACACATGTAGTTTTTCTCACCTTCAATTCCTCTTGATCTATAAAAGCAGCAAGAACATTACTTATTGAAATGGCATAGTGCTCTGCAAGTAAATACATAAAAAGACTTTGAAGCCTTAAGGTACTACAATATAAGCATTTATGATAGGTTAAGACTACCTTGTGGCAGATTAACAGACTATCAAGCAAGAGATCATACTTCAGCTCCTCAGTTCCCACCTTTGTTTCTTGAACCAGGAAGGTATGATCTCTCATGATTTTTACTGGGATGACACTCGTTGTGTATAGAGGAGTGTATAGGGGAGACAACTGCATCAGTCTTTTTCAGCTAGGAAAAAAAAGATTGCTCTGACATGAACCTCTGTGAGGAATAAACAAGAAGCAAAAAGAAAAAAATTAAGATGAAGACACTTTTAGACATGTGACCCCATGCACACACCCCATTTCTCTGTTGTGATAAATTTGCAAGACACTAAGTTTGGTGGCATAATAAAAATTACCTGCCTCAGTCCTTAAGAGACTTACATACAATGTTTGAGAGGAACATATCTCATTCTCAGAGCAGGCAAGAACAAATTTCTTACTACATCATAGTAAGACAGTGATTTTGCCTGCCAGCATAAAGGACCGCATAAAGAAACAGAATGGTCTTTATTCAAAGAGGAAATATTTTATACTCAAATATGAGATTAGAAAGCATACCTGTGATTTTCCATTGAGATGTACATCAATTTTCTTCTGGGGAATTGTAGTATTTTAAATATTGCAAAGATCTCCAGAGAAGCAAGGGCTATTTATTTACCTTATGCACCAGAACATATATTTTAAAAAGCTAACCCTAGGTCTTGCAATTTTCGCAGTTCCTAAAAAAGCCAGGAGGAGAGTTTTCATAGTGAAAGATTAGGCCCTTAATTAGGCACGGGTTCTAATTAGAACGTGTCAGAGCAGACTCAATTGATTAGAACACTTCAGCAGCCTTGCTGTCATGTGTATTCAGTGTCCCCACATGTCAAAATTATGGTGTGGTGCTTTAACTAAAACTTGTTCAATTAGCTTTAGTTAAAGCACCCCTACTGTCATTTTTGAAGTGCAGGACACTGAATAAATCAGATGTTGCAGGCATTTTAATTAAAGTGGCTCCCAAGAGCCGCTTTAGTGAAAATGCGCCCTGCAACCCTCCCACACCAGGGAACGTCTATAGATTTCCTGATGTATGAAAACCCAATATTAGGTCAAATCTGTGTTGTCTAAGGGAGTAAATGAAGGTGATTTTAGAAAAACAACAGTTGCAGTTTTAAGAATAATTTTACATACAACTCCATCTTAAATGATGACAGGATAGCAGGGGGAGTATTAATATCTAAATCAGCCCTAGTCAAGGTATAAATATAATTTTATAGATGTATATCTTACCACCCAACACTTATTATAAATGAAAAACTTATGTAAAAATATATGTACTTACAAAGTAAATATCATTCACTGTTCGAGGGATGCCAAAATGCTAACGAAATTTGGGGTATGCAAAACCCCCCCCCCAGAATTTAAACCACTCATGGTGGCTAAAAGCCCTTCACAGTCTCTATTATTATTATTACTATTATTATTATAATGATGCTTTAGCCCTTCCAGTGAGAATTAAAACCAGGTCTGACTAGTCCTGATTTGTGACTTGTTGCTTTTCACAACATGTTTTGACTGGATGTGCAGAACACTGCAAAGAGTTCAAATTCAGCCCCTTCCTACTCTTTAAGCACATCTACATGAGACACTAACTGTGAAGTAGCCTCATGCTGTGCAGTAGTGTGTCATAGCACCAACGGTGGTACTACACTAGTGCACAGTATTACTAGGCTACTGCACAGTATTGTCACTTAATAGGCATGTTTTGGCACTGCTGTACAGTAATGCTGGTTACTGCACATTAATTTAGTACTTGATTATACAAGCACTAAATTTACATGCAGTAACTATGGCACATGAATGAACATGTAGACAAGCCCTTTAACTGTGTAGATGGCCCAGCCTACCATTTAAAACCCCTTTTGTGGGATTTTATTAAGAGAAAAAGGGAAAAAAAAGAAAAGAAAATAGTAATGGCAAGGTAATCAAAACACCCAACACTATTTCTAACTCACAGAGAGCAGCTCCTACTTTATATCTAGGTGCATTAATGTATTACCTGTCTCAGGAAACAAAAGCCACTTAACCCTTACTCTGCAGGATTAATCTGTGCTGACAGAATGGCATGTTTCAGAGAGATGCTGCAACCTGGTTTCACAGTATTAAAGATAGCAGAACCCTTTTTGAAACAAGGTCATTGACAGCTTCAGCTGTGGTAATGAGATTATGCCTTGTACTTTGAAGTGAACATTTTTCACCTCTTTCCTAAACTAAGTATTGTTTCTGTTTAACAGTTAGTTAAATTCTGAGTCTACCACAACATCCTGACTGAGTTCAGGTCTGCCCTGGCAGAATGTATAGTTTAACAGTCTTGGTTGCCATTGAGAAGTCATAGACTAAACCCAACAAACTATACAAAAGATGGGAGTAAGGCAAAGGTGAAAGGACTTTTCCAGGATCATACATCCAGCAGTAAAACCTAATTTTCTATCTAGGGTGCCATGTTTAATTTCTAGAGATGGTTGTATTTCCATAGTAGGAAAAATGCTTTCTATATATAGTAAATGAATGAATTAGATACTTCTAAATAAAATATGCTGCATAAAGAAAAATATAATCATTTATATAATTTATTGACTTTGATTACATGTCATTAATATGGGATAAGTTAAAATAGACTGTGAAGAGACTACATTTCAGACAATAATCAACAAAGCTTTGCTTTTAAATATTTTACATTTTCATTCATATATAATCTGTGCGATAGGGGTCTTACCCACTATAACAAATATAATTGTGCTTTCCTAAGAATTCACTCATTAAACTTTTCCCTGTGTGCCTGTTTCTTTTCTCTCATTAAGATCTCAATACAACTCTTCACTATTCTATATTAAACAGTTATTATACCTAGATTAAAATCATTCCATTCCTCCAGGAACCAAGTATCTCCTCCCAGTCCCACATGAACATGTTTTAGGTGTCATATTCTAAAGCATCAAAAAACAGGAAGTGATATTGGGTCAGGAAGATTTAGACTATATTAAGCCTGAGGGAGTGGGATGAGGCCGTTTGATTTCACTCTGACATAAATTTTGAGAGCTGCAGGAGTATGTAAACAGTATCCTGAACTTCCAGGTCTTGGCATACCTGCATTTGAATGGAAGTACTAGAAGCTTTCTATTGTTATAAGAAAAATATACAGACATAATCAGTTTTTCCCTCTTCCATTGTATCAGATGAATGGCATGGGCAGGAGTTCAGATTAAAATGAAGAAGCAGGTTCCATATAGCAAAGAAACTCTAATTTTAATTTAAATTTGCATCTATTGTTTTCATCTAAGGCAAAACAAATGGAAGATAAAGGCATTTTATTATAACAGTTAACAGAACCAACACTTTTAGTGATGCTTAACCCTGTCTCCTCCCATCTCACTTTTGCTACCAGATGCTTGAGTCAAATTTTGCATGCTTGTCTATGTTTATGGTCAGACCCTGAACATTATGGGAATATATTCTGTTTGCCTGTGAATGTTCCATTACCGCTATATTAATTGACAGGTTGTAGTGGCATCTCATTATGTTGATGGACTGGCAGGTGGATCATGCGGCACTCGAGGGGCTACTGTAGTTTGGCAGCTGAAATGTCCAACTTCATGAAGAAAAGGAAACTAGGTTTCCAAAAGCTATTAAGAATTAAATTTAGCAGAAATGAGCCTGTGAGGTAGCAGGCTCTGGGGGAGATATTTTTTAGCAATTGAGAGTCATCAATTCAGCATAGTCATCGGGAATAATGGTGAATAAGTACTGGCTGGGCTCCACTGAAGGCAAAGACTAAACTGGAGTCAATTCCTGCTGTTATTTTTAACTAAAGGAGAGGACTGTGTGCAGGAGCAGATTTAACAGCATATTGTGTGTATTTAGTAAATAAGATCATCCATTAGTTTGCCTCTATAGAGCTCCATATACTTATCACCCATGTCCGAGTAGTATTATTTATATGATCTTTGTTAAGGTTCAGACCTGCTCTACAACAGTTCCTTCATTGTGACTTGTAATCTTTTTGCTGCCTTCTGTTTCTGATGCTAAGTTTTATTCCAAATGATATTGTATAGTTGGTGAGTTCATACAAACACTGCTTATTCTGTACCATCAATATGAGTCTACATGATACAAATCATTCATATATGTTAACATTTATTACTTGAAAAACATTGTTTAACGTTTTAATATGAAATAAGTCAAGCATTGAGAAGTTAGGAAATGATAGAGTTAAAAGCTGGTAATGTCTATGTTCAGGGTAGAGCTCCTATTGACATCAGATAGAGTTAGGAGCACAGAGCTCTTCTACAAAGCAGACCAAAGGTGTCTCGAATTGTCTCAGATTGAGTACCCAGAAATGTGTATGGGCGCACGCACGTGCGCACGCACACACACACACACACACACACACACACACACACACACAGTCTCTACTATTTTTGCTTAAAGTGTCCTTCCCAAAAATCACATGAGAACTCTAGATACATCTACTAAGCACAATGCAGTGTTGTGTTGAAATATTTGATATAGCCCTGAATAAGCTAGGTTGAATAGGCCCTGCCATAGCTAATATATCCTTAATAGCAGCACAGATAATTAGCCTTCATGGAGCACCACACTAAAACAGTTTTACTGTCTCCAATACCTCAGCTGCCTTGAATATCTCCATAAGGCCATACACTGCGCTTTTTAGAAATGTCCTCTGTGGCAGAAGACAGGACACAATCCAGCCCCTTAGGCTAATGTTACCACGGCTAAACTGCAAAAGAATGATTTCTCTTTCTACCATGCCCTACCATCTTTACTACACACCATTCAACGTCTGCAGCAAATGAAGCAAGGGTTCTACAGACAAAGCTTGGTTCAGCATCAAACCCAGATTTACTCCCACAGCTTAGTCTGTCCTATGCACTGAATGAGACAGGGATCCTGTAGAAAAATAGAATGTGATTGTGGAATTAAAGACTAGATTATGGTACATAAGCATAAAGGGGCTGAACTGAGGTTGTACAGTCAGTCTGGGGCTGGCATTCTCCAATTTATGAGTATTTGACATTCAATCTATTCAGTGTTTATAGATTTTTAAATGAGATGTTCTGTTATTCTTAAAAATAATAATAAAAAAGATAAACAAAAATTTTCTGTGACACTAGATTAACTCCAAGATGATTCATTAGCAGGTTGGGGATCTTTACTTCTTCAACAGTCTTTTATCACTTGAGCTAGCAGAGCAACTGGTAGCAATAGAGAACTGTTATCCTCTATCTGTATCTTCCCTTAGAGAAGTGGGTGCCAACCATTTTGGCATAAGCAGACAAGGTTGTTTGAGTAAATCTGATAGCTATTATTAGACCATCTAAATAGCTGGAAAAATTTTTCTTAGCAAGCTTTCAGGTTTAAAACCCCTTTGTCAAGCTAAGGAAGCATCTGAAGTTGGTGTGTGTTCTTCCTGGACAGAATGAATAGTAAAGAAGCCAGAGGCTGGTATGAATGCAAGAAAGGCAGTCATTGAAGATGTATATTGAGGAATCAGTGAGTGAGAGATGGGCTGGGGGGATGGGATGAATGTAGCAGGTAAATAATGGTAGTCTGGGACCGTGCCCTGCCCCACTTTTTTTAACTCCTTTTTTTTACACCCCTGGATATCCAGGGGTCTAAATTTTGCCCCCGCGCTGCAAACTTGCAGTGGAGGGAACCTTTTCCTGTTCTTGCACGTGCCTCTTGCAGTGTGTCAAAGGGGTTTGAGACACTGAAAGAGGTACCTGTGGGCTCATCTGGGTGCACCCACTGTGGTCAGTCATGCACTGAGAGTTAATACCATTTCTTGCCTGCACAGCTCTGACTTGATACCAGAGATCTGGCAAGCAGGCTTGTGGCTAGGAGCCAGGACACTTGGACTCTATCCTCCTTCTCAGCTGCTGGGGGGCTGGGAGCAGGTTATGTATCCTAGGATGCTGGTGGACTGCAAATTGCTCATTTTATATCCATGAACCAGACTGAAGTCACCCTAACACAAGTTAGGCACCACACCACAAAGTTAGCCCTTGCATGAAGTGAAGTAATTTTGAGATGCTCAGAGGACACTTAGCATGAGTTAATGAGCTTTAACGTGCAGATGCTCGGGTTTCAAGGGCCTTTAGTAGTGTCTAAATGTAACATTTAATGTCACCGTAGGATAAACTATGCCAGGTAATGTCAAGCATTTAAGCTACAGGGAATAGAATATAAGGACCTGATAACAAGTGAAGAAACATCATAAATGAGAATTCTGTTGGGCTAGGATTGAGGTGGAACCAAGTATGAGGACAAAGAAAGAACAGGTAAATGAAAGGATTTAAGTTTTGCTCTGAACTAGTTGTATCTAGTCAAATTAAAATGATAAAATAGAAGACCTGCTTTTGATATTATCATGAAAGCCACTTCATATCATCAGCGTGATAATAAAAGGCCATTCTATCTTTGGCTGGTGTTCCTCCTGTGCTGAAATCTTGTTTGGGCAGTGGAACACATATGCAGATGTCACATACCTTTGCTTTCAGAACTCACTCTCTGAAACTTGGGTAAAGTAGGTTGCACTAAAAGACTGGCCATATCTTGGTGATTTTATAATTTTTGAACTTGTTAAATTCAGGGTATAAAGATGTCTAACTTTGTACTTCAAGACTTGTAAATCAGTATGTGTTTGGGGTGTATAACCATTTTCATATATTTTTCCAGGTTTCTAATCTTAGTCATCTTTAACCTTTCAGGTTTTAATTATTTTTATCCTTTGTAAGCATCTTTTATCTAGATTTAATAACATTTGATTTTGTTATAAAGCAAGTCTTTTGTTATAAATCACTAGTAGTGTATGGTTTTGTATTCACCTATTGTATTTTCAGATGAGGAGTTTCATTAATTTAAGATTAAATTGTTTCATTATTAAGTTAATTGAATCCATTAAGTTTTTTGCTGTTTCTTAAACCAGTTCTTTAGAATGCTTGATTGTGTTGAGATATGTCTCTTAAACCTTCTTTGGTTCTTAAAACTATATTTAGGGGGTCAATGCAGGAAATCAGGCAAGTTTCTAACCTACACTAGTTGAAATTAACACAGTCCTCTGAAATGTTTTCATTTCAATTAATTGGTATTTTCCAAAGGAAACAGATTTTACTGGAACATTTCAAAATCACCTGTATTACTGATCTTTCTGCTTTTGTCCCTTAGCCTCTCCAGTCTTATATGTCTGCTTACAGGCATAAAAAACCCAGTGCTTTACTTTAAACTTGGCATGCTCCCACGCTGAGCCCAACGCATCCCCAGAAGAGGCACTGTGTTAGTCGGACCTGGCTTGCCCAATATCTGTATAGATCTGGCACTTTAATGGGGCTTTTTTGGTGATTTTATCTAACAGCTGATAGAATCAGCTAATAGATAAAAGCACCAAAAAGCCTTACTAAAGTGCCCGATTTATACAGATACTGCAGAGCTGGTTTGAAATAACATGCTTCTTCTTCTGCTAAGCATGGTTTTGGGGGATTTTTTTAATGACTGTAGGCAGCAGAGTATTCCAATATTCTGGCTCATGTCTTTGCTCTTTCCCATTCTTCCTTTCTGACCATATTTCCTATCCCACCTACACCTTATCCTTCCAACCCTTTCTTAGAAGCATCTGAACTGGAACTTTCAGGCACACAACATTAAAAAAATATCACCTGGAAGAATTTAAGTGTGGCAAAACTGTAAGTAACTGAAAACAGGATTTTAGATCACAAAGTATCAGGTAACCTTAACAATAAAACCATCTGTAAGATATACAGAATTCTTAAAGTAACTCAGAGTAGGTTAGCCATTCTAATTCCATGCAGTCGTCATGCAGTAGTCACACCTCTGTTGCCAGTTTCCCAGTGCCATGCAGTTCTTTCTGACTTTAAATATCAAATCAATGCTGGCAAAAAACTCTTGCTACTATATTGACAGAAACTTGATTCTTTCCCAACATATTGCTAGAGATCATCTGGAAAAAAATACGTCTCTAAACTCAGAAGCCTGTTTGTTTTACCAGAAAAAAAACAACATAGGAAGCAGACGAGCAAGAGTCAATAAAAAAACCAATGTGTTGAATACTTAGAAAAATGTAATGGATTTCATAGACATTAGGGCTGAAAGGGACCTCAGAAGATCTTTGAGTCCAGCCCCCTGCCCCAGGGGCAGGAATTCAGCAGAGGTCATAGGATCCCAGCAAGATAAACACTCAGATGTCTCTTAAAGGTGTTCAAAGTAGGCGTTTGAACCACCTCTGACAGCAATCTATTCCAGACCTTGGGGGCTCACACAGTAAAGAAGTCCTTCCTTATGTCCAGCCTAAGATGGTCATGGAGGAATTTGTGACCATTCGACCTTGTCATCCCTTGGGGCGCTCTGGTTCCCCCAGATCCTGGTAAGCACCCTTTATAAACTTATAAGCAGCCACCAGATCACCCCTGAGCCTGCACTTTACCAGGCTGAAGACTCCCATGGCTCTCAGCCTGTCATTGTAAGGTCTGTTTTCCTGACCTCTGATCAAGTGTGGACTCTCTCTAGGTTATCCACATCCTTTTGAATTGTGGAGTCCAAAATTGGTTGCAGTACTCCAACTGTGGCCTCATGAAGGCCGAGTACAACAGGAGAATGATGTCCTGGGACTTGCTTGAGAAGCTTCTATGGATGCAAGCCAGTGTTTTGCTCACTTTACTAGCTGCAGCATCACATTGAAGGCTCACATTCATCTTGTCCATCATAACCTCCAAGTCCCTTTTGTCCATAGCGCTAGCCAGCGTAGCATGGCCAAGCCTATAAGCATGCTGCAGGTTTTTCTTCCCAAGGTGGAGAACTTGCATTTTTCAGTGTTAAACACCATCAGTCTCTCATCTGCCCATTTCCAGAGCCTGTCAAGATCAGCCTGGATTGCTTTCCTGTCCTCAGGTGTGGAAGATTTACCCCAAAGTTTGGTGTTCTCAGAGAACTTGGCCAGTCTGCTTCTGATACCAATGTCGATATCATTAATGAAGATGTTGAATAGTGTTGGCCCAAGGACAGAGCCTTGAGGGACCCCACTGGTCACAGTGCACCAAAATGATTGACTTCCATCGACCACCACCCTCTGGATCCAACCACGGAGTTAGTTCCCCAGCCAGAGGATCATGGTGAAGCTGAGGCTGCAGTTGGCCAGTTTTGCTAAGAAGTGATCATGGGATACCAGATCAAAGGCTTTTTTTTAAAGTCAAGATATATGACATCAATCTCTTCTCCCTTGTCTAGCTGATAGGTCACCTGGTCATAAAAGGAAATAAGATTGGTTAAGCAAGACCTACCCACAACAAATCCATGCTGGCTATCCCTCAGGATGTTACTGTTGGCTGGTCTGTTAAGAATGGTCTCTTTGACAATCTTTTCTAAGACCTTCCCTGGGATTGAGGTCAGGCTGATGGGCCTGTAGTTTGCCGGATCCACTTTCCTCCCTTCCTTGAAGATAGGCAGCATATTGGCCTTCATCCAATCTTTGGGGACTTCACCAGAGCACCAGGAGTTCTCAAAGATCCATGCTAATGTTAGAACATACTTGTATTCTATAGCATAGCTAATACCTTTTCACTATATAGCTTAAAAAAAAATATGCAGAGCAATAATGGCCTTATATCTTTGATCTTGCAGAGACTATGCACTTATCTAACTTTATGCACTCTTATTATTGCAGACCATCTCAATGGGAGCCAGAGGGCCATATTCTACTTGATTATTAAGTGTATAAATGGACTTGAGTGTATAAGAGAAATTATAGTCTACCCTGACTGAGCCCCAGAAAAACAGCTAATGCAAAAAAGACATACTCCTCACTGTTCTTCTCCAACTCAATCTTAGGATCATAGGAAAGTAGGGCTGGTAGAGACTTCAGCAGATCAACTAGTCCAGCTTCTTGCTTGAGGCAGGATCATCCCTTACTAAACCATCCCAGCCAAGTTTCTGTCTAACCTGCTTTTGAAATTTTAAAATGGAGAAACACCAGATTGCCATTGTTTTGTTAACATTGTTTGTGACTTGAAAATATACAGGAAAATCAGTCATAATTTATGATATGATGCATGGACAAAGACATCTAGCTGGACTGTTGCAGGGGAACTGGGCAGTATAAAAGTCAGTACTATATACTGCTAGTCATTAAGATGCAAATTTAGCCCAAATGTCGCAAGACAAAGATTGCACTATTAAAACAAAAGCCTGAAACATATTTACAGCATCTAGTCAAGGAAGTTCTGTTATGCATAGTAAATGAACATCTGTCAATGATTTTAGATAATGAATGGAAACACCAGAATTTGTGAAACATTCAGAGAGACATTACATTCCTTGTGTGTGCAGAACAATGTCTACTTCCTAGTGTTAAAGAATTCTTTTGATTCCAGACTCGGGAAGCAAAATTCAGCAACACTGGGAGCATCTACCTGAGATGGTAACTGTGCAGTAGCTTAATAATAGTTGTAGCCTAATAACTATGGTTACTGAGTATGTATTTAGTCCTTGATTATACAAGTACTAAATTAAATGCACAGTAACACTGTGCATTAATGGACATGTAGATGTGCTCACTGGTTACAACAGGAGGTATAAGTGGGCAAGAGGGAAATTCTCACCATTAATAGTAATGCCCACAGGCTTGTTCCAAAACTGGTATTTGCTTTTAGAATAGCCTTAATGCTAGCCTTGTTCTGAACATTTGTAGGCAAAATTTTGAACAAGCTGCCATGAGCACAATTGCAGTTTTTTGAAAATTGTTTTGCTTGTTTCCTTTTTCTTCAATGGATATACTAAACTACTCATTCCTAAAGTCTCAACTTCTTTTAGACTTGAACAAATGAAATTTGAAAAGATTCCCTCCCTCCCCCAAAATAAAATAAAAAACATAAGCTTCATTTATGTATTTATTTCTTTCTTTTAATTGCAGGACATTACCATTCTTCAGTCTTGACACATCTGTCTGATTTGCTTTTGCTGAATTTTTAGATGATATAAAGAGAGGTGAAGTTCAGGTTCACTTGTGAAATGTCAATGATTGATGACTTCTGACTAAATTCTGTTCCCTTTAAATTTATTTGCAAATTTTACTTTTGTGGAGGTGGAACAGAGAGCGAGGGTCTCCTGTTACTTTGATGGGATAACTGCCAATAGATGAATTCAGGCCAGCAGAAGAAGGCAGGCTAAACCTCAAGAGGCATATAAGCCCAGGACCCGAGTAAGGGGGAAGGCTAGCCATGCTGGTGTCAGGGAGAAGAGCCCCCAGGAGAGGATGGAGCTATCTGAGTGACCTGAAACAGTGTAGCATGCTCGTGGGACAGAGAGTGGTGAGAGCCCAGGGGTAAAGGCTGCTCTGCTCAGGTGTTCATTTGTCGAACCTGGGGGTGGGAGGGGGGAGGGAATATTCCTTTTAAAGTGATAGGATGTTTTCTTTTAAGATGTTTGTTTGCCCAGAAGGGAAGGTTTGTGTTAAGTGGTTGCTTGCCATTTGCATTTAAGTTAAACCAGTGGTCTGGGTTGGGACAATCAGGGGTGAAGGAGGTCCCAGTGGTGCCCAAGGGGAACATGACTGCTTTGAGTCCTTCCAGATGCCAGCTTCAAGGCACTGACAGGTAGCAGATGGGGAAAGTTGAAGCCTAAGGTGGCTAAGGCCATAACTTATAGATTCATAGATGCTAGGGTCGGAAGGGACCTCAATAGATCATCGAGTCCGACCCCCTGCATAAGCAGGAAAGAGTGCTGGGCCTACATTAC
>NW_017728918.1:97279938-97310194 GCF_001723895.1 Crocodylus porosus | reverse complement strand
CCTCCCCTTCTTGAAAATGGGAACCACATTGGCCCTTTTCCAGTCCTCCGGGACTTGACCCGTGTGCCACGAGCGTTCAAATATTCCCGCCAGTGGCTCTGCAAAGATGTCGGCCAATTGAAAGAGATGAGAACCAGGGATGTGGGCCTGAAGTCTGAAAGGAGCAAAACTTTAGCCCAGGAGGGGTAAGAACCATAGCCAGAGACCCTAATCCTAAGGGGGTGAAATCAAAGCCCAAGAGGGTGAAACATAGGCTGGAACCCAGAATCCAGGTCTGGGGCATGGACCCTAGGCTTAGGGGCCACCTAGAGAAGAGAGGTGGAAACTGAGAAGACTCAAGGCCCATAAGGAAATAAAGGCCTGAGGCAGCCTCACATTTAAGTGGGGCAGTTTGTCCCAAAAAAATGATGATCAGTAACACCTCTGAGACATGGACATGCCTGTATGGGTGGTCAGAGACCACATAATTCTCCCACAAAAGTCAATTAGTGCCCCAGGGGCATGGACAAACTGGGAGGGCCACACCAGTGCCTGAGGGCTGGACAAGGATTGATGCAGTTCAGGAGGAACCCACTGACTCATATCAGAAAAGGGATCACTTCTGGACCCTGGGGAAGCCTCCTTGTTCAAGAACTAGTTATTCCATGAAAGTATGGCAAGCAGGAGAAGAGGGATGATACCTTATAAGCCAGGACAGGGCGGTTGTTACAAGGCCACTAGGGGGTGTCATGGCCATCCCTGGGACTCAGTGCTGCTACAGGGGGAAGGACCTTTAATGCAAAACTCTCAACTAATCACAATGCAGTATTTTTTACTTCCACAGCCTTCTGCGCTTCAATGGGGGAGAAACAAACAATGAACAATAAAACCTCTTGGGTTCCATTTTGTATCACAATTTGCTACTATGCTAGTCTTTGAATTTGTGATTTACTCATCCAGGGCTTGGAATAAATGAAATATTTTATTCCAGGGCCAGGACTTTAGATCTTTCCATGAATGAGCAGAAATTCAATCCGTTGCTGTGATTACAGGGATATACTGTATTTACATTATTCTAAGACAAGGGTTTTTTACCCCCAGTTATCTTAGAATTTCATATGAGGGTGTTGGGGTGTCAGGCAGCTGTTGCAGCTGTGGCTCAAGCCCCTACTCAAGCCTCTGCCTGCCCACCACCACCTCTGTTCCACACCATCTTCCCCACACCCAACACTCTGCTCCTTCACCTGCCCTCTCCCTCCCTCCCTTACCCATGTTTTACACCAACAGGTTCCATGCATGGTAAACCCCAGAGCACTAAGTGTGGCCCCAGTCTGGCCCTTTAGTAGCAGTGCATGGCCTCCATGGCTGCTATAGAGGCAGGTCTGGGGCCATGTTCAGTGTCCCAAGCTGGAATGGGGATGGAGCCTTCCAGTTAAGAGAACGGGGAAGGGGAAGGGACAGGGACAGGGTAGCTGGAGCTGTGAGAGGAGGAAGAGGGGAGCAAAGAGTCTGGGGAAGGGGAGGGAACAGAGACATTGGGAGTGGGAAGCATAGGCTGGGGAGAAGCGGGGAAGAAGAGGCTGGGGGAGGAGCAGGAGGGGAAGCAGAGGCAGACAAGGGAGGGGGCCTTAGCCTGCAGAGGTGGGTGAGTGGGTGGCAGGGAGCAGACACAAGCGGGGACAAGCTGCTTGAACTCCCAACCTGCCCCGCCCCATCCCCCACTGCCTGCTACCCTGTATTTGTGCAGGGGATGAATTAAAGATGACCCCCATGATTAGCTTGTAAACTTGAAAAATTTTAACATGTTTATAAATTTTCCATGTATAGAATCTAATTTCTGGGGGTCATCTTTTATTCAAGATCATCTTAGGTTGGAGGAACTGTGGTAATCACACACGTGCACATCAATAGTAATGTATTTTCACTACACGATTTTCTGCAGAAATATAATGTGAGAATTAAAAAAAGATGAAGGGTAAAGTAGTAAATCATGCTGTATAAAACAAAGCTAAAAGGAAAAAGGTTGCTAAATTTGACATGTCATTCTAAAAGTAATGTTGAAAATAATGTTTGTACTGTGAATATTCAGTGTGTAATATTTTGAATTCCTTTTTTAAATAGGGAAAAGTGTAGTTAAGTTACTGAAATGAGTATAAAACCTTTAGATTATTCATGATAAAGCTTCAAATTGATTGAGAACTGACAATGCAGACAGTTAATTTCTACTGTCTAAAGCATATCTTAGTTAGTATTTTAATACTGACAGAAGTAAACAGCTCTCTTATCAGTCTATCTAGATACTTAGCTGGCTCACATCACCATGGTATCTGAGTGTTCTCAAGAATAGTTAAATAGCTTCAGAAAAGGGAGGAAGGAAGGAAGGTCTTTGACTTTTTAACTACTTTATTCAGAGGTTCAGGGATACAAAAAGGGTGGCCACCTACAAAGCAAAAAACAAACAAAATTACTATCAAACCAAGAACACCATGTCATTGCATTCATCACCTCACACCATGACAAACACCTTTGCAACATTCCACGTCATGTTTTACATTCCAGTTATGTGGTCAGAGTGCCAGCCACACGGTCATAACTATAAATAAACAATTTGTACCCTGCTTTACCGAATCATACACGTGACAATACCTTCAGCTTCCCACACAAAAAGAAAGCCAAAAAAGCAGCCTGGTGAGGGCCCAGGACACAGCACAAACTGAAAGTCGTAGTCCGACACCAACCCAGCCCAGTTGCCCAGACCGTTCATGACATCAGAGCATGTATTTGAGATGGCAATCCTCCACGTGGCACAGTGCTCCCTCAAGAGCCCAGCGTGTCTCAAAGCAGGCACCACCCGCCGGAGCACAGCATACTCAAACTCCAGTGAGAGATGCACCTTCATGAGGAGGCAGAAAAGTTGCAGGGCATCATCTGAGCTGGTCCCAGCAAGCTGGTTTTGTTGGCTTTTGAGGTCGGCCACCTTGGCCTGACCCAGTAAGAAGTTGGCCAGGCAAATGGGCCCCTTCTCAGCCACCCGGTATGGGTAGGAGCACATGTAAGTGGTCCCCGAGAAGCTTCTGCCCAGTGCTTGCACCTCGAGGGTGACAGAGTGGCTGGAGGCAGGAATAGTCAAGGAAGGCATGAAAGAGGGTCTCCTCAACACCCCCTGGGCAGAAGGGACAGGCTGTCGAGGTAGCTGGGTCAAAATGGGATGCAAACATGCCAGTGGTTATGATGCCACGCAGCAATACCACTACAAGTCACCAGCCTTCTTGGCCGTTGGTGGCTTATACGATGTGCACCATGCCAGGTGGGCTGGTGGGGAATCTGGCGGCCCCAGGCACCATCACCACGGTGTATCAGGGTGGCCTACTAGCACTTGGGTCTAGCAGACATGTACCACCCAGGCATTTAGGTTTCTACGTGACAGAAAAGCAAAGGTCAATCTGTGTCACTGTCAGGAGGCACAGGGAGCATCAGCAGGGTGCCAGGGCCACCAGCCAGCTCACTGGCCATGGCCAGGATGAGTGGTAAAGTAGGAAAAAACTCACTCAGGACATCTGCAGTGTAGGGGACCTGGCCCACCCAGAGATGGTCATCCAGGGTGGCTACTACCTCCAATAGGAAGGCAACTTGGATGTCACACAGGAGATGGCCCATGCTGTAAATGGAGCACATGCCCAGCTGGGTGGTCAAGGCCTCAGGTGAGAGCCAGGCCAACTGAGCAGAGTCAAGGAAATGGCTCAGGTGGAGGACATGCACCTGGATCAGAATGGCCATAAGACTGGCAGAGGCCAGGCTTGGCACGGGGTGCCTCAGAGCTGGGTTGTGCACCAGAGGTTCCCTTAGCAACTGCAGGAACTGCGGGTGGAGGGCCTGGGGCTGGAGGAGGAAAGTGGTTTGCCAGGTTTGTACCATGCCACGGTAGAAAGCCGGAAGCACCACCCAGTTCAAAAGCATGAGGTCCAACAGGAAGAGCTCCTGGTCAAAGCCGAGGGCCCCCAGCCTCTGCAGAAACCGGCACTCCAGTTTTTGCCAAGGTGGGTGCTCCTCACTGTACAGAAGTCATTGAAGGGTCTGCAGGCAGAAGGCAACCACCTTGCTCGCAAGGTCAACCAAACTCTGGCCCCCCTCAGCTACAGGTAGGTAAAGGACAGCTCGTGGGAGCCAGTGGCGCCCATGCCAGAAAAAAATGACCTAGAGGCACTGGAGTCTCTCAAGTAGGTCCTGTGGTGGATTGAGTATGGTGAATCGGTGCCAAAAGGTCACCGCCGCTAGGTTGTTCATGATGTGGACATGTCCATGGTAGGAAAGGCTGGGTAGGTGCCAATGTCACTTTTGTAGGCGAACCTCCACTCCTTCCTCGAGGCCATCCCAGTTGCATGCCATGAAGGTCAACAGCCCTAGGAACACTCCCAGAACCTTAAGGCCCTTACAGTGCCAGGTGAGACCCCCTGGCAAATCTGGGGGGTCATGGTGATCCACACACCAAGCAACAGGGTATCACTCTTGTCCCAGTTGATACGGGCCGAAGAGGCATGTTCATAGACTTGCTGGCAGTCTGTCAGGGCCTCCACATCTTCGCAGGTGTTAAGGAAGATGGTCACGTCATCTGCATATACTGATAGCCAGAGCGGAAGGGCAATGGATAGGCCTATGGTTGATGGCAAGGCCACACCACTCAGGCGGTGCCACAGTGCATGCAGCAGTGGCTCAATGGCCAGGGCATAGAGCATGCCCAACAAGGGGCAAACCTGATGGATGCCTCTGCATGTGGGGAATGGGGCACAGAACAACCTATTCAGCTTGAGCAGACTGGAAGTGTCTTCATACAAGACCCAGAGGGCCCCAGTGAAAAGGGACCCAAAGCCAAAGGCCTCCAGGGGCTGAAAGAGATAGGCACGGTCCACTTGGTCAAAGGCTTTCTCCTGATCCAGATTGATGAGGCCAATGTCTAAGCCAAAGTATTCACTGGCTGTAAGTAGGTTGTGCAGTAGAAACAGGTTGTGTTGGATGTTTCTGCCCAGCACTCAGTAGCTCTGCTCAGGCCCAGTGATGGAGGCCATGACAGTGCAGAGGCAGGTGGCCAGTGCTTTGGCCAGAATCTTGTAGTCCACTCACAGCAGGGAGACTAGCCACCAGTTCTTAATGCAGCCAAGGTCTTCTTTCTTGGGCAGCAGCGTGAGCACTGCAAGGCGGCAACTGATCAGCAAGACCTTGTCAGCAAGACTCCCCTGGAAAACACGCAGGAGACAGGGGCTGAGAAGAGGCCAGAACGTCTTGTAAAACTCAGCAGGTAACCCAAAGCCTGGAGCTTTGCCGGAGGTGAGTCCAGCTGCGGCAGCTGCCAGCTCCACCAGAGACAATTCCTGCTCAAGCTCACTGGCCTCCAGGGCACAAAGGCATGGCAGACCCACATGGAGTTCCCACATGGCCTCAGGGCAGGATGGCTCAGCCACAAACAGGTCATGATAGAAGGCAACAGCGTGCTCACGTACTTTACCTGGGTCAGTGATTACCAGGCCCTCAGGGGTCTTGAGGTAATCTAAGACTTTGCTCACTGCTCGCTGTCACTCCAGGTTGAAGAAGCAGCAGGTTGGGGCATCTGTTTCAGCCAGCTCTTGGCAGCAGGTCCGGATCCTCACTCCACAGGCCACACTCTCTGCCAAGTCACACAGGCACTTTCTATGGAACTGGAGGCTCTTGCGCATCACTGCATCACTGCTGGCAGCCAGCAGGGCAGCTTTGAGCTCTACCACATCTTTCTCCAGCTCTCTGATACGGCAGTGCTGTTCATTTGTGGCCAGCTGAGTGTACTGCTGGCAAAAAGCCCAGATCTGTACCTTGCCTACATCCCACCATAGCTTCCAGGAAGAGTAATTCAGTCTTGTGGCCTCCCAGCCCCACCAAAAGTTGGCAAAGCAGTCCTGGAAGCAAGAGTCTTGAAGCAGGATGATATTGAAACACCAATAGGGTGCTTGCGCACAGGTTCTCCCCAGCAGGCTCAATTCACAGAAAGCCAGGCCATGATCTGACAGGCCTAAGGGAATGATGTGGCTGTTTCACAGGAGTGGCAGGTGGTTCCTGGTGACATAAATGTGGTCAAGGAAGGCCATAGCAAGACCACCGGCACTCATCCTGGCCCAGGTGTACTGTAGCGTTTTGGGGTGCAGGGCTCACCAGATATCAGTGAGGCCTGCAGTCTCCAAGATGGACTGCAGCTTGCAGGCTGAGGGCAGGTGAGGCTCAGGCCCCATATGGTCAAGCGGGGTGTCAGTAGTACAATTAAAGTCCCCACCTACAAGAAGCAGGACATCATCCTCACTAACATCACACAAAAGGGCAGACAAGGTCTCAAAGAAAGTGACCTTCTCCTGGCCATCAGTAGGTACATAAACGTTGACAAGTAGGAGGTGGTGTTGTGTTAGGGTGACACGGACAGTCAGCAGGTAGCCAGGGACAATATCCCACACCACCAACATGTCATGCTAGAGTTGTGACGATAGGAGAGTCACAAGCCCGGCTCTAAGTTTGGTACCATGACTCAAGAACAACTGACCTTGCCAGGCAGAGCACCAAGCCAACTGGTTGAGCCTGTAGGAATGTGTCTTCTGGAGGAAGGAGACAGCCAGCTACTTCTGGCACACAAGATCCAGGATGGCCTCCCGTTTTACCGAACCTTGACAGCCATTGATGTTAGAAGTACTAATAGTTGTAGCTCCCATGAGTGTGGGTATGGGAGAGGAAGAGTGAGGTAAGATGTAGATTAGAAGAGCGAGCCCCCGAGAGCAGAGCAAAAATCAGAGACAGGTTGGAAAAGGCCTATCATGCCCTACTGTACTCTAAGGACCCCGCCAGGCCCCACTCGTCTCTCACCCACTGTGCAAGCTTCTCCAGATGATAAGCCATCTGCCGAGTGCCTAGATCTTGTTGCATAAGTTTGGCCACCTTGACAAAAGCTTTAGGACCTGTGCACCATTGGGTGATGCTCCCTGCTATGTTCTTCTGTCCTTTAGTCTGTTTCAAGAAAGTCAGGGGCCCCCTGTAGTCAGGACCGACCCAGGGCAGGTCTGCCAGCATGGGCTGCACATTTCCAACAGACGCATGGCGAGGCTGCACCCTAGTTTGGAGCTTGCCCACAAATGCAGCATCTACACCCTCAATATATAAAACCATCAGTCTCCTCTGATCGTCCAGGTCAACAACTGGCTCTCGAAGAGCAATCCCCACCTCCTTGGGGGGAGAGAGGCCATCCTGCTCTTGAGGTCACTTGCGACACTCAGAAAGCTGGATCTCCATCTCACTAGCCCCCTCATCTAATTCAGTAGCCTTGGACATGACCAAGAGGTCACTAGACTCCTCTGCTACCCCCTGAGTCAGATCTCCAGAAGAGAGGCATTGTGCATAGCTTTTACTGCCACCTGCCTCCGGAAGCTGGAGACAGGCGAGGGGTTAGCGACCCCTGCCTTTGCTTCCCCCATCTACAAGCTGCCCCCATCCCCAGTCAATAGGGTCACTGACATGACAGGGGCCAGGCTTTCTAGCAGGGCCCCCCCCCCGCAGCACCAGCTGAGGAAGGTCTCAGCAGGGATAGGGTGTCCTGAGTGGTCCCTTTCACTTCTCTTTGTTCTTCTTCTTCTTAATGGCAGGTACCCCACCCTTCATAGAGGATGGGATGGACTGCTTCTGGCCTGCCTCCACAGGGCCATCCACCTCAGACAAGGCCTGAGTCCCATAGTCCAACAGGTCCTTGGCACCACAATTACTGACCATCCCAGCCACCTCAACTGAGGTAGTCAGGGCAGGCAGGGGCAAGTGGAGGCATCAGCCTCTCCACCTAGTGGCAGTAAGAAAAAAAAGGCTGTAAAGAAACTCACAGACAAAGAGACTGGAAGTACAGGGGGAGGGGACAGAGTGCGGAGAAAAAGAAGACAAAAAACACTGCAAAAATGCAAGAAATTAATGAGAAAGCAAGATAAACAGAAACAAGAGACCTTTAGACAAGTGGGAGTTAGAAAAGAGATAGAAAGCTGGGAAGTATTACGCTCAGGATGACCCCATGCAGCTCCAAGCAAGCCTCATCTGAAACATCCAAAGTGGAAGGAAGGAAGGAACCTTTAGAGAGAACCACTGTTCAATTGTCTCTATGCCATGCTTTGCTTTCATAAAAAAGAAAAATCACTGTTCATTCAGCTATACAGAATATCTTTACATTGAACTTCTTACAATAATAATGTCTTGATTTCAAATGCCAGGGAAAATAACAGCAACATTCATAATTTTCATAAGGGCTTCAGTTTGTGCATCTATAAATCCAAATTTAAATGTAAAGATATTGTCATTGAAGTCAACAAAACTATATATATATATATACACACACACACACACACACACACACACTTGAAATTTAACATATACTTCAGTACCTTGTTGCATTGATACTTAAGTTTGTTGGTATCATAAACTGGGATTCTGAAAAGAGCTATTTGATGATGATTACTAAATGACTGTGAACTATTATTGCCCAAGACACTAATTTGTACAACACTTTAACTGTCATATTACACCACTGCATGGATTACAACATTAATATTGTTATGGATATATACATTTCATTTTTTTCAGTGAAGACATAGGACAAAACATCTGGAGATCAGAAGGGAAGTTTCTGTCGTATTGAAAACAAAGTGATAAAACTCAAGGCCTGCTTCCTTTCAGAACAATAGGCAGGAGCCTGTATTTCTTGTTCATGGGTGATTATATTTGCATTTGCTATCATTCAGTCCTTTTCATTCTGTATGATTATCTTGTTTTCCTCATTATTTCCCACTCTGCCAATCTTTATGTCATCTGCAAATCAATGATAGCCACACTGATGAAAATATGAAAATCGCATTGAGCACTGGACTGTAGCCTATCACAAAACAGGTTCAATCCTTAAAGAAGAAGGAGGGGCAGGAGAGGGGGCAGGGGGCAGGGGGCAAACCTTTCCAAAGTTGCATGCTCCAATAGAAACCCTACAATCCATGGTCAAGACTGATGAAATATTTCCATGATGAGGCCCATGCAGTGATCAACCCACCCCAAACTGGGCCTATACAAACATGCACAATAAGAAGGACAGTTCCTGGGCTCCACCTGATGGCCACAGCCTCAATATGGACCTGTATATAACTGTTTCTACCTTCATGCCCACTCCAAGATTGACAAAAAGCAACAGCAACCTTAGTCTTTCAGACTAACCACCTTAATGTTGCAGAACAGAGAGCCATGCTCAGCCTTAAAAATAACCCAGATGTTATCATGTAACATTCGGATAAGGGGGTGGGTGGCATTGCTGTTGTCATATAGAAAGTAGCGTACATAGAGGAAGCCAAAAGGTCATTTTCCAAGATGGAGTTTTAGCAATTCCTGACAGCAGACCCCACAACAGAAGGAACTAAATAAACTCTCAAAGAAGCTCTCTCTAATAACACAGGAAAGGATTATTGCTTTTGCCTCCTGGGAACCTAGGCCAGGCACCTTTTACTGATTACCCAAGACCCATAAATTTGACAACCTAGCATGCCTCATTGTCTCTGGCACTGGCACCATCATGAACAAAGTTTCTCAGTATGTTGGCTCCATTCTATTCCACTGGAGCCACCAGCTATTTGAAAGACACTAGTTTTCTTAAAGAAACTACGTTCCACTGGTGAATGCACAGCAAATGCTATATTAGCTACCATGGATAGCACATCTCTTTACATCAACCTCTCCCATGAGGATGGATTACAAGCCAAAGAAGAACATTATCCTTGATGAGAAAACTGCTGCTGTTTCCATGATATTTTCCCACTCTCCAGGACAAGATTACCTCTGATCCATACTACCCAGCTTGTGTTACACTAAAGTGCAGTCATATTAGCCTACACCTTCATATAAGCACCCCATCCAGCCCCTCTTCCCTGCTGGACTAGATCAGGCCCACAGCTCCCCGCCCTGCCCAACACCCTAGAGCCCTGCTAACTTCCCCCCATCCCAGCCCCTGCTTACTTGTTTCTGCCAGCACTGTCTTTCCTAAAGGGAGCAGGCAGATAGCCAGGCAGGCAGGTTAACCCTTCCCTGCCTGTTCACCTGGAAGAGATGGAGCCTGCAACCATAAGTAAGTACTGCCCTAGGCTGAGGAACCCCAACAGGTGTGTGTGTGTGGTGGGGGGTGGAATCCAGGGGGCAGGGGGAAGCCCAGAATGGGAAGGGAAGATTTCTCACTTTTCAGCCCTCCAGTTCTCTGCTGGCCAGCAGTATGACTGTCCCAAACTTGAGCTGGCACTAACACCACATCTTGTATTGAATCTGTACTGGATGACAGTGGCCATGAGGTCTTTGTAAACCTATTTGCCAAGTTCCCAATAGGAGGGTGAACAGGAAGGGTATAAAGGGATTTCCGTCTGTATGGACAGGTTGACAGCCAACATATGTTGGCTTTTTTTGTCTCTTATTAGAATAAAGGATAAATAGAGACATTTTCAGGACTGAATCTGGACAGTAAGATCTGATATGTTGCATTTGCTTGGCCATACAACATAACTGGAGTGAAAAAAGGGAGTCTGTAGCTTGCATACAGAAGCAAAATATAATTAATAATGTATAGGTAACTGGAGGTGATCTGGTGGTCTGTGGGCTGTGTGAGCTGGGTAAGATTTGCAGGTAGATGTGCCTGAGTCCTTACCTGTTCTTGCCTCCTGTGGAGGAATGCAAGTCTTATAGGAATGATTTGCAGGTCTACAATTTCTCTTCTGGATTTGTGTATCTTGAATAGACTATATGAAGTACTCAAGTGGTTATGCAGACTCTACAAATTATGCAGTGTTAAACCAAACAAGCTTTTCTAAGTTTTTTTAAAAATTACCAGCTCAATGGGTTTTAATAGCATTTTGCAATCAAGCTTAATAGCAAAATCTAGCCAAAAGTGACTAGTACAGACTAAATATAGAAAGATATTTCAAGAATAAAATATTAAGTGTCATTATTAGCCATATTTATTTGAAAATTATTTGATCCATACCTGAAAAAGCTATCTTATATGAAAAGTTATAAAAGAATGAATTAAGAGCTGATTATGGGAGTATTCATGGAGACTCTATACTTAAAATTGCATTCACTTCTCATTTAAAACTAAATTGAAATCCCTCTCCTTCACATTTCATTTACTAAAATTAGGATGTCTGTTTGACACAATTACTTGTCAAGGATGAAGTGAATTTTCTATGCCCTTTTAGGATTGAGCACTTGCTAACTTTTCAAGAGAAAACAATTAGAAAGCAGCTCATTTTAATATTTAGCCTGGACAGCGACACTTTTCTGGCTTCCTTTAGCTACACAACTGCTAAGTAACCAAAAATGTTGGCTTTCACACTGAAAGTCAAATTCCAACAAATAAGTATGTGAATAGTCTGTGACACTTAAGAGTTGTTCTACTGAACTCAATCTGAACTAATTTCAGGAAACTCCAACAGAGTCACTGGCATACCTTGACAGGAATAAGAATTGTTATGATGGAGAAAAATAGCTCTTGTTCTGTTCAATTGTTACACTCTACAATGCACTTGTGTTATCTCCAAGTATGTGCTTCAATTCATTCCTATGCAGCAAAATGTTAAGGATCAGATTCTATTCCAAGTATTAGGTGCACAAGTGGCTCCATGAACCCAAGTTCAATCTTACTCCACCCTGCTCAAATCCCTGAAAAACTGTTAAGTCAAAAAGTAAGTGGGTCTCCCTTCTCCTCACTGCTTTTTTGTGACTAAGTTTAAAGGATAAAATCATGGTCAGTTACAAAAATAGATGCTTTAATGGATTTTAAGTGATTTGAACAGGTGCCTAAATGCAGTTCTAGTCCAGCCTAAGTCCACTAGGCCCAGTAGGTTGCATGGCTCTTACAGATCTGGCCTTCACACATATATTTTATTATAAGTGCTGCTCAAATCTCTTTCATAACAAGTGGATTTAGCACATGTTTAACTGTGTTGAGTACAGATAATATTGATAATGCATTTACATTTGGGATCATGCATAAGTGCTTGCTGAACTGGAACCTAAATATCAAAGTGGTCTAAGCAAGGAATGTTATGTAGCAATAACCAATCAACCTGTCCAAATCCATCACAAATTTCCCTTTTGTCCAGTGCACCTCTCTCTATTTCTCCTTCTGTTAAGCCTCTGATTTCATGTGGTGACACCAGACCCTCATCTCAGCTCCCTTTCCATGGAAAGTTCCAATGTACTGTAGCTCATTGTGTACATCCCTTGCCAAAGAAGATATGTACCTTTTTGGGGGGAAAGTTTTTTTTCTACTCATGGCTGAATGCAGGCCTCAGGGAGCAAGAGCAGAATGTACTCTTCAGCATCATTCACTTTTTCTTGCAGCTAAAGCTATAATCTGATCACAGTCACTACCAAAGTAACTATTCAGCTGAAAGCCAATTCAACAGCAGCTTCAACTGAAAAAGGGAGAGAGAGTGGCACTAGAGGGTAGGCTACATCCTTCCCGAAGTCCATCCCTCACAGCCATGCCCTCATTCCGGTGTGAAAATCAGTGTACTCACTGAAAACCCACATTTGGAGAGCTAATTTTGATATTATGCGAGTAAATATGACACTTAAATAAAGTTTTCATTTTTTCAAATCTGAGTGTAAATCAGAAGATTTCCCCCCCCGCTTCAAAAAATGAAATTCCACAATATTATTGCTGTTGTTGTTACAGAAAATATAGATTTTCTTCAAGGTAAAACTGAGCAATTGGCTGCTCGGTGACCCTATCAGAGGATGGGTTCCTTAAGGACAGCCATGTTCTCCTAAGGCCCCTTGACCATGCTAATTTGGCCCAATGGGCACCCTCAGTTCTCGCCCACCACATCTTTGATGAAAAATATGATAATAGGGAGGCTGCCTTTAAGTCCTCTTGGACACAGTTTGATGGACTTACTGAACCCCGTGGCTTCCCAGACTCTTTGTGGGTCTTGTATTGCAATGGGCGTTTCAGGGCACCATAGCCTTATGGGCTATATGTGTGGCTCCAACTATCCCCTTACCATGCCCTCAAGCCTCACAGATGGTAGTGGCATTGTCCTGCCTTGGCCTCATTATAATTCAGCCCCTTATCTTCACTGAGCTCTCTGCAGCCCTGTCTCTGTGCCCTCTCAGGGCACCAGGGTCTCTGCACCCAAGGTGGCCACACCCTCTCTGACACTAGGGTCTCTGCACCACCAAATGCTCTGGCACCAATGCACCCCAAAATGCCATGCCCTCTGTAGCACCAGGGTCTGTGCCCCACCAAATAATGCACCTTCTCTGGTGCCAGGGTCTCCACTCTGTAGTGGACCCCAATGAGGCCTCCTCCTTCCCCAAACAGCCTCACTCAAACCACCAGTCTTATAAAACTACAAACAAAACGTAAGCCCCTGGGCTACAACTCAACACAGACTACCCCTTTACCATTACCCAGAGCAGAAATTAGTCAAGCCTCCTTCCCGTCTCATTCTAAAAGAGCTCCTTCCCCCTTAGCTGCTCACAGAGAACTGCCTCCCTTACTTTCTGCCTGGGGTTTATATGGGCCCAAGGCCCTTCCCCTTCCTGCCAGCTGATCAGGTGCAGGTGCTGACTAATTTCTGCATTAACTGGTTGCCATGGCAACCTGCACCTGGGCTCCTGCCTGGCTGGAAGGACGCTTCCCAGGCAGTATCTGCCTTTCTATGAGCAGGGCACCTTAGTGCCCCTGTGACAGACCCAGGTGTGGGAAAGGAACGGCATCACTCACTGGAGAATAGGAAGAACAGAAGCCACAGACCTGGGGTCTGGAAGTTGAGTGATCATGCTCTGGCCAGGACTCCTGGCTCCATACCAGGGCATATAATGCAGCCAAAAGTAGCTCTTATGGTAAGGCAGCACCAAAACCATGGAACCGAGAGAAGCTTCCACTTGACAGAGCTGCCACATGGCAACAGATCCAAAAACGGTAATGTCCTTGGCAGCCCACAAAACTAACTGGCAGGAAACTAGGTAGCTTGCCTACACTGGATAACAGGGAACCTACCTGTGTTTCAGTGGAAGTTGAGCAAAACTCAAATGTTTCTACAAAACATTGAGAGGTGCAAGGGCGAACAATATATTTCAGTACCAAAAAAAAAAGCGTTCTCTGTAAGAAATTTCCCAACTAACTCAAATCCCAACAGGAAAGCTTTGCCATTCAGGTTAAGAGTAGCAGCTGTGTAGGAGGCAAATACAATGTACATGTTTGTAATGTTGCAATGGGTTCAGCGACTATTGTTTAAATATAGCAGCAATTCAGACAATAAAACTCTAAGATGCAGCTCCAACAAACATCAACTTTCACTTAAGATAAAAATGATTGCAGTGAGAAAGGGAGAGATCATTGTCATTTCTCATCTGTAGGCAAAGTCATTGTGGCTCTATCTATCACCCATAATGCTTGCATTCTCCTGATTTCTTCTGCATATACTAGAAACAAATTCTGATGAAGTCATGCACATCAGTAAATATCAATTCCAAGAAGGTAGACAAAGAGAGTGGTTGGCACTGACTTCACCTCTAAGTTGTTCTGCACAATAAACAATTCAAGATAAAGTACATATATATTTTTCTTCAAATGAGAGAATCAGAGAGTAAAAGTTCCAACAAGGTAATTACAACAGGGTAGGGCTCATGTTAAATTAACATAAACCTTTTTGTTTGCAGCTTCCCTCTACAGGCCATACTCTGCTGTATGTTACAAGCATTACTTAGCTATCCACAGGCTTTATGTGCTGTTAGAGCAAGGCAGTTCATCAGGTACTAAATATATAACATAATTTCTAATTTCCTAAAATATTCCCTGATTGTGTATCCTACAAGGAATAACATGAGACTATAGAATGCTGTAGAATTTCATACAGTATATGAGGAGCAACTCATGTACGTTAGCCCAATCCTGGAAGTAGATATCTTAGCAAGTTGATGGTCGATGATGAGTAAATAGAAAACAGTCTGGGGCTGAGAACTGGGGACTGGTGAAAGGTTACAGAACCAAAATTTCCAAACCCAATTCCCAATGTTAGTACAATCAGAGAGAAATAGTTTCCCAATGCCTAGTAGTAGCCTCTGCAGAATTATTTGGTGGCCTCAGTTTACTCTTATTATAGAAGTCCTCACATTTGCCAAAAAGAATACCAGGTTTCTGAAATCTCACCAAGCAGGTTAATGACTATCTAGGCATGGCAAATGAATCCCTGAGATGGTCCCTCCATATAAAGACTGAAGAAAACTGAAATAGGGTTCATATGCATATTGATATGCAATCAAGGGCTTCATACCAGCAGAAGCCAACTAGAAAAGGAAATCCAGGGCATTATGGACAGGGACATGGGTGAAAATGTATTGCTTTAGCTTGAAACAAGTAATCTTTCTGGCAGCCAGCCATTTGCTGCTGCACTGGCAGGAAGTAGACCCCAATCACAGCCTAAAAACCAGCAGAGGAGACAGTGATGAAGTGGTTGTACAACAAGTCTTTTAGTGAACTTGTAGACTTCCTTGATTCTATTACCTACCTTTAGAAAGTATCAGATATTCCATTTCTGGTATCCACATCTGATTTCTGACCTGTTCATGGGTTATTACTTCCAGATTTTGACCTCTGGATTGTTCTCAATTCCAGCCCCTGACTTCTAGCCTACCTCCCACCTCTTGATTATGTCCTCGAGGTTTGATCATCCCTGCCTCGGTTTGTGACAGTGTTGAGGGACCACACAGCAAACTAAGATGAGAAATCTATGGAAAGAGCAGATGATCCCAGGGAGCACTTACCAGTTTCTGAGCATTGTATAACTATAGCCTACATACCTAAAACAGTTCTGAAATCAGTAGTCCTGCCAAGGTTATCCTTGGAGAAATCAGAGCCTCCATCCTCACCTGCCTCTCTTCTCCCCCTCCACACTCAATAATCTTAGGTATAAACACACACCCACAAGCTGACACACTACTTTGGCATTGTATACAGCTCCTCCTAAAAGAATACCAGCAGAGCAGCAAGTGGTAAATAAGAACAGCACCCCAACATGACTGCAGTCCTCAGGTGCTTATTGTTTAATACAGCCTCTTATACCTTTTTATTTTGTTTATTGGATGTTATTCAGTATTTACAATGGCATACAATTCCCCAGCTCAGCCCACATGCTGTGGATTGCCTTTAAGAATTTTTTTTCATGTTGTTGACTCTGACAACAGCATTTAAGATTAGGCAGTTCATTTAATCTTATGCAGCTATTATTACCACCAATGGGGTAAAAGGAGAAATTGCATGGCAATGCCAGCCATAAGCCAATAAAAGGCTCTCACTAGAGAAGCAATCATACACTGAGTTAAGTTTCCAGGTTATTCAAACCATTTCTCCCTGTGAAAACTGCATAACCTAAAGTTAAGCTCTTGGAGGGTTTTTCATGAGCTTTTATGACAAGTGCCCACAGTTCCCATTAAGTATGTTTCATTTCAAAAAGTGCGTAGGAGGAGTGCTTCAGCTATTCTTTGTAAGTTGAAAACCTGAACATATTTGTTTTTATTTCAATGGTGTTTCATTATCTTGACTTTTGTAAATGAGCCTGAAATTGAAGCAATTCTGTGAAACACGTTGGCAGAGGAAAGACTCTTTCTAGATATTTCAGAACAAATCATTCTCACAATACTAGAATCAGATGTATTCACCAACCTCGTAGCATCCTTACTAATATGTCTCCAAGCACACTCATGAGCATTTATTATAACATGATTTAGAGATCTATAAAGAAATATATTTTTTTAAGAAATCAGAAAATAATCATTATCCATACCCTCATTGGTGCTCTCCACAAAGATGTTATTATTAAGGCTATATCTACACTGCAGTTGAAGGCATGCAATTGCAATGACCCAGGCTACTTAAAGCCAGTTAGTTTGATAATTGAGAGCTGTGAAAATGCTTTGGTATTAACAGTAGCACAGACTAACAACTGAGTAAGTACTCAAGTACAGACAGTCAAAAAGCCTAAGGCTGAATTGATTCACTCTTCACAGGTTAGTCTAAGCTGTATAGATTGAATAAATAAGCAAGTGAACAGATATTCACCTTGTTCCCAGAAATGGAGCCACATGCTTGTAGTGGCCCATGCCAGAAGATGGCGGCACTACAGCATACCTCCCTATTCAAGCAGGAGCAAACACCTTGGGATAAAGCTAGCCTGCCCACCCTGCTTGTGGGGGAAGTGCAAAGCATCCTGGGATGCTGTGGGACTGTGAGCTAACTTAAATATGAAGGGGATCTGGGACAGAAGTTCAATAAACCAATTTCACCTAAATCAGTTAAATCTGATACTACATCCATCCAGGTTTATCTTACACCAGTTTCAGCCATTTTGAAAGTGGTTTATATGCACTGACTTTTGTTGCGTTACAGATTAGAACTGGTTTCCAATCACTTACACTGGTTTACGCATAACACCTGTCCTTAACTAAGGTGCCCCATAACATATGCTTGTACAGCCTTTACTGAATGTCCTGCTTATGTGGTGGAGGCCATGTGCCACCAGAACTGCCTGGGGCCCAGGGAGACTTCAGGGGGAGCCCCTGAAGTATGTGGCCTGTGTGGAGTGTGACCCAGCCATTGCATACTGACACTGAGTGTGGCTCCAGCTAATCTGGATTTGGACACCCCTGTTCTGAGAAAACTTTGAGAGACTAACATGAAATTGGGTTCTGAAGCAAACAAAACTGATGAGTGATAGTGTTTCCGACTTTTATTTAGTATGGATTTTTCAATACTCATCATAAGTACCTATTCTGGTCAGACAGGACCCTATTATTCTATAAATCTGAAAAGGGTGTGTGTCTGTGTTGCAAATAAGTTAGATATCTTTCCAATTCAAAAAGGCAGTGTCCCTAAAGAAAATGTACCTGGTAGTGAAAATATCTTTGCTTTAGCAAAATTTGCCAGTGAAATCTCAGATTTTTTCAATTATTTTGAATAATGTTTTGATTGGTAGAATTTAGACATTGTTACTAGGACATACCACTCTTTACAAAAAATTTAAATATTTCACTGTACGCAATACTTCTTCTCTGACTTTTCCTGATGCAGATATTTCTCCAGTTCCATAGGAGTGCCAGATGTTGTTCCATTGAAAGAACAAAATAAAGAAGCAAAATGATTTTAAAGAACAACTGGAAAGAGGAACTCCTATAAAGACATGAAAAAATGTTTGTTTTTCCTTCCTAACCTCTGCTTCTCTATTCATATGCTAGGACAGTAGACCCCCTCTTGTAAAAGATCAACGTAAGTGTGTTTTTCTTTGAGAAAAATATCTGGTAAAGAAATTCATTACACTTTCAACCTTCTCAAACCAAAACAATACTTTAAATTATAAGTAACGACTTTGACCATATTCTTCTAAAAACTGTGAAAGAAACAACAGTATTAGTTTCATAATTCCAATCACTCTGTTAGAGCTATACTCAGTCAAGACATCTCTGCAGTAAAAAAAGCAAATATTTGTCCGTTAAGGTCCAAAGGCAGTTGATGATATACTTCTTTCTTAAAGGTGATGGTACCACTCTGCTATCTTCATTACATGGTGGAGATAAGGGTGGGAGGAAACAGCTTCCTGAACAAACTGAATTATAGGTTTTTTCCACCCCTTTCAATCCATACATGGCCAAATATGAGGGACTTCCAGGTCAGTTGTTTTACAGCTAGAACATATCACAAAAAGCCAAGACAAGAGATGAAAATCTCTGAGGGAAGAGGAGGATAATGACACTAAAACAACAACAAAAACAAAATCCTATTCTAGATAATTTATGGTACCTCCTTTTCTAGAGCACCTCTCCTTTCTCAAGCATGGCTGAATACTGACAATGGGCAATTTGGTCTAATACAAGCCAGATGCTAGCATTTTTAAATGGATAGATAGATAGATAGATATCTGCATCTCTCTCTATATATATGTATAGAGAGAGAAATATATCTATATCTATATATTTCCATTAAAAAAGCTCATTACAATTTTTATTTAGATTCTGTAATTATTCTGTGATGAATACTCAAACATAGTGCAAGAAAGTGCTTAATCCTCAGGGGACAGGAACGCAGCTGCAGGTAGGTTGCAGTTAATGGTCTGCCTGGTGGGAAGGCTGAGAGAAAGCTGTAACTGATGATTAGTAAATGAGGGTGGAGCTACAGAGAGGGCTAAGAGCTCCAGAAGCAGAATAAAAGGAGAGGAAAAGAGTAGGATGTAGTGTGGAGGGAAAAGCACAGAATCTGTCTACATTGTTTAAGTTTTAAAGAAAAGTGTTAGGGTTGGGTTTTGTTTGTTTCTCTTTTTATTTGTTTCTTTGTCTGTTTTGTTCTTTGTGTGGGCAAGGTTGCCCCATTTAAAATAAACTGGCTGAAAACTGTGAACCTAGAACTGACTAGCCTTATTAAAGAAGCTGAGTAATTCACTTACACATGGTTATCGGGCAGAGAAATCCTAATATGCACAAAAATGCTTCATTTATTTATTCACAGTTCCAGCAAAAACCTGTGCTGAAGATTGCAAATGATACCCTACTTATAGTTGAAGACAAACCAGGCTGCCACAAGCTATAAGTGCCACTCTGTCTCTTCCCTGACCCCCCTCCCCCCCCCCATCTACAAACCACATTTTTAGCAGCATTGTGTTTAGTGTCCCATGGTGAATAAAATTAGTTTACTAAACTCCTCTTTTCACTGAATGAATTGGGATAACTCAATGATTGGTTTAGTTAAGGATGGCAGTTTATTTAGCTAAAACTAACTACACTGGAACTGTACTGTGCACTGTAACTTTTAATACAGGTAGGCTACTGTGAATCTTAAATCTTTTTAAAATATCCATGTAAAATAAGAATAGTTCTTAGTGTTCCTTTGTGTAAAGGTGTTGTTGTTGTGACTTGTGAAGAAATATTTTACACACAAAGCTCACAATCCAATAGGTTGCATACCAGGCATGCCTGAAAAACAGCCCTAACTTACTTTGGGATTTTTATTTAAAAGGTGTTTGCATAAATCCATGCACAAAATTAAGACATACAGAGCTTAACTAGTGTGAATATGATAGTGTAAACAAATAAAGCAGTGTAGACTGGCTTGCACACCATCATGTAATTACAGCAACTCAAAACTGAGGCCAAAATAGTAAAAGCTTCTTGTATAACCCACACAGGTTCTCCTCCACACCATCAATATGCACTTAAAGTTCCATAACTTGGAGGGAGAGAGAGTGATTGTTGAATAAGTATGAGGTGCAAGAAACTGTATGCGGGCTGGTGATGAGGAGAACTTGCGTGGGGAGAGATAAATGGATAGATAAAAAAATGTAGCTGTAATGCTATAATATGACTTGTCTTTCATGACTTACTTTCAATTTGACAAATAATGGTACAAGAACACCTATATGCAAAAGTCCTTGTGGCATTATTTGTCAAATTGAAAGTATTACATCGCTATCAAAATCTATATTGGTAGATGGGCTGCTTACAGATATTTCATAGACATTAGAGCTGGAAGGGACCTTGGAAGATCGAGTCCAGGACCCTACCCCAGGGTCAGCAAGTCTGCAGGGGTCATAGGAGCCCAGCAAGATAAACATCCAATTTTCTTTTGAAGGCTTTCAAAGTAGATGCTTGAGCCACCTCTGGTGGCAGTCTATTCCAGACCTTAGGGGCTCAGACAGTAAAGAAGTTCTTCCTTATGTCCAGCCTGAATGGTCAAGAGGGAGTTTGTAACCATTTGACCTTGTCATCCTCTGGGGTGCTCTGGTGAACAGATGTTCCCCCGGATCCTGGTGAGCAGCTTTGATAAACTTATAGGCGGCCCCCAGATTACGCCTTAGCCTGCGCTTTTCCAGGCTGGAGTCCCATGGCTCTCAGCCTGTCATTGTAAGGTCTGTTTTCCTGACCTCTGATCATGCATGTGGCTCTCCTCTAGACTCTCTCAAGCTTCTCCATGTCCTTTTTGAATTGTGGAGCCCAAAACTGGATGCAGTACTCCAGTTGTGGCCTCGCCAGGGCTGAGTGCAGTGGGAGCCTGATGTCCTGGGATTGGCTTGCATCCATAGATGCTTCTCAAACAAGCGTTTTACTGCAGCTAGTAAAGTGAGCATTACATTGAGGGCTCATGTTCATCTTGTGGTCAGTCATGACTCCCAAGTCCTCTTCATCCATAGTGCTAGCCAGTATAGCATGGCCAAGCCTGTAAGCATGCTGCAGGTTTTTCTTCCCAAGGTGGAAAACCTTGCATTTTTCAGTGTTAAACACCATTAGATTCTCATCTGCCCACTTCCTGAGCCTGTTAAGGTCAGCCTGGATCACCCTCCTGTCCTCAGGTGTGGATGCTTTACCCTGGAGTTTGGTGTCATCGGTGAACTTGGCCAGTCCATTTCTGATACCAATGTCCATATCATTTATGAAAATGTTGAATACGGTTGGCCCTAGGACAGAGCCTTGAAGGACCCCACTGGTCACAGTGTACCACAATGACTGACTTCCATCAACCACCACCCTCTGGGTCCGACCATGGAGCCAATTCCCCAGCCAGTGGATCGTGATGAAGCTGAGGCTGCACTTGACCAGTTTTGGTAGGAGGTGATCACGGGATACCAGATCAAAGGCTTTTTTCAAGTCAAGATATATGACATCAGTTTCTTCTCCCTTGTCCAGGTGATAGGTCACCTGGTCGGAAAAGGAAATAAGGTTGGTCAAGCAAGACCTACCTGCAACAAGCCCATGCTGGCTATCCCTCAGGATGCTGTCATTGGCCAGTCTCTTAAGAACAGATGCTCTGATAATCTCTTCTAAGACCTTCCCCAGGATAGAGATCAGGCTGATGGGCCTGTAGTTTGCCAGATCTTCTTTCCTCATTTTCTTAAAGATAGGCACCACCTTAGCCTTCTTCCAGTCTTCAGGCACTTTACTAGAGCACCAGGAGTTTTTGAAGTTCCATGCCAGGGGCTGAGCAATGGTTCTTGCCAGCTCCTTGAGTACCCTGAGGTGTAAACTTTCAGGGCCAGCTGACTTGAAGGTGTCCAGCCTCTCAAGGTGTTCCTTCACAAGGTCAACTTTGATGGGTAAGGGATCACCCTCACCCAGGTGTTCCCATCCTGTAATGGGCAGGGCCAACACTTGGGACTGGTGAAAAACTGATGAAAAGTAGCCATTTAGCAAGTTGGCTTTTTCCTCGGCATCAGTTGTCAATTGTCCCATCTGGTTTAGCAGGAGTCCAATGTTGCCCTTGCTTCTTCTTCTGCTCCCCACATAGCTAAAAAAGGACTTTTTCTTGTCCTTGATACTTGTAGCTAGTTGGAGTTCAGTTACAGCCTTGGCTTTTCTTGTTCACTCCATGACCAGTGCAGAATATTCCTCTTTGGAGGTGGATCCTGTCCTCCATTATGTAAACAACAAAACAAACAAATGGTGCTTAAAACTGTGCACCCCTGAATTAAGCCCAGTGCATGTCCAGAAGAGGCATTGCAATAGTTGGGCCTGGCTTCCCCAATGTCTCTATAGATCTAGCACTTTACTAAGGCTTTTTTAATCTAATAAAAGACTGAATCAGCTATTAGATAAAAGCACTAAGAAGCCCTGCAGAAGCACCCAATCTAAATAGATGCTGTGGAGCCAGGCTGAATTAATGTGGTGCTGCTTCTGGTAAAGCCATTTTGGTTTTTGGTTTTGTTAACACCTGTAACCTAGCTAGCTAACTAGATATTCAAGTGGTCTTGTGGCATTATTTGTCAAGTTGAAAGCAATAGACATAAAAGACAGATCATATTATAATATCAGAGCCCAATTTTTCAGATGAAAATGCAGAAAAGAATGGATAAATCAGACAAGCTCAGATAAACCATTCCAACATTTGGAATTCATCCAAATTGTGGTGTTCATAGAACTACACCTCACTTTAGAGCCTTCAAAATTTCCAGCTGATGTTATCAGTGAAAATCAGGTGAAGCTATTATAAACCGAGGCTCACAAACATAACCTTTGAGGCAACAACCTGATTCTTCAGTCAGTAAAGAACTTACATTATGTGAAAAATCAATACAAATAGATCCTTCATTTAAGTGGCTAAAATCTTTTTGAAGCATGGGATCAAGAAAGAATGCAGATGACATTAGCTGAAGAAAAAGATCAACTGGGAAATAAATCCCATTCTGAGTTCTTATACTCTGTACCAAATGAAATTTATGTGAAACATGTCTGATGTAGAACACAGAATAGTGTATAAACATATAACTAAACTATCCTCATAAAGAAGGCAAGCAAAGACCAAAATGTCATAAAAGGCAAGTGGTTTAAAAAGTGTGATGCTAATTTGTCAGGCTGTTGATGGGAAGGGGGTTTTTAGATTTTCCATGGTATGACCATCAAGAACTTTGCAAAGTAAAGTAATAGTCCATAAATTGTATGATCTCTACATATGTACAGCTAAATTTGCATTTAATCAGAGTAGCTACTTTAATAGGTTCTTTCCCTTAGAACACCAAAATTATCTGAAATACTGATTCCTTATATGCACTAGATACTGTTTTAGAGAATTCATAAATAATATTGCATGTAATAACTTTACAGTGTTAATTTATTAGCAAATTGTGCAAGAGTTCTTTTATAATCAGACAGCCTAACTAAAAGCAACTGTTTAATTATTAGGGGTGTGTGAAACAGGCCATATTCTATTTGGATTCAGCCTGAACTGGGGACAGTGATTCAATTCGTTCATTCGGATCACTGTCCCCAATTCGATTAGGCCAATTACAAATCTGAAGATTTATGCTGATTCAGAGAATCAGTGATTTGACCATAGACACAGCTTTAAATGTTTTTTCTACATATTCCAAGGTACCAGTCATGGCTCATGAATGCAGCAATGGTGGGGCAGATGGCGCGTCCCACGGGAGGAGGGGGGCGGTGACACCATGTGCTCAGTGATGAACCTGGAAGTGGACTGAAAGTACTTCCAGTCCACTTCAGGCTGTTCTGGGGGCACACTGAGGGGCTCATCCATGTCCCGCTGTCTTGATCAGCCACAGCAGGACCCTGGGTGCCCCCTCAAACCCAGGAGGCTAAGCCTTGAAAGTATGGTGCGGGGGAGGCCTGCACGCTCCTTGGTGGAACCAGAAGTGGACTGAAAGTGCTTCTGGTTCACTTCTGGGTTTGCTACCGAGCTTGTGCGGAAGTCCCCCCACACTACTGTAGGGTGCTCCATCTGCCCCAGCATTGCAGCATTCACAAGCTGCTTGGTACCTAGAGGTATATAGAAAAAACATTTAAAGCTGTGTCTATGTCCAAATCTCTGAATCACTCTGAATTGATTTGGAAGGTTCTGATTTGATTTGGAAGGCTCCCCTGATTCAATTTGAATTTGGAGATTCGGCCACTGAATCAGGATGAATCTCTGCCGAATTGAATCAGGCTGAAGCTTCACGCATAGCTCTATTAATTATGCCACCCTTAGTCACTTCTCTTTTATTTGTTGGGTAAGCAAACTCAATTATGAAATAAAGTATTAAAAAAAGACTATCAAATACAATAGCAAAGGTTTTGTTAGAAACAGGAATATAATCTGAGAGAAATTGCAGCTAAATATATTGGCTAGACATTTTGGAGATTTCTATAAATGGCAGTCAGGTCAAACCTAGGTTGATATTAATACATTAATTGATGTACACAGATTGTTGAGTTTTTGAAACTCATGTCATACTGACTACACAATCTTTGAAGAGATGGTACTGTAGCAGGCCAAATAAAAATGGCATATCCTTGGAGCTAGTAAATAAAAATTGCCCTTGCCTCTGAAGTATATTCGATTTTGTCTAAGGACAGCCAAACAAATTCCTGGACTTATTATTTAATGTAGACATTTGAGAGATAACTGCTATGTAACCATTATTTAGAGAAATGCTTTGTATGTTTACTTCCTTGATTCTTCCAGGAAATAGATAAAGGGTAAGGAAGATGGACATTCTAGTTAGCAGCCAGTATCAAGTGTAGTACCCCAGGGGTTAGTCTTGGGGTCGGTTTTGTTCAATATCTTTATCAGTGTCCTTGAAGTTGGGATGAAGTATACATCCTCAGCAAGTTTAGAGATAACCCCAAACTGGGGGGAATAGTAGATACACTGGAGGGTAGAGCTAGGATTCAGCTTGACCTAGACAAATTGGAGGATTGGACCAAAACTCATGAGGTTCAACGAGGGCAAAAGCAAAGTCCTACATGTAGGACAGAACTATCTTATGCACTGGTACAGGGTGGGGACGAACTGGTTGAGCAGAAGCTCTGCATAAAAAGGTACCAGTGGACAATAAGCTGACTATGAGCCAACAGTGTGCCCTTGTTGTAAAGAAAGCTAACAGCATACCGGGATGCATTAGTAGGAGCGTTGCCAGAAAATCATGGGAAGTGATTTTTTCCCCCTCTATTCAGCACTGGTGAGGCCACATCTGGAGTGCTATGTCTAGTTGGCCTCCCACCACAGAAAGGATATGGACAAATTGGAGAGTTCAGTGGAGGGCAATGAACATGGTTAGGGGCATGGGACTTCTGAGGAGAGGCTGAGGGAACTGGGCTTGCTTAGTCTGCAGAAGAGAAGACCAAGCAGGGATTTAATACCAGCCTTCAGCTACCTGAAGAGTGGTTTCAAAGAGGATGGAGCTAGACTGTTCTCAGTGGTGGCAGATAACAGAACAAGAAGCAATGATCTCAAGTTGCAACAAGGGAAGTTTAGGTTAGATATTAGGAAGAACTTTCTCACTAGGAGGACAGTAAAGCACTAGAACAGGCTATGCAGAGAGGTTCTGGAATCTCCATCCCTGAAGATTTTTAAGACCTGCTAGACAAAGCCTTGGCCATCCTTGGGATGATTCTGCTTTGAGCAGGCAGTTGGACTAGATGAACTCCTGTGGTCCCTTCCAGCCCTAACTTTCTATGGTTCTATGACATTTGTGGTAACTTCAAAAAGGACTGGGAGCTACTGCTTTGGATTTTACTCTTGTGTCTGCCTGAGTCTGTAGTAATACAAATGAGCTAAATCATCTCAACTTTGCTCCTGGATGAATTTTGGAAAAGTTTTGTTTCACTTGCATTGCTACTGTTATGTACACATAACAGCTGCTGCACATACCCAAGCAGCAGCTGCCCTTTCCCTTTAGAAATTGCTACAAATGCACGTTCGTCTATACCATGAGTACTGGCTACTTTTGATATGCTAGCAGTGTACTGTTTTTATAGAAAACTGTTTTCTAACAGATTTTGACACAAACTATGACCACATGTGATCTCCCACGAGACCTATTCTTTTCCACCAACACTTCTGTCCTGAAGCCTACTCCAATATCTCCTTAAATCAAGGAAAGGAATTCTATAGTAACCTTATTTTCTTCCAAAAAGTATCTTTTTTTTAGAAGGAACCATGAAATAAGGCAGTGCTTTGGGAAAATTCTATTTAAAGGCAGTCAGGCTTAGCTATAAACTCCATTAAAGCAACATTCCTTAATACAACTTTCTATTCCTTAACACAACTTTTCAACTTTCATTCCTTAGTGCATTAAAAAGATATAAAATTTAGGCAAAATAATTCACACAAACTTTTTCCATTGCCTAGCTTGTGCAGCACGTACTTGAAAAACCCAAACTATTCCAAATCCTTATTATCCCCTTTGAAGACTTCTTTCCATTGCACAAATCAGATTAACAGGAACATTGTAGAATGTTTGTAAGGGTGAGGTTACATGTTACAATTCAACCCTATTAAGGGCACTTAAAATATGATCGTCCACATGTTATAGTTCTTTAACAAGTACTAAGTACATCTTAACATTAGACACTTTGGGCAAGATTTGTCTCTGAATCTACCTAGCTCAAGTTACCTTAATTTCTACGCTCCACTGAGATATAACAACCAATTTGCAATGGGAGATACTGCTCCGAGTGTGGATTGGCTATCATCCAGAATTCTATGGCCTTGGACTGACAGCTGGGGACAGCTAGGCAGCAAGTGAGTGGAGAGGGGGTGATGGAGGGGAGAAAGGGGAAGGGAGGGCAGAGTGGAGCCAGGCATGGGAAAGGGAGAGCAGAAGGAAAGGAGAAAAAGAGAAAATAGGGTAGAGGAAGGGGTGATGCAAATGGAGGGGAGAAGGGGGTATGGGATCAGGGCAGGGAGTACTTGAGCATCCATGGGAGTGGGGCAGGTGGGCTGGAAACTCCCTGAGTTTCCAGATTGAGCCCGCACTGCTCCCACTGGGATGAAGAACTTGCTTGCCAGCCCTCTAGCAGCAAGTCAGAGCTGTGCATGTTAGAGAGGGTATTAATCCTTAACGTGCAACTGCTCACAGAAGGTGCATCTATGCATACAATTAATGTGCAAATAAACTTCAGAGCTTATTGCTCCAGAGTTTTTTCTCTTAGCACACCATTTGTATGTGTGCCTGGGGGCAAAAAAACTCTGGAGCATATTACTCTATAGTTTATTCATGTGCAGCATATGGAGCCTGATCAGAGCATCTTGGGACTGCTCTGACCAGGCTCTACATGCTGCAGAGGGGCTTGCTGAGGCACAAGAGTGCTTCAGCATGAAGGCTGCCTGTTGGCTAGCCTTACACTGAAGCACTCTTGTAGCATAAACTGAACTAAGGTATCTGATGTTAACATAGAGTGTAACAATAGTGAAAAGTAGTCATGTTAGTCTTGTCCTGTAAGCATCTTGAAAACTCCATTTTGTATCTTTCTGCTTGACATAAGTGAATGAATTCTGCATAGCCTTTATGTATAAGTGTGTGTAAAACGGTGAATGGTGAGAGAATGGCATAGAGATGGGAGAAGAAGGTTTGACTGTTTATGTAAGCAACAAGGTACCTAATGTAAGTTACCAGTCAGTAAACTAATTAATGAATGCCCTTTAGGCCTCAGGCACAAAGAAGTTAATGTGGAAAACAAATGCACCTATCCTGCCAGACAGGCAGCAAGAACACTCCAAGTCTGAGATAAGCTGAAGACAGAAGAAGAACAACCACAAAAAACAGAAGCTGGGTATGGAAAAACCCCAAAGCACTGAAACAAAGGATGCCAATCCCTATAAAAGAACACTGAAAATGCCAAACTGGGTGAGTCTCTTTCTCTACCCTTGTTCCATCAGAGCACAGATGCATCTGTTCACCCCGCTCCAGCTGTTATCTTCAAATCATCATCATCCACTCAGTAAGCCTGGGTTGGCCACCCTGGGTTGATATTGAGCAACTATTGCTGGTAACTATATCTGGTGTATATGTGGATGGAATGGTTTTGTGTATGTGTCTGCCTGTGTATAATGATGTGTATGATGATTTTTGTGTGTTTGTATGAGTGATGTGTCCAAACCTCTAGGTCTAACTCATATAATCAATAAACACAGCACCTTGCCTTATTCCCCTTTATAAAGTCTTGCTTGTGATTTGAGCAGTTGGCTATTTGAGTAACACTCTGTGCCCCAGCCAGCCAGGGCTTTGTCTATACATGTGCCTCTGTACAGATGCACCACTGTGAGAAACTCCACAGCTAGGTAGTAATTGTACTTTACCAGTACTGCTCTGCTGAAGAGTTTATTAGCTTTATGCACCCTAATAGGGACACGTGTGTAATAGCGAAGATATTTACTTCAGAGTTGATTAGTTAACTGAGCAGTAAACATCTCATGTAGACAACACGCCTGGCATGTACTAACTTTTAACATGGATTAACATTCCGTAGAGTTAGCATGGGCTAATTGTAACATATAACTGCACCCTAAGACACATTTTGAAACAGTAGGGGATTTAATTTTTACTGCAGTTTACTCTTGGGCATGGTAAATTCTCTGACCCTTGGAGTCTCCCAAGTAAAAATAGAAGTCACATACTATTTTACTTCACTTAACTAAGTGGACCATAGGTTTTTGGCACTTATGCATGGTTTGTGATGTCCACCTTTGGTAGTATAGGATCACCTTGCACACCTACTTACCAAAAGTAAAAAAGGAGGACCAAGATCCCCCTCTCTAGCCTTCTTTTTGAAATCTGGTGCAGTGCACTTGCATTTAATATCTTTGGAAAAACAGTTTAAGGAAGCTTCTGTCCTTAAACAAGGGGAAGGGTCCAAGGCTAGTACACAAGACCTGCTCCTTTCTACAGCAGTAGGACTATCTCACTAAGACACTTACCCTCCAGCTTGTATTTTTACTTCTGCCTTAGTGGGCCAGCTTCAGGGGAAGAGGAAAGGAGAGACAAAAATCTGACTATTACTTAAACTGTGGGGTGGTGGTTAAAATACTTTGAATTTGCATTTGCTGCTTGCTAGCAAAATCTCTCTGTGCTAAAAGCCGTAGTTATGCAGCTACTGAAACTACACATTCCAGTGTATAGTCCACTTACGGCATGTGCAAATGAACCAGTGTAAGTGGTGTGGTCCAGCCTAAACCCTAATGATAGAGCAGTGTGCAAGCATTCAGGAGAAGAGGCACACAGGCAACCTGCACTAGTGATGGCCCAAAGACAGGGGGCCCTTTGGCACACATCCCAGAGTGCTCCCCAAGCCTGCTGAAGTTTGCGGACCATAGTGAAGCATCCAGGCTGGTGCTGACTCTACATGATTTCCACAGGTGATTGTGTCCCTTACAGAGACCTCTCCTTCCTGCCCTGCCAGAAGAGACCCAGAGTGAGTCTCATCTTCTATTAATTGCAAGAGTGTTAGTTACTCTGCCCTCACTTCTCTCTCTCTCTCAATCCCAAGGACCCAGGAGCACTTATGCATCCTTCTTGTTACCCTACACAACTCTTGCCAGGGGCTGTGGGACATAATATGTGCTGTTCTACAGATGATCCGGGAGATGCTTGGGCTCACACATCCTTCTTCTCTAGGATCCAGGAATCTCGTGTCTCACATGGGGCCATTTACTGGACCCTACAGTCACCAGGTGTCTTGGAATCATCTGACTACTTCCACCTGGCTATTGAAGCTGAGGCCTTTGTGCATGCCATTGACTCCAGAATGTTGTGACATGTCCAGACTGTTGAGTTGTAGTTCAAAGCCCACAAAACCAGCAGTGACTGGTAGGAATGGATCATTCTGCACACCTGGAATGACAAGCATAGTTCATAGATTTCATAGATATTAGGGCTGGAAGGGACCTCAGGAGATCATCGAGTCCAGCCCCCTGCCCAAAGGGCAGGAAGTCAGCTGGGGTCATAGGATC
>NW_017728918.1:97273138-97279927 GCF_001723895.1 Crocodylus porosus | reverse complement strand
GGGGGAGTGGGGGCGCAGCGGGCTTCACCTGTGCGTCTCTCACCGCTCCAGAGCCTACCTGAGTGTGGGTTTGTTTTGTTTTTTTTTTCATGGGCATCATTGCTCAGCTGATCCTGCCCACATTGAGCAGCAGGACCTTCAGAAAATTTATTATGGAAAAAACAACCCAGAATATTCTTTCTATATATATATAATTTTTTCCCCCTCAATGCCTGCCTTTCTGGAAAGCTTTAGGTTGTTGAAACTTTCATTAGACCCTCATAAGATGCACCACCTTTCATCTTGAGGAAGGAATGTTTTTTAAAGTAGAAAAGCTGTTCCTGCTGATTAAATTATTCATCAAGCTCCCGAAATCTGCAAGAAGAAAAGGATAAAGACTTTTTAACGAAACATTAGCTCTCCAGTCTTCCATTCAATGACCTACCCTAAGGACAACAGACCAGACAATTCATGTTCAAGTTCCAAATTCTAATTTTCTTCCTTTTTTGTTGCCAAAGAATTGCAAAAAATATGACTTCTGAACTTTGGTGGCAAATTTTGATTTTAAAGCATGAGAGGGCTTATATACCCCATGTGTCAAATAAGTAAGGAAAAAGTTTCTTATTGTAGGCACTAGGAATAAAGAAAACCTTTCAGAATACCTGAGGATTAGCTAGACAAAGTAAGTTTGGGCTGGAGGAAGAGACTTTGACCAAGCAGCCAGGTAGAATGCCCAGAAAGAGGAGCTGCAATCCAATTCATAGCTCCAGCAAAAGGTCTCTGAGGTAAGCCTGCTATTTAAGCTTGCTTCCTCTTAAGACATTTACTGTAAGATTACCTTTTAATATGGCATGTCTACACATGCATTTAATGTAACATAATGAACTCTGGCACATATTTGCATCAGAGTTCATTGCTCCTGGTGCACTGCTTTTGCATGTGTACCCAGGACTGCAGCACATTGAGTTGGGTTGGAGCAGCCCCAGCTGATAGGGGATCCTGGGGGTCAACCTACCAGCCTGGGACTGCAATGACCAGGCTCAATGTGCTGTGCAGGGGCTGGCTGGGGCACAAGGGTGCTCTAGTGTGGCGCTAGCTGGTGGGCAGCCCCTGCACTGAAGCACTCTTGCATCACAGCCAATCCCATCAGTTTCTACTTGCATTTTGCAATACACTAAATAATGCTGCCATAGGTTAATACTTGTGCTTACAAGTACTAGTCTATGATGGCATTTATTAGTACTAGCCTATGGTGGCATAGGCTTTTATATACAAGTATACATGTACTAGCCTATGGTGGCATTTATTATTTATTCTACATGTGTTTTGCGATGCACTAAATAATGCTGCCATAGGTTAATACTTGTGCTTACAGCTACTAGCCTATAGTGGCATTTATTAGTTTACTGTGGCCTAATAGGACCTTACATATAGACACTGAGACTTTACTGTGGAGCTAATTAGGCAACAGCCATAAACATCTCATGTAGGTGTGTCAACAGTAGCATAACTAAAGGAAGGCAACTAGAATAGTAGCCCCAGGCACTATCATTGTGTATGTATGTTCAGGTATGCAAAAATAACTGCAACAACAGTGGCAGCTGATCATACCACTGATCCATATGTCATGGTTCTCCAAGCACAGAGCTGTTCTGCAACACCTCTGCTTTTTTTATATATGGATTTAAAACAAACTGTCCTTGACTTTCTTACCTGGTGGTAACAGTTGGCAATAGGTACCCTGTTTAGAAAATGTACCATAGATGGATTTGTTTGAGTCTTTTGTCATTTAATAACCTGCCATATTTGAGGATGAGATTTCTTGTGATTTTTGGAGGTTTATAACCCTGGAAACTCATCTGCAATTTTCATTCTAAAATTGCTCCCACCACTTCACAGATGGTCTTAAATCATATAAATTAGCAGTAGCTAGGCTGCTAACCTCAGCTATCCTGTCATATATTTTACTAACAAACTTCAGAAAACCGTTGGAGAACCTATAGAAACTACATAAGTCTCTTCTTTGTTTGACATTACCTCTCATGCATGGCAGCATACATATACTTTCTTCTAAAGTATAGAAAAATGTACTGGACTCAGAACCAACAACTTCTGGGTACTGTGTCCTTAACCTGTCTAATAAAGGTACTTATATAGGTGCCCATTACTTAGAGTAGCATTTGAACAACTGACAATTTTAAACATAACAAGTTTCCCAGTGCTTCTTTTAAAGCAGGAGAACTTTAAAGATGGAGAACTGGGGAACAGTTCTTTGACTTCCTGTAACAGGGGAACTGAACCCTGTTACTCAGATACAAGGAAAGGACAAGAAAACTTCATCAGCACATCTGAAGCCTGTGTCAAAGCAGTTCACAGGAAGTGGGGAGCTCTGGCAGGTGGCATCCAGGAGAGGACCATGAAAAACATTTGCAAGGGGAATAGGGATTGAAGCGGCCAGTCCATACAGAAGGAACCTGCACCAGGGTGCCAGGGTTCCCTTCACTTTAAGAGGACAGTTTGATGGCTAGAAAATGCTACGTAGAGGTTTGCTTTTGGGAATTGGCTTATAGGTAATATATATGTGCATTAGAACAATAGTCCAGGGCAGAAGCAAAAGCTAATTGATTTCTAAAGGGCTGGTCACACAGTCACACCCTGTCTGCCTTACAGGCTGTGAGAACTGTGTCTAACACAACAAGGCCAATGGATAGACACATAGCCTGGGAAATTTGGGGCATATATCACACTGTTCTATAGCATGAGATAAAGTGGCACCAGCTCACAAGGCCCAAGGTGGAGAACCTAAGAGTTCCAGTTTTGGGGGAGCAGATCAAATTGGGAGAAGACCCGGAAAGCCTAAATTAGGATGTGTGCATGTGATGGGCTTGTGAAACAAAGGAATATGCTGACAGGATACAATGTGGACAGTATGGCACCCACAGAAAAACCAATCAGCAATAGTCACAAATAGAGAGTCATTAGGAGGGGAAAAGAATACAAAAGCAGAGACTTTAGAGCAACATAGGGTCTCCATGCCCTAGAGGGAACCTGAGGCATCAAGGACAGTGGGCATACCACCAGTTTATCTCATCCACACTGCTGGGGGCAGCACTCAGCCTTCAACGCCTAGGCTGCTGCCATCTGACATTCAAGAGAGAACTTCAGAGTGAAGCTCGTGTCCTGGCCAGCTGTATCTTGACTCTGATGACAACTCTAGAATTGGTAGCTACAGAATTGCTTGTAGTGTTCTTTATGTTATCACCGTGTATCAATAAATTTGATTATCGAATGAAAAGGCTGTGGTCAGTCTGAGGGTTTCGGTTTGGGCAGAACAAGGTTTCTGGGTCATAAATCCAGTGCGAACAGGAACAGGAGAAATGCTGACTGAGCCTTACTTAAGATGTTAAAAAGTCCTGCACTGGCCAGAAAGGGAAGCCATGTGATTGAAAGAAGATAGGAATTCTGGGCACATAGGCACCATTCCTGAGTCTGAGCTGGCAGTCAGGACCTGCAGGCTCCAGGGAAAGGAGCTCCCACAGGGAAGCTGACTGCAGGCATGAAGGGCCCAAGGAAATGAGACTACCCATAGTGATGAGACAGGTTTAGCTCGGGGAGTTATAGTTTGTTGGATGCAAGCTTTGTGAAGGCAGTATACATGTGCTTAGTTGTGCTATTATATATTTATTTATGTTTGTTGAATAACTGGCAAACCGAGAGTGGCTCAAGGGGGAGAAGAGGAGACCACAGGGGTCAGCAGGGGCACCCAGCATAAAGCCTTGCCCTGGGTCAGGGATGACAGAGGCAGCTGAGTTGAACTGGGAGCAGCCTGGACCTAGGTCTAGGGTGCCTGACCAGGGATTAAGAGCCAGACAGGGCTAAGCAGCCCCGACACCAGAGGCACAAGCCCATTGAGGCTGAGAGGACTAGAGCCTAAGCCCATACAGGATAATCAAGGTGGCTAGGGGCTACTCAGGGGGTGGGGCTAGAAAGGCAAGGCAAGAGACAGTTGGCAGCGGCAGCTAGTCAACAGGTAAAGTAACCCATAGGTTGAAGCTGGTTAAGCCAAGGGCTAACAAGGGATTAACTGGCAATGGAACAACACCTGTGAGACATGGGCATTACTGTAGGGGTGGAAGGAGGCCATAGATTTAGCCCATAAGATGCACAAGGCCCGAGGGAGCAAATAGACTGAGAGGGAGAGAGAGCATCTAGGCTCACCAACCTCTGAAGGCAGCCTCCCCTCATTACTTTCAGCAACAAGCATGGCAGGCAAGGAAGTACCGTAAGACCCTGGGAGAGAGGAACAAGAGCCTGGGAGGACCAGGGGACACTTGAACAGCCCTTGGGTGCCAATCTTGTCACATTTCCCTACAATGGATTCCCTCATGTTGCTGGTAGTTTAACCATTGTTACAAGTTCATCAGCTGGGGTAAATTAATCTGGATCTATTGCTCATTAATTAGTACTTCAGCACTATCTTCCACAGGCTAAGGAGGGGTAAGACAAGAGAGTGTGCTTACTTACACACACTTAGCCTGCTAAAACTTGATGTCATTTTATGGTCTAACTCAGCTCAAATCGCAAAGAGCGATAGTTCATCCATCTTTGATGGCTCTGTTTAGATATTGTTTTACATATGGCCTACTGATCTCATGTTCTTCCCTAGCGATTCCAAACTGACTTCTTAATGTCTTACTCGCTAATCTTTTTGCCAGTAGTGAATTGTATTTGACCCTTTAGCCCTATTCCCCTCAGCTGTTCATATAACTTTCCTCTACTTCCAGGTCTTTTAAAAATTATTCTAATATATAATAAAATAATATTTTACCTGCAGTACATGTATTGGGCCTTTTGGCACCACCAAGTGCCATTGGACATAATACTTTTTTTAACTTTCACCGAATAATTCACTGTATAGTCTTTCCAACTGTAAATAAAGGACAGAATTTTATCCATACGTTTGTGAAAGTCAAGCAAAAATGTAACTCTCACCCTTTCTGATTAACTTGTTTTGCAAAACAGTTTGGTCTGATAGGTTCACCCCCTCTGGAAAATGTGTTTAATTGCTTCTGGAAGGCAGAATACTCATGACTTGTTCTTGACATTATTAGTGAAACACTATAGTCTTATTTTCAGTGTTTTGCACACAGTTTTACTCAGTGGGAAAACAAATCTCAGCACTCTTATACACAATTTTCTGAAATTTAATAATTAAAAAGGAAAAAGCAGCCAACTGTCAATTAGCTGTATTTTCACAAGGGTCTTCAGTAATAAAAACTTGCATTTTGGAATATATGTCAAAAGCTTCCCCAATTATGCATGTCTTCTATCCCCAGTAGAAATAAGAGATGCTCTATTCGAGGAGATTTAGAGTTTTCAAGCTGCACACAAATATGTTTATTTTACAAAAAACTAAAAGCAGGTCTAAAATTTGTGGCCTTGTGGGTAATATTTTCAGATCATGCATAGCAAATTGAAAAAAAATGAATTAATAGGAACTTTAGTAGTGCCAACAGATTTCTAAGTACAGACAGCAAAGGGTGAAGCAGCAAAAACAGGGGATTTATCTTCCGTGAATCTCTACGGCCCGACTCACTTACTGCTTCTGTCAAGTGGCAAAATCAGCACAAGAAAATAGACATAATTTAAGGTTACCATGACCTACTGAGCACCTTATTCCTACAAGCAGGAGTTAAACAGCAAAACAGTATGCTTCACTGATCAGTTTTGTGAGTGAGGATAAACTAAACTGGACCTTGTGGTGATTTTTTTTTTCCTTCCTCTTTTCCAAGCAAGCTGAAATCTGTGCAACTGAAAGCTGAAACAAAATCCATTTGAAAGGGGGCAGGGGGGAGAAGGCTTCGAGATTTTAAAATGCTAATAGGAGTTTGAAATATAAAACATTATCATTTTAAATATTATTTAGATACAGATCCATTCAATAGGACATGGATTCATTAAAGGGCACACAGTGAGATAAAAGTGATAGATTTAATTGACAGGGAGTCTTTTCTGCCCTTACAAATCATATGCAAGGTCTGCATATTCCAATTATGGATTAACTTTTATTGTAGTTATATGATTTTAATACTGCAGGGTGTAAGGCAGTGGTATTAATTCAGGCAAGCATCTTCTCTTATTCACCAAAAACATAGCTAGGCTATATGAAATGCAAGGTTAGTGTCTAAACGCAGATGAGAAAGAAAAAAATGCAGATTTCAGCTCCCTCAAACTATTACATTAAATTGTGTCTGAAAAAGTTAATGGAACATTAGTGCAAATTAAACCCAGCACTTCTATGATTTATCAAGCTACAGAACATGCTTACATAACTTTTCTTCCCCCACTCATCCCCTCTGTTCTGTCTTTTTACATTGGGTAGGTAGAGGTTTTTTATCTCTAACTTGCTTACTTTCATCTTCTAATTCTAGCTGTCAGAACAAAACAGCAATAGACTTGAAGTAGGTGGGCTGTGTCAAATACAAGCCAAAGTAATTAATCACCACTGGAAAAAAATAATGTATTTTATGTCTTTACAAGTTGTAGCAACAGAGACAAAGATAGATTGCAAAGAATGCTGATTCAGGTTCATCTTAAGTGACCTATCTGACTATGAGAAGATGCTTTCATCTCCCAGGCTGAAGACTTGGCTTACCAGCCAATTGAACACAGTGAGCATGTCTACTTGTACAATCATGCACTTTAGTTAATGTGCATTAAATCTAGTACCTCCATTGTGAAGTACTAGGAAAACACACATTAGCCTGTCTTAATGTCCATTAACTTGTGACTTGGATGACTGCACAGTCC
>NW_017728918.1:97240232-97272267 GCF_001723895.1 Crocodylus porosus | reverse complement strand
GGGTCGGACTCGATGATCTATTGAGGTCCCTTCCGACCCTAGCATCTATGAATCTATGAATCTATGAACTATAGAGCATGCCTGTACACAAGCATGGAAACTACTCCAATGTGCTGTAATTATAGTGCATCAGAGCAGACTCAATTAACCAAGTCTTCTGGAGCGTGGTAATTACCGCATTTCAGTAGCCTCCTGCATCTCACATATCAGACTCCCCACATTCCAAAATGGTGGTGGGGGGCACTTGAACTAAAGCTGGTTGAACTAAATTTAGTTCAAGCCCTCCTCCTCCCCCACCACCATTTTAAAGTGCAGGAATGCTGATATACAAGACACTGAAGCACTTTAGTTAGAGCAGCTCTTGATGTTGCTTTAATTAAAAATCTACCTGCTCTCACCCCTGGAGCATATGTAAAAGTGCCCACAGTTTTAAAGTGATGCTTAATGCATATTAGTCTATTTTAATGTACATTAACTTAATAGCATTTTTTAAGTGATGTTTTAATGCACATTAAAATAGGCTAATGCGCATTAAAACACACATGCAGATGTGCCCAGTAAGTAGTACAGATAAACATTAAACTCCAGAAAAACAACTACCCCTTTCCCCCCAATAAACTGCCATGCACCTTATGTTCTATATGTGATTGCCATGCATTGTGGATGCAGAGAAGGGGTTGGAAACTATTAGGTAGTTTGAGACTAGAGCACAGTCCAAAATTAACATTAGAGGAATGATTGTCTTAGAAACTCCACGCCAAAGGCTATACAAGTTTGTTACACAAACTTCATCACATAGTTCTTTTCCTTATATTTTAAAGAAACATAAACTGACCATAATAAGTCTCTGCTAATTGTGTATTATAACCTTTCTGCATCGCCAAAGGTAACAGGAATTGTGAATCATTATTGCACAGCAGCAATAGTTTTTTTCATTCTTCTTGTTGTCATTGCTGTTAGTGGGTTTCTTTGTTTGTTTGTTTGTTTGTTTAGTTTTTCTTTTTGCTGAGGGACATATTAAGCAATTTCAACATTTTTCCAATAAATAAAAATGGGGAGATGGTTCTCTTTTGCCACAGATCAAGCATGCTCAGTATTTATACTTTTGTAAATTAGCACTCATCAGTATTCCCTCCCCTTGTTTTTCATTTATATTCCAGAGAGGTTTCCGTAGCAACTAGGCCACATGACCAGTTTAATCTTCTAAGGTATAACATTACTGTGAGTTCTCACAGAAAGAAACAAAAAGTGAATGTTATTCACAGTCCCTTATGTGTAACATTTGTGGATATTATGAGAGTGTCTGGCAGCACGGCATCCATTTTTCTCAGGTGGTGAAAAACTGAACGTAGACACCAACACTATCAGACAAAGAAAAGACCCACACCAATAATTTGTCCAAAACAAATACAGGTGACCCAAAAGAGCAGCAATATTTCTAGGGTGGAGAAAGTGGCTGTTATAAAATGCTTACCTGTCACTACTTTTTCTTTTTGGAAAATTAGGCTCATATCATTGGACTCTAACCAGCTAAAACAAAGCATGTATTATTTATATTTCAGCAGCATCTTCCCATCCAAAGCATTTACAGATGTAGAGGATAAACAAGGTGGAAACAGCCAAGCACTTTTCATTTTTAAAGTAGAAAATAGTCTATCAGATGCAGCTGGTTTTATGGGTATTCTAATCATAAAAGTTAACATCTGAATGCAATGCAAATATCTTCTAAATCAAATTTTGCAGGAGCAATGGATGTGCAGAGCAGCTTTATTCAAACAACTGTTCTCCCTTCTATGCCATTGCTTTGCAAGGTGAAAACTCTTCATCAAAATTCATAAAGCTGCCAGCTTATCCTCTTTTAAATTTCTTCTTCACACCTACTTCTGCCATGATGCCCATCAAGCTTTACATTCCAGCATATGGCAGAGTGAGACTTTTGTTTCTTGTGCTCAAACCCTCTGTTATTTTATTCCACATACTGCCAGAGCAACCCAATTCTATTTGTCTATGTTTGTCATGTGTTGAAGCCTAGGGTTCTCTGGTGTCGAGACATTTCTTAGATACTTCTCCTTGCAATGACCTACACAATCGAGCCTGGTTCTTTATCATAGAAGGCTAGGTATTATCATTATATAACTAATAAAAATAAACTAGTCACCTTGGTAGCAAAATTATATTCATAGGTAATTTGATGGCCCCGGCTTTTGGGGGTTTTGGGCGGGAAGGGGGAGTTGGTTTGTTTTTCTAAGTACAATCCAATACCATATCTGCTGCTTTTTTATTAGAAGCTATAGCTTCTTCTAGTGAAAGTGTTCAGCATATTATGGATCTCAGTTCAGTACTGAAACCAGTAGGTTAAATATATTAGTTACTGGAATATTCTGCAACAAAAAGAACTTCCCTTAGTAGAATCCTCCAAAAAGAAATTACAATAGTATAGTTACTGGTGAAAACCAATCCCTTTCCAAAATATGCTGCGGACTGTTAAAACTTACTGGTGACAGTTTGCTGGAGGGTGAGCTAATTAAACATGGCATTATTTTGTTATATCTTTAGTTTAAATTGAGATACTGAATACTTTTTTCCAGATAAAATGAGAAAATGAATTGAGCTTAATGACTAGGAAAAGTACTAAGAAAAGAAGTAAAGTATTAATATAGCCTAAACTGAGAATTGCTTATGTTTTTACATTGACAGCTATAACCTTTTTAACTATATTCTTTGATCCTGATATCTATATGTTGCAGTGTATATTGGAGATTAGTAAATTCTAGTTCTAAACCTCTGCACCATGTTAAATGTTAAAACAAGCACACCTTGTATATATGGGAGCACACAAAACTTCCTACCATTAAGAATACCTCTTTTAAAAGTCTTTCAATTGTAAAAATGGCCTGAATCAAGAGCTGTCAGTAATTCACTTTACTGACATCAAGGAATTCTATTTGTCTAACCTAATTCAAAACTGTTACTGCATCCCCAGCCACCTGCCTTCTCAGTTTTACTCCCCTGTTAAGCCATGCCAACCCATCCTACCATCTTTTCTCTCATTTCACAGGATCCCACTGACATTTTTGAAGACAGAAATCAACAAAATCTGACAGTAGGGCTGTGCAAAGCTTCGAGTGCTGATTCAATTCAGAGAAGATTCAGCCTGATTTGGTGGCCGAATCTCTGGATCCGAATTGAATCAAATCAGGGAACCAATTAAAACGTCCAAGTTGATTTGAAGCTCTCCACATTGATTCAGAAAAGATTCAGAGAATTTTGGATATTCAGGCTGTTTGCTTGCTGCCGCAGGAGCCGGGGGGGGGGGTTGGGAGGGAGAAGGGACCATGGGGGGACCCCGCCTGCTACCTGAGCCGCCCTGAATACTCCCCAGCCCCTGGCCACCCTCCCAGCCCCCTCTGCCACCCCACGGCTGCCCTGCCTGGCCCATCTGTTCAAACATTCATGTGATTTAAATTAATCTAAAAATGGCAGGTACAATTAAATCATTTCACCTGAGTAGGTCAACTAATTTAGATCAGGAACAGGTTATCCCAATTCAGCAAACATCACATGTTCAGAGCACAACCCCAGACCTGGCTAACCCCAGCTACTAGCTCCAGCCCTGGGGCTGCACTCTTTCTCCCTCCGCATCCTTGGCTAGGCTACTTTTAACCCCCTGATCCCTTCATGCCCAGACCCACCAACTCTCTTCCCACCCCCAGTTATTTACACTCAGTTCCCCATGCAGATCTTAGCACTGGTGTATGACTGTACATGGTACTCCTTGTCTTAGAGTAAAGTTATAGGCTGGGTGCAGAGAAGGTTTGTATGCACCCATGAAGGCTCTCCCTGTAAACTCTTCTATTAGCTACTAATCAAATGTGTAAATATTATTTCTGTGAACACAGATCTGCACAATAGGGACCCTTTAAAAAAATTAATGGACTGAAGTGTAAAATTTCTGTAGAATCTACTTAGTCTGAAAATGCTGTCTTTCTCTAATCCTTATTGAATGAACTATAAGAGGTTTGTCGCTCAGCAGCAGCAGCAGAGTTCCGAATGAAACAGAATTTTCTATTTCAAGCAACATTGACAAAGGAATTAAAGTAATTATGGGGGGGAAAATCTTCTTTTTCCTTTTTTTCCTACAGTAATCATCAACAATTCTGATCAGAATGGGTTTCTGCTGAAAAAGTTGCTAGGCAAAATAGAGAGTCATCTGAGGTTCCTCCACCTAGTAAAACTAAAAATCATAACAGGAAGAAAATCCTTCTTTAAATAGTAATACATTTTTAAAAACCCTCTTGAAAAATAAGAATCACACTGTAGAGAAGACAGAGGATACAAAAGCTTTCAGTTGAAACATTTTTTTTTTCAAAGCAAATTAAAAGAACAACCACATGAAAGGTAAGATGGATATGTAGAAGCAGTGGATCTTGGTGTTCTGCTTTCTAATGGACTTTTCTAGTAAGCTGTCAAGACCTTTCTTCTTATGGTTTTTCAATTCTACAGTTTCTCTGAAGTCCTCTCTTTCCCTTGCTATTATAGCACTTACTGAAAATCTTTCCTGTTTTCTCTCAATATACTTTGTTTTACTGAAACCTAGCATGGCCATATGAGACAATGTGAAATTTGGGACAATGTAAAATTTGGGACAATCTGAAATCCAGAAGAGAAATCCCCACCCCACCTCTGCTGCAGGCCTACAGTCCTATCTAACCAAAGCACAAAATATTATTGCTATGAGTATCAAATGCTTTTTTTTTATATTTAAAACATCATTTCTAATTGTTATGGTAGTTTGTTGAGTCATTCTATTAGGATTTAAATACATATAGACAAATTTAATCCCATATTTGTGATTCCTAATTATAGTACACATTATAGGTTTAAAAAGCAATAGAAAGCTTTTATTTATTGCCCTGCATTTTTGTTTCAGCCAAGTCAAACTCCCTTGAAGCCTGGTTCAGCTTCACCTTTCTTCTTCTCAAAAGACAAATCTATTCAATTAAAAAAGGAACATTCTCTTCACGTTCATTTAGGTGATTTGTGGGGTTTAAGTAGGATGAACATACATCCCAGGCTGGCTGAAAAGGTCCTGGATTTCAAACGCTGGTCCCAGCTGGCCAGTGAAAATTAAATGTGTGGGGTGGGGAGGCAGCCAGAAATAGGAAGCCATAACAAACAGCAAAATTGCCTTAATAAGTTAGCTTGATTAGTGGAATGACCATTAAAATGGGGGCTGTTAAAACCAATGAAGCAATAGGTCATTAATGGGTTATTGACTCCTTAGCTGCCTGAATAGTTTCATTTTTATGGATAGGAAACTGAGAGAGAAGTTCTTAGGTCATACAGGCTGCATACAGACATTCAGCGAGGTGAGGGGAAGGTTAGATTACATTAAAAATAGCCATCCAATCAAAACTAGTTTGCCCAGATATGAACCTTATACTTAGGTCCCTAGTTAGCTTGATCTAATTTCAAACTATAGAGAAATTCAGGACAGTGACATCAGCCTAAAATGGCTAACTCAATCCAAGTTAACCCTACTTTTGAAATAGTTTAACGTAGATTGGGTTGGACATTTTTAGACCTATCTAGTTGTCCTGAATTTCTGTATCGTTCGCAGGGCAGCCTCCTCTCTGGAACCATGCAATTTTTAGCCCTCTAGATTCTTCTCCCACCCCCAGATGGACAACCTGCTTTGTGGACCAGCCAGCCTCCCTCACAACTCTGTCAAGCCCCTATCCCAAAATTCTCTACCAGTGCTGGTTTTTCCAGTGTTTGCTAGTGCCAGGAACTGGGGAAGTAAGTTGGGGTGGAGGGGACCAAATGGGATCGGGGAATTGGTTAACTGGGTGGGTTGCTGTTCTGGTGGTGGAGGGGTCAGGGAGTGGGGAACAGCAACTCCCCAGCAGACCCCATGAACTCCCCTGATCCCATCAAACCCTCCCAGACCTCAGCAACTCCACCACTGCAGTCCCTAGTGGCCTCCCATCTCCCCTCATGGATCCCACCTGCCCTCCAATTCCCCCAATCTCCCTCAGAGCCTGCTTGTTTCCCCAATCCACCTAAGAATGCCCCCCACCCCCAACTAGTTCCCCCATCCCAACATATCTTAATTTTTGTGGCCATTTTTAATTAGATCTAACCCCACTAACCTCCATAAATGTCTGTACATACCCACAGTAAGTCATGGCATTGTTTAAATTGGAATCCTTAATACTACTTCTGTTATAACAGGAATCAATGAATGTGCAAGAGCAGAGGACAACTAGATGGCAGAAAACATACTTGGAAATAAAATCTAAAAGCACCAAGGGAAAAGCTGCAATGCAAAATGGTTTTCTAAAGGTCAGTAATTATCATAGTGAATGTCTAAACAATGTACAAGTGATAGTACTTTGGATTCATCTGGGCATCCAATATTTGAAAGGAATTTTTGATGAGGGCGTGAAATAGTAATTTCAAAGTAACCTGAAAAATGTACCTGTAGTGTGAATTGTAATGGGGAATGATGTCTATGGTACCTAGAAATACTGCCTGACCAAAAGCATCAGTGGCTAAGGAACAAGCTGAGCACAGCCAATGTATTACTTAGATTTTTTATTTTAATTATCCCAAATGATATCTCTTCAGCTCAACATTAGCATTGTTTGAAAAGTTGTGTACTGCATTGAAATTAGTTAATGAAAGGAAGTCATATTATAGTAAATATGGTTTTACCATACATCATGTGGTTTTTGATGGTTGTGAATTACATATAGACCACCATAAAATAGCGAAACTATATTTTGCCACAAAGAGGAGATAATAGTGGAAAAGTGTCTACTCATTCAAGAGAATATGGACTCAGGAGTGTTTTTTCATTAAGTTACTCGGCTTAAAGCCCCAAATGCACAAGGTTTTCTTAATGACTAGGGATAAATATTGAATTTTATGTGATACCCTTTCTTTTAAGAGAAATGATTGAAAAAATAAATATGAGTAAAAAAATCTCTTATGTTATCCCTATGTTTTCTATAATATGAAAATTAATGCTCTGTGAGATGCCTATATTTCTATTTCTAAAAAAAATTACAATTTTCCATTCATTTTGTAACCATTTTAATACATCAGACAATTAATGCCACGTGATTTAATTGGAATCCTTTTTGTTTGCATATGTTGTATATTTGTAAGATGTCTTATGTGTTAAATTCACTATATCTTGTTTTTTTTTCAACATGAAAGATTTATAGATATTGTTGTTATATGTTTCTTTAAAAATTGTTTGCTTCTTGCAAAATTGTTTATTTTATCCTCTCATGCGTTCCTACTTCTTCTTTCATGTAGCTCTAGTTTGGATATAGCACACGTGGCATCAGCAGTCTCAAGAGGAACAGTGCTCAGGCTGTAACTCTGGTGAGGTGTAAAGAGCTGTTTTGAGCTGTTGTTCCTAACAGTCAATTAAAAAATATTACTCTTAGGTGACTGACAGGTTGAAAATTCCACACACTAAATAGCATTTGCTTGTTTGAAGCAAGAAAAGATGAATAGGACTATGCCAAAATTCACTTGGAAAAACAGCCCATTAATTGAGCAGGTTCCAAATTAATTTTCTGCTTCAGCACTATCAAGTTTGACACCTCATACTATACTACTCCTTGGGCGCATCTACACGCTGCCGTATTTCACCATAGAGACATGCTACATCACCCTACAATGTGCTACAGCGACATAGCAATCATGTGAGTCTACATGTGATTGGCAACTCCTTCACCATAGTGGTGTGCTCCCCCATTTTAGCATACCACTACAGCAAAGTAGCAGCAAAAACTAAATATGCACTGTGCACATGGCCCAGTACAGGCAGCTACTGCGCTGTGCTTTGGTACTTCCAAAACAAAATACTAATGTATGGCACAGTAACAATGTCATCATAGGACAACATGTAGACATGCACTTTTTGTTACATTGCCTTCAGCTTTTAGGATGTTTTGGAAGTCAGACGCTGAAAAACTAGAGTTACTACTTTCAGAAATCACATTTCTTTAGATACAGTGTTTGCATTTTTAAAAATTCTTTAATTTTAATATTAATGGGGTTGTTTATTAACAACTACAGAAAAAAACCTGAAGACCTTTTGTGTGAAGATTGCTGGTTGGCTGAAATATTTCAGAAGGTGATCAGATACCTCCAAAAAACTAATTTCAGCAGCTCCTAGCACTAATTATTATAATAAAATAACAAAATGGGGAACTCATTCATACCTACATGGATTAGAAATTGGGACTGTGCTTCTAGATCTGCTAAAAATATCTCTTCTGTTGTGGTTTCCTGTTTATATATTTTTAAGTTATATTAGGGAGGTTGTATACTTTTTTATACTCATTCCAGCTTGCTCTGATGTTATTCTTAGATTTTTTTGTTCTTTTTACCTAATATGGTTTAAGAGAGCACCATCTCTTAGGTCAGTGTTTTAATTTTCTCCTCTCTGTTTTGAGCTTTCAGTCTTTCTCTGTTTAGGCCTGGTACAGACATTACACTTGTACCACTGCAGAACATTAAGAATGGATTTTAATATTTCATGTTGAAATCCATAAAGAAAATTATTCCATGAAAATTTTACCTTCACCAAAATGTAATTTTGACAAATAAATTGCAATCAAATCTATAGTAGAGCTCCAGGTGGCCACAAACTACATTTGATACAGCCAGATACAGAAGGGGTGCATGGAACCAATCCCAGTCCTGGCTCCAGAAAGGCAGCATGTAGGAAGTCAGCACTGATGGTCTCAACCTTGGTTCCAGCTCCAGGGAAGCACCATGCAGAGAGCTGGTCTCAATGCAACAGCAGATGCTTGTCAGGCAAGACCCTCTTATGTTTGCCCTGGCTCATTCCCTAGCACCTATGCTGCCCTCAGGTACTTGGCACAATACCCCTCATCTCTGTCCAGAGCACAAAAATAATTAATTACACCCCTGGGTCAGTGTTGGGTGTTGCAAAGTAAAGGATGAGCACTGGCACCTCAGGTCAGGTGTTGCTGAGTTGGATGCTAGTAGGCCCAGGCCCAGCATTGCCAGGTTGGGTCCAGTCTTGATGAGACAGGACTAAAATGCTGGCAGCTTGGGTTTAGTGTTGCTGGATTGGGGTCAGGTGTTGGTGGGTTGGGTGTTGCTAGATCAGGTTTGGATGATTAGCAGGTTGGATCAGGTCTGGCCGTACTGGGTTTCCTTAGCTGCTCAGAGTGGCAGGACATACTGCTGAAGAGCCTTAGGGCTGTGGGGAGGGGCTGGGCTTTCACAGCTTGGAAGCTGTCAAAGGGAGTGGTTTGTTCTGCACTCCTGCAGCAGCAGAATGCAGCCAGTTTCTAACTGGGTGACTCTGCACATGCCATTCAGCTGCTGCAATAAACTGCAGAGTTCATTACTCCACAATTTATTGCTCCAAGAAAGCTCCCAGGCACATCCCCCTGCTCGCCTGGGCTGATCCAGCTGGGCTCAGTGTGGTGCAGAGGGGCTGGATGGAGCATGAGGGTGCTTCAGCGTTGGGGCTAGCCAGCAAGCAGCCCCAGCACTGAAACACCCTGATCCCTTAGCCAGCCAGTCAGTGTCTACTCATGCACTGCTGAATACAAAAAAACTGCAGCACGGTAGTACATGTATTTACAAGTACTATCCTGCTGCAAAGTTTATTAGTTTTGTGTACCCTAATAGGGGTTCACGTGTAGAAACAGATATTTACTGTGTAGTTAATTAGTGAACTCCAGCAGCATGGCTGCTGTTGTCTGGGATCTGTTGCAGGAGGTGGGACCAGGAATAAGGGAAGCTGGGATGCTGGAGGTCAGCCCTATAGCTTCTATCAGTAGGGCAAGTATACAGTAGGGCAGCACTACGATACATATATATACATTCCCATGGAAGAAAGTTTATGGGGGGCCACTTCTGCCTCATTGGACTTGGTTTATTTTTCTATCAGACCTGTCATTTTTGATTGAATAGAAACGGTGTATATATTTGTACCCCTAGGATTTCTACTTGGGGGAACTGTAATTCTACTGATAGAAATGTAATACTTGTATACATCCAGCGTCAAAAACCTTGTTAAAGTTAAGGTATAATGTCCACTACTTTCCCCATAATCACAGAACCTGTCATCTTATACAAGGAAAGCATGGTGGGCAGGCCTGACTTCCTCTTGAACCTATGCTGGGTCTTTCTGTTCAACTTAGTCTCCTCTACATGATCCATGATAGGTTCATTGAGGATTTGCTCCATGATCTTTCCAGCTACTGAGGTTTGACTGTCTGGTCACAGATCCACCTTTTTCCTTTGTTTAAAGATATTTCATAAAGGTGGAAACTACTTCTGTCCTTTTCCAGTGGTTGCGTGTGTTACTTTTACTGAATATTTCCTGACCTTTGTGTGTTTATCTGTTACTTATGTTCAGCTGAACTAAGGGTAGAGGGTGGTGCCAACTGGGGCACCAGACTTGGATACTGGTTTGGGGAATGCAACAACAGCACCCACTACACGAGCTTTCCTACCTACTAAGCTACCACAGAGCCTGCATTATGGCTGCTGACCTGTGCACTGCCACCATCCACAGTACTGCACTACTCAGTCTTGCCTCTGCTATTACTGTGCACAAGAGGGCTTCAACAAACACTGGGGTCCCACTTTGCAAGACCTTGTGAAAGCACATAAGACCATCCCAATCTCAAAGAATTTTCATTCTAAACAGAAAAAAAGCAGAAGCCGATGAAAAGGAAAACAGCATACAAACAAGTGCAACACATGCTGCAAATATGCTGTTAGTTCTATTTTTTGTTGTTGCCAGTTTTAAATGTGTTAAAGTCTGTTTCCACTTGGCAGCTTTTGCAGAGTTGAATTTCTTAAAGGCATTCTCCTCTCACCCAAAAATGTCTGATTCCTTTGTGCTCAAACTTAAAAATCAAGAAAAAAAGAGGGAGGAATTGAAAGAATCTGGAAAATCCAAGTCAGGCAAGGTAAATGTTTAGGGCTGTGGTTCTCAACCTCATTAAACTCAAGGCATCCTCGGAATATGTAAGTTATGAGTTTCACTTTTTTTTTTAACTATGGCAAAATAATAGAGTAATAGAGCAATTGTTCTGTTCCACAGAACACAGAAATACCACAACAGATTTTTTGTTTTAATTATGGATTCCTATTTGAAATCTCTGGGCTTATTCTGTGAATTATGTTAGCACATATAACGGTGCTAACATTGCGCGGTACCTGTGGCGCCCTGGTTAAGACTGGTTTAGAATTATGAACAATTCAAAGACTGCATTGGAAAGCAAATAAATATGCCCCTTTCATTGTTCCAATGGCCACTGCTACTCCCACTATAACAACTGCTTGTTTCAAACTATAAGTACAAAATCATCCATCAAATGCACCATACAACCTAAGGAGTTGGACAGTTCTGGGAGAATATTTCTAATTTTCTCTTATTTCATATAAAAGTGCAGCATTATTGCTAGCGGGTTTAATTTCTGCTCTGGAGACAACTTAAACAGATTCACATTGCTAAGGTTTTCCATAGAGGCTGCTAAAGTGTTTGCAACATGCATGAGATAGGTCTCACAGATAAATCTTCCATTTAGCTTCATTTCAATGCCATATTTTCCATGGAGAAGCAGAATCCATGTTTACAGAAGCAACAGTATCCCAGGAGGGAGAAAGCTGTTTTTCCTTCTCCTGTACAAGCCCTCACAGTTTCTCAGTGTATTGTAGGTATTAAATGAGCCTTGATATCAGTTGACTCCATCACTGCTGTCTGAAAATAAAACCAACTGCCTGGCATTTCAAGTTTGAGTACAGCAAGAACCACTTCCACTCCTTTAGCTCCTCCCCCTCCTGATCTACTGCTGGCCATGCCCTGCCTTCTGCCTAAAATGTTCTTGAAACTGATTGATTTTTATTTAAAATATTCTGCTCAGTCAGTTCTATGTTTATGGTAGAAACATGCTCTTTCAGTTCAGGTCTCAGAGTTGCTTCAGCTTCTCTCAGTAGTAGTAACCTCCTTCAGCTCTCCCCTCTTCCTCAGGTAGGGCCCTTTTAAAATGCTTCCAGCTTGGACTCCTCTCCACCTGCATCTTATTGCCAGGCAGGGCTAGCTGTCCCTTCTAGATCCTTAAGGGGACCTTACATGCTTTCATACACTAAACTTTTTGGGTGCCTGTAGAAGTGCAGGGATGCTTCTTTGACACATTGTAATTACGGCACATAGAAGCAGACTTAATTAATCATGCGCTGCAGCAGCCTCCATGCCTCATGTATTCAGTGTCTAAGTGGCACTGGGGGCACTTTGTCAAAGCACCCCCAACACCATTTTAAAACCTGGGGCGCTGAATACATAAGATGTTGTGAGTGCTTTAATTACAGCGGATCTCGGAGCCGCTCTAATTAAAGTGCCCTCCCCCCTTCCCCAGTCCTGGAGCATATGTAAAGATGCTCTTTGGTTTTACTTTTAAGACACCCTAACGACAACACTTACATACCAGCAAGTAGATTCAAAATTATCCAGAAAAAGGCTGTAACAATAGAAAGAAAATGAAAGATTAGCAAAATAGAAAATGCCTTTTTGTAAGGTTGAAATTACAGAGGGGAGCAAAGAGAAATGCACCTTGACAAACAAATTTCTGGCATCAGACAAAAAGCCATGCCAAAAGTCACATTTAAAAGGATGCGCTTAAGGGAGAGACTAAAATAACATGAGTAAGTACATCTCATCATTATGTTCTAGAGAACAACCATTTTTGCAAGCTTGTAGATTAATTTTTTTAAACAATTCTATCTGGCAGCCAAAATGCTATGAAACACAGAAAAGCTTAGCAAGAAAAGTATTTTAAAGAAAGTAGCATAGTGCTTATAAACAAGATTATTAAATGCCTAAAGGTAACTTTATATCTAGCTCAATTTTTCATCAATCATTTGAAGCAAGAGAACACCTTGCGTTTGCAAATCATTTTCTATTTTTTTATTTTGTTGTACCTAAACCAGCTCTAATTTGTGCAAACATTTACTTAATTCCTACTTGATTCCTGCTAATCTTTCTTCACTCCACAGGTGTTAATGACCCTCTCTCCTTTTAAATGGTCTTGCTGGTCAACTTTTCCAACTATCATTTCTCGTGTAATTTTTGTTTTTACTAACCGCTCCTGGTAATGTCTCTCTTCTATTCCACAGCCCTGCAGACTATTTTCAGTGCTAACTAAAAACCTAACCCAATGGCCATGTATAGACAAGACACTGACTGCGCAGTAGCCTGTGACTACTGTGCAGAAGTGTTGCATGGCAGGCAGCGTGACATGATGCTACTGTGTGATAGTCGTGAGTTGCTGCACAGTCAGCATCACAAAAAAGCTATTCCTCAGCATGATCAGTTACTGCGCAGTCATTTAGTACTTGCTTATACAAGTCAGTGTCTCATATAGACACGGCCAGCTTGTGGAGTGAAGAGAGGTGGGCAAATGACTGACAGGGAAGTATTGAAAGCACTGTCAAGACACTGGAGGAGCTATATTTTGTTTTACAAACCTGAATAAGAGATGTACATTTAACTATAATGTCTTTAAGATAAATGAAACTATCTATTGACCATTTTTGCCCAGTTGGTTGTTTTAATATCTAATCTAAAAAATGTATATACCAATATATGTGTACTTGTTTTTGCTTTGATCTTAAAAATAATAATATAGCACTAGATACCTATCGTATTAGTAAAACCTCTAATTTATGTTTAACTGGAGAAAAATATATGTTTTATTATATGTGATGATGTTTCATGCCAATTGCACCCTGCTTTTCAAAATCCTAGATCTACCTATGGGCATGATAGGACTGTAGAGACTAAGTGATTCAGAGAGGTATAAGCTTTCTCAGGCAGTAGTCAGTCTACTTTCTCAGGGTCTATGTTAGAGTTTGATGAAATATTTGAGTTTTTCCACCAAGCATCTATATGAAGAGGAAATTTTCATTTTGTTTTAATTTTTGAAAACTAGAATAAAACAAAATTATAAGTCAACATTACATGAATGATTTTCCTTGGAAAATCAAAATTTCCAGTGGAAAAATGTGTATTCAAAATGGATCATGGAAATAAATTGGATCTTCTTTTATCCACTCCATATGAGAGTTAATTTTCTTTAAAAATAATCTCGAAGACCAAAATAAGCATTAAGAAACTGATTTTTCTTTCTTTATTCTCACTCACCTTTCTCTAGGCTTTCAAATACCTTGTTCTTTCAAAGCCAGCAAACAGAATCTGATGGCCTTTAGCATCTTTTTTGCAAGCAGATTTCCTTCTTCAGCACTCTATTCTGCCTTAGCCACACACAGATCTAGTAGCAGAGAGGTATGAGGCATTCGGGCTTTTTTCTATTCTGGGAGATGGTGTATTCTCTGATGCTGACATTTGATTTAGGAAGCTGTGAGCTTTCACAGGCAGCATTATGTAGGAGGTTATGTCTAGAATCTAATTCCATACAGAGACATCTAGAGGATGGAGCTAGACTGTTCTCAGTGGTAGCAGATAACAGAACAAGGAGCCATGGACAACTTGTGCCTCCTGACTCTGGGGGGTGCATCAGCAGCTGATCACTGACTGGGGGCAGAGGGAGGGTCCCCCAGCAGCCAATCACAAACCCTGGAAGTGCTGGTGGAAAAACCAGAAGTGCTGCCGGCGCTTCTAAGCAGGGGCACTGGCTGGCACTCCCCACTCCCCAGCCGGCAATGGTCAATCTCAGGGGGGGCATGTACCCCCCATACCCCCTCTATGCATTGCCTATGCAAGGAGCAATGGTCTCAAGTTGCAGCAAGGGAAGTTTAGGTTACATATTAGGAAAACCTTTCTCACTAGGAAGGTAGTAAAGCACTGGAACAGACTATCCAGAGGGGTGGTGGAATCTCTATCCTTGGAGGTTTAGTTCTTCTCATTTGTGTATGCCTGTGTTAATTGAATTGGGTGATCATTACAAGCACTAGCCAGATTCCTACCTTCTGCTCCTCTATGTCACTCTTTCAAAATTATCTTCACCAAAAAGCAAACAAGCAACTATCATTTACCAACATCTCTGTAGGTCAGAATGTGGGCTACTTGAGTGATGTGGGGTTGGCCTGTAGGCCAGATTGAGCTAACAGTCTCATGGACTCTGGACTCCCTCCCCCACATGACAGATCTGGGACCCACAGCTCCTACTTCAGGATCCATGCTGTATGCACTGCGGATCCAATAGTAACCTGAATGGGCAGCACAGTCTGGCTGCATGTACAGGTGCTGCATGTAGTAAGGATTTCAGACTGGCCAGAGATGGTGGCTGCATGACACGTAGCACCTGCCCCAGCCAGACTGTACCAGCTACCACACCTGTTCCAGGCACTCTAGGATTCACACTGCAAGAAGCACCCTTGGCAGCTAGTCTGGGACTGTGCCATATGCAGTGCCTGCTCATGGTAGTCTGGGACTGCGCCTCATGTGGCACCTGTTCCCAGTGGTCCAGGACCTGTGCTGAACATGGCACCTGTGGGCTCCAGATGCACCACTAGTGACAGAATGGCTGAAGCAGGCACCACATGTAGGTCGTGTCCCAGACTCTGCCCGATAGGCTAGTCCAGATCAGTTCAGACCTAGGGGCTGGATAATGGGGCTCCCTGAGCCAGATCTAGCTCAAAGACAGTATGTTTGACATCCTTTCTGTAAGTGATAAGCTGTGCTTACTGCTTTTTAGCCAAGAATTACATGCCAATTTCATCCATGACAACATCCTCTTATTTTTATTAGTTCATGCTTCTTTCTCCACTTATGGGTTTGTTTGTTTTTTCTCAACTGTTTATCATGGCTTGACTCTTAGATTGTTGTCCCTTTAGATCAGGGACTATATGTTTAGACAGGGTTTAATGCTATGAGGCCCAAAGCAATTGTAGTCTTTCAGAACTGGTAATAAATTAATAGCTGTGAATACCTCCCCACTTCACCCATGGCCCTTCCATTTTCTGCAAGTTGGTACTACTGCATTACCCTTGTTTATTTTTTATATTCATGAAGATCTTTATATTCTTCCAACCATTCTGTCTTGTTTTATACCTTCCAAATATTTATGCGAGGGTCTTATATTCTGGTTATAAATGTCAAGGCTCAGAACATATGGAAATGTATCATGCTTGGACATGATTTGATAGTTTAATAATGTTGTTTCAGGATCCACTCTAAACTTACTGTAATTTTAATATCCAATAGTTTACTAACAACATTTGACTAATTTCAAGGATGTAACGAAGTGGTGAAAACTATCTTTAAATCAAGATCTTGTATTTTTTCACAAATGCCATGCCACTAAGTAAAAATGCAAACAAAATTTCTGTGGGATCCGTGTAACAATATTTGATGCTCTGTATTTATGCTTTATTTAAATAAAATGCCATCCATCCTGCAGATTCCATCCTGAAAAAAACCCTCAAAAACTAATGCTTGTGAACGGATATGAGCTGGTCTGGATTTTGTAGTAGAAAACATTAAAACCTTCTGTAGAAGAAAACAGTACAATCTTCTTTTTAAGTAAGAAGATATGAGCTAAAGACAGAAATTACACACAAAACAAAATATGTGATTGTAATCCAGTTCAAATCTGTAACACAAGAGAAGTTCAGTGCAAATAAACAGCTTTCAAAATGGCTGAAACAGGTGTAAGATAAACCTGGATGGTGTAGTAACAAACTTATCTGATTTAGGTTAAACCAGTTTATTGAATTTCTGTCCCAGTTCCTCTCCAAGACTCACAGTCCCCAGCTTTAGCCCAAGATGTCTGCTTCAGCCAAACAGAGAGGCTTTCTCTAGCACCCCTAGCTTTTGGGATGGGCCACTGCAGGTATGTGTCTGCATTTCTGGAATCACAAGTGAATGCCTGTTCACTTATTTATCAGTTCTATCTACACAGCTTAGACTAACCTGCAAAGATTGAGTCAATTTAACCTTGCACATTTTGACTGTCTGTACTTAGCCATAAAATGGAAGAGAATAAATCAGAATGAGCTTGCTCTCCTGCTTGCAAGTAGTAAAATCAACCTGGTTGGCCTAGTGGAGACATGATGGGATGAAACTTTTGATTGGGCAGTAGACATAGAGGGCTATAGGTTGTTTAGAAGAGATAGGAAGGGGAAAAAAGGTGGGGGGGGGTTGTGCTCTATTTTAGGGAACAGTATAACAGTTCTACCTTCCAAATGGGACCAGAGGAAGGCTAAACTGAGACCCTGTGGGTCAAACTTCAACGAGGGTGGGGGGAGAGGGATCTGGTGGTAGGGGTTTACTACAGGCCACCATATCAGGAGGAAGAGCTGGATCTGGAATTTTCCAGGCAGCTTGGGGAGTCCATGCATGCAAAGGATGTTGTGGTCATGGGTGAAATGAACTACCCTTACATCAACTGGAAGGAGCAGTTGGCCAGGTCTAGCCACTCACAAAGGTTCCTGATGTGCATACTGGACCTACACCTCGTGCAGGAGGTACTCGTCTCTACTAGGGGAAACGCCATACTGGATCTGGTGTTAGCCTCTGGGGATGACCTGGTGGGGGAGGTGCTAGTACAAGGGAGGCTAGGGGACAGTGATCATGAAATGATCCAGTTTGCTATTCAGAGAAAGTTGGGGAGGGTAACTAGCACAGCGCAAATACTTGACTTTAGGAAAGCCAACTTTGATGTGTTCAGGGCAGTAGTCAGGGAGGCACTTGGAGCCCAGGGGGTAGCTAGTATGGGGGTCCAGGAAAGGTGGTCCTTCCTCAAAGAGGCTATCCTTGGGGCACAGCAGGACGCAATTCCTCTGTGCAGGAAGGTGGGAAAAGGGTCCAAGAAAGCTTCATGGCTGAGCGTGGATATCCAGGCTGGCCTGAGGGCAAAGAAAAAATCGTACTGGCAGTGGAAGCAGAGGGCAGGGACAAAGGAGGAGTACACCTCCCTGACCCGAGCTTGTAGGGATTTGGTGAGGAAGGCAAAAGCAGCAGTAGAGCTTAGATTAGCTTCTGGGATTAAGGACAACAAAAAGTCCTTTTTCAAGTATATAGGTAGCAAGAAGAAGTCTCAGGGTAACATTGGACCCCTAGAAGGCAGGGCAGGGCAGCTGGTGATGGACACATAAGAGAAGGCAGAACTCTTTAACAAGTTCTTTGCCTCCATGTTCCTGTCTGTTGACAATGGGGTGCTCTCCGGTGATGGCATAGAGAGGCCCGTGAAGGATGCGAGTCCCCCAACTGTTAGTTCAGAACTAGTTAAGGATTACCTGGAGGGCTTAGATGTGTTCAAGTTGGTGGGCCTGGATGACCTTCATTCGCGGGTGCTGATGGAATTGGCTGGTATCATCGTGGAGCCATTGGCACGGCTGTTCAAGGACTCCTGGTGCTCGGGTAAAGTCCCTGAGGACTGGAAAAGGGCCAATGTGGTCCCTATTTTCAAGAAGGGGAGGAAGGAAGAGCCTGGCAACTACAAGCCAGTCAGCCTCACTTCTATCCTGGGGAAGGTCTTTGAAAAAATTATCAAGGGCCACATTTGTGAGAGCCCTGCAGGGGAAGTGATGTTGAGGGGTAACCAGCATGGGTTCATGCAAGGCCGATCCTGCCTGACTAACCTAGTCTCTTTCTGTGACCAGGTAACAAAGAGGTTAGATGGGAAGGAGGAAGTCGATGTCATCTTCTTGGACTTCCAGAAGGCCTTCGACAGTGTCCCACCCAGTTCTGGTGGGCAAGCTGAGGGACTGCAACATTGATGAATGCACAGTCACATGGGTGGCAAACTGGCTTCAGGGGCAAACCCAGAGGGTGGTGGTGGATGGGTTGATGTCAACCTGGGAAGGTGTGGGCCCAGGAGGGGATGGGCTTTCCTAGTCCCTGGAGTCCCCCAGGGCTCGGCCCTTGGGCCGGTGCTGTTCAACATCTTCATTAGCGACCTGGACGAGGGTGTGGGGAGCACCCTGTTCAAGTTCGCTGATGACACCAAGCTGTGGGGTAAAGTGAATACACCGGCAGGCAGGGACCACATCCAGGCAGACCTGGATAGGTTAGAGAAGTGGGCGGATCTGAACAGAATGCGGTTCAACAAGGACAAGTGCAGGGTGCTGCACCTAGGGAGAGGGAACCAGCATTATGGTTATAGGTTAGGGGCTGACCCTTTCAGCAGCACAGAGGCAGAGAGGGATCTTGGAGTCATGATTGACTCCAGGATGAATATGAGTCACCAGTGCGACGAAGCAATAGGCAGAGCCAACCGCACCCTGTCATGCATCAACAGGGGCATGACTAACAGGTCCAGAGAGGTTTTGTTCCCCCTCTATGCAGCGGTGGTCAGGCCGCAGCTGGAGTACTATGTCCAGTTCTGGGCCCCGCACTTCAAGAAGGACATGGAGAACCTGGAGAGGGTCCAGAGGAGGGCCATTCATATGGTTGAGGGCCTCCGTGGCCAGCCCTTTGAGGGGAGGCTGAGGGACCTGAATCTCTTCAGTCTCTGCAAGAGGAGACTGAGGTGGGGTCTTGTGGCTGCCTACAACCGTATCAGGGGCCAGCAGCAGGGACTCGGGGAAAATCTGTTCACCAGGGCCCCCCTTGGAGTCACCAGGAACAATGGCCACAAGCTGAGGGAGGATAGGTTTAGGTTAAATATTAGGAAGAACTACTTCATGGGAAGGGTGGCCAGAGCCTGGAATAGGCTTCCCAGAGAGGTGGTGCTCTCACCTTCCCGGGAAATCTTCAAGAGGGGATCGGACTAGATGATCTGTCTAGGTCCCTTCCGATTCATTGATTCTATGATTCTATGATTTTCTGAATCCTCCTTAGTTCAGTTTGGATGGCTTAGCAGAGAATAAACTGTAGGTACATATAAGCACACAAATGAACTAGTAGAAGTTATGGTAGTGTAAGAGTGATGTTGTAGCCACGATGGTCCAGAAATTGTGACAGGCAGTGATTTCTTACGTTGATATCTTGTTTTATTAGACCTATTATGTGATTGGGACAGAGTAAGACAAGTATTCAAATGCAAGACTCTTTATCCAGTCGCTACTAGAAGCTAAGTAGTTTAGTTTAAGTGGCTGGAAACCCTATCAAAAGAATTCTGCACAGAAGTTTATGTGCCCAGTTGCATGCTCTGCAGACAAATGGTGTTAGCTGATGGCATCCACCCAGAGACCCCAGATCACATGTCCCAGTACGCTTTACAGGCTCTGTGGTCTTCATGGAAGGTAGAGATCAGGGCTGTCTAGCTGCCCCACAGCCTCTTTCCCTACATCTATCCCAGAGTGTCTTCTGTCTTTTCAAAAATGTCTATTTCCCCTCTAGCAATCCAGTAGATCCTTACCCCTATGGTACCAGCTGACAGACATACTTCCAGTGCTGATCAGGTGAATCTGGTCAGGGTCAGATGTTGCCAGGTTGGGATTGGATTGTGCATTGCATGCTGGTGGGTTGAGCACTGTCTGGCTACTGGTGGGTTGAGTGTGCTGGGTTGGGTGATGTCCGTGTGCTTGTGGGTTAGGTATTGATGAGGTCTGGAACTCATTGGTTCTGGGTGCATTCCATGCATTCCAGTCAAGTTCCATGGAGTGAGGGTAAGAGCTGCAATCTTCAGTCCTAGCAGGGTGAAGTCAGACCCTGTTAGTAGGGTACAGGGAACAGTGTGGTTGATTCCCAATGGGGGACCATGCTATTTGAGTGTGGTGAGTGAGGTCTGGCAACCCACCCTTCCTCCATATCCAAATAGCATGGCTCCTGCTGGGAACACAACTCATCCACTCCTTCCTCCCCTGTCCTGGACAGGGACTGGTCCTTCTAAGCGTGATGGGGGTTCAGGCAATGGAAAGGGTGGAGGATGGCTAAGACCAGGGAGTTGCTGTCAGGTCTGGGGGTGGGATGATGCCAGGTGGCATTCCCCACCTGAACAAGGTTGGGAGGTGGTAAAAACTGCAGAGCCCCAGGGATGTGGAGAGGGGATGGGCTTTCCTAGTCCTGGGGCCGACAGGAAGAGGGTTTTGGTGCATGACTCAGTTGGAGCAGTGGAGTCTGGCTGAGTCACAGATTGTCCCTTTCTGGGAGGGAATGTGGGATAGAGCAATACCTGTTGGGATGTTTAAGAACAGTGGAGGAACTACTGGTAGGGAAATTGTGCAAATGTGTTAAAACCTGTCTAACCCAATCTAGATTTAGACCATGTAGTATAAAGTTTAACTTTGCACCATGAACATTGTGTTTTTACACCAGACTAGGTATTGTCAATGTGTGTACACCTAACATTTCTATCAGGACAAATGCATATCAATTGAAATGTAACACTTCTTGCTCTGTCACAGATTCACCCTAAAACCAATTTGCTTTGGGGGTTCCCTATGTGGCATGCATGGATATTTTCCCAAATTAGATTTACTTCTGTGATGCTTGGTGTCTATTTGTAGGTGGAGTTTTGTCATTTTTATATTTGTATGTATTATAGTATTTTATATAAATGTACTTTTGTAATTTTGTGGTATAAATGGAACATATTCAAGTGAGATATTTAGCAGACACCCAAGTTACTCTCTGTGTCTAGTAGGGGAATCAGCTTCTCTATGGCAGAGGCACCTGAGAGAAATAGCCCATTAGTCAAAGGATCTCTAAGTGACTCAGGGAGCCAAGAAATTTCTGGTGGATTCTGTGACTCATCAGCAATTAGAATAATGCTGATGGGAAGGATGGTTTGAAGTTATTTAGGAAGATCTCTGTTGAATATGCTTGGTCTTTGGATTTTTTTTCCTAGGCTGGAAAAGGTCCAAGTCCCCACCAGCCAGGGCTGGCAGATTCAGCAGGAAAGCTGTTTTCTGGTGATACTGGCAAAACTCTGGAGGGCTAGGAAGTATCCAGATGAGAATAAGCAATGTTATTTATCTTGCTTTTCTGTCTTCAAACCTGTGATCCATTTTTGCTTGTATAATTCTTTTCTTTTACATAATACATTTTTTGTTGTTTTGCCTCCTTATTGGTTGTCTGTGGAAAAAGTGATCTCTGGGCAAGTGATATTCCAGGCTTGCCCATTTTGTTAGAAAGGAGGACCTGAAATTTCTTTCACAACTCAAAGAGAAGCCCACCTAGACCTGAAAGAGATTTCCTTGCTTCATCTGTGAGGTCCAACAAAAGGGCAATGGAGCTGAGACTTGTGGAGTTAAATAATGATCCCACAGCAACCTTTATCTGTTCCTTGGGATAAACAGGGACAGGTGGAGAAGAACTACTGGCCTCTGGGGGCACTCTGAAGTTGGGTTTCTGACATGCATTCTGTGTAATCTTGTGGTATCAAATAGCTATGGTTTAAGAAACATGTACTTCATAGCTATACTCAGGGGAACTTGAAAGAAAAATCTCTTGAACTTACTTCTATTGATCTTATAGGGCACGTGTATATGTGGCACCCAGATGATGTACACGTGAGGAAATTTTCCCATTGTGTAGCTTAATGGCATCACACTTTACACAAACTCAAGTTTTGAGGATTTTAAATGAGTTCACATCATCACAAACTAAACCATATTCCAATAGTTTAGTTTGTAATGATGCAACTTGCAATGTTGCAGCCATTAATCTTTCATGTGTACATGGGAATTCACTGAATGATGTGTAGTGAGCCCCTTTGAGTATTAGGTGTTGTTACAATGTTTCTGTAGTTAGTCCCCTTGTCCACCAAATGTCGCTACAGTTTGCAGGTATTTGTGTTTCTATAGATTTTTTTTTTAGGACACCAGGCATTTTCTGCTAACCTCTTACTATTTTATTACATAAAGAATTCAAAGTCATGAATCTGTAGTTATCGTCTGCTATTTCACTTGGTGTGGAGGGTGTGTTGACAGGTTGCAGATTGGGGTAATCCTGGAATTTTTTGGAGATCAACCAATGTCTGCTGTATGTGCTCCCATCTCTGTTATCGGGGATAATGTAGTTCATGGTATACCCTGACCCCCTCAGCACTATTATAGAAATACCACACAGTGAAGCATGCTATTGAATTCTGGTCACCTAACTTGGGGTTAAGGCTGTGATTGGTTTCATGAAACCATTCAAAAGAAACAAACTTACCTGCGCCGGTAAAAGGTGTATCCTGTTCCCCTAGTTCAGAGTTTGGGGTTTGGGTTTAGTGTCTTGACATATATGGGTTGTTGTGTAGTTGTCCCATGCATGAACAGGAATTTTTCAAGTGCAGGGATGGTGGAGCAGGGCTTTCCCCATGGTGGCTGTGCCATGCCTGCTGTAAAGAAGCTTGACTCTACCTGGCAAGTTTGGGTGGGTTCTGCTTTGAGCATTTAACACCTAATAGGACTTTAATGGGTCCCCAAAGTTCTCCTGCTGTATAGACAGCTGTCCAGCTGACAGTCTTTGAAACAACAGGGCAAGGGAGGTCTAGCCCTGTTGCATGTGTTTTGCTTTGAGCATTTAACACCTAATAGGGGTTTAATAGGTCCCCAAAGTTCACTGGGATACTTTAATGTTCTCCTTTGAGAGACTCAGAGCAGCAGTTCTTGGTCAAACAGCTGAGAATCATGCATAAACTGAATGAATAACAGGTGATTTCTGTCACCATTAATTCCCTCACTGGCTGCTTCTCAAATGCTCAGCATTTCAGTTCATGTCCCGCTGGGAGTGGTGTCCTGACACATTACTCATTGGGCAGCCTGATACTGTACCATGGCATACACCAGGCCAACGTATCTAGCTTGGCTAAAACATGCAAAATAAGCATGTCTACAAGATACACAGAGTTTCCATGGGTGCAGACACAGGACCCTGTCCTAGGCTTGACCCTGTCTGGTGCCAAAATATGCCCTACTTGACTGGCAGATAAACTTGCAAGAGGTCTTGTGTGCACAATCCCCAGCAAAAATCCCCAGACTTTTCCCACCAAACACCATAAGGAACTCATGTGCCCCCCACCCTGCACCTGTAAAATATCCCTTTTCAGCTGGCTGTGGTGCAATTGTCCTCCTAACCCCATTAACTTACTCTCTGCTTTTACATGAACCTAACAAGCAGGGTTCTGTTACCCTGATCATTAGCCTTAAGTGTGACCACTTTATAAATAGCAGGTTAGTTCTGTCACCATTAATTCTCTCACCAGCTATTTCTCAACTGCTCAGCATTTCAGATTGTGTCCCACTGGGAGCGGTGTCTTGTGTTGTTTTTTTCCTTTGCACATCCCTCCCTAGCTTGAACCTGTCTGCCTCCAGCATGTCCCAGGTGAACTCCTCTGATTTGCACCAAAAGTTGTAAACAGTTGCAGAGCATATCTGCTGTCTAAACTTTGTCCAGACACAACAGGGTCAGAGTAGGGTGAACGTCTCTTGGCCAGGTCACCTCCAGACCTATAAATTGAGATCTATCTTGATGTTGCCAGAAGAATGGCAGAATGGGGGAAACAACAGGACCCTGTTCCAGTGCCAGGTCAGGGACAAGATGCTGTGAGCTACCTTCCTCAGGGATGTCTCCAGAGCACAGTGGCAGGCACCCTATGGCATGATGTGGCACACTACAGATACCTCCACCTGCTAATGGAGGTACTGGATTGCCATGAATGCATGGGGAGAGGCCTTCAGGGTGTCCTCGCCTCCTGAGACATCACCAAATGCACTGCAAGTCATGGAAGATCCAGTGGAAAAGATAGCAGCAGGGTCCCAGTCATGTTACCAGCCACTTTCTTTGAGGAGGACAAACCGCAGAGTTTGACTTCCATAGGCGGGATGTGAAACCCTGGGGAGCCTTATAGTCACCTGTCACCTGAACTGACAGATGCGATTAAGCTGGACTGTGTAATGAAGAAGGGAAAAGGGACTAGTTTGCAGTTGACATTTTGCAGTGGGATCACACTTGTTTGCAGCCACATGGGGACTTCTACCACCCATGGCCTGGCACCCCTTATTGGTCATTTTGGGCCACACACTTATCCACTCATAAGATTCACTGAGTGTATCTTTTTAGAGCACCAAGCATCCTTAATTCACTCTATTTCCTGCATTTCTTGATTTTCAGCTCCTCTTCCAATGCCGCTCTCAAGGACATGCAGGCCGCTGAGGCAGCTGTAGCCGATGCATGCATGGACAGGATCATGAATGTCCTCAGGGACTGCAAGCGTTGGCTGCTTGAAACAGTGAGACAGATCCATCAGGCTATGAGCAGATTTATGGCCATCCAGCATGAAAGGATCTGCACCAAGTCCAGGAGGCATTGAGAGACCCAGCAGGGCTGGCAAATATTGACCAGGATATTGGAAATGATTCTATACCTACTGATTATCAGCCCTGCCCCTGCCTCTACCCTTGCCAGGGAGTAGCACAGGTGGGTACAGATCTGTGCTCTACCTTCCACCAGTTTTCAGTCAAGTTCTGAATAGCCGAGTTGCTTTAGGTAGAAATTATTCTTGCTTATATTTTTTTTTCACAGCTCATGCACCCATTATGGTACTAAAAAAACCCTCCTATTATGTAGTAATTATAAAACATTATCTTAGAAAAGTTGTTTTGTGGTTTTCTTAGTTTTGTTTATTCATTGGTTTATAAATAAAGGTTTCTATTTGGTTTGTTCGCTGTGTGTTAACCAGCGTGTGGAAGGGTGGGGGGAGGTTGCTTTCTGGCTTGTATTGGCAATTAGAATTTTGTTAAGCCTGTCTGACTTGTTTTGAAGTTGTTTTGATCTCCAAAACTGCCAATCATCCCTGGTTCAACTTCTGGCCCCTGTTAAGCTTGACCCACCCAATTAGTTTTCTGCACTTGATCAGAGATCAGTTGTGCATGGGTGCCTAGGGACCATGGTAAGCTGTCTGGGCAGGGCTCCCATCCCTGCTCACTTCCCTGGGGCTGGAAGCCCACTATGTGCTGGCTGCAGGAAGCCTGCCTCCCCTGCCTCCTTCCCAGGGCAGGCCAAACCAGGCTGCTGGAAGCACCTGTTGCCACAGCTCCAGAACCTGCTGCCAGTCCCCCCCCACCGCCCCTCAACTGCACACCACTGCTGTGCCCCAAGTATGCCCCTGCTGTGTGTTCCCCAGGCAGTGCAAGATGTGATGTTTGTGAAGGTGGATGGGTGCCCAAGCTACTATGCCTTACTTGATCCTGCTGGTGCCCCAGGTAACCTGGTGCTCCGGGTTTGGGACCCTGAGTTACGACAGTGCAGGAGGCAAGCCTAGACTGTTCTGCAACCTCTGCCACTGCTTAGAGGGGTACCTGTTGCAGTGCTACACATTCCTGATGCCAGACATCTGACTCCCCAGGTAACGCTGCACTTTTACCTCTGCTGCTACATCCCTCTGCCCCAACCCCAGCCTGCCTCTCACCCCCTGATGCTTCCATTTCCATTTTCACTAATTGGCTTCCTTGCCTGCATTGTGTGCCAGGCCAGACTCTGGCTTCTTTACTATTCCTTCCATCCAGGACCAGGAGACATACCAACTGCATGTACTTCTTCAGCCTAACAAAGGGGTTTTCAACCCAAAAGCTTCTTAAGATATATTTTTCTAACTATTTGGGTTTTTTTCATAATAAACATATAAACATAAAAACATAAGATAAGCCATCACACCCCACAAGTAACATATATCCAAGACAACATCTTCTTGCTGTCAATTCCTTTATAAAAAGAAAGGCTCTGTGACAGTTCTGTCTGGGTACCTTTGATGCTGGTGGTGCTCTTGGTGTTAAGCCAGCTAAGTTATTTTGACCTGCTGTCTTTTACAGTGGTGGACTGGATGGGGCTGTAGGGGAAGAGGAGAACTCGTGGGGGCACACTGCCATGTAGTGCAGAGGCCCCAGCACCAGGAAGGGTGCATCTGAACACACACACAGTCCCACAAGCACCCATGTCACAAGTTTTGCCTGCCTGTGGCCAGAGGTGCAGGGTCCCAGAACCCAGACTCCCCCTGCACCTATCACCTTGACAGCTAGCAGGCTTAATGGCTGCAGCAGGCCCTAAGAGGCCTGCAGTTTTCACCCCTTTGTGCCTTAACACACACACAGTGTCACCTATGTTATGAGTTTTGCTTGTCACCAGTTTGACGTGCAGTTTCCCAGAAAACCCTGCACCTATCTCCTTGAAACTTGACTGGCTTCATGCCCTCAGCAGAGGCGATCACCCCTGAATCACCAAAAAAACAACTAAGTTATAGATATTTCATTGATTCCCCATTATACCCTATGGCTGAATCTTCAAATCTCTCCAAATTGGCTCTGAATCTTTTCCGAATCAATTCAGCTGAATCAAATCGGAAAAGTGACTTGAATTTCTGAATTAAATCATCCAAATCTGAATCAGCCGAATCTGAATCCAAATCAAATAGTTGTCTATTTGCACAGGCCTAATGCAGGTGTGAACCATGTCTCAGTACCAGCACTCATGCAAATCTGCTTATGTGACATTTCCTAACAGAACACCTTTGAATTCATAGTCTGCCCCAAATTGTCCCCCAGATGCCCCATTGTCCACGTTCTTCATGGGCCATTAGTGGAAACAGCCAAAATTCAGTGCCTGACAGCTTGCAATGGAGTTTGATTGAAAGGAATTGCTGTTGGACCTTCAAGCACACTTCTCCTTCCCCCGCTGGCCACAGTGTCTGACCTATCAATCACTCAACTGTGCTCCTGGGGGTTCTATGTGGTCGGGGGGGAATTCATTCATTCAGTCTTCTGGTCAGTGCCTGCCTTTTTACCACTGAGCACTTCACAGATTTCAGGGATAATCCCCAAAAAACCAAAACCCCCAAGTTTTTACAAGGGCAGAGGTGTTTATTGGACATATTCAAAAAGAGCGCAGGAACATCATACCCACCATTCTTCCCCAGCTTATACAGGGTTGGGAGTGTTGAAACTTCAGAGATTCCTAGTCTAGCCATTGTTTTGCTAAGCATTATTATCTGCACCCCTGGTCAGATCACAGGTTTCTGCAGTCATCGGAAACCCCAATTTTTTACAGAAGGGGTGGTTTGGTTACAGGAACCTGTGATGTGTATGAATTGAAATGTAGAGAGCAGGGCTGTTAATGCTGTTAAAGCTAATCTCCTGCTATTCGCCAACCCTTAATTAAGAGTTTGGCCATTTCAATGTTCATTTCAGCACCTACTTTTTTTTCCACTGAATGCAAGTAATCGAAAACCAAGTGTTGGGAGATTTCAGACATTTGTGACTGCAATTTTACTTGTTGCTTCTGGTGCCTCAATGTCTGGCATAGTTCCTGATGTGCTAATGAGACCTATTCAAAAAAGGGTGGAAAGACCACACACTTGCCTTTCTTCCTTGGTTTCTGCTGCATTGGAGGGGCTTCCTGGGGTAATACTTTGTGGCAGGTCTAGTCATTTTTCTGCTGAGGTATTCTCTGCAGCCCTGGTTGGATCATGGGTTTCCATGGCCATTGGACACCACAAGTTTTTACAGGAGTGAAGGTTACATGAACCTGAGCTATGTAGGAATTGAAATTTAAAGAGCATGGCTGTTATGATGCTAATGACCCTATTCAAAAGCCCTAGCTAGTCCACCCCCTTAGTACAAGCAAGTGCTGCTCTAAATTAAACAGTTGTTTTCTGCATAACAAGATAGCTTCACTGACTTCTGATGGAATCCCTGAGGAGAACGAGATGCTATAGGACCCTGGAGGTGTCCAACTGGAGAGTGGAGGCACTTGATAATGCAAAGATGCTGCTACTGAACACAATGCAGGCTATCATGTCCCTTCTGCAGAAGCAGCACAGGGTAGCATGTGAGGCTGCTACTTTGACATAGATCCCTACATGGCCTTGGTGGTGGTACAGGAGGTATGCCAGCTGCTGCAGGATGTTGTGATAAATCTGTTCATCTGCCTCCAAAACCCCACTCCTTTAGGCTTACAGAAGTTGTTGAAGGTTTCAAGGCTATGGACTTCCTTAACTGCATAGGTGCATTGGACAGCACACATATGCTGGTCCTATTCCCATTCCAGGAAAGCCAGTCATTCACCAACAAGAAGGGATTGGTTTCAGTGATCCTCCAGGCCATAGTTGATTACCAAGAATGGTTCACTAACTTGTACACAGGTTGGGCAGGAAGTGCACATGACATGCATGCCTTTCAAAACTAACTGCCTGGCATGATGGAGAAAGGACAATATGCACCCAGGTTCCACAGTGCAGTAATCTGGGGTGTTGCCATGCCCCTGCTTATCATGGAAGATGTGGCTTATGCCCTTCTGCACTTGCTCATGAAGCTATATGGAGGACAAGTTACTGAACAGAAAAAGACCATATTCAATGACCACCTCAGGAAATGCCACATGACTGTTGAATATACCTTTGAATGTCTGAAAGCACAGTGGAGGTCACTGAACTAAGGTGGAGCCAGAAAACATTATGGCATTCATTATGGTAGCCTGCCTGCTCCACAATATTTGTGAGACTGGGCGGGGGGGGGAGGGGGGGGCATTTCCAGTGACTCCTATCTGAGGAAGTGAGGGAGTCAGTGGCCAGAGAGAGACGTGGGCAGGCAGGGCACAGTGCTCCCTTAGATCAGCATGCAAATGCTGGTCGGGGAGCCATTGTGCAGAATAGCCTGGACGCACACATTCTGGCTGTTGTAGATGGATGGTAAGGGTGCTCTGTAGGCCACCAGTTGATCAGTGCTGTATGCTAAACCATGCAGCAGTTACCACTGAGTATTTCTATAAATAAAATAAAAAGTTTTGTTGCAACACTTCTGTCCATCTCATAAGTACATTCTCTCTAGTGGGAGGGGGGCTTGGGTTGCAGTGATGGTGGTGGAGGGGTGGGGGGCAAACCAGAGATGGTTGAATTCTAAAGGTTTTCCTTTGCTTTGTGTGTATGGGGGAAGGAAGGGGGCATGGACATTAAATACATTACCTACTACTATTCACATTAACTCAATGCCCAGTATGCTCAGAACACCAACTCTGTTATAAGACCAGCAGGAAAGGTTTCAAAGTTTAGGAGTGGCCACCCTGTTATGCATGGCTCGCATACATTCCCCCACACCTGGGCTCACACTCCATTGTGGCTTACATGAATTGCTTAGGTTGGGGCAGGGCAAGGGAAAGGCAGCTGGGGAGGGGAGGATCTGCAACTCAGGGCACTCCTGAGGCTGTCCCTTTTCCACGTGGCCCCGCTCCTTTACGCTTACAGAACTCCACTTGTTGGGTGTACATAAAAGTGATGAGTGAATTAATGGCATCAGAGGGACAATTGCACCATAGCCAAGCAAAGAAGGGATGTTTTAGTGGTGCTGGGTGGGAGGTCACAAGGGTTGCTCATAGTTGTTGGTGGAAAAAGTCTGGGGATTTTTGCTGTGTGCTCAAGACCTAGTCTGACTGTTGAAAGTTTTGCTCTTCATTTCTGTGATGGCTCCCCTCCTACCAGAGAACCCCCCTCCCCACACACTGTGTTAAGGGAATGGGCATTTGTTTCCTGTAGACCCCGCACCCAGGTGCCACCTCCCAAAAGAGTGGGCAACCCCAGTTCCTTCCCCTCTCCCTCCCACCAGCTGTCCTGAGCACAGCCTGGCACTGTTGTGTGACCACTGCACACAAGCGTTGTCTCAGCTCTGACCCCCCATCCCATGCCCAGGAATTGGGACCCTCTGTGAGATAATGCAGGGAGTACACCACAACACTCCAATATATGTGGGGAAGATATATATAAGAAATTCACAAGGTGCAGATTTGTATGCATATTATAAGCAATGAGAGAATGTCAGATGTTCATAAAAGATATCAGATTCACCCAAAGAACCTCGTCTGCCAGTTGTTCATAGGTGTGGTTGTTAAAGTGAAATTAAAAAAACATCAGAAATACATGAAATAAAGTTTACTCAATGGAATAGAAACAGGAAAATGAAAAATAAGGCGAGAATAAAAATAAAGATAGGAATGAGAAGAATAAAATAAAAATAAGATAAGCATAATTTCAAAATACTAGTAAATAATTTTTAAAAATAAAAATGCATAAAAGTATATGTACAATTAATGAAACTAATAAAAGTAATGAAATAATAACTAATAACTATTTAAATTAATGAAATTGTACCACTTGTGATCATCTATACATTATCAGCAAGGTACCAGTATGCTATAGGCACCCACTGCTGTAATTCAGAACAAAGAGTCTAGTGTGGTGGATTGTTATGCGGCACCCCCTGTACTAATTTACTATGAATAATGCAGAGAGCATTTTCATGAGATTTAAGAACAATCACGTGTACACGTATGGCAGGGCAGCCTTAGGGGTGCTGTGACCTCCCCTAGTGCCCTTGTCTACCATGCCAAATCGGGTCCAAATGCACCCTCTTTATTTCGCCCACCACGTCTTGCTGGTAAATATTGTTAAAGGGAGGCTGCCTTCTTGCCCTCCTTGGCACGTTGTCTTGCTGTACCGGGGCTCTGTCCAATCGTCCGCCTGAGCCCTCATGGGTGCCCCCTTGCTTCCCTTGCAGCCCTCGCTGCACCGGGGCCTGTCTCCCGCGGCTCTCGTAGCCCGCACCGGGGCCTTGCCCTTATACCGTCGCCTGCACCGGGGCCTATCTCGCGCTCTCGCTCCCAACTGGGGCCTTTGCCTTTATACAAATCGTCCTCCCTGGGCTTGCCTTTGCCTTTATACGAATTGCCCTCCCTGGAGCCTTGGCTCACGATTCCCCGCCCACACTGGGCCTTGCTTCATGATTCCCCGCCCACACTGGGGCCTGTGCCTCACGCTGTCCGTGCTCTCGCCCCCAACCAGGGCCTGTGTCTCGTGCTCCCCATGCTCTCGTAATCAGGACTCAGGCAGCCTTGGCCTTACCTGGCCCCCAGACCCCTTTCTCGGGTCCTATGCCCCACTGGGGCTTCTTGCCTGCGCCCGCACTGGGCTTCTCCCAATAATCGCCCACACTGGGGCCGGGGTCAGGACACCCCAAAATGCAGTGCTGTCTCCAGTGCTAGGAACCACCCCCCCCCCCCTACTGCTGGGGAGCTCCTATGAGGCCTCCTCCAACCCCTACAGCCTTGCCCGGTCCTCCAGTCTTATATCACAACCAAAACAGAAAA
>NW_017728918.1:97216720-97240132 GCF_001723895.1 Crocodylus porosus | reverse complement strand
CTGGTTGTCTCAGCAACCCACACCTGTGCTGCCCTGGTGAGTGGCAGCTGAGCCCATATTACTGTTACCAGTAGCAGGCACCCTAGTGCCCTGCTATAACACAGTAATGGAAAAATAAAACCCACCATTTCAATTTAGGGCACATAGAATGTAACACCGAAAGACTAAACCCCCGTCATGTATACAGGTGCCCATACAGCCTAGAGGGACTGTAGTCAGACTGTACATACTATGAGCCTTTTCAAGTTGCTATTGATAATTTCAGGCTTCTCAATGACTCTTTAAGCCTAATTTGATTGGAATTACAAACTCCAGTGGGACAATAACCACTTCAAACAATTCCAAAGGCTTTGTAATAATTAGCTGTAAATGGTTAATTATGCTGTTTCTGCTTCTCCAGTTTTCTAGGAAATGAACACAGCTTAACTACTACTCCTTCATGAAATTCTCCTGCTGTATTTTCAAATTATATTTGGGAAAATTATTGTTTTCTTCTTCTAAAAATCTATAAACTATCTAAAAATCTACCACCTAGAGTGTTTTCACAAAGAAACCTAAGACTAGATTATAAGCTCTCAGTCTCATGTCAGTTGAGCTATGTTGATTTACATTTGCTAAGGATGCCCTTAAGAACCAAAGCTTTTATAGAGTTACAGATGGAAATAGATGTTTTAGCAATGAAGCCAGTTGTCATTGTGGTAGCCTGCTGGTGATTTGGAGTAAATTAAAATTATTAATATTATTAAAGCAATTTCATGTGGACAAAACAAAGAAAGTAAACTTTACAACACAGACTTAAACAACTAAATGAGTTTGATGAAATCAATAGCTTCTCAATCAGCCATATTCATCTTGAGAAGCCCTCCATCAATGTGTGTGTGGTAATTCACATGATATGGAGGACTTGTTGATCTGGTGCGGGGGAATTTAACCAATTTGAAATACAGTGCATATCGCGTTGGAGGTTTATTGCTCCTGAGTGCAGTGTTTACACATGTGCTCAGGACTGCAACACATTGAGCCAAGTCAGTATAGCTCCAGCTGGCAGGGGTCCCAGGTGGTCAGCCTGCCAGCCCAGGGCTGCTGCGGCCTGACTCAACTTGCTGCGGGCTCCAGTGCAGGGGTAGCTGGCAACGAGCCCCCACACTGAAGCACCTTTGTGCCCAAGCCAGCTCCCGTCAGCATCTACACATACATTTTGATGAATGCAGCTATTCCCTTTTAGGATGGACATGTCCCAGACAGTACTGTCCTATGGTGGAGTTAATTAATTTCCTGTGCCTAATACGGGTGCACACATAGCTGGTGATGCTTTACTGCAGGGCACATGTAGTTGCACATAGTATTCACTAAATGAAGAGTCTGTGACACGGGGGGAGGGACAGAGAGCGACACTAGCACTTTCTTACAAATGTCTTAATCAGAAACCTACTTGATCATCACTTAAAATTTGTTACTTCATGGACAAAATTCTCTTTAAGAGGATCTTCTCCTAAATAAATCTGATTAGGGTCTGATCTTTTAAGCACCTAATATGATGAAGATGGTCAGAAGTTCTCTTACTTAAGGTGTACAGCAAAAGCTGTAAGAAGCTGTTATTTTTGCATAATGGCTAGTCTTTAAGAGACCATCCCAAAGTATCTCCAATGGCAGAACAGCTTCCTCCGCTCCTTTTGTCATTCTTTTCATGATGTTTCATTAAGGTAATTGGAAACATGTGGTGCAGGCACTCTCTTTTGGTCTGCAACTTACAGCGGGCTTAGCAAAGTGCTTCTCTGTGAAACTTGGTCATGTGAACATGGTGAAGTACCTTTCTACTCCAACAGTCAAAGTTTAAAGGAACAATTTGGGTTAGTGTCTCAGTACACAGGCAGGCTTTGAGAGTCTATATCCCAATTAGCATGGGGTCAGAAATGTCTGACCTTCTAATTCATTAAAGGTCCAGGGCTGTAACATAAATTCAATTTCAGAAGGAGTGCTAATATATGTTTTTACCTACCAAGTTCTGTTTGTGAACCTCTCTCATCCTTATTCCCATTTGACAGGGTGTTAATTTTCAGAGTGCAGTCTGCATTGCCTCTTGCTGACTGGATGTAAATTGCTCCAGGGATTGCTTTTGATTTGCATTCTCCTATTAATGTTTTCATTAGCCTTGATAGCTTTGCTGAGAAGGTTACAGAATCTAATAGTGTATTCTTCTGGGACATTGAACTTTCTTGTTTGCTTTATTTTGAAGGGATTTTCACTCTTAAGAAGAATAAATGGAATTATTACCACTGTGTTTTTGGGTTTTTTTACTTTGAAGTGAATGTTTGGCTTCCTGCTGACAAAGTTGTGTGTCCTCTTGCCAACTTTGCCTTCTCCCTGGATATATTTTTGTTTATGCAAATTGGCCTCTCCCTGGTTTAGTTTTCAAGCAGTGTTTTTGTATATGAGGTATTTATCTTAATTGTTTCCTTTACCACTCTTTGAATATTGTTCCTTTACCTCTCTTTGATTATGATTTGTATTAGAGTTGTGAAAGGGTGAAAGCATATATCTAAACTACTTGAAGAATATAAATGAATAGAAGGAGAGGGGAGTTATTTAGCTTAGTACAATGAAGGGAATATTTTACTGAAGAAGTGTATAGGTAACACAGATACTGGCATAGCGTAGGTAGATCACAAATACCTAGAAGACCTTGACTTTGATGGCATTGTGTGTCTGAGAAATACCCTGTAAATGCTACAAACAAAGACAAATAACCTGGCAAAATAGCAGGCCAAAATCAACTGAAACAAATATCCTTGAAACCCAAATGTCAAGCAGTCACAATAAATCCAAAAGCAAAAACATGTTTGGAAAGTCAAGCAATTCATCTACTTTGGCAGCATCAAAACATCTAACAGGGACTTTAAGAAGGAACTGAGATAAAGAATAGGAACGATATCCATAGAATTCATTAAACTTAACAGCCAATGTAAATCAAAGCTACACAGTACCAGAATATAAGTGGGGATTTTCAACTGAAATGTAATCACTTATCTAACATATGGCTTGAAGAGCTGAACCTCTACCAAAGAATCAGAGAAGAAACAATGATTTTGAAACCAAGTGTCTATGCAAAAGTGATGTAAAACTCTAAAACTCTTGGTTCATAAATGATACCTTCTTTAGACCAACTAAGAAATCACAAAAAAATTTGATTTCTTAGTCAGTCTAATAAAAGATATCATCTTTGAACCAAGAGTTCTAGAGTTGTGCATTTCTTTTTCTCTTGGACCAACACAGCTACCAAATATGTCTATGAAAAAGTGAAGTCTTTGGATAAAAAGCTTTCATCAGCAAGAAAGAGAACTGAAAAATCACCAACCGGCAGCATTTCTCTACCAGACCTGGAAGGAAGTATAGTACCCCTTTGAAGCATGCAATTAATACCCCAGACATATATGCTAATATAGACTCCCATATGAAGATGTCCAGTGGAAACCACCTCATGCAAGGAAAGATTGGGGGAGGGAGGCACAAGACATCTTATAAATGACTCTTTGCAGAGAACGCATAGCAGTTGAGCTCAAAGCCAAAGAGTAAATAAAATCAACAGCAAATGACATAGGAGTGGAGGAGACTTGTTTCTGCCCTATGTGCCTCTTAAGCCTAGGAAAGAAAGAAAAGAAAAGGGAAATACAGAATGAAGATAAATAAAGTTTTAAAACATTGAGAACAGTTGGTATGTCTCATCTTTTCCCAAAAGATGCAAACACAAAACTCATGACTAGAGATGATTAAAACTAAAATTGACAGAACACTAGCAAATGTACAACACTCTTGTAGTGGGGTCAACATTGTCTGGGAGAACTAATCACTGGTAGGCTTTTTCCATCTCAAACGTTTGAGAGTCCAACTCTCTTCATCACAGCAGCTACACTACCCTGTACACTACTAAACAATATATATGTGTTTGTTGTTGGGTTTTTGTTTTTGTTTTGTTTTGGGTTTTTTTTTTTCCTTAGGTGGGGGTTGGATTTACAAACCATTCTGGATCATACTTTTTTGCTAGAAGAGCTGAGGCCTTTTTTATTGATCTGAATTCCACAAGAATAAAGATTTGTTGTTGCACAGAATTACATTTGGATCAGGCTGCTTTGTATTGCAACATGTTAAAAAAGAGTAGAGATAGAAAATATTACCTTATTGTAATTTTGATTGCAAAGTACAAGGGCTAGACATCTGAATAATGAACCTAGATGAAGCATAACCAGTTTCCTATAACCACTCTTTACTGGTCACTTCATTCTGTTCCCAAGGATAGAATGTATCCATTGCATCATATAAAGAGAGACAGGGAAGGGAGTGAAAAAGTGGCGAAAAGGGAAGAGTAAAACTGGATTAAATGGCTTTTCATTTAGTAGCAGCTAAACACAGAGGAAGGGTGATATTCTGTTAAAATTCTGTGTTAGGCCATGTGTAGACGAAATGAGGGACGTGTGCACAGCACTTTAAAGCAGGCTAACTGCTTTTGCACCACTTTAGTGGTGTTGGTGTTTGCATGTGTTGGTGGTGTATTGTGCATGAATTACAGCTGCTGTAGCAAATTCAACAGCGTAATGAGCCTTAAATGACTTGGGGCATAGCAAATTAAAATTCCCCCAAGGAGTTTTAGTTTGCTGCCCTACAGCCGTGGAGCAAAGCACCGGGCTCCGTGCAGCTCAGCAGCCCCAGAAGGCAGGCTCTGCCCAACAAAAGCAGCAAGTCTGATATTTTTTTCCCCCTCTGGAGCCTGTCTGCTTGCCTGAGCTGCACGGGGGCCCCGTGCTTCCCTTCATGGCTGAGGTGCCCCCTGGGACCGCCCTAGCCAGGTGCTTACGGGTGCCCCCTGCAGGGCGGGGAGCTGCCATGGCCATAAAGGGAAGCACCAGCCCCCACCGCCCTGCCCTAGAGCCCAAGGACTGCTTCGCCCACTGGCAGCTCACCCTCCTTTTTCCGTCACTGGAAAAGCAGGTAAGTCAGTGGGGTGTGTGCACAACATGGGGGTTTAAAGGCCCCTAAATTGAAGCAGTGTTTTTAAAAAACACTTCAATTTAGGGCCCCCATTTCATCTACACATGCCCTTAGGATTAAAGAGAACTGGCCTCAGCTCCTATCTTAGGATGTGTCAAGTGAAAGTTCCAGAATTACCGGTATCTACGGTGGACTTCATTTTCCTTTGTGCATCTAAATGGCAGTCTTCTAGCCACCCTCCTATTTTTGGAGCCGCCTTTACACTGTGGATAAGCATGCACATATCGAAATACGAGAAGTAGGTGAACCCTACCAAATGAGAGGCTAGGTTACACAGCCAAAAAGGTAGAGACCCAGGTTATAGGACCGGGAGGGCAGCTAAACCTCTGTCTAACTCATGCATGCCCATACTCATTCATCCACACTGGGGGGGAAGTACAATCACTACCTGTGTGCGAGTGCCAAAAATGCCATATGCAGCCAAAAACTTTCAGTTTAGATGTATAAAGAAAATAGAATTCCATCCTTAATCTTTCTATGCCTTAAATTCTCCAGCTATCAGATGGCCTTGCTTTTGGCTATTCTGTTTATTTAGACCTTTCAGGAAGACAAGCTGTTCATATTCAGGAAACATGTACTTAACTGCTTCCCGGAGTAAGAATGCTTTCCTGAACTGTAGACTAATATAATTCTTTAAGAAAAGATCTGTCTATATGTGCTATGTACTGCTATATGTCTATATGTGCTATATGTCTGCTATGTGCTGCTATATGTTCACTACATATAGCAGCACATAGCAGAAAGGAGCCCTGACATTTGTTGTAGTCTCTTAGTAAATGAGTAATAACTTACTAATTATTTACTAATAATGTACTGTGGATCCCTAGTTCAGATGTAATTTGGTTGGGTGGTAAAGGAAATCTCTAACTATCTGGTAAATGCATGATCTCAGGGCAGGTCCTGGAATAGAGGTGTCTGTCAGTAATCATATTCACAGTTGGAATATATGTTGACAATCTTTCCTCTAAATTGAAGAGGATTATTAACTGGGAAGAAGTCGCTAAATTTAATTGAGGTGAGGGAAACAATTTAAAAACAAATTCCAAAAGACAAAATCCACGAATAGAGTTGGCTGTTTGCTGTTGTAATGGCCAAATCACTTCCCCAGCATCCTGAGTCCTCTCAGAAGAAGAATGGTAACTACTCTTTTCCCAGTTAATCTCCAGTCTCCATCATGGTGAGTTTCAATTTTCTAAAACCATCTCTTTTAAAACGGGTATGCCTGTAAATGTAAATGATATAGAAAATGACCAGCTAATAGGCTTATTTTTGTGTCCAGTGTTACACTTAAGTGTATCTCATTTACACAGCACTATTCTGCATGCAGCAGAGGAGTCAAATAGCTATTATTATAACATTGCTTCACATTATTTAGTGTGCCTCTCTTTATCATGACTTTCCCAGCATATGCAAGTTTTATCCCTGCTGCGTCTTGAGTTAACGGTGCAGGTATTTCGGTGTGCCACTGATTTCACGATTGTATCTTAGACTAGGTAATGTAATTGAGCATAGATTTTATAGCAGCTATGCTCAAGTATATAAGGAATGACCTCAGCATGTATTTCCCCTTGAAAAGTGCAGTTGAAATGAACTCAGCCTGGGAGGATATTGAAACAAGAAGTTGCCTCCTAGCCAGTCTATGTCTCTTTTGAGGTTTGTTTAAAATAAATATAAACCTTTTCCTTTATAATGTTTAATTATTTAGCATTTGTCATTTGATTTGCACTTTCATCCTCTGCTGTATAATCAAAATATTTTATTTATTATTTCCTGCTACAGCTGATCCCATTTCCTCTCCATCTATGTGTTGTCAGCACTTCACATCTTCTTGCAGGTGCTGAAATTTGTTCTGTAAATGTTAACAGAAAAGGCAGAAGAAATGTGAACATTCACTAACAAACGTCCTCCGAACACCAGCAGTACAAAGAGCCCAACAAAAGGCCCCTGCCAGAGTCTATTTGATCATAAACCTCTCAAGCAGAAAATTGGCAATCACTGCAGAAACAATTCCTCAGGAAAGTATTCAACTTTCAAATAACCCTGAAATGCAACTCAGTAGCATTTGATTTCCAGTGCAGGAGCCTAACAGTCCGTCCCTATATCAGAACCCCAGTGAAGAGTAAAGTCCAGTCCACTGACACTGAAAGCGTTGGTAAAGCCATGCTGTAGGCTACACTGTATTTTATATACTAGAAAAACAAATTAAAGTGAATGTACAGATAAACTAGAGTGACTTTCAAAGGCTGATGATTTTTTACAGCCCATGCTTCTGGCTAACTACAGCAGGATTGAGGCAATCCTAGAAATTCTTAGCTGCTTTTAAGATGCCTTACGGTTGTTTTTCTGAATGGAGGTCAAATATGCAAAATAAAAGAAGTAGACAGCGTGAAGATCTGGTGGCTTTTAATTGATACTGTGCAGTCTCATTAAAAGAATGTGGTAAAAAAGTATATGTGCATATATGTTTATGCTAATTTTGAAGTGCACTTTGCCTGAGATGTTACCTGTGGCATACATGCAATGTGATGAAAGGACAAAAATGTCCTTGAATTACTTTACATATGAAGCTGAATAAATGAATGCTGGCTTGAGATGTAAGGAGGGGACTAGCAGAAGCGTCTTTACAGATACCATTAATGAAATGTACTAGTGTTTTTTGAACACCTCTTGCTACAACATAGAGGGAAAGGAGAGGACAACATAATTTCATGCCTTTGATATGCACTCACCCATAAGTTAAAAAACAGCCACTCTAATATGGAACAGTGAAATGTGTTAACACCAGAAATCGTATAGCAAAAACAGTTTCAATAGCAAACTCAGTAAATAAACAATCTGGAATGCTAGCATAATAATGGCATATGATTGATGTGATACTGTGCCCAAAACAGTGATATATGTAGATCTTCTCTCTGGGTGTCTGTACAGGACAATGCAGTGCCATATCAGGCTATCTGTGAATCAGCTAGTCTGGTTATCAGAAGCAGTGTAGACGTATTAGTGCAGTGTTCCACGTGACCTGGTAAATCCTGCTTCCCTGCAAAAATAGGTAAGGCATGAAAGAAGGTAATATATTTATCCAGCAGGTTCAAGTATGAGGGTGAAAAATTTAATTGTATGACAGAGGTCACAGAACATAAATACTATGCTTCTTCGTTATTATGGAAACCCTGTTGGCAAATGCACTAATTAAACAGTCCGGTCCAAATAAACTACACTAAACTGAAAAGCAAGGGAAACTGACAATCTTTTGGGTGGCAATTTTTTGAATGGCCATGCAAGTCAAGCAAAGTTTTGTTTCTTATAGGACTCTGCTATTGAAAATATCAAAATAATTAAGGCTAATAATGGAAGAATGATTTTAAAAATATAGAAAAATAATTGTTGGCCCTAATTTCATTTCCAATATAACTCACTGAATTTGCTTCTGATTTTCATCTCCCCAACTGATCAGAAACATTCTCTCTTCACCTAACTAGGTCCCATATTTAACAACCTAATTCCAAGCATTTATCTTCTATAAAGGAAATGGAATTTATATGTGGTTAGCTTATAGCATGCATGCTTAAATGGTGCAGGTTTTTAAGGGAGAAATGGGAAGTGTGTCAGTGCATTGCGTGGCAGGAATTAAGTGCTAAGGGAAGTGTACATGCCTGGGTATTTGGAGGGGAAATGAAGTGTGATAAATGCTGGTGACAAGGCTTAGGTTGTCTTTCACACACACTCTGTATCCCACTTAGGAACCAAGAGTAGTAGAAGTAAACATTGTGAAGTAAGAATGGTGAAAACTTTTCAACTTTTCAGTTAAATTGAAATGCAGCCAAATTGGTAGAAGTACCTGGAAAGAAGTGGAACACAGAAGAGAGAAGAACAGAGGAGTCCTGAAAATAAAAAACCAAACAAAACGAAACAGGCAGAATGTAGAAACTAGTTTATAAGTACTAGTTCAGTATTAAAGTACTGCAGTATATATGATTCCAATAAAACTTCTTGCTTTTTAAAGCATGGAAATGACACACTTTCTATACTTGGGTGTTCTCTGAGAATGTGCTAGGGACTTCCCAAACTTAATAAAATTGCAGAAGAAATAAAATTACTTTTGTGTCTATTGAGACCTAGAATTGTGGGACTCTAGTATAGACTAGCCTACTTCAGAGTGTGAAGCCATCCATAAATCACTCAGAACTTCATCAGCTGGAGTTTCCTTTTATTTGCTTGAGGTGGAAAAATGTTCTGTTACAGAACACCTAATAATTACAGCGTTGATCATGCAATGCACCCTCTTAATCCTAAAGGACTTAACAAGCAATATAGAAGTGATTTATTTTCCCCAAGGAAACTGAGGCAGAAGGGTTAAGTGATTTGCTGATCTGGAGTGAGCCTTTTTTATTTATTCACTTGTTTTCTACTACATACATATATTTGGTATTTTTAGGTACTTGATCTCTAGCTTATAAAAGTCAATGGGAAAACTTCCTCTGAAATCAGGCCTTAATCCATACAACATTTGAGATTTATTGAATGTCAGTGGATAGTGGATAACTCAGGATGCCCCTGGTGTGCTAACAAATAGGGAAAAAGCCTTCCCATTTCATAAACTCCACTGTAATTGAGTTAATATTTACTAGAGGAGAACATGAAGTAAAATTTACGTGACATTTTCCCCATGGATATTATGGTAGATTATTAGGAGTGGGGGAATTTATTACTAAATATTAACAGATCTTAATTAGGGCAGTAGTCAAAATTTGTCTGTTGTGTAGCTGAAGGGTGTATACTGTATACCATAACATTGTCAAAGATGTAAGAAACATACCAGACCTGTTCTTTAGTACTGACTTATTCAAAGGATGAGCTGGGGAAGGAGGTGCAAGAAAGACAAAAAAAGGAGGGGGGAAAAAAAAGGAAGATCGAGGCTGTCAAGCATTAGAAAGGCCTTTTATAGTCTCTCCAATGATAAACATTTTCTGGAAACAGATTTTATGTCAGCATCTGATTGGGTACGATTCACTACATCTGAATAAGACAAGAATTTACGGTTAGTTTCAGGGTAGGGAGATGTTCTACAAATGCCCAAGAGACCGTTCCATTTCTTCTACACTTGCCAACAGAACAGAATAATAGCCACAACTTCTGTGAAATACTGGTACCACTCTCTATGAGATATTGTGCTATTCCACTTAAAGATACAAAGTGACATTCTTCTCTTCTGCAATTCATCCCTACTGCCTTATTTTAATGGAGTAAATGGCTGTCTTTGCACATTCATCTCTACTGTGACACAGAAATTCTGAAGTCCTGGGGCATAATTACTTTTTTAGCTAATTGATTCTACAGGGTCCATCTACACATGCAATTAGCACATAGCAATAAACTCTGGCACAGTTCATGCCAGAGTTTATTGCTGGAGTTTATTGCTTGCAGGCACAGCATTTACACGTGCACCTGCGACAACAGAACATTGAGCTGGGGTGGAGCAGCCCCAGCTGGCAATGGGCCCAGGATGTCAGCCTGGGGCTGCTCCGGCCTGCTCAGTGTACTGCAGAAGGGCTGCCTGGGGCACAAGAGTACCACAGCACAGGGCTATCTGGCAGGCAGCCCCCGCACTATAACACCCCCAGTCAAGATCTACACATATATTTCAGGGCACATAACTACTCCACTGAAGGACAGAACTTGTCCTAGACAGTACTATCCTATAGTGGAGTTAATTAATTTACGGTACCCTAATATGGATGCATGTGTAGACAGTGACACTTTACTGCGGAGTTAATTGGTCAGCTCTGCAGTGAAGTGCACATGTAGATGCACCCCAGGTACAGCAAAAGAACAAACCCTTGTTCTTGTTTTGTTTGAGGTCTATCAAATGGCTCCTTTTTCCCCCTTCATTTCTCATTATTGGGTGGTAGATTCTTTGTAAAAAGAAATAAAACATTTCCTATTGGATTTTGGGGGCATTTGTGTTGGCACTGAACCACTCGGCTACATTTCTCTAAAGTTTAGTCACACTGACAGTTCACTAGTCTTTTAATGTGGCTGGTTTCATGTTTCTCAATTTCTTTCCCAGCTTACTTATTGTTCAGAGAACATACATTTATATATCCACAAATCAATGAGACCACTTTCTTAAACTAATGATGTATTCAATCCACAGAACTGTCAAGCTGATTTTCTTTCCCAATGTATTGATTTTTATATGCTAGACATGGCTTGAGGACAACAGTCTACTAGATTAGCTCTTTCAGTCATTCACCTAATTTTTGCAGTGAAAAGCCATATACCATGTAATCAAACATGGTTGCTGGGTTTGCTTACATCAATACCTTAAATATTAAATACATCTTTCAAAATGGCAACTGGCATATTAAAGGCTGAGTTCTTTAAGTCTAAATTCTGGTCAAATATTTGTCTGAAGACTAATTGAAAGCATACTTTGTTAGTCATTCTGGTAAATTTCTTTTTAATTTTGTTTGTGGTTCCAGTTGAGGTTTTGGATAAGAAATAGGAAAAATGTGCTCTGTATTTATGGAGATCATTGTGGGGAAGCCTTCAGGACTCTGAGCAGTAGGCAGACAGACAAGCCCTTGGTAGCCTGGACAGGACTGGCTGTCTGCTTACTGAATAGCTTCATTTGGTCTCTCATTAGAGCGTGGTTGCTGCATGTAAGAAATAGCTTTCATAGTGCCCTGTAGGCTGGAGACTGGTATCTCCCCCTCCTAGTCCTTATGCTTCTGTTGCCTAATCTTGGTTCCTGATCCCCCTGTACTTTCCCTGGTTCCTGGTTCTGAATTCTCTAGTCTGGTTTTCCTCTTTGGTTCTCTGTGGTCTAATTTGTTTCCTGTTGCTCTTCTAGGTCCCAGTCTCCAGCTGTTTCCTAAATCTTCACTTAGCTCCTATGTGTACTTTTGCCTACACTTAAAACCCTTGACTTATCTCCCAGTCTACAGCTCCTGCTGCATCCCTGTGATCCTCGGCTCTTGCACTCCCTGATAGTGTGACTCCTGGCCTTTAGATTTCCTAGCCTTGCTCCTTTACCTCTGAATTCTGATCCCAAATTTCCAGGCCATGCCTGGGACAGAAGGATTTTGGATCAAGTAGTTTGTGGGGCTTTACAGTTCAACTTATACACATCTAAACTGTTTTCTACCTGAAACTTGGTTAAAGTAAAAGATCCAGTATACTGATAATTAGCCTACATAAGAGTAAATTTTCTGGAATCCTAAATTATTTGGCTATTTTTATTTTCACTTCCTTATCATCACTTCTTTGGTTCATACATGCCTGGAACCCAAAAACTTGGGAGTGGAGAGGAACTCTGTGCCATTGAAATCAACATGCAACACAAAACTCTTTTGTAATCTCCCAGTCCAGCTTGGAGGTTCCAGCCTAACATAGGAAGCCCTGGAGTCCAGTCTAGATTACAGTTTCCTTTCTAGTTACCCTGTGAACCACAGTGCTCCCTGGAATCTCAGAAATACTTCATGCCCATGCCTACCCCACCTTCTCTGGGTGTGCCAAAGCTTGGGAAAAGGGTTGCATGAGAGTCTTGCAACTTTTTTCCCCCTCCATTTCTATGTCTGCAAAATCTTTCCTCAGGTGGATAAACATTTTTCAGGAACCTTTGATGCTGATCCAGTACCTTTGCTTAGTGTAAATGGATCAGGGCAGTGTTACACAAAAATGACCATGTTCTGGGTGAAACTTCTCAAGAATTGTGTATGTGTCCTCCTTTGTGCTATGTAGGCAGAGTGACTGCACTAAGCATATATGGCTTTTACTCTCTCACACAAGAAACGTTCATCCCATAGAATGCACACATTACTCTGTTGGTTTCTATTTTTCCCTTTATTCAAACCATGGGAATGCAATTACTGGTCATTAGCATCTGGAAAATGAGTGTTAGAAGGATAGATGAACTAGTTTGGGGCTTCTATAATCAAAAAAGAACAGATTTCTGCTTGTAAAGATGGCTGAAGCAGTTCAACAGAAATAAGAAATGTGGTTAATTTTTGCTCAGGTTCCTTCTCCTCTGTCACTCTTAACTGCCTATATTTTATGCTGACATCTACACCTACTCAATTTTTTTATGAGAATGGGAAAAAAAGATATGGTTAAAATATCTTTACCTCTTTTCATTTTCATGTGCCTTAGTTCTTCCTTGCTTTAGCTTGGAAATACATTTCTAACCCGCCCCCCTCCCCCATTTTTATCATATTTTGATATCTCCTGTGCCCCTGCAATCCCAAGATCAGGATTTACTGGAAATCTGTGACCTTGTTTGGAGTATATTTACACATTAATGAAGTGTAAATTTTATCCAAACTTCATTCTAAGATTCCTCACAGAACAGAACCTTCCATGGCTTGTTCATTATTATGTGTGTCTTAAAATACAAGTTTTGGTGGTCTGAATAGCATCCAAAGGTAATTCTTTCTAGTAAGGTTGATGTTTTTATTAGGGGTGGTGTCACACCATGTTGAGAGTTGTAGAATAAAACAGCTAGCATGCCCAGGCAGACAAACCATTGAGGTCGGAACTGAAGTCTCTTGGAGGAAAATAGAAAAAACTGAAAAGTGTGATTGGAAGTAATTTAAAAGTGCTAGTTTTTAAAAGTCTGGGAGATCAATTTGTGAAGCTTCTTTAGGGAGTGGGAATGGAGATGTTCAGGAGGGTCTATATGGAAATACAAGTTAACTCCTGAGACTCAAAGTAGGAAACCTAAAAAGATATGGTCGGTAAATAGTAGATACCAGAGTATTTTACTAAGGAAACCAGACTAGACAAGCTAAATGAAAAAAATTAAAAAGAAATGGAAAGATGAAGGGATGAAGTTTGAAAACATAGGGTTGGTTGCTAAACGAAACCTAGAGTTTAACAAGTGAAGCTGAGAATGATTGGGACTGAACCAATCACAGATTTTTTTTTCAACTTGCAATATATCCATTACATCAAAATCTGTCAGTGAAGGAGGAAGTGATAAGGTATGAAGTGGTAGTGGAGATTCATAAGGTGGCACTTTTACTATCTGTACTGTACCAGGGTTTTGAATATGACTCTCAAAGGACATTATTTCAAGAATCTGGCATAGGTAGCTGTATAATCAAGGCTAGCAGTGGCTACATCTATCCTAGTAATGAGGGTTGATAATAAGTAACGAGAGCTGATCCGCCTCATCATCATACCTAGGCCATCTGTACTGTAAACTTCTAGATTAAACTACCAGTAGCTCTGCTAAACTTCTAGTCAACCACCTTACTGCTAGCTCTTCCATTCTTTCACAAAGGGGGGAAGGTTACCAACAACAGTCTGACAACAGACTGTTTTTGTCTTCCAGCCCTTTTGCATCCCATTTTGTCTTTTTCTGACATGTAAACAGAGTAAAACTATTAGGCCAGTTCTCAGAAAGGCACCACCAGAGAACCTAGGGTTCATCTGAGGGAGGATTCACCACTCAGGATAACTCTTCCTCACCTGCAGTATCTAGAAATTCATCCTTGTGTGGCCTATTTTGCTATTCTGTTCCTAACTCCTATTGTTCCACAATACAGGCTTGTTCCCAGGTTTTTTCACAGTTGGGAGACAGAGTCCAATATAATTCCTCCAAAGCAGACAGGCCTGCTTCCTATAATCTCCTTGGTGGACTTGAGGGGAAACATTCCTCAAGACATTCCAAATTTCAAGGCTCTTGGTCCTAAACCTTCAAGTGAAAGTAGTTGCTTTTTTCCCCACACACTGAAGTCACTTCCTTTTTCTTAGCAGATGCTCTTATTGTTTCCTGAGCTTTATCTGCAGCAGATCTAGAATGAGCAGCACATCTCCCCAATGCCTTAAAGAACTAAAATACCCATTTGCATATGTTCCAATCACAGACAAGAATTCAGTCTTGCTGATGACCTATTGCCTTATCTAATTTTACTAGTGCCAGGTGTCATAGTAATGGTGCAGGTTAGGAGTACCAGGATGGGCTATATGAAACATTTCACCTTCCCATATGAAATTAGATACATCAGGTTTTAGGGGGAGAGAGAGCACAGGGAGCAGAAGGAGTTGGGTGTATTTTTTTAGTACACCAGCTCACTTAAAACAATCTCTTTCCATCAACAATTACTAGAGAAATGTTATATGTCAAAGTATATGGTGTATTGAGCCTTTCTCATAAAAAGGTGAATTAAAATCTTTGACATAGTTTGTTCCTATAATCTCCTGGATTTTTCCACTGCACAATTATTGAAGTTGAGTGGGTCTCTCATGACAGGGGAGTTCTAAGTTTAATTTCACTTTAGGATTATGGTTATTCATTTCACTCAAATCCTCTTATTACTGAACTTCTTTTTATTAATCTGAGAGGATGCTAAATTAGGAAGTTAGGTCATCACAGTTCTCTGATACAGCTTCTTGATTCTTGGGCCAATCAAGGATCATAACTTAATCTGTGTAATACAAAACACTTACTGCATTCAGCTTATTTGGCATCACTGAATTTATGGCATTTGGCTGTTTTTCTTTTGTTGTGATCACACTATGTGAAAAGTATTTTTTATTATTCTTTGGAGTTCATGTAGTGTATCATGGCTGGTAATAACTGCTTTCACATGCATGTGTGTATATTATACTGTCTTCTCAAAAAGCCTCATAGTAAGACTAGTTCCACCTAAAAGAAAGAAAGAAAGGGAAAAAGAAAGGAATTAAAAAATGTTAAATTACTGATAGATATGAAACTCATTTCAATTCCATTAAAATTCACAGGACTACTTTCTTTTAGTTTGAAGGACAGAGTTTATTTTAAACTCAAGAGAGGGCTATGCCTTCATAAAAATACACACTTGGCATGCATGAAAGACTGCTGCAGGTAAAGAGATCGATAATTAGTTGGTATTCTTTCACTTCTTCAATTCTATTCTTATTAAAAAGCTTATCAATGTAGGGTTTTTTTGTCTAATTCATCTCATGAAGTGCTGCTGGCATGCATATGTGATGGAAAGTCTTAGCTAGAGAAATGGAAAAAAAACCTGCATTTACATAAAAAATCAAGAAAGATTTAATATATACTTTATAGGGGAAATGGAATTTTTCCCTTTCTCTTACAACTTACAAAAGTTAAATTCTGAAAGTTGTTTGTTCTGCTCATATAAGAATTGTCATAACCTATTCTTCGCTGCATGAGTTAACTGATTCATTCATTATTGTGGAAGCTGCAAATATTTAACCCATTAAAGATGCATTGATTATTACTATTCTAAAATCATAGAAAAATAGAGATGGAAGGGACCTCTGAAAGTCATCTAGACCTCTGAAAGTCACCCTGACTGAAGCAGCATCACCCATACCTAGAATCACAGAATTCAAAGAAAATGAAATAATAGAATCAGAATGAAATCACAAAATCATAGAAAATTAGTGTTAGAAGGGGCCTCAGGAGGTCATCTAGTCCATCCCCCTGCTCAAGGCAGGACCAGCCCCAACTAGATCATCCCAGCCAAAGTTTTGTCTAGCTGGGTCTTAAAAACATCCAAGGAGATTCCATAAGTTCTTTGGTAACCTGTTCCAATGTTTGACTACACTTCTAGTAAGACAGTTTTTCCTAATATTTAACTGACAGGACCATGCTCCAGGGGTAGCCACACAATCCCTTCCTGAGCTCCAACCATAGAGAACCATCACCTCCTTTACTCACCCACCACATGTTTGTTGTTATTACTTTGAAAGGTGGGAGGCTGCCTGTGGGTCTTAGGGTGACCCTGACATTGTTCAGATGTTGGTCTTCTCGGCCTCCACCCTTTTTGCTCTTGCTGGGACCTCTAGCTCTGGTCCACTGACCAAACCAAGCTATGGAGTTCCCAACTTCTGGTCTGGCCCTTAAAGGCTGTTATCTTTGTTTCCTCTTGGGGTGCTGAGCCTTCCTGGCCTTTCTCACTGGCCCCTATCTCTGCCTATTCTGGGCCCTAGGCTTTCTGGTCCCAAAGTCCAAGTCCAGCCCTTGGGCTGTGGGTCCACTGGCCCTCAGTCTATGCCTCTCAGACACTAATGGCACTTGCCTCTCACAGGCTATATAGGATCGCCCTTCTGGGTGTATTCAGTGCACCCTCAGCAGGCACTATCAGAATGAAATCCCCAAATATAAGCACCAGCCTTGGTTCAAAAGAATGTTCCACATGGGATTCCCTTCACCCCTTGGTGATGGGCTCCACATAAAAACAACTGCCAAAATTGAAAGTGCCCAGGGTGCTGAACCTACTTCCAATGCAGGTTCCTAGTTTCCCTTCACTCAGGACTATTGTTGGAGTTGTCTCTGCAGTCTGGGCTCCAGTACTCACCCTTCTCAAAGACGTTTCCATCTCTAATGGCTTCCATCACCAGATTGCCTGACTGGCCTCTGGGGCTGTCTTATATTCCTCTCAGGACTCTGGCCCCTTCGAGTCAGGTGACTCCCCTGAGCTACCCTCAGGTGCCTGCTAATTCATTTCATTAGTCAATTTCTATAGCAATACAGCTGTAGCTGTGTGCTACCTCCCAAGCAGAGCTCTTCCTCGGCTCTTGCTCTCCCCAGGAGCTCTGTCGCACTAACCTAACCTTCCTCTTGCAACTTGAAACCATTTTTCCTTGTTCTGTTATCTGCCACCACTGAGAACAGTCTAAATCCATCTTCTTTATAATCACTCTTCAAGTAGTTGAAGGTTATTCTTAAACCTCCCCTCAGTCTTCTCTTCTCTTCTACAGACTAAATAAACCCAGTTCCTTCAGCCTCTCCTTGGAAGTCATGTTCTCCAGCCCTCTAACAATTTTCATTGTCCTCTGCTTTGTCTACATCCTTTCTGTAGTGGAAGGCCCAAAATTAGATACAGTACTCCAGATGTGGCCTCACCAATGCTGAATAGAGAAGAATCTGCTGGCAACACTTGATCTGCTGGCAACACTCCAACCAATGCAGCCCAGTATGCCATTAGCCTTCTTGGTAACAAGGGCACACTGTTGGCTCATATTCAGCTTGTTGTCCACTGTAACCCCAAAAGCCTTTTCAGCAGAGCTGCTGCTTGGCTAATTGGCCCCCAATCTGTACCAGTGCATCAGATTGTTCCATCTTAAGTGCAGGACTTTTCACTTGTCCTTATTGAAATCAATGAGATTTCTTTTGGTCCAATCATCCAAATTGTCTAGGTATCTGAATCTTAGCCCTACCCTCCAGTGAATCAACTACTCCCTCCAGCTTGGTATCATTTGCAAGCTTACTGAGGGTGCACTACATCCCATTTCCCACATCACTGATGAAGATTATTGAACAAAATTGCCCCCAGGACCAATCCTTGGGACATTCCACTTGCTACTGGCTACCAATTAGACATCAAGGCATTGATTATTACCCTTTCACCCCAATGATTGAGTCCAGCCAGTTTATTATTCAGTTTATGGTCCATTCATCCAACCCATACTTCCTTAGCTTGCTTGCAAGAATTTTGTGGCAGACCATATCTGTAGCCTTGCTAAAGTCTTTCCCTGCATCCATAGAGTCAGTCATCATAGAACATAATCAGGTTGGTCAGATATGACTTGCTGTTGGTGAATCCATGCTGCCTATTTCTAATCACCTTCTTCTCCTCTGAGTGCTTACATATGCACTCCTTGAAGACCTACTCCATGATCATTCCATTTTGAGAAACTGCAACAACAGCAATCCCAAAAGCAGCATGCTGCGGAAAGAGCAAAAAAGGTACTGGGACCACTCTTGCTAGAAAGCCTAGAATTAAATCTGGGAAAGCTGCAAATGATTAATAAGCTACAGCTTGAAGAACTGAGAAAGAAACTGAGTCTTCATTTCCCAATTTGAGGTCTCTCAGGAGGAGAGCAGAAACTAGCAGAGCACGTAGAGGCTGAATACCACAGCTGTGAGTGGCAAGAGGTGGAGGTGGTAGCTTTGGCTGAGGAGATGCAGAAGGAGAAAGGCGCATTAAACCAGAGGGTCTAATACCTATCTTCAGGCCAGAGTCCAGAAGTTCATGGAGAGATGCCAGAAAAGTAAGGCTCAGGCAGGAGTGGTTGGGTTGCTGAAGGCCCAGCTTCAAGAAGTAGAGAACAAGCTGAAGGAAAGCCAGTGAGAGCTTGCAGAGAAGAACCTCACTGTCTTAAAGATAAAGCTGCCTGATGCTCTGGGGAAGAGCACACAGTTTCCAGAGAAAGCCTTAGAAGAGCAGGTGGTGGACTGCAATCTGAGAAGGTTCCCCAGGAAAAAAATTGAAGACCCCAAAAGTGGGCAGTAAACATCACTGGCCACCCACAGCAGTGAAAATTCTGCAATGTGGAGAGTTTGTAGGGGTCATAGTGGAAACTTGCTGACTTGAGAAGAAGTGACCACCAGAGATGACTGACTGTACCCCATCCAACAACAGAGAACATGCAGTAAGACCAGCAGAACTGGAGCTAACAGAGAGGGAGCCAAGATGTGGCAGCAAGACAATGAGAACATTCCTGCTATAGGGAAGGCTGGCAGCCAGAGGACCACCATATTTGTGAAGAACCTCAACTTTGGGGTATGCTAGAGGAAGCTAAGACAGGTATTTTAAGTGGCATGGATGTGAAGTACACATCTGTCTGGCCGGATAAGGCTGGAAAGAACCATGGTATGGGTACAGTTACATTTGTCCACCCCAGAGATGCCACAAGTGTGGTTCATTGATGCTAGGGTTGGAAGGGACCTCAACAGATCATCGAGTCCAACCCTGTGCCTAGGCAGGAAAGAGCACCACCTCCCTTGGAAGCTCATCCCAAATTTTGGCCACCATTACCATGAAGAAGTTTTTCCTGATATCTACCCTAAAGCTGCGCTCTGTCAGTTTGTAACCATTGTTTCTTGTTACCCCAAGAGGTGCCCTGGTGAACTGAGCATCTCTGATCCCTTGCTGCGTCCCCCTAATGAATTTGTAGGTGGCTACAAGATCACCTCTCTCCCTTCTCTTGCAGAGGCTGAAGAGGTCCAGATCCCCCAGTCTCTTCTCATAGGGCTTGTTCTGTAAGCCCCTAACCATACGAGTGGCTCTCCTCAGGACCCTCTTGAGTCTATCAACATCTTTCTTGAAATACAGCAGCCAAAACTGGATACAGTACTCCAGCTATGGTCTGACCAATGCCTCACAGAGGGTAAGTATCACCTTGTTGGTTCTATTTGTCATACATCTGCTGATGCATGATAAAGTGCAGTTAGATTTGCTGATGATTTTGTCACACTACCAACTCATGTTCATTTTGGAGTCCGCTATGACTCCAAGATCCCTTTCTGCTTCTGTGCTACTGAGACAGTCACTTCCCAGCCAGTAGGTGTGCTCCCAAATCATGTGGATGATGATCATGAGAATGAAAAGCAAGACATGAAAACATTTTTTAAAAACTGACAAAAAGTCAATCAAAAATGGTAACTATGACAAGGCTTCCAGAGGATTACCACTACTGCACAACAAAGATATGGTGCTTATTTCAGATGAATGAACATGGAAACAAAAGGCACTAATTTCCCATCAAGTAGCCCCTAGATCCTATCGAGTAGTGACCGGAAGAACAGGTCTTAGGCAGGGACAGATGACACTTGCAGCTCATAAAGGGGAGAAAACAAGCATCATCATGACATTCACCAAAGGAAAGAGAGCTAACATCAAAGCAACAAGAAAAAACAGAGCTTGAAAATGAAACAGAAGTAGAGACATCTGAATGAGTAAAACAAACAAGAACTGAATGAATAAGGATTGAGAAGGCAGGAAAACTGAGGTCACTTAGAGCTAAAAGCCAATACAAAGACTAATAGAGACCTGTTAAAATGTGTTTTAACTATGGGTTGACTAAACTTCCAATGCTGGCTGTGAGAAGACGAAATGAGGGACATATGTACACAACACTTTAAAATGGGCTAAATGCTTTTGCACCACTTTAGGTTTTTGTGTTTGCATGGATCAGCGGTGTATTGCACAGTAATCCCAGCCACTGTAGCAAATTAGACGGCATAATGCACCTCAAATGTTCTGGGGAGGAGCAAATTAAAACTCCTCCAAGGAGTTTTAGTTTGCTGCCCTAGATCTGCGGAGTGAAGCACTGGGCTCGGTGCAGCTCAGGAGCTCTGCAGGAAGCCCTGCAGGCAGAGGGGCCGCAGCCCAGGAAGGCAGGCTCCACCCAAGAAAAAAAAAAAGCAGTGTGCCTGATCTTTTGTTTTGTTTTTGCCCTGCAGCCTGCCTGCCTGTCTGAGCTATGTAGGGACCCAGTGCCCCACAGAACCGCCCGACCGGGTGCCTATGGGCAGGTGCCACAGAGGGAAGCGCCAGCCCCACCGCAGCCCAGAGACCACTCTGGCTGCCCACAGCTCACCCTCCTTTCCCCGCCTCCAGAGAGGCAGGTAAGTGCATGGGTATGTGCATGACATGGGGGTTTACTTGGCCCTAAATTGAAGCCGTGCTTTTAAAAACCCACGGCTTCAATTTAGGGCCCCCATTTCATCCACATATGCCCCTTAATATTATATGGGGACGTGTTACTTGTAAAGGGGGTAGATGCATGGATACCTTTAAGACTGTTATGTGTAACTTGTTGCATTGGCCTGGGGATTGTAGGAGGGAACAGCAGAACTGAGGCAAGGTACTGCACGCTGAACAAACAAACTTTATCATTTTATAAGTTTAACTCCTTGGTCTTTTGAGAATAACACAGATACCAACATATACTGGGTACAAATGAAATGTTCATGACCCTCTGGAAGGAACATGAACATCTGACACCCCACATAAGTAAGAGCTATTGATCTAATCTCAATGTATGTCTCCTATATTCCTTGGCAACACTTTCTCTGGAGAAAACAAAGCAAAAGAAAGAAAACACATACCCACACTCACACCCTCCTATTCCCTGGTTTCCTCCTGCAGTGAACTCCCAGGCAAACTTTCTGATTGCTTCTCTTCAGTTCTCTGCTCCCTCTGTTAACAAGGGGCTGCCTTTTGTAAGGCTGTTTAGCCTGTGCATCCCTAGGCCTGCAAACAAGCCAGCCCTATTTGAAGCAAACCACTCCACACAGAGCTGTGAGCATAAATCCTATCAAGCACTTACTCCAAAACAGGCACAAGTCAAACACACAGAAGCCCAGAACTTCTGGTCTTCAGACCACTAGTTCCCAGAAAAGCCTCTCCAGTTCCTATCACTGAGTTGCTCTTCTCCTTCCCTCCATGCAGCTCCCTGGCAAACTGCTGAGACATTCAGTCTCAAACTTGTACTTGCATATGTAACTCCAGAAAACAAGGTGTGAATAATGTGGTGTAAAATAACTTTTTTGAGGCCTTGACACATAGTTTGTTTGGTTTACGTAAATGTCTGACAGTTGAGAATCTCTTCAGGTGTTTTTCAGTATTCTTAGGCTTCTATATATAACTATAGCATAAAAGGGCAGAGGCAGGCATTTTTATGAGGAGCAATATTTCTCAAATATTAGTGCAAGCAAAAACTTATTAATAGCAAACAGAGAGGATTCCAATTCCATTCTATTCAGAATTCTAAAGGATATTTTTGAGCAACATTTATCGTAGGATTAAACTAGGCCTACAACATATAGCAATAGCCATCAAAATCTTCCAATTGAAGGCAATCTTCCCAATAGCTGGTATAGAGATACTTTAACTTGCTGAGTTCATTGACCTCACACTTTCTATTTCTTTTTTGTTTGTTTGTTTTATCTTTGTGAATGTCTAATTGGCTTAATCTTCTTATCCACACCCAACTCTGAACACGTCAAACCCTGCTATTGAAAACTTTCCAGCTTTTTGCAGTTTAAAATAACACAAATTGGGATGGCCTTTTCCCCGCCTATCCACAAAAGGAAACCATTATTTGTGCTGGATTGGAGTGCTAAGTTTGGAAAAGGTGGTTGTCAGATGTAATTGCTGTGCATTGTTTACATAAAAATATCAGTAGTATGAATGGTATCTTGTCCTGCTGAAGTCATGGTAGACTCTGAAATGAAATATGCATTCATAACTGTCTTATCCAATATTACTGGAATGCTAGGTGGCATAGTGTGTGTTCATCTCAGCATATGAAAATTTCATTTTCTGTTAAAAAATTTTACACCACCCAGTTAGATTTAGCATTATAACTGGGGAGTACTAAAGCACGGTGCCAAAAGGAAGTTCAAAGCATGGTGCCATAGGAACATCACCATATGGTGATGTGTAGATGCACCCTAACTATCCAATTGTTGCACAAACAGCGGTTCGTTCCCTGGAGGTGCGCGGAGATCACAGAGACACAGATATCAGTCGGCACTTAAGGGTCTATTTGCTTGCAAGCAAAGGTCAGAGCAGAGCTAGATGCTCAAATCAACTCTGACCCTTGACTGTGTTTGCAAATGGC
>NW_017728918.1:97206971-97216709 GCF_001723895.1 Crocodylus porosus | reverse complement strand
GTAAATATGCAACAGCTAATTAAGCATGCTCAATACCACAAGAGTTCATCAACAGTTCATTCCCCAAGGCTATGCAGTTAAATTCCAGTTTCTGTAATCAGCATGTAAAAGAGTAAGGAGGATGAAAGAGGAACCTTGGGCAGTGTTCTTTTCTTATCAAAAGCAAGATGCAAGCTGTGCAATTCTAACACTATCACCAGAACCCTGATACTTTCCCTTCTCCCTCCTTTTGGAAGTACTAAAGCACAGCACAGTACAGGTAGTTACTGCACCGTGCATGCAGCGCACAGTTAGATTTAGCACTATAACCGGGGAGTGCGCCACTATCGCAATGTAACTGGCAATTATGTGTAGACCTGTGTGATCACTACCTTGCCATAGCATGCCATAGGGCAAGATGTGGATGCGCCCTTAGGGACGTAAGTGAGATGAAACTAACAGGGTTCTAAAGAAATACCACTGCAATCCAAATAATTTAATGGAGTAGTGAATCTTTTCTACAGTTTTAAAAACTTTTCTATAGAATTCTATAGCAGGGGTATGACTTTCTTTCCTGATAAATTTCTTTAGACCATGGTATAAAGTCAAACCAGGCCTGACCCAAGGTAGCCGCTTGCATCAATTTTGTGAAGTTATGAGGGCAAACCCAGCTCAGAGGTAACTGTGACTGGACCTAGAGGACTGCTGACAATCTCAATTTGCAATGCTGCTATTTAAAAGTCTGCTTTCTATTATTATCATATTCCTGAAAAATAGTTCTTAATATGGTGCTTACTTCTTAGCATACTCAGCCCCATGCTAGTACTTCTGAACAGAAAGTTAAATGAAGGTTTTAGTACATGTGTGATATTTGTCCTACCTCTTACATCTACACTAAAGGAATCTAGTATTGTGTTAATGTAATTCCTAATGACGCACCTAAACACTAAAGTAGATTTAGGGAGAAACTTGATTTTGAACAGTTTTCCTCAAAATTATTTTTCTTGTAAATTCGAGGAGAAACTACTCCTTTCTTGTTCCAAATTATCTACTGAGATCCGCTGGGATGTTAGTCTTATACAGCTGTTAATCTATGTTAGTCTAGCAGCTGTTCATCAGATAGATTATTTTGCTCATGTGGAAAATGTTTGGGATATTTATGATTATTGACCTTTTTCAGCTTCTGAGCATGTGTGTATGTCCTTAATACAGGGTATATGTTATGGTTTGCAACCAAGATTTTATCAGTATGAATCATACCAAAGAAAGGATGGTGATGCGTTGTCTGAAGAAAAGGATTGAAATGAAAGCCAAGTAATTTTAAAAATCAAAGCAAATTTCAAGAATAACCTAGCATGTCAATAATTGTAATTGACATACAAATAATTGTGATTACTTGGAAATCCAATATCAGAGTCTATTCCGTGGCTAGAAGTCAGGAATTTCCTCTTCTCAGCATTGTAAAACACCCCATAAAGCTGATGGTAATGCAATGCACTGGATTTCAAAATATATATTTTTATTAAGATAAACTGTTACTGGTCCAGAAAAATCTCTTGCCTGAACTGGGCCTCAAGCAGGTGTCATTCCATGTGTGTGTTGGATGTGGGGAAAACACACTAAGGTGGGACTGGGGCTAAACTCACTTTTGGAGGCACACATAGAAATCTTTTTCTCATATGTTGATTTTTTTCTTAAGGTAACTGTTTTAAACTAATCAGACCTTTGGAATATTAGGCTGGGTCTCAGGGGCCGAGACTACATGAATAGCAGACTTTACAGTTTTTACTGAGCAGTCATTTAGTACTTGCTTAACCAAGCACTAAATGACTGAGCAGTAACTGGCATTACTACACAATACCCACATAGTTATTTTTAGATGCTACTGTGAAGGAGCAATGAGCTATTGCTTCATAGCTTGTTACTACAGCAATGTAGCATCTCTGGGCACAAACCATGATGGTGACGCTACTATACTGTAGTAATGAGCTGCAATGTATTAGCTTGTTGTTACTGCACCATAGCATCTCCTATAGATGCGCCCAGGGAGTTGCATTCAGAAAACAGAGGGCAGATGAAATTGTAAAGAGGGAGTGACACCTGCCTATCTATGTTATTTCATGGCCACAACAATCTATTTAATAGAATATAATTTAGTAAAATCTATATAATAGATTCATAGATTTTAACAATATAGGAGATAACTAGCATGATCATCTAGCATGACTTATGCACAATGCATGCCACAGAATTTCCTTCAATATTTCCTTCAAGGGATGGATTTTTTCTTTACTGCATAAATAAATACTCTTGAGCCTAATTTAAATACACATTCGTAGAGTGTTAGTTATAGCCATGGTGGTCTAAGGACATAGGCAGACAAGGCTCTTTGGGTAAATGTGATCTCTTTTATTAGACCAACTAAATAGTTAAATAAATTGTTCTTTACAAACTTTTGGGCACAAACACCCTGTTTGAGGCATAGGGAGAGCCTTCTGGTGTTTGTGCATTCTCCTGAATAGAATAGAAGCTTAAGCCAATATTTAAAATGTAGGCCTATAAAAATGCAAATACATGGTAGGGAAGATCAGAGGGGCTGGGAGTTAATAGGTGCGAGACAGGTAGGTGGAGGGGAGGGGGATGTTGCCTGGTAATAGAAAGTGGCTGGTAAAATAGAGACAGGTTACCTGGGTTTATCATATGGCAGGCAGGTTATAGTGTGCCCTAAATCCAATGTTTATATTTAGTCCATGATTTTTGTATCCAGTAGATTTATGAAGTGAAGTTCATAGGCTTGTTCATGAAAGGTATTTTGTAAATTCTTAAAACTGCCTTTCTTAGAACTACCATTTTTGCAGAAAGGGAGGAAAGGAAGGGCTTTATAAATGTGTCAAGTGGCTCACAGTTTATAAATTTGAAAAATATAATGACTGCTCAAACTTCACCATACTACACATAGATGAGTGAAATATGGAAACTCAGGCAACTTCTTCTGTCACTGTTTCCAGTTCCCTTCTCTTTAATTTGTGTGATAGTGTAATGACCTAAGGCAGGGTCAGCATAATTCAGTCTGACAAACCATTTAAGATACTGTTAGCAAAATGGAGGTACCTCTTATTCCAGTTATAGACAGCATTGAAAAAATCCCAGTACCAGTGTTCTGAAGCTAGAGAGCATATGGGTTTTTTTTGATCCTTCCTACCATTTAAAGCAGAAAAGTGATGCTCTGCTTCTGTTGCTGTGTTCAGAAATTCACATTCTCTCTCTGATTTGTATTGCTGTGATTGAGGGGTCTGTCAAACCAAGAGCTTGTGTCATTCTGAGAAATCTGTCTTTTTAAGACAAGTTTCTATACTCTAGCACAGGGGTAGGCAACCCTCAGCACAGATGCCATAGGCATTTTCCTTGGCATGTGCACCTCAGGACAAAGAACAGGGAGGGGGCTAGGGTTGTGTTGCCACAGCAAGGTTTGGGCCCCTCATGGCTCCCCCACTGCCTACCCCTGGCACGCCAACATCTTACAAGTTGAGGATGTGGGTGTTTTTGGCACTCTGCCCAAAAACATTACAGACCTCTTCTTTAGCAAGACTGAGGAATAATAATTAAAAGCATTAAGTATTTCATATTAAGAAAAGATCTGGCCTTTTCCCTGCCCTGTTCTTATTTATTATTTATAGCCGAGTGGAGCATATAGGCCTCAGTCTTACTGTCCCAAGTACTGTACACAAACAGTACCTGCTCCAAAAAACTTGTCATTTTACTAGACAAGACCAGACAGAGAAAGGTGAACTATTATCATCACTTAACAAAGTGGGGGGCTCTGAGGAGGTTAGGTGATTTGGCCAACATTATATAGGAAGATTATAGAAGCATTGGGAATTGAACCTGAAACACTTGAGTTCTACCTTGGTACCACTTTTTCACATGATAACAAGACTAAAAGAACCATTCTTAAAATTTTAATGATGCTTCTTCCTCAGAATTTTCTTTCCTGTGTGACACACTTGACCCTACTTGTTCCAGCTCCTCTTCTAATAATCTTTCTTCTCTATTCAAGAAGTCCTGAATCTGGGTTCCTGCTACTAGAGTTATTTCTGTTTCTTTCTTTTTCTTTTATTTCAGTTGACCCTCTTATGTAAAATGTATAAACAGCCCTGGCAGCAGAGAACAGAATCAAGATATCTCAATTTCCTGAGGAGTGTGCCCTTATCCTGGGACTAGGGAGTAACGACCCTTCTTGCTTGCTCTTTTTCCTAGACTATTCATAGATTTAATAGATTTAAAAGACATTAGGGCTGGAAGGGACCTTGGAAGATCATTGAGTCCAGCCCCCGGCCCCAGGAGCAGGAAGTCAGTTAGGGTAAAAGGATCCCAGCAAGATAAGCATCCAAACACTTCTTATAAGAGTCCAGAGTAGATACTTGCACCACCTCAGGAGGGAGTCTATTCCAGACCTTGGGAGCTTGGACAGTAAAGAAGTTTTTCCTTATGTCCAGCCTAAAACGGGCTTGGAGGAGTTTATGACCATTAGACCTTGTCATCCCTTGGGGTGCTCTGGTGGACAAGCATTCTCCAAGATCCTGATTCACACCCCTGACATACTTACAGGCAGCCACCAGGTCCTGCCTGAGCCTGTGCTTTTCCAGGCTGAAGAGTCCCATGGCTCTCAGGCTGTCTTCATAAGGCCTGTTCTCTTGCCCTCTGATCATGTACATGGCTCTCCTCTGGACTCTCTCGAGCTTCTGTACATCCTTCTTGAATTGTGGAGCCCAGAATTGTATGCAGTACTCCAGCTGCGGCCTCACCGAGGCCGAGTCCAGTGGGAGGATGACATCCTGTTTTATAGCTTATGGCCTAGTTATAGAACTGGAGGTGAAAGATGCAAGTATGAGTTCCCTCAGGTTTTGGGAATTCTGTAACCCTATAGCGGACTTCTTGAAAAATTGCTCTAACCATTAGAGTATTGTCTAAAAGGCGGGCGGCAGCACCACTGGCTGTTCTTTTGAGCTAAAATTAATTATGTCAATGTGCTTTTGTTGTGCTTAGATTACATCTGATGGAATGAGTCCATCAGAAGACTGAGGTATTTTCCTAGTGCAAATGTTATCTCAATGCAGCTTAGTCAGAAGTTAGGCACCTAAGTGATTGAACTAAACCATGCTCAGAAGCTTAAGTTTAGCTTCTAGGGTGACGTGATATTCTTTTTTGGTAAATTACATGGCCACATTTTTGGCCATCTGCAGAGCATTTTTGGTACTTATATATTTTTATGGCTATAAGAATTCAATTCCTAGAAACCTATGACCAACCATTTCCAGTCCAGGCTGACAATAACAGAATGAGAGATGGAGCAAGTTCTCTCATATTTTCTCTGTGCAGATCAGGAGGAAGGATGCTCACTTGGGAAATCAGAGGGCCTGACTGGTGTATCCTCATCATCCAAAGTGGGTTTCAGCCTGAATTTATCTGAATTTTCAATGTTCTAACTGCCACACAGGATCAACCATTGCTCTGTCATTTTACCTAGACTCCTTTTGATGCTAATAGCTATGAAAAGGAAGTCTGTGGTAGATGTGGGACAGGAGGAAGGGAGCCAGCCAGAGAAACGTGGCTTGCTTTCTGCCTCACAGTATTTGCTGCCTCCATTTTTGGGCATCTAAGGTCACTGTGCATCCACAAGGGGTGTGTGTATATTCTGTTTCTTCTATTATATAATTGTGCATCATGTAGGAATAGAATTCCTCTGAGTGTTCCAAAGATCCCATGTACTCAGTCAAAACATATAGCCACTTAGGGGAGATTACACATTAAAATTAAATCATCTTAAGAAAACTTAAAACTTGAATGATCATGCATTAAGACTTATTAACAAGTGTTAGGCACTCTTTAGGCATCCTAAGGTTATGCCATCTCCCACAAGGATTATCTCTGAGATCTGCTATCTAATTCAAGTTAACTTCTGGGTGTTCACCAGAGATAAAACTAACAATTTGCAATCATCAAGTATCCCAGGAGGCACTAATCCCATGTGATGTAGCCATCATCCAGAACTCTATGGACCTGGACTGACAAACTGGAAAAAAAAAAGCAACTGGTGAGTGGGGATCGGATTAACGGAGAGAGAGGGAAAAGGCATGAAGCAGGTATGGAAGTCAGAAAGAGGAGGTTAGAGGGGGTGAGCTTAGAGAGAAGGGGAGAGTAGGTAGGTGGGGAGATGTCAGGCTGCTGCCCTCTCTATCCCCCACATTGCCCCCCACACCCAAAGCTTCCCCTTCTATGCCCAGATCACTCCCCTGCCCCACAATTTCCCCTCCTGGGTCACTGCCCTTCCTGCCATGCTAATCACCCTGATTGTAGCAGAGGTGTCAGTGGGGGGTTCCCTTCTCCCTGTGGTCCCTGCAGGCCACACCACCCCAGAACACCCAGATCCAACCCTTGCCAAGCCCTGAAGCTAAAGGGGAGTCAGGGGAAAGTAATTGCCAGGTAGCTGTGGGGCCTGGTGGGACCCAGATCAAGGTTCACAAAGGTAGCATTTGCTGTAGGGAGCCTGGGAGCATGTAGGGGTGAGGAATCCCCTCCATACTGCTGCTGGTGCTGCTGCTGCTGCTGCTGCCGTTGCTGCCACAAATGTAGGGGTGAGGAATCCCCTCCATACTGCTGCTGGTGCTGCTGCTGCTGCTGCTGCCGTTGCTGCCACAAATGTAGGGGTGAGGAATCCCCTCCATGCTGCTGCTGCTGCTGCCACAAATGGGCTGTCTGGAGTGGTAGGTGTCTAGTGATCTGGGCTGGAGGGGCCATTTGAGGGGTGGAGGGTGAAGAGATCAATTGTGGGGTGGAGGGGGTTACAGGGACTGATGTGGGACAGCAGGGTGTTTTTGGGAGGCAGCAGAGAGAGCAATCCAACTGGCACAAGGGGCCCTTCTCCATCCTCCTCCCTGGCCTAAACTGTGACCAGAAAGCCAGGGCATCAGAGAGCAGGGCAGGCATGGAACAGACTTGCAGCCCCTAGCTGTGTTCCTGCTCACCTGTCATCTAGTGGCAGGTTTGAGCAGTGTACATTAGAGAGGGCATTAACCCTGAACATGTGACTGATTAATAGCACTAGATAACCTTAACACCGACTAACATTCCTTAGAATTAACACGTGCTATCTCTAACTTGTAATTTCATCCTTAGATGACCAAGAAAGTAGAGATTGGGAAAGGGTGCCAAAAGCATTGATAATCCGGACTAGCAATCTTTTAAGGACTTGCTTATTAAGAAACTTACTAAAGCCTCTTACATTGAAGCCTCACATTGATTTCATTGGGTCTTGATTCTGTCCCTTTCTGTGTTCCCTTATTTATACCTATGCAAAGTCATTCTTTTAATTGGAAATAGTGCTATTAAAACTCTTCATAACTGACAGCTGTTCTGAAATGGTACCTGGAATCATGTCCTCTCTCTCTAGGATAGTCCTGATTGCCATAGTCCTGACTGGTTTTGACTTGTAGCAACTCCAGTTGTCCTGTTCCCTTTCTGATCCATAATATCTGTCTGGTGTAAAAGGAAAACATTCACGATCATGCTGTGAACACTGGGAGAAAGAAGGTGTTTCATAGAATATCCTTGAGATTTGCCCTCAGAGAAAGCTCATTAAAAGCCTGTTAGAGGGTTCTCTGAAAGGGCAGCTGCCAAGATGTATTGTTAGGGAATCAACTGCCCACATATCTTCTGAGATTCTGTCCAAGACCTTTAATTTATTTGCAGATAAACAAAATGCTCTTTATTGTCTTTCATGCAGTTTTGACAGATGGCTCTTAGCATTCAGTCCAGATGTAAAAAGACAGAGATAAATGAATCTGTTCTTTTTAATTCACACACACACTTGTGACTTTTATCTCTACCTGAAAAACTCCTTAGGCTGCCTATCTGTTTCTTTTCCCTCTGTTAGATAGATTTTGTTCTATCCAGATAATGCACTTTATTGTACCTCTTAACAGAAGATCTTCCCCCTGGAATATGAAATTTGCAGAGCATGAATCATATATATAATTAATAACTGATTTAAAAGTAAAATAATATTTAATTATAAATCTTTCTGCATTTTTTAGCTCAGTAAAATGTAGTATTTAAAAAAGAAAGGAAAAAACCCACCTGTCCACTTGGTTTATAAAGATAGAATTATCTTTTTTAATTCCAAAAGGCAATGGCTAGATAAGGTGCACTGACATATATTAAACTTACCTGTTAGGAAAAGAGGGGCAGAAGGGGAGACTAAGGAGACATTTTCAATAAAGAACTTCCATTCCTCTGTTAAACATCTTGGTGGGATTCCTATGCTGAAGAGCACAGATAATATCTAGAACATGGACACATCTACATGTGCACTTTAATGTGCATTGTCCTAAATTACTGCACGTTAAAGCATTGTGTAAAAAAATGCAAATACACTAATGGGCAGTAAAATATGCTACTGCACATTAAGTGGCACTAAAAAAGCATGAGCTTTTGCTACTGCACATTAGGGCAGCTTAATGAGCATTTATTTAGTGCCTCAGATTGGAGGGTGTCCGTACATGAGCATGGAGGCTACTCCAATGCTCTCAATTAATTGACTCTGCTGGAGTGTGACAATTACTGTGCTCCAGCAGCCTCTTGGATCTCGTGAATTGGTGTCCCTGGACTTCAAAATGGTGGTGGGAGTGCTTGAATGATTTCTGTCAGAGCCACTCTAATTAATGTACCACCTTCTCTCCACCACCCCTTCCCCCAAAATCCCTGGAGCATGTGCAAAAGTGCCTGGAGGTACTAAATTTAATGCATATTAGGAAAAGCATATGAATACATGTGCAGATGTGGCCAGTAAAGGTGGGAAGAGTTGGATATCATATTCACTTTTCACAAACTTCTCTTTGCCACAGGCAATGCTTCCTTCCTTAGCATTATGTATTATAGCACATTTTCAAGAACTACAGAGGAAGTGGAAGGTAAGTAAAAACATAATAGTCAAAGTGGTAAATCTGTGCTTTGTTGCAAGGGTATATGTATGTTATTGTATACAAAAATATGGAGGAAACCAGGCTGTCTGAATCTCTTATGGAGGAAGAATCAACAAATGAAACAATGTGGGCGCATCTACACGAAACACTATGTTGCTATAGCAATGTGCTACGGTGATATAGCATTGGTGGGTACAAACCATGACACTACAGCTACTTTGCCATAGCAATGCACTCCCTCATTATAGCACATAGCAGCTAAAAAATAACTGTGTGCCACCAGCATGTTGCAGTGCAGGCTGTTACTGCACCATCACTTAGTACTTCTTTTTGTAGAAGTACTAAATGATGGTGCAGCAACAAAGGTGCTGTAGGGCCATGTGTAGCTGTGCCTTGTATGTTAGAAGCCCTGTAAGAAATATTCTGTTTGTCTGTCTTAAGCTTTTTGTGATGATACCTTATAAAACCAAGGAAATATACATTGGTTAACCTATGGTTGAAGGTGGAGGAACAAGGGGAGACCATGAGTCTTTGCAGTTTAATGGAAGCCCATGAGTCTTTGCAAACAAACTTCTGTGAATCTGTGAATGTGAGGAAGAGACAGTTCAAAGGGGGCTGAGGCCTAGGGCTTAAGCTGTTGGAGTCAACCCAGGAGGTTACTTATTTGGCATTAAAACATTTAACCCTGGATAGCACTTAAGTAATGACTCATATGTATCATAGAATCATAGAATCATAGAAGTAGGGTCGGAAGGGACCTTGTAGATCTTCAAGTCCG
>NW_017728918.1:97185641-97206960 GCF_001723895.1 Crocodylus porosus | reverse complement strand
TTGGTGAGCCAGGGGGGCTTTCAGGCACTCTTGCTCCCCTTGCTTCTTGTTGGGATGGACTCCCCTTGGGCCCTGAGTATCGTTTCCTTAAGGAACAACCACTCATCCTGGACACTGAGTTCCCCTGCCCTCAAGGACCCCAGCACCTCACCCACTAGTCTCCTTAACTTGTTGAAGTTGGCCTTCCTAAAATCTAGGGCTACCGTCTTGCTGCAGGCCCTTGACACCCTGTGCTGGATGGTGAATTCCAGCAAGCGATGATTGCTATCGCTCAGGTGGTCAAGAACCTGGAGGCCCCTTACCAGGTCATCGCCTGTGGCCAGGATCAGGTCCAACAGGGCGTTTCCTCTGGTGGGACTGTGCACCTCCTGGATTAAGTGGAGGTCCTGTATCTCAGCTAGGAACCTCCTGGAACTGTCCATCCTGGCTGACTGTTCCTCCCAGCAGATGTCCAGGTAATTAAAATCACCCATGACAACTACATCCCTTGCCTTAAGTGCCTCTGCAAGTTGGCCAAAAAATTCCCAGTACAGCTCCTCCCCTTGGTAGGGTGGTCTGTAGTAGGCCCCCACCGTCAAATCGCTCTCCCCTAAATGTAGTTTAGCATTAAAGTGAAAGTGAACAGAGTTGCAGCCTTCCATTTTAAATGCCATGTCTTTGTGTTTCATTCCCCCACATCTCAATCAAAAAGCATCTATACCAGATGTGCTGCATAGAATTTGCTGTCTAGTGTGGAGTATTAATATAAAAATGAAGCTTTGAAGAAAGATGATCATTTCTGCCTTCCGGTAAACTTGTGAAAATGCAATGAAATCTAGTATTCTGTAAATGGCCAGCACTTGGATGTATTTTCTGGTATTAACATTCTAAGAGATTGGAGATGTTATCCTCGAAGATATTCTAAATCCAAACTGCTATTTTCTGGAGCTGTTACATAGTTCATACTCCCCAGTTCTGTTACTCTCTCTTCATTTGCTCCCTATGTTGTGAAGTCAGGCTTCAAAGGTATACTGCCTGTTTTCAAGCACACTCCTGTGATGTGATACACAATGAAATAATAGTGCTTTTATAATTTGTTTTGATACTATATTCTACAACTGGACCACTATTGACTACTGTCATCTGATACCTTAATTTACATGTTACATTATTAATAAAGTGCAATAATTATGGAGGCTTTTTCTTTGTGGAAAAAAGACCAAGGAATTATATTTCAAAACTCTACATCTCTCATGGCTTTTCATAGTCTTTTAGAAAGAACAATGAGGTGGACATTTGCATTGGTTTCCAAATCTGTAAAATGGTGATAATTATATTGACCTCCTTTATAAAATACTGAAAATTGAGATGTCCTGATGAAAAATACTAGGCAAGAGATAAGTCTTGTGCCCTGCAGTTTAGTCATCTTGTATACAGTACATCAACTTTGGCATAATATGTTTGCACATAACAGTTAAGTTCACTTTTGCTGACATAAAACATATCATGAAGATCAAAGTGGTAGTTGTCATCTGAGCTTCTAGATATTCCTCAACTAATTCTCACCCCTTTTTAGTGCAAGTCTAGTGCTAAGAGAGCACACACACAAACAAGGGAAGTGCCTTGTGGAACTGTAAAGAGAATGGGCCAAGTTCTGTATTGTTCTGTATTTTCTTCACTGCCTTTGGCACAGGAATAGGGTTTCAAGCTTTCAAACAAATTGTGAAAGGCAGGAGCAGACCATACTATATTGACCTTTTCAATGTTCTTCTTCAGCTTAATTGATTTCTCACCACTTGTGGCTTCAGCTACTGGGCTGTGTGAAGGGGTACAGAATGCCAGCTAGTCAAAATTATCAGAACTTGAAAAGGTTAAATCACTCTGGCATATTTCATGACTGTCTATAACAGACACCATTAGGCATAGCAGTTTTTTCTTTGCACCAATACCGTAGACAGCTAAAAGAAATGAAGCTATTCTTGTGAATATGCATAGCTGTAATGAGAACAGAAAACAGTACAGGCACTTAACCTTCTATTGTTCTAATTTGAAGATGATACTCTTGTGGTCCTCCTTAGGTGACGCATCTGAACGAGAAAGCAAAATTTATATAATTTTTTATTTTTCTGAAGTCTTGTATTTTTATGAGCCTGTGATATAATTTGATGCTTCTCTGGGTTTGATTTACAAAATGTAGATGCTAGTTCTCATTCATTCGTTCACAGCCAAAATCAAAACATAATTGTGTGTAGAAAGAAAATAAGTGGATGACATTGTTGTTATTGGAAATAATTGGTGTATCTTTTCCCGCTATATTGCTTTTTCCCATAGCGTGCATACATTCCTTCTTGTGCAACATATTCTGTATTCAACATTTGGAGTAAGCTTTTTTTGAGGAAAAAAGGGAAAAGGTTTTTAAGAAAAGTAACTAAAAAAGGTTGTTTATGCCCACAAGAGGATATGGCTTTTCATACCAAATCTAAGTAAATTAGTAGCTGTCTGTCTGTTGTTAACAAAGGTTTGAGGCAGGTGTGTAACTTAATTATTTTAATATGTGTGACAGGCTGGCTGGCAGTGACTTGGCCCAGGGGTTTTGAAAGGGTAAAAGATGATTGAAGGGCTTGGGATTCCCTTTCCTCACCAATCTGGTAATGATTTGGCCCAGGGGTTTTGAAGGGGTAAAAGATGATTGGAGGACTTGGGATTCCCTTTCTGCACCAATCAGGCCCCAGAGACTCACCGCTCCCCTCCCCCCCGTGTCCCCAATTGGCCCTTTGTGTCACTTGGAGGGGGATAAAGGGCATCATGGGCTGACTCAGGAGAGACCAGTGAGGGACAACAAAAAAGGAGCTTCACAGAGCTGAGCCAGTGGGGCAGGAGCAATGCCCCAGAAGAACCTGAAAGAGCAGGACCTGCAGGCAGCAGTGGGACCCTCAGCAGCGCGGCATGCGGCCGGCAGGAGAGGCTCTCCACTGGGCTCCAGGATTCCCTATGAGAGGCTGCAGCCAGCAGGAGAGGCTCCCCTCCGCTCCAGCAAGGTCTAAGCAGCGATCTGAGAGGTTCCCAGCTCTGCTTCCAGCCCCTCCAATCAGAGACCAGGCAGCTTGACATAAGGCCGGGGCTCCAGGAAGGTCAAGACCCCTAGCAGGCTGGAGCAGTGGTGGTTGTGTAGTAGTATTCCTGTCTACCACATGGGAGATCTGGGTTTAAATCCTAGCTGAGGTGACTTGGGTTGAGTGAGCTAACAAGAAGCAAACTTTCTTGCAATGGAAAGGGGCCATTGTGTTTTCTCCCCTTTCTCCCCCTCCAGGTATCAAGGCCCTATATGTCCTTGTCATTTGACATTTTGCATTTTGTGCCTTTTTTATATTTCACCAACCCATATTGTTTGTTCTGCTGTTTGTGTTTATATTTTGTTAACCCTGTTTTTTTGTCAATGATTGTAAATGTCTAACCTCTGTTGAATCCTGCCCCCTTGGGGCATTGTAGTGTCCACTATACCCTCTGATTTATGCCTGTTATGTTCTCGGTATTAAAAGGTAAAGTATTAAAAGGTATTAATGGTTGAGTCTCCATTGGTGGTCTGGCTCTGCTCTATAGGGGGAGGAGACTCCCTACACCTCCCATAGTGCTTGTGCACCTGCTTTGATCCCTTCAGTTGGAAAGGGGGTACCTCTTGGAGTACCCTCCGGGTTACATATGTTTAATCCCTGACATGGAGTGTGGCTTGATGTAACTGGGAGCAGATACACAATGGCATGACCCTTTCTAAAATACCAATTTTTTTATACTTTTCCCATCAAATAAAATTACAGATAAAACAACTCACTTCCCCATGTTGTTTAAAATGATGAATTCCTCCAACATGTTGACATCTAATAACTGAAAGAATATTCACTGTAATTGCTGGCTTGACCAGGCTTGACCAAACACTACCTCCTGTGAATAAACTACTATAAATTACTATATAAGAGCAAGAAAGGCACTTTGTGCTGTCTAACAGTGTGATGAACAGGGTAGCAACTTTGGGTGGAGTACAGAAAACACATAGTAGGCAAGGCTGTACTGGTGTGACAGCTAGGATAGCTGAATCAGTGTGGACCAGCAAAGTATTTGTGACAACATGGGCACATCTACACAAGATGTTTACTGAGGAGTTGCCTAATTAACTCCACATTAAAGTCTTTGCATCTACATGCATGGACCTATTAGGTTGCAGTAAGCTAATAAACACTGCTGTAGGTTAGTACTTGTAAATACAAGTACTATCCTGCAGTGGTGTTCTTGAGTGCAGTGCAACAAAGTGTAGACACTCATGGTGCTGGCTGGGTCACAAGAGTGCCTTAGTGCAGGGGCTGCCTGTCAGTTAGCCCCATAATGTAGCACCCTCATGCCCCAGTCAGCCCCTCTGCTGTACGCTGAATTGGGCTGAAGCAGCCTTGGTCTGGTAGGGTGACCCCTACCCCGGGTCCCCTGGCAGCCAGTGCTGTGCTATCCCAGCTCAATGTGCTGTGCTCCCAGGCATATGTAGAAACACGGTTCCTGGGAGCAATAAACTCAGGTGCATAGTAAGCGAGAGTTTATTGCACTGCAGTCATTTCACATGTAGATGCTTCCAATTTCATGCAACTTACTTCTGACTTCTGGCCCAAAGTAAAGCAGGAATCAGACTGTGATATTTAGTGTAATTTAGCCACTTCTGGTGATAGTCTGACTTCCGTCAAATTTAATAGTGGTCAGATCAGGTCCTAAATGTATATAGATTTGGGTCAATATTCTAGTAATCCAAGTTTGAAAAAGTTTCCCATGTACTACACAAAAGCTAAATCAGAATACAGTACAAGTTGTCCTGATGTAATAGAATATATAGACCAAACAAACTGGGAGGTTTGTTTGACACTTCATTTGAAACTTTTGTGCAAAACACATGAATTAAATACAAAATTGGTTTGTGGACACATGTCAAAATGCCTATAGTTCAACCTTATTCTATTCTGAACAAAGTTCCATTAGTGGAATAGCACTTTGTGAAGAGATTGTGATTGGATTTCGTGCCATTTGTGCGGTCAGTGTGAATTTTGGCATCACTAGTGTCTACCAAATTAATTTCATTCTAAGCCAATCTTGCATACAAAGTAAGGATCAGGGTGTTGTAACTTGATTACAGTTCATTTAGGATGCATTATGTTTCTTATTTTTTTGCAATAACTATATGAATGGAAGGAAATGATTTGTGTTAGAGTTATATAAGAATGGCAGTAAGTTTTTGATATCTTTACAAGAGTGAGTATGGAAGGTGTTCATGGAATAGTATGAGGATTCTGACTAAGAAAGAAGAAATTATCTTACCATAAGTGAATTGAGAAATACACCATTCATTGCTTGTGCTTGCTTGTGATAATCTCTTTTAGTTCAAGGAGCCACCAGGTGCCTGAACCTAGAGGTGAGAAACACCCTCCATTCTGATTAACTTCATTGCCAATGGAAGGAGCTCAGGACCTTGCAAGATCAGGCTTTAAATAAGGACATAAATCTTACTTGTAAGATAGTAGAAACAAGTGAATCCTTTCTTTACTTTCTTTGTGACCTTACTGCAGAGGATAGCATCTGTATTAGGGCCTGCATGCTTGTCTGTCTTCACTCAAATGAGCAGAGAGAGGTAGTTAGATGTATTAGTCTGAAATCAGGCAGAAGACAGGATAATTATGTATCTTATAGACTAATTAAATAAGATATAGATAGAAAATGATCTGTTCTGAACTCAAGCTCACTCCATCCTAGAAGGAGTACCTTCATTTGAGGCAATGGCAGAATAGAAGCAAATTATCAGAGATAAAGAACTGGAACAGCATAGTTCATCGGTATTCAAAGTCTGGCCTGTGGGTAAGCCAGGCCACTTAGCCCCCTGGCCTCCCCAGGAAGCTGAGTATTTGGTAGCAGGGGAGCAGCATCAGTATTAACTGCTGTGGCTTGGGGAGCCCTATAGCAATTACCACTGTCACTGCTCCCCCAACCACTAAATTTTAGCACCCATGAGAAGCCTCATGGACCACATGACATGGCCCGGCATGCTAGATTGGGCCAACACATGGGACTGAGTCAGTCCAAGTGTGTGTCCCCCAGCTCCTGGGTTTGGTTTGTGTGCCACATCTAGCCCACAGATCTCTGTGTCCCCAATTCATCTGGCCTAAACACCAGAAAGGTTGGGCACCACTTTTATAGCAGGGTAGTGATGCTGTAAAGCAGGTCTCACATCAACCAGCTGTCAGAAAAAGCATTATTTTGCATAATAAAATCATCAGCGGCAGTGGCAGTGATCACTCATTGTCATAGATTTAATAGATTTCATAGACATTATGGCTGGAAGGGACCTTGAAAGATCATCGAGTCCAGCCCCCTGCCCAAAGGGCAGGAAGTCAGCAGGGGTCATAGGATCCCAGCAAGATAAGCATCCAATTTACTCTTGAAGGTGTTCAATGTAGGTGCTTGAACCACCTCCGATGGCAGACTGTTCCAGACCTTGGGGGCTTGGACAGTAAAGAAATTCTTCCTTATGTCCAGCCTGAAACGGTCTCGCAGGAGTTTATGACCATTCAACCTCATCGTCCCTTGGGGCGCTCTGGTGAACAAATGTTCCCTCAGATCCTGATGGTCACCCCTGATAAACTTATAGGTGGCCATCAGATGACCCGTGAGCCTGAGCTTTTCCAGGCTAAAGAGCCCCATGGCTCTCAGCCTGTTGTCATGAGATTTGTTTTCCTGACCTCTGATCATGCACATGGCTCTTCTCTGGACTCTCTCAAGCTTCTCCACATCCTTTTTGAATTATGAAGCCCAAAACTGGATGCAATACTCCAGCTGCGGCCTCACCAAGGCTTAGTACCAGGGGAGAATGACGTCCTGGGATTTGCTTGAGAAGCATCTATGGATGCAAGCCAGCATTTTGGTCGCTTTACTAGCCACAGCATCACATTGAAGACTCATGTTCATCTTATGTTCAATGATGACCCCCAAGTCTCTTTCTTCTGTAGTGCTAGCCAGTGTAGCACTGCCAAGCCTATAAGAATGCTGCAGATTTTTCCTCCCAAGGTGGAGAACCTTGCATTTTTCAGTGTTAAACACCATCAGGTTCTCATCCGCCCACTTGCTGAGCCTGTTCAGGTCAGCCTGGATTGCCCACCTGTCTTCAGGTGTGGATGCCTTGCCCCAAAGTTTGGTATCATCGGCGAACTTGACCAATCTGCTTCTGACTCCAATGTCCACATCATTAATAAAGATGTTGAAGAATATGGGTCCAGGAACAGAGCCTTGGGGGACCCCACTGGTCACAGGACACCATGATGAGTGACTGGCATCAATTACTACCCTCTGGGTCTGACCACGGAGCCAATTTCCCAGCCAGCAGATCATGGTGGACCCAAGGCCACAATTGGCCAGTTTCGCCAAAAGGTGATCATGGGATCCCAGTTTGAAGGCTTTTTTTGAAGTCAAGATATATGACATCCATCTCTTTTCCCTTGTCCAGGTGATAGGTCACCTGGTCATAGAAGGAAATTAGATTGGTCAAGCAAGACCTACCCATAACAAACCTGTGCTTGCTATCCCTTAGGATGTTGGTGTCAGCCAGGCCATTAAGGATGGCCTCTTTAATAAACTTTTTAAAGATTTTCTCCAGGTAGAAGTCAGGCTGATGGGCCTATAATTTGCTGGATCCACTTTCCTCCCTTTCTTGAAGATAGGCACCATATTGGGCTTCTTCCAGTCTTCGGGCACTACACCAGAGGACCAGGAGTTTTCAAAGATCCGTGCCAGGGGCTGGGTTATGATGCTTGCCAGCTCCTTGAGTACTCTGGGGTGTAGATTGTCAGAGGACGATCACTTCCATGAGTCAAGTAAATGGTTTTAGGTGAGTCTGTTAATAGCTAAGAAGGGTGACCCTAGAGCTGCAGACTCTCTGGGCAGACAGCACAGGTGATAGTAAAAGGGAGGTTCAAACCACAGATTTCTCATTCTTGTTTCCTTCTCTTCCATTTCTGTCATTTTTCTGCCTCCAAAGCAAGATGTTTTTTCTCAAAGTAAGATGTACCTTCTCTCACAAGGCATCACCATGTAGCCATGTTCTGGGGTAGCTTTTCCCAATTTATGGTGTCAGTATCACACTTCTTAATGTTCACCTTGAGGTTGTCCTTGGAGAGTTTCCTCTGGCCGCCACATGTCCTTTGTCCTTAGCTGAGTTGGGAGTATAGCAGTTGTTTTGGTAAACCCATATCAGGCATGCACACACAGTGCCCTGTCCACTGCAGCTTATGTTGAATAATTCATGCTTCCATGTTGGTAGTGTTAGTATTAGTGCTAATTATCTGTAAATAAGATGACATCTGATTTTCATTTGAATTTTTGAAACCGAGGGGTGGGGAGCCTTACACTGTGGGATGTTGGCTTTATTTAAAAAAAACAACAACAACAAACAAAAACTGCCACTATCACTGTTCTCATTTTTTGTTGTTTGAAGTTGCATACACCTAAGTGAAGTTATATTAAATGGGTGCTTATACAAATGAGAACATATCTTTAGCTATTACATCTGGTACAATATACACTTTATGGTGTAACATGATTTCTGTGTTAAAAAGTTAACGTTTGTGTAGCAAAGAGAGACTTCTACAATAACATTTATTCACAAAAGAACCTAGACAGCCAGTCTTGCATTTTATTTGCTGTTTTGTAATGAATGCTCACAGCACTCAAATGCCTGGGAGTCTTTTCACTGAGGAAGGCAGGCAAGTATATCTAGCAAGTGTGGCTATTTTCCTTCCTGATAATTTTGGGGAGAGGAGTGTGCATGCTGGGGTGTCACATACCTTAGCTTGGCCAACTGGCAGTGCTGCCATGGTTATGGAATGATCCACATAGAAAACAAATACATGAACACAGACATGCATCCTTGTAGTAGACAGAATGCAAAGCATTCATGTAATACATAGTGGTGCATGCAATCAATGGGAAATGCATTTATGTGCAGTGCTGAAAGGATCATCAAAGTTAGCTGGGAAGAGAGTAAGAATCTTAATTGATTACAAACTTTCATTTGTTGCTAGTGAAAAACAGGAAACTCTTTCGTAGTCAAAAATTGAAAACTTGATGTTGTGCAGTAAAAACAATGCAAATACTCATTTTAAATTGATACATGTTTATAGTACAATTACAGAAAACTCCATTATTAAGGATCTTGTTTCATGTAAATATTAAATAGCTCAAACTGAGACTATGTTTAGTATACAAATAATTCCACCTCCAGACCTTTCTGTAGCATCAAAAGGAACAGTATTTTCTTCTTCAATATTTTATTGATATTCAAAAGTATTAACATAATCTGCAAATATAAGAAACATTTTATCAAAGCCCTAATGGAGCCAAAAGATTTCACAATACATCAAAAAAAAAAGCTTTGGTATATGTATATCAAAGAGTTGTATTAAATTTACTTCAGTTTAGAGGCAACCTAAAACAGATCAAGAGAACTTACTGAAGTGGAGTCACAGAATCGTTCTTGAAAATCAGAAAATGAGGAAGAAAAGAAAAAGTTACTAAAGTATTTCATACAGAAGTGCTCATATGCTTCCCTGACTATTGAAGGAAACATGTTGGGTCTGATCCTAATGCACCTTTTAGGCACCTCAGTGGATATGGGTACCTAAAGGTGACCCTCTCCCATCCTGTTCAAGTCTCTGAAAAACAGTTAAAGCAAAAGGTAGATATATACTCCTCCTGTTTGCTGCTTCTGGTGACTTAATGTTGAGGCTAAAATGATAGCATATCTAAAAAGTAGGTGTGTTAGCATTCTTTCAGACATAGCAGCAGGTTGCAATAGGATCACAATAGGCACCTACACCCCTTAAACACCTAAGATGATAGGACCTAGTCCTTAGTAATGTTTCTGAGTGCTATGTGGCCATTCCTTACATATACAGAGATTATAGCCTACTGCCAAGAATATTCTCATTCAGTTTTATTCTCAAAAATATCCTCTAAGTAGCATTTTTAAATGATAGTGATAAAGGTTCACTCTATCGTCAATGTTGTAGCCTGTTTCCAAACAGTAGACAGCAAAATATGAATAACAGTGAATTCAAAATATGAATATGAAGTAAGATTTCAAGAAATAGTTGTAGGGCTATGCCTGGGGTTGGGTATTTTTATTGCGTTGTCAATGTGTCCTGAATTCAAGGCATATTCAACTGTAAAGTCTCCAATGATTGAATTACTTCTTTGCCATCCCATTAGTGGTTGGCGAGGTTAAGAGCTTGAGTCTATGGTGACAGAAATTTCCTTTCTGTTTCTTCTGTTCCATTTAGGGTTTGTGGAAATCATCATCTGCAGATATTTTTTTCCTGTAGCGAACTCAAGGATGAGCTCATTCTTCTCCTCAGAGGCTGTAATTGGAAATAAAAAATGTGTCCCTGCACCAAAAGTTTTTCCCCTCTTTCTCTGTCTCATAAAGGGAAAAGTGAGTGACTTCACAACTACGCCTTACCTTCTTGGTGAGACGCTAATAAGAAAAACTTCTAGAAGCAGAGAATGTGACAAAGTTCACAGCAGCATTTCGAAAATCACGAGGGCCATGAGTAGGCATTACATTTGTGCCAGGAGAAAAGCCTTTCTCCCAGTCTAAAAACAGGGAGTACAGACATTCAAGGGATTTCCTGCAGAAAAGAACTGGCTCTTTCATAATAAAGTTAGATCAGATAGCTACCAGGAAGATTTCTTTCCTCTTGATCTAACTTGAATAGCTATCCACTTCTCTTGGTTGTTGAGGAAGCCCCATATTCAATGGTTCTCTGGTCTTCCTCCTCCGCCAACTGCTTTCCCAGATGTGAGCTGTCAGGGAGACCTGTGGAGAATCAGCTGATTGGCAAAAGGGCACTTTCTTGTGGGGGGAACCCTCTCTTAATAGATTCCTACCATGGAAGAATAACCCTGCCCACCTGCCCCTCTCCTGTTTTCCCACAGCCCCAATGCTTGGGACTGGCCCAGAGTAATGCAGGGAAAAGCAAGCTGCTAAGGATCCCTGAGCCTTGCTGCCATATGAGAATGCCTACCCATCTTTCATAGATTTCATAGATTTCATAGACATTAGGGCTGGAAGGGACCTTGGGAGATCATCGAGTCCAGCCCCCTGCCCGAAGGGCAGGAAGTCAGTGGGGTCATAGGATCCCAGCAAGATAAGCATCCAATTTACTCTTGAAGGTGTTCAATGTAGGTGCTTGAACCACCTCTGCTGGCAGACTGTTACAGTAAAGAAATTCTTCCTTATGTCCAGCCTGAAACGGTCTTGCAGGAGTTTGTGACCGTTCAACCTCGTCATCCCTTGGGGCGCTCTGGTGAACAGACGTTCCCCCAGATCCTGGTGGTCACCCCTGATAAACTTAAAGGTGGCCATCAGATCACCCCTGAGCCTGCGCTTTTCCAGGCTAAAGAGCCCCATGGCTCTCAGCCTGTCATCGTAAGATCTGTTTTCCTGACCTCTGATCATGCGCGTGGCTCTCCTCTGGACTCTCTCAAGCTTCTCCACATCCTTTTTGAATTGTGGAGCCCAAAACTGGACGCAGTACTCCAGCTGTGGCCTCACCAATCTTCCCCATTGATGACATGCAGGGGTGCATGTGGGTGCATATGCACCACCTAAGATTGGCGGTGCACCCCCTGCGATTGGCCACCAGAAACACTGCTGGTGGTGCCTGTGAGAGGTTGCTGCTCACCATCCCCCGCCTCCTCACCAACACCGCCACGACCGCCTACGGGAACTCCCCGCTCAGCCAACCCCTGCCACTGATACCACCACAGATACCTGCAGAAGCTCCCCGCTCACCACCACCACTGCCTGTGTGTGATCACCATGCCCCCCTCAGCCTCAGGAGGCACACAGCGTTCATGGTCTTCCCCACCCCTCCAGTCTCCTCTAGGTCATCCCAGCTGAATTCACAGAGCAGGGACTATTCTCCCACAGTGGAAACCAGGAGGGTTTCAGCTGATTGCCAGGATTGGGGGGAAGATGGCATTCACCCATAGCTGGAATCCTCCTCCTGTGACAACTGCTGCTTTTTTGCCAATTAATGGCCTGCCCTTTTCCCAAGGAGGGAAGAGGACAGGCTATTGATTAATGGGCTTCCCTAAATGCACTGGTAGCCCAGGGAGCAGACCTCTAGTTACCCCATGCTAGAGGGCTCACCTGAGCCCTTTGGGATCCAGCAAAACTGCATTACCCTTGTATTTCCCTTTTGAGCATGCTCAGGAGGCTATATCCTCACCACAGAGCAGCCCAAGCAGATAGAATTGCCCAGCCCTGTGTAGCCATACTTTTTAGTTGCTGAAAGAAAATCATACCTAATAGGTATGAAGAGCCATGGGGCAGAACCTTGCCACTTTTTAGCCCAATAGTTTAGTGGTTAGGGCACTTACCCACAGAGCAGGAGAGCAGGGCTCTAGTCACACTTCATCTGGGGTGGAGAGTTGAGTTTATGGCTTCTACTTCCCAGTAAGGTGCTCTACCAACACACTAGTAATTGCCAAGAGTGCTCTCTAGCTGCTCTCTTAAAGACATTCCACTGGACATTCAGGAAGATGCGACAGGTGAAACCAGAAGAAAAGGAGGCCGTGGGGGATGATGGTTTAGTGATATAGGACGGTGCCCTCAAAAGGAGGTGGCTTTTTGGTTCTAGCTCAAGTTTCTGCTTCAAAAATTATCCTAATGCAGTTTACCCAATGAATATTAAATGCAAGCTGAAATGGGATGGCTTTAAGTGAAGGGCTAGAGAGTGCCTATGTAGAGTAGAAGTTACCTATGGCCTTATGGTTAGAGCATGGTGCTGAGAAGCAAAAGACGTAGGTTCAACCTGCAGCCTAGGATCCAGATGCCTGTGAGTTGCCTGCTCCCTGGGCATATACCCCAACTGCTAGACCAGAGGCCAGCATCCTTTAACAAGCTGTGGACCAAAACAACCTCCTCCAGAACAGCCTGGCAGGGGCGTGGGAGCAGCTTCCATCTGGTGAGGAGCTGAGCCATGGCTGAGGGGCAGGGGGAAGAGCAGAGAGAAGCAGCCACCTGGCCCTACCACAGCTTCTTGCTCTCTGGGCCTGACACAAGCACAGGCAAAACTCTCAGGCTCTGCAGACAGGATTAGTGGCCTACACGCTGATAATGACGGAAGTTATAGTTTAGAGATGCTCCCTAAGAGGAGATGGAGGAAGCTGGAAATTTGGAGCTAGTCCCTCAGTTAGAGAACATCCAGTCAGTCACAGTGAGATGGAGACCAAGAGTCTGCAGATCTTACATACTGCCCCACAAACTAAAGTGCCTCGTCCTTCTCATTCATGTGGACTTGTGTGTTTATTGACCCCATAGATCACCATATGCTGCCTACCACTGCACTGGCTATTGGACCGAAAGATAAGAGGCCTCTCTCCATTTTAATTCTGGCAAATATACACAGGGTGATCCTATTCCATCACGGGCAAAAATAGAATCTCAAACTGTGACTAAGTACCAAAAGCTGCAGTTACACAGCTACATAAATGCCACTTAGGTCTATGAAGGAAAAATAGGATTTCTCCCTTAGTAGCTGCACTGTGTCTGATTTGGGAGCTAATGTGTGCAGAGTGGGAGGAGTGCTTTCTGCCGCTTAGACATACATATGGTCCTTGTGCTGTCACATGCTGGTTCTGCCAGCAACTTTCAGTCTCCCCTTGTTTCTATAATATATACTGGCAGGGTAAACACCTTGTGTTTAGATGTTCAAAATGGTTCTCTTCTTTTGGATATTCAGCTTTAGAAACTCTGTTTTTCATACGTTTTTAGCATTCATAACCACCACTGATTTCAGCTGGAGCTGTGGGAATTCAGCGCTCGTGAAAATCAGTGCCTCAAATGATACAAACAGGCTTCCAAAATTAGAGGCCAGTTTTGCAAATCTGGCCAATCTATGCTTTTTAGAAGCACTTTTCGATTTCTTGTCTATCGAGTGGCACTTTCCAGGCTTATAAAAAGGATCTGCATCCTTCAGTCAGAATAGTCAGGCTGGCTTTGTGGCCTCGTGTGTTCCTTGGCAACAGGATCAGATGTCTTCAATTGCTGTTGTTCTATTATAGTGGGTTTCCAACTCTCAAGCCCTAAAGCTTACATAATGCTCTAGGGAGTAGGCGAGCTAGTGAGAACAGACCCATTAAGGAAGTCCTAATGCCAAGTACTGAGAGGTGACTTTCATTTAGAACCTGGTGCAAGAAAAGCAGAAGTTATTCATGAAGAAACAAACAAAAGAGCAGAGCATGTAAATTCATGTAATAATAGTTGCTTAGCCACTTCAATCCCCTTCCACAGTTGGTTTGGATACAGTGAATGCTGTATCTGTGCACTTAGGATGGCCTTGAGGATCTTTGAGGTTCCTTCCAACCCTATGATAACCTCAGTCAGCTTTTCCAGTACCCAGAATCCCTGAAACACCATATGTGACTTGAATGATGAGGACAGACATAGATGTCTATGCACTCTTTGATGAATATTGATAGACTGGGCTAGCTAATGCCCAATCACTGGATTATCAGGAGTCAAAATGCATATAAGGTAAGAGATCCTGTAGAAGAGAGTTTGTAGAATAACAGTTGCTTTTAGACAACCTATGTGTTTACTTGTGTCACATTAAGCAAAATCCCTACCTCAATAAACCACCAAGCCTTAATTTACATTCTACCAATGAGGCGTGTAACTGAGTTTTGAACACCTAAGTGTGATTCTAGTCTCCCTGCTCAAGTCTTTGAAAAGTTGGTGTAATAGGTAGCTGGGTCAGTGTCATCATCATTGCCTCTTTATGACTCAGATTCAATTGGATAATGGTGTGTAAGAAACAGAGACCATGTGAATTTTCAGGGATTTAAACAGGGTGGAACAGAACCATACTTAACTGTTTCAATCCACTTAGACACCTAACAGGTGGAATAGAATCTGGCCCAGGGTTTTTGCTTCAACTCTAAGTGAAAATATATTTTGGGGCACTCAAATATAGATCATAAAAAAAATTGGTAATTTTTTTCCATAGGAAAAAAGTCTTTTTTTTCCACTTAGTTGTTTGTTTTGTTTTTTTACTTATCTTAGCCAGTCAGGGAAGAATACAAAGCTTCCTCCTATATCCCCCTTTCTTCTTCCTTGGCAGAGGAAATGTGCTGTCCGGTGTACTGCCTAGATGTAACTCAGTGCTCCAGCTGAGCTCAAATGCAGCCCCTCTCTCACCTGAAAGCATTTTTTGTCCTTCTTCCAGTTTACTACTTTTTCCATCTGCCAAGCCAACCATGAGGAAACCAGTAGGGCAAATTTATGTCTGTGGACATTTTTTTCTACTTAGTCTTAGCTTAGTTTTACTAGCTCTTGATAATCAAAAAGATATATTGTGCTCAGATTTGCTGCACTCCTTAGTAAGCTACTGCTCTGGTGTGTCAGCACATATTTATTTATGCTTCCCCCACTTGGTATCAAGACAATCCTAAATTTGCCAAATGTTCTTCAGCTTTACTAGATCCTGGCTGTGTAGCTTCCTGTTTCATGCCAACAACACATGCTGGACCATGACTGTTATGCCAGGTGCATTGTAGTTGCCTTTGCTGCCAGCACTGGGCAGGCAGCATCCTACTTTTGTTTCTCTAATATTGTACTTGCAACAGGTTTATTTGTTTTTTTGCTTACTGTGGGATCCAGTGTGAGATATTGGACCATGAATTAAAGGGTTTGAACTCACATGGATTGAAATAGAAAATGTTTGCATGAATTGTGTAAAAAAGGGGTTTCTTTGACAAATGTCTGTGCCAAATACATTTTTAAATGGGAAAAGGCTTTTTCCCTCCTTCTTCTTTTCCTTGACTTCATTTTGAGTTTATGACTGTGAATTATATAGGAATTCAAACACAAAACCAGTAATCAGGCCAGTAGTGCTTTCAGTGTACAAACAAATAGCTCCCAGTAATGTTCATGGTTTATTCAGATTACAGTGCAACATTGAAGGGACAGATTGCTTGGCCTAGGGCTAGACTGCAAAAAAAAAAAGCAATCGGGACAAAATTTCTTCTAAGGTTAATGTCTGTGAAATCTTGAGTTAGAACTGCTTCTGCAGCTGCTGTCACTATTATTGGGAAATGTGAAGTGGAAAGGGGACTTGGAACTTGCTTGTTGTCACAAAGTTTTGTGCTCAGACATGCTACTGAATATTTGCCTTGGTGATGTGCTATCCTCCCAAGCTACTGTTCCTCAACTTTCTTATGAATCTTGTTACAGTGTCTATTTTTGTTCTTTCAAATAAGGCAGATGTGACTCCTTGAATAATATCTATCTATCTATGATGGCTTCAAAGTCCAGAGTGTTTTCCTAGGCCAGGGAAAGCCTCAGTGAAGAGATTGAAGCATGACTATAGTGATGGCTCTGGCGCCTGCCCAGCTTTTCCTCCTGCACCCAGAGATAGGCCATCAACAACTTGGTGGCTGCTACTTTGTGACACAAGTGAGCCATCCCAGACTTTCCAATGATCCTACTCAAGAAGCTTCAGAAGCTCCTTGTGAACTTCTTCTAGGACAGTTACCACTGGCTCCAGTGAGCCATCCATTCCTGCTGCATTACTGAGGGGGGTTCAAGGCATGATCAACATGGTGAGCAGAGATGTTGTGTGCTGCCTGCAAGTTCTTCCACAGCTTCTCTATGGTGGTACCCCAGCAATGTTTAGCCTATGCATTCCTGCACCAAGTGCTGGTCCTCAACCTTAGATTGGAAACTTTACTCTTGGATCCAAATCACCACATCTTGGATGCCCTCCTGCCCTTGTACCCCAGCTTCACCCAGGCCGGATGGGCCACCTCCCATCTGAGACCCCAGGCCCCAAACTTGCAATTGCTATTGCTGCTGAAGGAGCCCCTGGCCCACAACCTGGCTTTGCAGTTGTGGGCACCAGGAGAACTCATTGCCTCTCAGGTCCAGTCACACACCATAAAGCTGATCTACCTTTTTGACCCTGCCCAGTCCAATTGCCTTCTGGCCAAGACCTTGGCCTCCTGACTTAGGTTGTATTCCAGCTGCTTTGTTACCTCTTAGCTGAAGTGAAGTTTACTTTCCAAAGGACTTTGTACATGCCACAAAATTGACCTTTAAAGTGACTTAAATGCCCTTTTGCACCGGTTTAATGGCCTTTGCTGTTTGCACATTTGGCAGCATATTCCATGTTAAATGACTTTGTAACATAGCAAGATAAAACACCTCTGAGATGTTTTAGCTTGCTACCTAATGAAGCGCAACAGTGCACGGCATGCTGGAAGCTGATGTGCTCGACGCTTGGTGGGCTTCCAGTACCCTGTGCACCATCCCTGCCACCTTTTCCCACCACCAGTACACCCATCTGCCCTCCTGCCACCTCGATGCTTGACCCAAGGGCAAGCCAGCCATTCCCGGGTGGTCCCAGGAAATGGGAAGGCAGCAGGGATGGTGCATGGGTGCTAGAGCTTAACTGCCTGTCCTGCAGGGGGGGAGGGGAGGCAAGCTGCCATTGGGTCACATGGCCCCTGAGCTGCAGGGGACCTGGTGCTTTCCTCCATGGGGGTGGGACCCACCAGGCAGCACCCACCTGCTGGCACCCAGCCCTCATGGTCCCAGGGGTTGCTGCAGCCGTGGAGGGAAGTGCCGGGCCCCACACAGCTCAGGGGCTGTGCAACCTGGTGGGAGCCACTTCAGGGAGACAGGCTTGAGTGAAGGGGAAAAAAAAGCAGCAAGGAGCCTGATCTTTTTCTTTTTTCTTTCTTTTTTTTTTTCCTGGAGCCTGCCTACCTGCCTGAGCTGCACAGGGGCCTGGTGCTTCCCTCCATGGCTGTGGCACCCCACAGTACTATCCATAAAATTACTCCCTTTCCTGCTCCTGAAAATATAGGAAAGCTCCCTGTTACTGTCCAGATTTCTCTCTCAGTGTGCTTGGTTCAACGGTAAGCACTTAACCTCCAGTTTCCAGTCTGTGAATTCTCTAAGGTTGGCTTTTAATCCAATTTGCCTACCTTTAAACAAGACCTGAACCTCATCTTGCTGTGACTTTATATTGACCAGAGTGTTGCTTTCACTTGCTCAATGAAAGCCCCCACACCATAGAATATGGAGAAAAGACCTGAATTTCATCCCATACCTGAATTCAATTTACCACCAAAATTCCAGCTTCCACTGATACCCCAGCTTAATGAGCGAGTTCAAGGCTTTATTTCTTTGTCAGAAACTCACATGCGATAAGAGCCCATGACAGTGTGTGAGCCAGCCTGTGATCCTAAAATGTCTGTCCCACCACCAATGACCATAGCTATGTGTTTCTTGTGAGAGCCATTCTTGTAATTTCAGCCGTTCTGGTAGAATGGAAGTCTTGTGCATCTTTCCAAAATCTTCTAGGAACAACAATTCCACTTTTAGAGGGATGTCACAAGTGTTTACAGTGAATGAAGAAAATGAATTAATGAACAGCGATGGCCATGATAGTCTGTTCAGGTATCTCATAATATGCTCAGTTCTCTCAGTGGTGATGTTCCTGAGAACTGTGCATGTTATGGAACTTGTAACACTAAATACAGTATTAATTGATTAGTACAAAACTCCTGTCTCACAAGAACATTATTTTATCACTGGGTGCTAAGTATTACCTAGATATTGCTATTGTGGATCACTAAAAATGGAAGAAAGACTATAGTTAGTACATCCAATATTTATGTGAATGGGGATAAGTCTATCATGTATTCTGAGAAAAATTGGCTCTCTCACATGGCAATATGTTACTTGTGTGTCACAAGTGCCTAAGCAGAATTTAAAAAATCTACATGCATCTGTGCTATCACTAGCAGAAACATTAATAAAAAAGGCCTCAGAATAATAATAAAGGACTTTGTTAAACATCAAGTTTAAGCAGCTCCTGGAGCCCTTATCTTCTGGATTGTCCATACATTAGGACCTGGATCTAGTTTTAAGCACACTTTAGGTGGCTTTAAGTTATGCTACTTCAAGTCAGATTTATCTCTGATCCATGTTCCCCAGCTCGTGTTCCATTAATATGGCCACTCCCCAGATGAACCACACAAGCTGCAATCCTCCAGCATCACAGGATGCCATGTCCCTTTGCAACCCTCCTGTTCTGTGTACAAACTTTCCAGTTCATGAACCATAATGCCCGGGCAGGGGGTTCTGGCACCAAACCAACTCCCCCTCCTGCACCCAGGGGCATGACCTTCTTACCCCCAGTGCTGCAAAGCAGTGAAAACAGCTTGCAAAGCACTTGCCAGCTAGCCAAATCATAAAGCAAGGACAGGTCCAGGTGTGAGGTTTAGTAGGGGATGGGGGAGGTAGGAGACCAAATAGGGTCCTCATGAGGTAGGGCTTCCTTCCTGGGACAGGGGGAGTAGTTCCCCCAAAAATGCCTCCCTCACTGCTCCCAGCTTATCCCAAGCATAACCAGTGCCCCCCCATATCCTAATGCCAAATTCCAATTTATTAAAACATGAAACCTTCTTTAATTTTTTTCTTCTTTGATTTTTAAAATTTATTTTTATTTTGTCCTGCAGTGGCTGACTTCCTTCATTTTGCCATCCATCCCCATTTCCTTTTAACTTCCCATTTTATTACCAACCCCCATCCCATTACCTCTCTGCTTCCCAGCTTCATGTTCTTGGCCCCACCCCACCCTGTCTCTGCAACCCCCCATCTAGAGAAGGGATAGAAGCCCCACCAGCGCTGTGGTAGTAACTCACAGCTGTAGCTCCTAGTCTGGCCCCTGTTCACCAGCCCTCTAGTGGCAAGTCACAGCTGTGCAGGGGGGGGACAGCCAGTGAAGGTTTTTAGCCATCAGGTGTGACTGCTTCAGATGCCAGCACTAACACTGGTCAACATTTGAGCAGTTGAAATTGTAATGTGTAACAAGACCCGAAAAGAGGTTTGCACTCACAAGCATTTTTTATCAATTTTTCACTTTCTGCAGTGTCACAAATATTTCTCTAACCATACATAATTACTAGCAGATGACAGATTCTTAAGTAATGTGAAGATCTTCCTAAATGGAAGAGGTCTCTACCTCTACTCCCATTCTCCTGACATGATGCAGATGGTATTGTTCATCAAGGATCAACTTTGTTGACTGAAGTATATGCTTTATATTAATATTTATAAATATGTTTTTTTATTTGGTAGAAGGAGAGATCATTCTTTTAGATTTTCTGTTAGATGGGTATTATCAAGAACAGCTTGAAAAAACTGAGGAAAAGGTATTTTTAACTTTCAGAATTATTTGTATTTTACATGGCTTGATACTCCTTTTTCAGTTCCTTATTTTTTTAACATACCCCATTTTTATGAACACACCAAAAATGATGAGTGCAATTTTTCAATTACTGAATTTTTCTTTGTTAAACACAAGGTTTTCACTAATCATTTTTTCAAATAAACCATTTATCAAAACAAATATCTTTCAGTTATTTTTAGGAATAAGTAATGTGATAATATAACAATTTGTGCAGAAAGCGGGCATGATTTTCCATAGGTTGCCTCTTATTTATTACATTATATAGATAGTGGAGGAGGATGCTGTGAGTAGATGCTGAATTTTTTTCTGTGTAGCTTTGAAGAGTGCGGTTTTTAGGTAGCTATGCTTGTAAACATTACTACAGTGAGATACACCAAAGCACCTAAATGCCAAACTCCCATTGAAATTATAGGACTTCAATATGTGGTTCGATGCTTTTAGTATATGGTCTAATAACAATGTTACCTAAGCACTTGCAGGGGCAGTAGTAGAATTTGTCTAATAGACAAAGCCAAAGACAGTTTCATAGTTTCATAGTTTCTAGGGTCGGAAGGGACCTGAGTAGATCATCTAGTCTGACCTCCTGCCATGGCAGGAAAGAGTACTGGGGGTCAAACGACCCCAGGAAGGTGTTCATCTAGCCTCTTCTTAAAAAACCCCAGGGTAGGAGCCAGCACCACTTCTCTTGGAAGTTGGTTCCAGATCCTAGCCACCCTGACAGCGAAGTAGTGCCTCCTGATATCCAGCCTAAATCCACCCTCCACCAGCTTGTGACCGTTATTCCTGGTCACTCCTGGCAGTGCTTGGGGGAACAGGGACTCCCGCAATGACTAGTTTATAACAGGCCACTAGATCCCCCCTCAGCCTTCTCTTGTGGAGGCTGAACAGGTTCAAGTCCTGCAGCCTCTCCTCATAGGGCCTGCCCTGCTGTCCTCTGATCATGTGAGTGGCCTCCTCTGGACCCTCTCCATGCTGTCCACATCCCTCTTGAAGTGCGG
>NW_017728918.1:97184172-97185316 GCF_001723895.1 Crocodylus porosus | reverse complement strand
AACCTGTAGGTATGGTGCCGGTTGTTCCTCCCCAGGTGCATCACTTTGCACTTGTCTGTGTTGAAACCCATCCTATTCTCATCCGCCCACCCTTGCAACCTGTCTAGGTTCGAGTGTAGTCTGTTGCATCCTTCTAGCGTGCCCACGTCCCCCCACATCTTAGTGTCATCAGCAAATTTGAACAGGGTGCTTTTCACCCCCTGGGCCAAGTCACTGATGAAGATGTTGAACACTGCGGGCCCAAGGACCGAGCCCTGCGGGACCCCACTGCCCATGTCCTTCCAGGTTGAGAAGGACCCATCCACTACCACCCTCTGGGTGCAGCCCTCCAGCCAGTTGGCGACCCTTTTGACTGTGTGGGTGTCAACACCACGGTCCCCCAGTTTCTTGATGAGAACAGGGTGAGAGACAGTGTCAAAAGCCTTCTAGAAGTCCAGGAAGACTATGTCCACTGCTACCCCTGCATCTAATGATTTGGTGATCTGATCATAAAAGGCCACCAGATTGGTCTGACAGGACCTGCCACTGATGAACTTGTGTTGGTTGCCCCTAAGCTTGCAGTCCCCAGCTGGCCCCTTGTGGATGTGTGCCAGAATAATTTTCTCAAACAGTTTGCCTAGGATTGAGGTAAGACTAACTGGCCTATAATTTCCTGGGTCCTCCTTCTTCCCCTTTTTGAAGATGGGAACCAAGTTGGCCCTCTTCCAGTCCTCCGGCACCACACCAGAGCACCACGAGTGCTTATAAAGCCATGCCAGGGGTCCTACAATGACCTCGGCCAATTCCTTTAGAACTCTAGGGTGGAGATCGTCTGGACCAGCTGACTTGAATATGTCCAGTCCCTCCAGAAGTTCCCTGACTAGTTCCTCACTAACCCTTGGCCCACGTGTGCCTCCCCTGGGGCCCGAGGGGGGCCCAGCAGGGAGGTGACTGTTCTGGTCTCTACTTAGGAAGACAGAGGCAAAGAAATTGTTAAACATGTTAGTTTTGTCATCTGGTGTGACAACCAAATTTCCCAACATGTCCTGCAGGGGCCCCACATTACCCGGAACCTTCTTTTTACCCTCCTATGTATTTAAAGAAGGACTTCTTATTGTCCTTAATCTGGGAAGCTAGCCCTAATTCCATCTCTGCCTTGGCCTTC
>NW_017728918.1:97116165-97184022 GCF_001723895.1 Crocodylus porosus | reverse complement strand
TGTGTGCCCTCCTGCTCCCTTTGATCCTCATTGGGATTACCTTCCTTTGGGCTTGGAGGATCGTCTCCTTAAGGAGCAACCATTCTCCTTGGACACCTGGCTCCCCACCCCTCTGGGACCTCAGCGCTTCCCCAACTATCCTCCTTAGCCCATTGAAGTTTGCCCTCCTGAAATCTAGGGCTTGAATCAAGATAGTTTTACTCTTCTTTCATTTTCTAAATATGATTTCAAACTCTGTGAATCAATTTAGGTTCATTATTGCTCAGCTGATGAAGAATCATATGCATCAAGAACACTGCTGTCAGATTTCTAATTTTCACATGCCAGTCGCTGCAACTTGTTAGTTGTGACAAGTTTGGCTAATCTCCCTCCCTGGAGTCTGACACCTCTAGTGTCTGGCTTGCCTGTGTTCCCTGATCTCCTCTGCCTCCTATCTCTCACCATGCCATACCTGGTTGTTAGAAAGGGGAAGCTGACTGCAGAAGCCAAGGTGGCCTACTCCTGGATGCCTGTTGTTGGCTCTGGATATAGGACCCAAATGCCTTGTTCCATGGGGGGAACCAACCCTCAGACCAACCACAACCTTTCCATTCGATAACAGGCACATTTATTGATACACCGTGATAGCAAAAAAGAAAAAATATAAACAATCAAGCAATTCTATGGCTAGCAATCTTAGGGCTGTCATCAAAGTCAAGATACATTTAGCCACAATGCAGGCTTCACTATGAAAGCTCTCTCTCAGGTGTCAGATGTCCACATCCTGGAGGTGGGATGCCAAGGCCCACCCCTCTCCCCCAGTGCTAGGATAAGATGGGCTGGTAGTGTTCCTTCTGTCCATGGTGGCTTTGGGGACACTGCCTAGAGAACAGGGATGGGGACCCCTCTCAGGGAGGAGGACAGGGAGAAGGAGTGTTTGTTACTCTGAAGTCTCTGCCTTTGTATTCTCCTTTCTTCCTAATGATTCTTCATCCATGGCTATTGCTGATTGGTCTCTCTGTGGTCATCATACTGTCCACATTCTGTTTTGTCAACACATTCCAAGCTCATCACATGCACACCTTTCCCAAAACAGGAATGTTAGGCTCCCCTCTTTGGCCTTGTGAGGTGGTGTCACCTTATTTCATGTTATGGAGCATAGTGGTACATGCCACTAGTTTCTCAGATTATGTCTCCTTGTTTGTTAGACAGCCTGTCTGTTTCTGAAGGCTGAGAAAATTGTGTGAGACACAGGCTTTTAGAAATCAATTAACCCCTGCTGCCCATCCTCAATTATTCTAATACATACATATATATCCATATGCACACACACACTTATAAGCCAATTCACCAAAACTAAGCCTTTAAATACCATTTTCAAGCCAACACCTGTTACCTTTCTCACCTCATCCCATGGGTATACTCCCTCTTTAAGAGGGTCATGGTTGCCTTAGGGCAGGGGTGGGCAATTATTTGGGGCAGAGGGCTGCTTACTGAGTTTGGGCAAGCTATCAAGGGCTGCATGATAGGCAGCCCAGAGCAGATTAATATTAATTTTCTAAATTTTTTAGGGGCCCCGTGGGCCAGCTGGAATGGCCTGGTGGGCTGCATCCGGCCCCTGGGCCACATTTTGCCCACACCTGCCTTAGGTTGTAGACTCATACTCTCCAGCTTCCCCCATAATCACATCCATGCCTCTCAGATGACTCTTAGTGGTCTCTTTGTAGCACATCTACATGTCCAACTCCACACTGGGCTCTCCTGCCCTGCTTAGCTTTTTCTTATTTGGCTGAGATTCTTCAGGCCGGGTCTATTGCCTTTCATAGATTCATAGAAGTTAGAGTAAGAAGGGACCTCAATAGATCATCAAGTCCAACCCCCTGCATAGGCAGAGAAGAGTGCTGGGTTCAAATGACCCCAGCCAGATGCCTATCTAACCTCCTCTTGAAGACCCCCAGGGCAAGGGAGAGCACCACCTCCCTTGGGAGCCCATTCCAGATTTTGGCCACTCTAACTGTGAAGAAGTTCTTCCTAATGTGCAGTCTAAATCTGCTGTCTGCTAGCTTATGGCCATTATTTCTTGTAACCCCCTGGGGTGCCTTGGTGAATAAAGCCTCACCAATTCCCTTCTGCACCTCAAGGATGAATTTATAGGCAGCCACAAGGTTGCTTCTCAAACTTCTCTTGCGGAGGCTGAAGAGGTCGAGGTGCCCTAGTCTCTCCTCATAGGCTTGGCCTGCAAGCCCTTAACCACATGAGTGGCCCTTCTCTGGACCCTCTCCAGGTAATCCACATTCCTCTTGAAGTGTGGCATCCAAAACTGGACGCAGTACTCCAATTGCAGTCTGACCAGTGCCGATAGAAGGAAAGTATCACCTCCTTGGTTCTGTTTGTCATGCATATTCTGATGCATGATCAAGTGCAGTTAGCTTTGCTGATGACTTTGTTACACTGATGACTCATGTTCATCTTGGAGTCCACCAAGACTCCGAGATCCCTTTCCGCTTCCATGCTGCCAAGCAGGTCATTTCCTAACAGTAAATGTGCTAGACGTTTTTCCTCCCTAGGTGCAGCACTTTGCATTTCTCCATGTTAAATCACATTCTGTTCTTTTATGCCCATTTGTCTAACCTGTCTAGGTCTGCATGTAGTTGTTCCCTGCCCTCTGGTGTGTTCACTTCTCCCCACAGTTTTGTATCATCCGAAAACTTGGACAGAGTACACTTCACTCCCTAGTTTCCTAGATTTCAGCCCCAGTAGCAGAATGCCCCTTTCCATGGCCGCCTCTGCCCCCAAAGATGCAACCTGGTCCTCCAGTGTTAAGCATTTTCAAAATATAAACACAAGCAAACTGCTTTCCAAAAAGTCACCTCACTTTATCTCCTCCTTTACTGCATACCTGAAGCTCCCCTTGGCTTTTACCAGGTTTTCCATGCTGCCTGCAGGGTCAGACTGCCCAGCTAGCTCCCAGGACCTGGTTTTGTCCGCCACAAGCTCCACCCCTTCCTGTCAGCTGTCTCTCCAGCTATACATAGGGGTTTCTGCTCTATATGATAATATCTGCCTCCATTTGCTGCAACTTAGTGTAGCTGCCTCTACTTGGCCTAACAATCCTTGGCTGTTCCTGCCTCTCACCCTCACAGTGTCCTTAACAAGCCCCAACCTCTGTCTGTTTTGTTCGGGTTGGCTGTTGTTGCTGATGACCCCTGCAGTTTACAAAAGTCCTGTTCCCCTCAGACTGTAGCTAACAGGGTTGAGGTTTCTTATTACTCCTTTATCAGCATGAGCTGAATACTGTTATAATTCCACTGGGGACACTACCAGCTGGTGTTTAGGTTTTCCAAACCACCCTGATATTTTTTTCTTTCTTTGTCAGCCAAACCAAGGAATATGCTTCACTGATGAAGTAATATATATATGTTTTATGATTGAGTTACCTTTACTATCACCATTATTTGTTCTGCCACAGCTATCACAAGAATAATTGGTTTAGCCTTAAATTTGAGGTCAGCAAGAGAAATTATTGAATTATCATAACCACACACCTGGGAAAATATCACCCCCTCCTCTGCTAAAAAAATCACTGAGTGTTTGCTCAAATGAAAAAAAAAACAAAACTAAGTCATTTGGTACTTCTCTGTGCTCCTTTTATGGTTGCTTTCTGTTAACATTTATGTAATTAAGTTTTCTTCATATGAATGCTTGAGTGTTTCCATTGGGTGTGATATATTTGGTAAGTGAGGAAGGTAAACTTAACACACTTGGAAATAAGGTTCCTCACACTCCTTGATACCACAGAGGTAATTACATGACCATGATAAAGATCTGCCTATGTACATTAGAAGCAAGACCAAAATGCATGGAATGGGTCTGAATATGACAAGAAAAGATTAAAATTAAATTCTACATCCAGCCAAGGAATTTTAATAGTGTAATATTTGAGGGAATGTTGCCTTGTTATGATGTTCAGAAGGGAAATGATTTCCTGTTTTCTAAAATATCTTAGTTCTGTTTCTCTCTGTACTCAAGCTAGCAGCTCCTTCACATCTTAAATGAATTATGTTCGACTAGCTGAGGTCATAAACAGTACCATGAGTCTTAGGTGATCAGCCATGCCTAACCAACACATGAATTGAAACTGTTACATATAAAGTCCTCACAGAAAGTTGTTTTCAAACAATCCAGATAATTTTTAAAATATCAAAAATGTTGAGGAAATTGAAAATGATTTGTGGAGAATTCAGAGCTGATTCTTGTTTACACTGCTCGGGCAACATAAAGTACTTGAATTTTAAATGTATAAAGTAGTTTTAGCATAAAGGAGACACAGTCCTTCTAGAAGCAGACATGAATTAAAAGCTGGTTTCCCCTACTTTAACTCTGCCACAGTGAAGAACTGAACTCTATTTTTTTCAGTAAATTATCCAATAGGTTCTTGTTATCATCATATTACATATGGTTAGTCTGATTCAAAGCTACTGAAGTTAGTGGACATCTTTCTATTACCTCAGTGAATTCTGAAACTCATTGTAAGTCAGGATAACATATCAAATCAATATATATGAAACACAAAAAAAAATCTTTTGGAACAAAGGTGGTGGAAACACTCTTCTTAGCTGTTCAAATGTATAATAAGACAACAACTTAGTGATATAGCAGAATGAAAAAGATTTTCCTCCAATTGTGTTCTTAATTCTATTCTAGCTTCCTCCTCAGAATATTCTTACCCATAGAGATGGTAAAGCAAGCAGAAGAACCTCATAGATCATCATGGGAATGCTAATTCTTTCTTTGTTTTTGTTGTATATTGTCCACCCCTCCTTTCTGTCTCTTTGTTATTCATTTAGGCTCAGAATAGACTAGATTAGGTGCTCAAGTCCCACTGAGATGCAGCAGGAGTGTACTTGGTAGCCGTGTTGGTCTGAGACAAAAAGACATACAAAAAACTAGAACTCGTGGTTCCAAAATGATACCTTTTATTAGACCAACTGGAAAATGGCAAGAAAATTGTCCTTTTCTGCAAGCTTTCAGGATCAAAGTCCATTTGCTAGGCTCTGGGAAAAGTGTAGAAGGTACAAGATGGTAAAAAGTCCCCATAGGTAGGAAATAAACTTCATTTTTGCACAGAGTGTCTTTGTGAGTTGTGTTGAGTAGCTGACTGAGATGTATAACATTTGGTGAGAGTGATGGTATCGCTTATGACCTGTTGAAAATCCCACCTATAGATTGCAAGTTTCCTAAAGCTGGGCCTTATCTTCTTATTGTTTGTCTCCATCTCCACTGCTCTGGAATAGGTCAGGATACTTGGTTTGTTTGTGCTCCTGAGACAGAAACACCTCTGTTGGTTAGGACATGTGAACCATATGAGTGATGGCCAAATCCCCAAAGACATACTTGACAGTGAGCTGACCACTGGCAAACATCAACTTGGATGGCCCAACCTCCATTTTGTTGTTGTGTACAAGAAAAACCTTCATGAGCTGCACAACCATGGCCAATGCTGGGAATCAGTTACTTCAGACAGCTGCAAGTGGAAAGCCACCATGAAGCAGGGCTTATGTCACTTCAAGAAGGTCAGTGCAGAGCTTGAGAAGAGGTGCCAGAGGCAGGCAAGACAAAACGGCACTCAGAATGCCAGTGCATGCTCACCTGAGTTTGTACATGCAACTTGCCAGAGGGTCTACCTGTTGTGTACTGGATTCGTCAGCCATTCAAGAAGATGTGGTGGTATCTGATAAACTACCAAGGGTGCAACCCTTATGGTCTTCTGAGACTGATGGCTGCCAGTGATGATGTCAATAAAGCACTCGGCAACATTAGACCGTAAGAAAATAACAATAAGGACAATGGAAAGCAGAACTTTCTTCATCATTTGAAAAAGTAATGTTGCCTTACTTGAGAAAATGATACTTTCTACCAGCAGATATGTAACAAGAGAACAGTAACTGGCAGGAAATGTACAACAATATAACACAAGTGTTCTGAGCATTGTTGAGAAGAAGCAAATTCATCAGTGTCAATGGGTAGGCAAAACAACAGGAGGCACAACACATGTTCATCTTGTCTGACAGAGGTTCCCATGTCATTTCAACTTAAGAAGTAGGGAATATTCTCTTCACAGCGGAAGGCATTTGGTTTTGAGGTGGGAAGTTATTGTTTGTTTTCTCAAAATTTAAGCAGCATATAAATCAGTAAAATCTTTATCTTACAAGTTCATAACACTGCTTATATCCTATAAAAGAAGTATGTTTTTGCTAAGATAACCACATTTTTCATTTCTTCTCTTAATTAGTATTTTCTGCCTGCATCTAGATATTTACTTCACACATTTTTTTAACACATACATTACATTTAATGACTTGAATCAATAGAAGATGGTTTTAAAAACAATTTTACACCCGATAGAACTTTTTCTGAAACCATTGGTTTTGTGTAAGTGAATGGATTGATTCATCCTGTTCTCAGCATTCTTGTAGACATGAACACTGTTGTAGTAAAACTGTTATATTTAAATACTTTGGTTTTGTTTGGTTCCTCAAAGGCTGCCAATAGTTAGCTAATATCTAACTCAATACACTGCTTGCTGTATCATATTGCTTAATTTTAAGGGCCATTGATTTTGACAAAATGTCTTTTAAGCAGATGCCACCAAAATGGGCATTAGTGTGCTACCTTTCTATAAAAGAGCGTCTGGCTACAGTATTATAATCAGTATCCAAGGCTCCAAGGCAGCAATTGTAACTGTTTAGAATTTTCACATTGGGTAAATCAGAATATATTTAAGGATGTTGTGAATTATGAAATCCTTTTTACAGCTAGAATTGCTTATGCTGTGGAAGGGCCTGTTTTCAGTTTATGATTAAACTGGAAAATGTAGAATAGCTGCTTAGTCAGCTTTAAGACAGGGCAATGTCCATACATCAAATAGGTTGTGAAACTTTGGAATTGCAGGAAGAGAAACTATCAAGATAGTTTAAGGATTAAAAAACCTCATATCCCTAAATATTAGAATACATCTCAAAATACTATAACCAGTCTCTTTGCAGGATGTTGCTGTGATTGTTATATTAGATTCTCAATGGCATATTCCACAAATTCAGAGGCAAGCACCATAGATACTCAAAGTATTAATTTTGGCAGGCTGTGGTCCTCAATGGCTTCTCAAGAACATTCATGCAGTTAAGAGTAAATTATAATTCCTTCACTCACACTGCAATGTACAAAAGTTGCAATTACCCTTGGCTTGATTAATTTAATGATTAGCACCAATCAACAATTCCTTGGTTAGAGTCTATATTCAAATTGGATCTTTAGGTGCTGGAATCTCCAAATATTATTAACTTTCTACTAGGAGGATAATTCAATTTGAATAGTCATTTTCTATTAGTCACTGGATAAAATGCAGAGACAGTAGTAGGAAAAAGGGCCAGAACACAGCACCCTCTCCCTTGGGAGTCATCAACTCACTAAGCCTCAGGGTCACACCCTTTCTTGCTTACTATCCTTCTAGCCTCATGAGTCTTTTAGTCTTGGCTGCCCAAACTCAGCAGGAGGAATAGAGGTTCATCCCTGCCTAGCTCATAATCTGGTCTTTAAGCTACTTTTCTGGGAGGTGGAATGTGTGGAATCAAAATCTCTTAGGCTAAGGCAGGTAAAGAAACCAGACCTCTAACTTTCTGGGTAAGTACCATAACCACTAGAATATTGGCCAAAAGTAGCTGAGTCATCTTCCATATTAAATAATTACTCAGCATTGTTTTTCTCAGCATCAGTTTATATACTTCCCAAACAGATTTAGATCACAAAATACCTTAGGGGTGGAAGGTGGTATAAAATGCACTCTTTTTAAAACTGAGTTACTAACATAGAGATTAGAAAAATGGATGGAGACGAGTACAGGGAGAAGCTTCTGGGGATAAGGGCCTACTATAGAGCCCAGATCTCCTTTCCTGTCCAGCCAGCAGCTAACTCACTAAGCTTTACACCTGTGTTTTATTCACTTCTTCCAGACCCCACAAATCTTCAACAAATCTTGTCCTCATGGCTGCTGAGGAGGCCACCTTCAAAAAGTGTGCCAGAGAAGGGTTTCATAGATTCATAGATGTTAGAGGGTGGAAGGGACCCCTCGAGATCATCAGCCCCCCTGTGCTTAGGCAGAAAAGACTGCTGGGGGCAGATTGTTTGAAGATATCCAGAGTAAGTGATTGTGCCACTTCTGAGGAGGTCTATGCCAGACCCTGGACACTCAAGTTGTAAAGAGTTCTTTATGTCTAATCTAAAGTTGCCTTCTAGCAATTCATGGCCCTTAGTCCTAATTTTTCCCTGGGGTGGCCCTGGGTTGATGCCTGACCTGTGGTATCTATGTGCCAGGAATTAAGAGAGAACTAGGTTCAAACCTCCTCTGGGTGAAGGGGTTCTAGAGCCCAGATCCTCTGACCTCTCAGATGAGTGCCTTAGCTACTCAGCAATTTGGAGGGAAAAGCTAGGAGATCAGTCTTTTTCACTGTTGCACATTTAGTCATCCCCACATGCAGGTCTAGGTGTCCAGGAATAGAATTCCATTGGGCATGTAGGTGCCAAAAATGCCCTGTAGACAACCAGGAAAAAAAATAGCATGTCATAGGTAGACCACAGATCTGGACAGCTAGGAAGGGAGCAGAATTCTACCACAAGTGCTTTTGTGGATCCTGAGTAAGATGGAATAGATTTATTTTTGGTTACTTAAGGCACTTAAAAGCTGTACATAGGCCACTTAGACAACTTAGAGGTGCAGTAACATCAGAGCTATGGAGATCCTAGAGCCTTATGTTGGCTAGAAGTTGAAGTAGAGGTTAGGATTAACACAGTGCCCAGAGGTACTGCAACAGTGTTGAAGATGGATTCCTGGCCTTAACTCCCTCCAAAGCCTGCACACTTTGACTAGAGGTGAGCCATGAGTATGAGGCAGTGGTCAGCAGGGAAAAAACATGCTGGCATGCATCAACCAATGCTTCTCATGTAAAACTAATTAAGTGATACTCCCGCTGTACTCAGCACTGGTGAGACTGCAGTTGGAGTACTGCATCCAGTTCTAGGTGCCGCACTTCAATAAAGACGTGGAAAAAATTGAGAAAGTCCAGAAAAGAGCCACCCATGTGAGGAGGAGCCCCAGGGAAGACCAGGACCAATGGATAAAAATTCCTGGAAGGCTGCCTCAGGCTTAATGCCAGGAAAAACTCCTTCACAGTCAGGGTGTACAGACTGTGCAGTAAACTCACTTCAGAGGTGGTGGAATCACCTATCCTGGAGGTTTTCAAGAGGAGACTAGACAGTCATCTTGCTGGGGTCACTGAACCCCAGTTGTCTTCCTTCCTAGAGTAGGGGGGCTGTACCTGATGATCTGCAAGGTCTCTTCCAGCCCTAAACTATCTATAAATATAGCGATGTTTCATTTTAATCACAGGAAAATGTGGATTTGGGGTTACTTTTTTTAAATGAAAAATGAGGATTTTTTTTAAATCAGAGAAAACCAGAAGCCCTGGTGATGAATGCGAGGTGGATGAGATGTGTGCAGAGCATTCTGATTGGTGTATGTTTTGAGTGACAGTGATTGACAGGGATGTAGTATAACTGATACCTGAGAAACAGGTACAGAGAGTCTTTGTGAGGTGATTTCTGTGACTTGGAGTGAGTGAAAAGTAGTGGAGCTGTCTGTCCTGTATTGATTGGAGCTGGTCATGGGTCTGAGCTATAATTACTGTGGATTGAGCGCTGTGTGGATTCAGTCATCAGGGAGACTTACCGGTGGAGAGGTGATCCTGAGTGCCTGCCCACCTGTTCTTCTACATTGGATTTGGTAACGTATGACCTTACCCTGAATAAGTCAGGTGCAGATTATCCAAGGCAAGGGGAAAGTCTTAGAAATCCTCACCAGCTCTGCATCATCTCTAAACAGAAGAGAACTGTGCCAGGACAAGTCACCACCTATGGTGAACTGATGTTATTGTGGATCTGTACATGTATGTTCTTTAATGGTTTCTGTTTGTTGCTGTTCTTGTTCTTAATATTACTATGTCCAAGTTGTTTTTCAGTGTTTTTCTTATGACTGAATTGATCATGGTTTATTGTGCCTTTGGGTGTGGGTGAGCTGTAGCTTAATGCCCAAAGGGACGTTAATCCTTTGGAAGAGGAACAGTTGAATTATTGTATCATGGCTTTCTTTCCCTACCATTTTTGGGCCCCATTTTTGTAGAGGCCTCTAGCAGCGTCCTAGTTTGCCCATGCCTGTGTCCAGCCCTGCAACAGGGTCCTATGCTGTGGGTAATAACAAGATGGGCCATAGAAATTACAACAACAAGATCAAGTGCATTCCAACATAGACCATAATTCCTTGCATAACTCAGGACTAAGTCTATCAAATATGCCAAATAGTCAATACTAGTTCAGTGATTCACACAAAGGAGATGTAGGCTGTGTAGTCACAGTGGGTAGGTAATAGCTAAACTAGACACACGCTCTTTGTTAGGTTTAAAGCGGCAGTATCTTGTCTGTTTCTTTCCTAATAGGTACTCTATAATAGGGCTGTGTGAAACAGCAGTGTTCCACTTCGACTTCTGTTTCAACATTTCAATGGAACAGTGTTTCATTTTGAGTTTAGTTTTGTTTCGAAAGCACTGTTCTGTTTCATTTTGTCAAAACAGTTTCGCTATTTCGATGCTGTTTCAATGTTTCACCCATAGACTATAATGGAGAAGCATGAAACTGGAGGAGGAGCAGCCTCCTGTGATCTCAGGCAGATTGGGGGCCTGCGCCCCCAAGAAGAGTCCAGCAGAGCCCAGCAGCCCTCCCAGGTGTGCAGGCGGGAGGCTGTCATTGCCTTCTGGCACTGGTACTGGGAGCTGAGCCTGGTGGAGGAAGGCAGAGTGCAGCCCCCGTGCTGTGCCTCACTTCCCCTCACCAGGCTTCAAGCTGCTGGGCACTGAACCTGATAGAGGGAGCCGGAGTGCAGCCCCAGTGCTGTACCCTACCTTCCTCCAACAGGCTGCAAGCCACTGGGTGCTGAGTCCAGTGGAGGGACATGGAGCTGAGCCTGGCTATACCCTGCCTCCCTCTACCAGGCTCAGCTCCCAGTGACTTGCAGCTTCATGGAACTCAGCCTGGTAGCAGGAGGCAGAGTGCAGCACTAGCTCTGCCTGCCTCCTGCCATGGCTGAGCTCCATGGGGCTGGTGGAGCTGATCCAAGTGCATCCCAGTGGTGGGAGGTGGGTAAAGCCAAAGCTGTGCTCCAATTGGCTCTGTCAGGCCCATGGAGTGCAGCCTAGCAGCAGGAGATAGGGAGAGCCAGGGCTGTACTCCCCACTGAGCTGGGCCACACGGGGCTGTGGAGCTGTATGGAGTGCAGCCCTGGCTCTTCTTTGCTTTCCACTACCTGGCTGCTGCTTCAAAACTCGAAACATTTCAAAACTTTCAGAATGTTTCAACTGGCCTCATTTCATTTCGAGGCTGTTTCAAAGCCCTTCATTTCATTTTGATTCACTGTTTCAAGCACAAAATGAGTTGAAACAGTGTCAAAATGAAACAGCCAGAGACGCTTCACACAGCCCTACTCCACAGCTATAAGTTCATAGGGTAAATGCAATAGATTCAGTACTACTCAATGTAGTATTATAAAAAATAATAAGTGAGCAAGCAAAGGATGAGAAAGCATCAATTAACATTTAAGAAAAAAAATCACTGATTAAAAGCTATTTTATGTAATAGACATGGGTAGTTAGAGACAGCTGCTTTGGCAAGGCAAACTGACCACAGTGGTGTGAAAATACTTCTGACAACACTGTGAAATTTTTAATAGAAATACGATTCATAGGAAAGAGTTGCCATTAGCAAGGATACAAAGAAGTTTGTTCTTTATTAAAGAATGTGACACAATCAGTTAGTATGTTGAAGGGTCAGCATATATTGGTTGTTAGGATTTCCAAGCACCTGGGAAAACTGAGCATTAGGGATGTGCAAAGCTTTGGGTGCTGATTTGATTCAGAGGAGATTCAGCCCAATTTGGTGGTCGAACCTATGAATCTGAATTGAATCAGGGGACTAATTAAATGACCTAATTTGATTCAAAGCTCTCTGAATCAATTCAAAAAAGATTCAGAGAGCTTTGGTAATTCGGGCGGTTCCTGCCCGCTGCAGTAGGGAGCTGGACCCGGACTCTGAGCTGGTAGTAGGGGGTGGGGGAAGGGATGCTGAAGGAGGGGGGAAGGGGCTCAAGGGGGGACCCCAACCAGACCCCATCCCCTCCATGCTCCCCCAGCCTCCCCAACTCTCCCCCACTCCAGCAGCCCCCTCCTCCCCACCATAGCTGCCCTGCCCACCACAGCTCCCAGCCCTTTAAAAAGAAGCCCCTACTCACCAGGTGCTGCTGGATGTGGGGGGGGCAATCCCCAGTACCTTGCAGTGCCTCACGCTATTTGGGAGGGCTCTGCCATGACTCCCCGACCCCGCTACTCAGTACCCCCATGGCTGCCCTGCCTGCCCCAGCTCCTGGCCCTTTAAGAAAGAAAAGCAAACAAAAAAAACCCTGCACTCACCAGCTCCTGCAGTGGTCTCAGGGCTTCTGGGGACTTGTGCAGAGACCCCCACATGGCATAGGGGGCTGTGGAGAATGCCCTCCTGCAGGGCAGCATCCAGTGAGTCAGGGCTTTTTTTTTTAAGGGCCAGGAACTGGGGGGGGGGAGCAGTCATGGGGGGGCTGGGAGAGTGGAGAGTGGCCAGGGAATGGGACCTTTTTAATTCGGAGATTCATCTCATTCAGCAGGAGCCCAATCTCCAAATCAGATTCAGCTAATTTGATTCAGAACAGTGATTCAAATCACTGAATCAAATCATTGTCCCCCAAATTGGCTGAATCCAATGTGAATACTAGCCACTTTGTACAGTCCTACTGAGCACATTTAGTTGGGAGCATATTTAGTCTTGGTAGAGAAAACTGTTCCTCCCACTTGCTTTTAGGAGCATCATATCATAAACTAAACTGTCACTGTACAATTGTCTGTCATTCAGTTGACCAGAAATAGCTTATCCTGTAAAATGATCCTACTAAGCTACAGCCAAACTGTAGAAGTGATCTGATGGAGGTTTTGTATCATTTCACTAATTGTTACAATTTATTGATGAAAGACTAAGTAAAATAGCCCAAAATACTTAGTATAGTTTCATTGTATTGCGTCTGGCTTATTTTTCTACCCTGAAGATTTAATCCAAAATGTTCAAAACATCCCATATCATAAACAACTCAATAGTCACTGGTTAATATTAAATCGCTGTATCCATAAAAGCTATTGTAAGACAACCTGGGTGCATCTACACAAGATGCTATGTCACTGTAGCAATGGATGTCTCCATTTTCAGGGGTAACCGATGTAAAGATACTTTTGGGTCCCTGATAAGTCTAGCTGTCCTGAAAATGAAGAGGTATTTCATAATTTGAATATCATACTAGAAAGAAACTATTCCAGCTGTTCAGGGGTTATTTTGAAGGTTAACCACCACCTCAGCTGGGTCTAGGTGTTAGCCTTAAAACAGCTAAAGACTTCTCATGTGACTACAGTGATGTAGCTCATTGCTACAATGATGTAGCATCAGCAAGCACTATCTATGACACCACTGCTATTGCACAGTACCCATGCACCTCTGTGCATTTAGCAAGTACTAAATGACTACGCAGTACCAACTGTGCACTGGGGCACACGTGTAGACATTCCCCCTGTCATGGACTTTCTCCATTACTCTTAATAGAGATGAAGAAATGTGTTGTGACAACTTGGCACTGTTACTGGAGCAGCTGGGCCAGCATGAGATTGTTTATCATTGTTTAAAAAAACATTTTCATCTGGAAGCGTGGTTTCTGTGAACGACATTGTGAATGACATTCTGTGATGTGTTAGAAGGCCTGCAGCATTCCAATATTTTGCACAGACATGTTGAAATATACAAAGCAAAGTAAACATTAACATAGCTAATATAATGGTATAAAAATCAAATTCAAAATATACTGAAGTCTGACTAAAGTAAATTAGTAATGAGAAGCTTCCTGGAACTACACTGTAAAATTAGGTTGCCCAAACAAGATTAATACTTAGATCTGGTTGCATTGTTTTCCAGTGGAAAATGTTATGTGAAATCCAAAAGTTTCTCTGGAATACATCAATTTTGTCAAAATTTTCTATGGGAAATTATCTAAATCTTTCATTTGGATAAAGTTGACATATATTTTAACTCTGTTGTATTGGTTCATGATGCAGTCATCAAAATAAGAAAGTTGAAGAAAATGTTTCAATGAGATTGCAATAAAATATTTGAAACATTTGCATTTTTGCAAAATAATATGAGATTTATACGTTTCATCTATTAATAAGACACAATATATTGGTTATGATTCTTGCTTAGACTCCATGCTTACTTGGAGAAAGGTGCATTTTCTCATACCAGACCACTAAGATGTTTCCATGAAACTTTTAGGATATTTTCAGATGAACAGTTATTGCATCAATAACTGGGAAGGGAGGAAAAAATGATGGTTTATCCAACAGTTAATATAATGCTTGGGAGCTGGTGAACACTGAAAAAATACAAGCTTTGAAATGGGAAGCCAGTCCTCATAGCTTTACAACCCCTGGAAGAGCCTTGTCTGGATTCCTGATTTTCTAATTTGTTTTTACTAAGGATGTCTCCATTTTCAAGGGTAACTGATGTAAAGATACTTTTGGGTCCCTGATAAGTCTAGCTGTCCTGAAAATGAAGAGGTATTTCATAATTTGAATATCATACTAGAAAGAAACTATTCCAGCTGTTCAGGGGTTATTTTGAAGGTTAACCACCACCTCAGCTGGGTCTAGGTGTTTGCCTTAGAACAGCTAAAGACAAAAAGGCTGAAGCTCCGAGAGGTAGGATAGCCTTTGAAAGGAGTCTTCTATATGAGTGGCTATTAGACAAGATAAGATGTCTGTGCAACTAGAAAGAGAGCCATGATGGTTAATGTTAATAAGAAGATATTTAAAAGAGAGGTAAAGCAGGAAAGAATGAAAGAAAACCAGCTTTGTCTAGTTTTCTGAGGTTTCCCAGGGATGACACCCAGAGGAATGGGTGGGCCTAGGTTTCTCCAAGATATCCATTTAAAATATACCCCATTACCTCACCAGCAGAAAGGTTACTAAACTGAAAGTCTGTTGAAAGTTCACTCTGCAAATGTGGTCACTCTGCCTCAGGCCCCACTCAGCGGGCCTTGGCCCCTGCAAAGGTGTCAGACTTACTGTCAGAGTCCCATCTGGAGAAGGTTAGAGTATAAGAAATAACCAGGCAGAATAGTGCTCTGTGGCAATCAAAGAAGAAAGTGAGACAATAATACAGATATTCCCTGAATCACAAGAGTAAGTTGATTGGGCAAAGGTGGAATTGCTGCAGCTGTTGCTGAGGTTGATAAGTAAAGTGAGAGACTACACTCACCTTAATATAACACTTTTTTTCTCTAACAATTAATCAACACAGGGTTTTTCATATGTATACCTCCCCAAAAAAGGTTTCCAGATTTGCTACTACAATGGCTGGAACCAGAAGTGATGCTAAGATACTATGTTTCTTTCCAGCCACTCCTTTTGAGATGATGATACTGGAAAGCTACTATAGGAGGTTTAGGGAATGGCTTTCTAAAGTCATGCTGAATTATCAGCTAATGGGGATCTTGCTTTGTTGGCTATTTGGAGCCGGTGCAGCTGGAAGAAAACCAACAACAAAAGGAACTCAATTAAGTTTGACATTGATAGATGATTTCTGGATGCCATGGTACCCTTCTTGCCTATATAATGTGAAATGGATAGCTTTGATTAATAAATTAATCAGTAAGCTTTGTTTCATTCATTCATTTATTTATTTAGTCAGCTCTATTCCAGGAATGTTTCTCGTGGTTACATCTGCATTAGAAATGAGAATTACAACTATAATACAAGTTAGTGTAAATATAGGAGAATGCTGAGGTTTTCTGTTAACACACAGAAATGTATCTCTTTTCATTAATATACTATACAAATAATTGTTGAAAATGCCTTTCAAAATAACAAGCAAAACACTTGTACTAAGTACTTAGTACTGGATTTGTTTATAATTGGCTCCACTGCTTTTCCACAATTTTTATTGGCAGATGTATAAATTAACTGGCTTATTTGCTAGAAATAAAGCAATACATGAGTTTTTCTGGTTATCCCTAACAAATAAAATACTTCTCCCCACACTAACTCCATAGCTCACAATCATAAATATTTGTCCATATCAAGTGGTTTATAGAAACTATTTCATATTATGTGAAAAATATCCTTAGTATATATTTATTGATGCTGTGTCTCTTGATTTTTGACTGATTTCATAAGACAGAGGTACTTAGCGGTGTTAGTTTGAAGTCAGGCAGAAGGCAGGATAGATATGAACTTTATAGACTGGTTAATAAGATATATATAGAGAGCCAGGGTCATCCTGGGGGGTAGTGAATTGGGGTGACTGCCGCAGGCCCCACTCTTTGGAGGGCCCCATAGAACTGGTCAGGGTGGCCACAGTGACTCCATGCTGCCATCGCTGGCTTCCTGTCTGGCCACTCGCTACCCCTCTCCCGCTGCTGATGCGGGAGATTCTCTGGGTGTGGGGGGTGTGGGATTGAGGCCTTTCTGCAACAGTCTGAGATTCATTCATTCTTCCATGTTAAGATCTCCCTGTTTGTCCAATGTACACAGTAGATGGGCACTGGAAGCAGGTCATGGCATATATGATGTTGGTAGAGTTACAGGTGAATGAACCTCAGATGTTGTACTCATTGGGTAAGTGAAGATGTTATGCTTAGTTAGGTTGATAACTAGTAGATAAAAGCACCAAAAAGCCCCACTAAAGCATGCAGTCTATACAGATGTTGGGCAAGTTGGGTCAAACTGATGCAATATCTCTTCTGGGCATGTGCTGTGCTTTGTGCGGGGATGCACTGAGCTGAAAGTAAAGCTTTGTTTTGGATTTTTTTATGTTTGTAAGAAGCCCATATTATTATCTTTATGATAACACCCTAATCTATCTATCTAACCATAATTACTATAATTGATCCCACCCTCCTCCACCCTTTGGGCACACTCATGACTTTCTGCCTCTCAAGCACTATAAAATGATGATAGTCTTTTTGTAATGAGGGAGGTAACTGAATTTCTATCTTAGTCTCTTCTTCCCATCTTCCCGGGCTCAGCCCTATGTCAAATTGAAATGGATATTGTGCTCTCATTTTGCATAACTCAGGAAGGACCTGGGAAAGAGGAATGCTCCATGAACCCTCCCACTCCTCTTCGTAATTCTCCCTCCCTAGCAGACTTACAAAGGCCTATAGGAAGGAAGAAATCTATTCTCTGTTAGGTTTTAGGTCTCCCTAGATTATAGTAAATCCAGGACATTCCTAGTGGGAATCTCTGTTTCTCCAGAGTTAAGATCCATAAGATTTAAGTACCATTTGGCACTTCTAAAATGATAAAAAATGTTCTTTGTATCTGTATAAATACAGCTGAGAGAATTATTGTGTTCTTTAAAACATACTGAACCACTTACTTTTAAGGAGACCCACTGAAGAAAGTTGAGAGATTTAATTGCACTTTCCTGTTTGGGGGGTGGGGAGTGAGGGTGAGGGGTCCCTAAAGACTTAGATGGTTTTATTCTTTTTCCTTAATCTTAAATAAGAGTTCCAGGCAGAAAAGACATATTACTCTTTCAATATGTAAAGCATGGTAGAAGTTGGCACATTTTAAATCCCTTTGGAGAATTCTCCTGGAGCACAACTCCTGAGAAATATTCCTGAGGAGTATTTCTAAGATCAGTATGGCTTATGCAGACTTATGTATCTGTTAAAATGTCTATTTATTTCTCTCTAAGCTAACGTGTATTACAAAACTGCTCCAATCAAAAGTATTCTGTTTAGTGCCATGACATCTGGAGATATGAGGAACCAAAAAGTACTAGTAAATAGGGTCTATTTGATTCGGATTCAGATTTGGCCCAAATTGAGGACAGAGATTCGATTAGTTGATTCAGATCACTGTCCCTGATTCGATTTGGTCAAATTCAAATCTGAACCTTTGATGTTGATTTGGAAAATCAGCAATTTGAACATAGATGCAGCTTTAAATGTTTTTTCTACATACCTCGAGGTACCAGGCGCAACTCATGAATGCTGTGATGGTGGGGCAGATGGAGCATCCCACAGGAGTGCAGGGGGGGCCCTGCAAGCTTAGTGACAAACCTGAAATTGGACCAGAACTACTTCCAGTCCACTTCTCGGTCTTCTGGGGAGTATGTTGGGGAGCCTGCCTGTGGCCCCCTGGCTCAGTGATCAGCCATGGGAGGGAACTTGGGGTGCCCCCCCATCCCAGGAGGCACCAGTCACTGAGCCAGAGAAGCATGGGGGCGGGGGAACATGTGTTCCCTGGCAGACCCTGAAGTGGACTGGAAGTGCTTCTGGTCCACTTCTGGGTCTACTGCCAAGTGCGGTGGGGACCCATCCTCTGCCCCCACCCCATGCTTCTGTGCTCCAGCATCGCAGCATCCACTAGCCGTCTGCTACCTAAAAGCATGTAGAAAAAACATTTCAAGCTGTGTCTATGTCTGAATCACTGAATCTTTCTGAATCTCTCCAAATCAATTTGGAGAGGTCCAGTTCAATTTGGGGAAATTAAAGGGTCCTCTGATTCGATTTGGATTCAGAGATTTGGCCACCAAATCAGGCTGAATCTCTATCAAATTGAATCAGGGACCAAAGCTTCACACAGCCTTACTAGTAACACGTCCTAAAATGAAAATTTAATTTTTTGTAGTATTTCATGTAGAAAATCTTGAGTCTCATTTCGCTTAAAATTTAAAAATCCTTGAATACTCTATATAAACAGCTGCTGTTTGGGATACAAGGGATTGAAAAAAATATTTTATGAGTGGATTTTTTTTCCCAGTACTTTTTGCTGCAGAATATTTATACCTTCCTTTGAAATGTATAGTATAGATCACACTGGATACAGCAGGCCTAGTTGGTAAGACTACTGGAGCAGACCTTCTATCCTCTCATTTAATTCCAATGAAGAAGTGGACTCTACTGTCATAACCTTCCAAAACTACATTCTCAGTTTGTCAGGGCAGGTACATTAAAATCTTGTTGCCCATTACCATCTTAGACATGCATTTTAGATATTTTTCAGTTTAGCCCTGGGGCTCAATCATAGCCTACATATTATTTTATTTATTTGGGTCAGAACTAAATAGTGCTTCTCCCAAGTTTTATGCAAATGAGCATATACCCTTCCTTTTACAACCAAACCAGATCCCTTCTTTAAAATATTTTCCATATGACCTTATGTCAGAGAGCTCTTTTCATTTCATTCATTCCTCAGTTGTTTTTCTGATGAAGATATGAGCTCTTTTTCATTTTTGGACTATGGGTCTTTTATCAAGTTTAAATGTTCAAGTTTATTTCTTTTCAAGAGCACCATAGAACAATGTCAGGGTCCTGGCCCATGCCCAAACTTCAGGAGTGTTATATGACACTTAATATAATTGACTGTTATTATTTGAGCCATCAGAAAGAATGGGGTATGCTGGTGTTGAGCTGTGGTAGTCAGCTTAACAGCCCAGAATTTTACTTGAACCTTTCTTCCAGCCCTCAGATTCTGGGTGTTTTGGGGCTTCATGTATCATGTCAGGTTCTGCTGTCTGATGTAACCCTAGAAACCATAAACCTGAGGAAATACATTGGAATTAATGTTTCTCCTTTGAGCAGTCAGTAACTCCCCTAGGTTGTTATATCTGATTCAAAATTCATACACTAAAATTTAAGTAACTGTTATAACTGCTTGTTTCTTTATTGGGTGAGCTTTTCCTTTATTTTATAATATAGCTACCAGCAAATACTGGTAGCCAGAAGAATGAAAACACACTATATTTTTCCTAAAGTGGGAGTGCTACAGAAAGACTCACTCATTCTTAGAGGGACCATTCTTTGCAATGCATGCATCAATTTTTCCAAGATCCAACATTTTTCCCCAATAAAAATTATCTTTTAGCTTGTCTAAGGTTTTCCAATTCCAAAACATCCAGTAGTTTTAAAATCCACAATGGCCTCAGAACCTCCTTTTTAAAATATAGCTGATGCTCATGCCAGTTTCCCACACAGTATTTCCACTTTAAGTTTTCAGCCTTTCCACTAAGACCACAAAGCTTTTATTGTAGTATTTGAGGGCATGTTACATGTAGAAGCCAAAGGCCATCATTTTAAATTGCTATTGACCTTGTCCTATTATGAAAGACCTGTGTGTTTGTGTCATATGTATGTTTCTCAAATACACTCCACACCTCCCACCCTTTAAATTAATTCCCACTTCCTATAACCTGCTTTTAAGATTAAGCCTGTTGCTGTATCCAGGGCATAATCTATTTGAGGTAATGGATAAGTCTCTTTAGTTGTATTTAAAAAGTATTTTAAATGAGTCTCTTTAGTTTTACTGTCCATACAGATTCTGATGTATACCAGTCACATTTATTACTTCACTAGATGTACAGGTAGACCCCAAGGACTGGTAGAAGGTTCGAATTATGCTTTCCTAATACATTGCCCTAAAGTTTTTGTAATGCATTTTCCTCTCTGTTACTGGCAAGTGGTTACTTTTTGGTTCCATGTCCCCTGTTATCAATTTAATGCTGTATCATAGCAGTACAGCCTAAATCTTTTCTTTATGAGTGGAACAACTAATTATTAGCCAGAAAGTCACTTGAATTGTTCTGCTACCCCCTTTAAAGTAAAAACTACATTGGAACAAGCCCAGTAGAAGCTTTGGAGCTCCCATTCCCCTCCTTTTACCTTCTCAACTGGCACTTATTAGAGCTACTGTTTCATTCTGAAGTGTGGTTTTTCTCTCTCTCACTATTTTCTGTATGTTTTTGAAAAGTGACAAACAAACAGGGATGTATTTTTGCTTTGGACTCACAAGAGCTTTAACAGGTAAGACTCTTTGATCTCAAAAAAGGTTTCCCATCTTTGCTGAAATTTACTGCAGTGTTTACCAGGTGCAATGGTTTCTGACCTTGAATACAGATGTGTATTGCACATATTCTACAAATACTTGTTTTCACATAGGCTATATACTTGTAAAGGAAATTGCCGTGGACAGAAGTCGTTAAAAAAATCTTCCCAGTATTTTTTACTTAGTTAAGTATTAGAAAAGATTACATACACAGACTGTGGAATCTCCATCCTTGTAAATTTCTAAGAGCAAGTTAAACAATCATTTGACTGAAATTGTTTAAACAAGGATGATCTCACCCTGAGCAAAGGATTGGAGTAGGTGGTCTAGTCATAATTTTCAATGATTCTATTTTTTTATACAGATTTTTTTTATAGATATTAGGACTGGAAGGGACCTTGGAGATCATTGAGTCCAGCCCCCTGCCCAAGGGGCAAGAAGTCAGCTAGAGTCAAAGGATCCCAGCGAGAAAAGCACTTCGGTAAACAGATGTTCCCCCAGATCCTGATGCATACCCCTTATATACTTACAGGCTGCCACCAGGTCACCCCTGAGCCTGTGCTATTCCAGGCTGAAGAGTCCCATGGCTCTTAGCCTCTCTTCATAAGTCCTGTTCTCTTGCCCTCTGATCATGCATGTGGCTCTCCTCTGGACTCTCTCAAGCTTGAACTGTGAAGCCCAAAATTGGATGCAGTACTCTAGCTGCGTCCTCAATAAGGCCGAGTACAGCAGGAGGATGACATCCTGAGATTTGCTTGAGAAGCATCTATGGATGCAAGGCAGAGTTTTGTTCACCCTACCAGCTGTGATATTGTATGGGTGGCTTGTGTTCATTTTATGGTCAGTTATGACCCCCAATTCCCTTTAGGCCATTGTGCTAGTGAGTGTAACACTGCTGAGCCTATAAGTGTGATGCAGGATTTTTTCCCCCCGAGGTGGAGTACCTTGCATTTATCCATATTGAATGTCATCAGGTTTTTATCTGCCCACTTTCTAAGCCTGTCCAACTCAGCCTGGATCACCAGCCTATCCTCAGGTGTGGACGCTGTACCCCAAAGTTTGGTGTCATTGGCGAACTTAGCCAATTTGCTTCTGACACCAGTGTTCACATTGTTAATAAAGACGTTGAAGAGAACAGGTCCAAGGATGGAGCCTTGGGGGACACCACTGGTCACAGAGCGCCATGATGATTCACTTCCATTGGCTACCACTGTCTGAGTCTAACCTCAGATCTAATTCCCCCAGTCATTGGATTGTGATGTAGCCAAGGCCACAGTTGGCCAATTATTCCATGAGGAGATCATGGGACACCACATCAAAAGCCTTTTTAAAGTCCAGATATATGACTTCAATCCCTTCTCCCTTGTCCAGGTGATATGTCATCTGGTCATAGAAAGAAATGAGATTGATAAGGCAAGACCTACCCACAACAAACCTGTGCTGACTGTCCCTCAGGATGTTGCCATCAGCCAGCTTGTCTAGAATGATCTCTTTAATATTTTTTTTTCCAAAATCTTGCATGGATTGAGGTTGAGCTGACTGGTCTGTAGTTTCCCAGATTAACTTTCCTCCCTTTCTTGAAGATAGGCACCACATTGGCCTTCTTCCAGTCTTTAGGTACTTCACTATTCTATTTTTATTAATGACACTGAAATCAAAACACTGGTTTGTCCACTGTCTTGACCATTCAAATTTCTCACTCACTTTTATTACAAGGGGAATATAGTTCCAGCTGAGACCAATTGGCTAGTTTAATTTTTGCTTGTCTGTTTTTATAACTTAGTCTAATAACGGTTATATTTTAAAACTGATGTCTACTACTTCCATGTATTTTACAGATCCTATTTCACAATCAAGAGTCAAATTTCCATTAATGTTGTTTTACTGCCCAGAAAGAAACAAAAATGTTGTATTTCAAATCTTTACATCTTCAGCTCATCTCCTTCATATTCTTCAAACTGGGAGCTTTTGCTAGACACTTGCAATGTTGTGTTTTGGAATACCCAGATGCAGATAAGAGCTCCAAGAATGATTAGGGGAACGAAGGAGTTTATCTTGGGAGGAGACTAGAAAAATATTGTGTGTTTATCCCAGCCAATCAAAGATAAGAGGTGTTATGATTGCTTATCTTATGTACATTAGGGATGTATTCCTCTCCTCCCACAGAAAAGAGCAATTTGGGCTAAAGAATGGATATAAACTAACCATGAATAAAATTAACTTAGAAAGTGTAAGATTTTGTGGAAGATTTTTTTCCAATCAGAGAAGTGAGATTTTGTAACATCTGCCCTTTAAGCATAGTAAATCCAAGAACTATGCTAGATTTTTTTATATCAGTATATATTCAGAAGTTTACATGATGCTGTTTGGTGTGAAATAGGGGCCCAGGTTTGAGTTTGGGAAGGGGAGAAGAGGGAGTAACCTTAAATGCTAAATTTTGAGTAGAATACATTCTGACAAAATAGAAAAGCAGATCAAACACCATTAGTGTAATATATAAATCAATAAATTCTCATCTGAAACACTGTGTGGGGGGTTTTTTGGTATCTCTAACTACAAAAAACTTAGTAGTTAGTAGTCCTAGAAAATGTGAAGAAAAGTGCCACAAAGATAAGCAGGGACATGGAAAGCCTTCTCTATAAGGTTAGGACTTTTAAACTTAAGAGAAAACCCAACTGACAAAGGATATGAAAGAGGTCTACAAAACCAGGAATAATGATATGGAGAGAATTTAACCATGCTCAAATGGGGATTAGAAAAGTAAATGTAGGATGGGACCATTTGTAATTATTAAATATGATAATGAAGCTTAAGCTTCCCAACTGGGATTTTATAGGTCTCTAAATGCTGGGAGCTGTTAGGAAAAGACAAAGGTCTGATCAGGATAGGTCCTGCATAAATAATCTTCCCTTTAGTATTTTCTTTGTGCCACTGAGAGAGACAGAATTCTGGGTTATATGAATGTGTAGTCTAAGACAGTATGGCATCTCTTATGCTCTTTTATGAGTGCCTATTAATTTTCCAGCTTTTTGTTCATAAGTACAAAATGGTTGAAGAAAAGTTAAGACTAAAGTAATCACTGTGAAAAGCATGCCTGCTTGGAGAGAAGAGGATGATTTAGGTGTTTAAAGGCTTCTCTTCAGGCTGTTTCAGAAGGTCACTACATCTGCTCAGGTGGTTGCAGATGCTTCCGTGTAGCCTTCTAGCTCTGATCCTTTGTTCTTTCTGCCTCTACTCCAAATGTAGAAATTCATAAAACAATAACCGGTAGAAACTCCACCACAAGTATTTTGTATACATCTTGCTTTGGGTGGTGACATATTCCTGCACTGGAGGGAAGGTAGCTGTTTTTCATAAAAGGACCTGACCATTTCTTGCAATTAATTTCAAGGAGGTTTAACTCAAGCCATAACATTATAAAGTAAGTGAGCAGATTTTTAAGTGATAGATTTCTAAACTGGGTTATTCAATTTTCCATATATTTATAAAAAGCAGTTGGAAAAAAATACAAAATGAACACTTACTATATATTTTATCTCAGAGGTATGGTAGAGGTATTTGCAAAACACTGTAGCAGAACAGTAAAATGTAACAAAATACAGTAAAACCTTATAGTGACCTCCACTTATTCTTCTATTCGTGTTAAAATTTGCAAGTCAGTTAATGTATATATTCATATATAAATATAAATACACACACAGAGAAAGAGAGAGAGAAAGAAAATGAATGAATTTTACCAGTGGAAGATTGGCATATTGGATTCATAGGCTTTTTCTACCTAAGGAATCCAACACCTTGTAAAGAAAGATTTAGTTAAGTGGTATTTTAATGTTAATAAATCTCACTTAGAGACAGAATACTTTTTAGATTATCATTCAATTGTATATATAAAAATAAAAAACTGCACATTAATAAAATAAGAATGGGAAGATATGCACTTTATAGACTAACTAAATAAGAGATATATAGAGCATAAGTTTTCATGAACTCAAGTCATGAAAGACAGTTCCTCTAATGGTAAGAAATCATTTAATTTTCAGCTAAAATGTATTCACAGTTTATACCGATTTGGTTTTTTGCCATCATTGCCTTTTTCTGCTGTCATGTAATCCTTGAGGTTATTATTCTCTTGAACATTCTAGTTGTATTGTTTCTGCAGGTGTATCAGTTTGAATTCATCTTTCCAAAATACGGGTGACCAGAGTAGTACACTGAAGTCACCAACACCTGGTATAATGGCATTAATACTTCCCTATCTTTACTGGAAATAGCTCAAATTTACACATTTTAACACTGCATTTAGTTTTTCACAGCTACATTATGTTGGTGGATTACAGTCAATTTGTACTACTGAATGTTATCTTATTTCTATGATCCCAGTCCTTAGTATCATCTACTTCTTCCTATATTATAGCTCAATCACCCTCTATAGTTAGGTGGATTCTGAAGTATACATCATCAACAAATGTCATTAGCACATCCCCATTTTTGTGCCACTGCTCCCCCACAGTGGGACCTGGACCCAGAGTAGCCTGGACTGGTGGGCTAGCAAGCCAGGACCCCCCATTCTGTTCACTCCTGTGCACTTCTGGGACTGCCCTAGAACCTCTTTGGGGCCCTGCACCTATACCAGCTGGCAGTCAAGGGTAGCAAGTTTGCCCTTGAAGGCAGGCTGAATCACTGCTGGCCTGACCTTGGGTCTTCGGCAGCCTATTTCCCCCTCCCCTCCCACACTGTTGCTCCCTGGAGCAGTCCCCACCAGATGCCTTCCTGCCTCTTTGGACCATGGGTCATTGGTTCTCCCATGCCATATCTCTTCTTCTGAGGCTCTTCTGCTCCTCAGCCTTTCCCTATCAATTCACAATCTGAAGCATTCTCCATTGGCTGCTATCCAGGGCTGGCCCCCCTGTTCCTGCTGTCCCAAGGAAGAACCTCTGGAGCAGGGCTCACCATGCTGGGGGACTGAGTGGCAGCCTGTCTTAGCACCCCTAGCTGGGAAGGCCATGGTTTCTCTAATGGGAGGGGGCACGGATGCCATTCAGCGATGTCACAGCTGGATCCCAAGCAGTCTTTGACCCTGGGCGTAAACTTCTTATCCTGGTATGCAACTCCCTCTGTTCTGTAGCAGCACTGGTAGCCTCCTTTAGACATTGGGTGGTCATTAGTAGACCTAATTTTTGGACCTTCACAGTGTATTCCTGGGTCTGGACAGCTTATTCAAGTGCAGTGGCAGCATGGGTGCAAGCAGTTGCTAACCTGTCTATTCCAGCCCCCCACACTGAGGGTCCCAATTGGTCCTCATTTTTCCAGTGCCACCTATGCACATCTCCAGTGCTCTGCAGGTGACTGTGTGACCATCCTGGGTAGAGCATCTTGGGCTCCATGACTGGAACTCATGGAAAAATGTGGAATCTGCAGACAAGGGAGACACCAAAGGACCTATGGTTAGCCTTCTGTCTGGATCACTTCCCCTGCCCAGGTCCAGAAGCTGCACAGCTGCTCACAACCCGGCACTGGCTATGCTGTGGAACACCTGCATTCCACCTCCCAGCTAGGAGAACCTGGACACCTGGTTTCCATCTCCCTAAAGTAGGAGCTGGGAGGGCTGGAAATCCAATCATCTGGGCCTGGAGGGATGACTCTTTTCTGTGCCTTACCTGCAGAAGTGCTAATACATAGATGTTCTGCTAAGTGGTGCCTAGCAAAAACCCACAGTTGCAACTGTTAGTTACTCCTGAACTGTGGGACTTAAAAAAACTTTCAGTGTTGTTCTGGGTGTATTTGGGTGCTAGTTTATGTTAGGTAGATCCACATCAACATGCTGGCCTCTCTCAGGAAATCAATGAACCTTGAGGGATGGGGCATCCAGTTGACAGTCAACCAGATTTATGGTCCCTGTCAATGTAACACAACCTGATAAGCCCTGAACAACAGTAGGTGGTAACAACCCTAGAACCTCAGCTTTGTTCCAGGACAATGGCACTGGTGTGGAGGGGGGCTTGAAAGGCATGAGGTCAGTGGGGAGCATCAATAAATTAGTATCATCCATCTTCCACCTGGACAATTGTCAAGCCAAGAGCACACTGAATATCAGAGCAGACAACCACATCCTTCTCCATGAGCATACCCCAACACCACACCCCAAGGAGTTGCATTATATACTGTCCCTCACCTAAAAACATCTTAGCCAGAAGGTCAGCAGTAAAGTCTCTGCATGGGTAGCTGCCTTAAGACATTTAGCCAGCATGACATGGTGTAACAATTTCAAAGTGTTCAGAGTACATGCCCTTGCAGTGGTATATATAGATTACTGTGCTCCTGTACGGTCCAGAAGTTGTCACACTAAAAAAGTTTGACACTATACTTAACAGTGCACAGAGACTCATAACATACTGCTGCACAACTTACACAAACACAGATGTATTCCTTGCACTGTAGGGCATTAGGCCAAGTAATATAAGAAGACAGACCCTAACAGTTCCCCTACTGCCAGGTGTCTGTGCTTATGGAGAGCCCAGCAGGCTGGGTACTGTGGCTTTGTATATTGCTGTAAATTTAAATAAGGGGTGGGGTGAATGGAAATGAATAATTGTTCAGACTAATCTGATCTGAAATCTATTTCTACAGCATTTTATACCAACACCAAATGAGTCCCTCATTGGGCATAATCTTGACAGAGAAGCATGGGTCAAGCTAAATACCCTGAGATCTGGAAACAGACAACTTCAGACCAAACTGTAGAAGATGAACATCTTGGACAGTCGCCTCATGAATGCAGTGTCCAGCAAACAACGCATTACTTGATCGAAAGCTGCAATCTTTACAAACGCCCAGATGGGGTAGATGGAATCCACACATTGAGTGAGAATACTAGACAGTGGCTCATAGCTGGCTGGAGGGAACAAGGGGTGGTGTGGGAAACAGGGGCTTTACCACCTCAGGTCACAGAGAGCCTGGGGACATGGAGAGGCCAGTGCTCAGGCAGACCACATGGCTCTCGCTGAGGCTACAGTACTACTTTGGGGAGAGGTGAGCGGGATGCCACAAAGCCCCATGGGTTGCCAGCAGAATGCTGAGTCATGTTGCAATCTGGTATAGATGTTCATTATGGTGCTCTAACCTGCAACATTGAAGTCTAAAACCACATCCATCCAGAGTTATCTTAGAGCAGCATCTGCCATTTTTGCTCTAAGTGCCTTGACCATCTGTTTGATTGCAGCTGCTGAGCACTTTCTGTGCACCTACCATACAAGAAGTGAAACTTCTGTATCTGGCCATATTTCTTGAGCTAAGGGGAAGAAATACTACCAAAAGTGAAGAAATACTTCCCTGTTTTTAAGCTACTTGTTTTTTAAGCAACAGACTAACAGTAGGAATCATTTTATTTTTAAATAATAGTTTGACTTTTTGTTTTAATAAGGAAAGAAGAATCATAGTACTGCATTCAATTCTTGGCTCCACAATTCAGAAAGGACATGGAGAAGCTTGTGAGAGTGCAGAAGAGAGCCACATGCATGATCAGAGGGCACGAGAACAGGCCTTATAAAGAGAGGCTGAGAGCCATAGGACTCTTTAGCCTGGAGAAGCATACGCTCAGGGGTGACTAGGTGGCAGTCTGTAAGTATATAAGGGGTGTCCATCAGGATCTGGGGGAACACCTGTCCAGCAGAGCACCCCAAGGAATGACAAGGTCAAATGGTCATAAGCTCCTACAAGACTGTTTTAGGCTAGACATAAGGAAAAAATTCTTTACTGTCCAAGCCTCCAAGGCCTGGAACAAATTCCCCCAAGAGGTGATGCAAGCACCTACTCTGGACGCTTTTCAGGAACATTTGGATGCTTATCGTACTAGGATTCTTTGACCCCAGCTGACATCCTGCCCCTTGGGCAGGGGACTGGACCCAATGATCTTACAAGATGCTTTCCAACCCTAATGTCTATGAATCTATGAATGTTAATTGTTTTGTACAATTCTTGGTTTATTTTTTACACTTAATTTAAGGGGGAGCCATCATGATCAGTAAGATCAACAGCTTCTATATACAACTCATATAGTTATTCTTTTAATTTGCCTTGAAAAAATGGAAGTTTTTGTCACCTCTGGCTTCTTTACACTGATTCTTATTTCTTAAGATTCTTTTTAAGTTATTAATTTTAAAGGAGTTTCTTCCTGCCATGAATTTTAGGCTTATTGCAGGGGGAACCTATGGTGTTTCTGTATTTTGCCTATCAGCTTCTTCAGCAGCAACCTCTTCTGTTCAGAACTGTTGATAATTACTGTAGGAAAAAAAGGCAAAGGAAGATTTTTTTTGGTAATTCCTTTATATTGCTTGTCAATCTTTCTTGAAATAGAAAATTCTATGCTTCGTTTTCAACTCTGCTGCTGAGTGACTGACAAACCTGTCATAGTGCATTCAATAAACATTAAGACATTTTCCAACTAAGTAGTTTCTACAAAAATGTTACAGTCCAGTCCATTTTTTTTTAAAAAGATCCTTACTTTGCAGATTTGTGTTCACATTCAAATAAAATTTACTGAATTGAGTAGTAGCTTATGGAAGAGTTTACAGAGTGAGCTTTTAAGTTTACAAACTTCCACTACATTTGCCACAAAACACATATACTGTGAACTGTTATATTAACGAGATCACAAGTCACATGGTACCTGTCCTGTGTTAAACCCACTTTTCCCTTTACAGTTAGCATTTAAAAGGGGAGACCTGGCTAATAGGGGTGTACAAAATGGGCTGTATTTGATTTGGATTCAGCTTGAATCAGGGACAGTGATTCGATTAATTGATTAGGATCGCTTTCCCCAATTTGATTTGGCTGAATCTGAAGATTCACTACATCATGCCAGGGGGCGGGGAGTATGCTCGGCTGAGCTGACTTCTGACCTCTGGTGCTGCGATCGGGCGGGGGGACAAAGAGTCAGTTGGGCTGACTGCCTACCCCTGGCACTGTGATCGGGTGGGAAGTAGAGAATCAGCTTGGCTGACTCTCTGCCCCCAACCCAGTTGCGGTGCTGAGGGTGAGAAGTCATCCCAGCTTGGCTGACTCTCTTCCCCTGCCTGATGGTAGCACTGGTGGGAAGTCAGCCCAGATGGGCTGACTCCCCACCCCCCACATGATCTAGTGCTGACTTCCCATCCCCAGTGAAATGTCAAAGCAGCATCTAAACAGCCTTTCTGTTTCAATGGAATGGAATGGTACAGCTGTTTCGAATTGAAATGAAATTCAAAACAGAATGCTGTTCCACTGAACTGTTGAAACTCAAGGCGAAATAGAATGGTGTCATTTTGCTTGGCCCTAATAAGCATGGTCTCCTTTTAAATTGGTTGAAATTATTTTCCTCTTATACCTCTGACAGAAAAAAAATGGAGATAATACCTAATTCACGGGGGTCTTTTGAAGATTAATTAGTTAATGTTTGTACAGTGCTTTGAAGATGAAAAGCACTGTATAAGTGCAGAGTATCATTGTCAGACGCAACCCCAAGCAGAAAATGAGAAGCCTCCACCTGATCAAAGGAAAGCTTTTACACTTATTAGTTATCACTCCCGTCATTTGTCAGGTCTTTCATTCAGGGAACCTACCATTTATTCTTTCTGTTGCTAAGAGTTACATTTAAATGGATGTGAACTAGAACTAATAACAATAGGTTTTCATACAGTTAGACAGTAGGAAAGAATGTCATGATATTAATAATACTATATCCTTCCTCTGACATTTTTGAAAGGCATTGGGCATATCAAACCATTGAATCATAGAAAATTAGGGTCCTCAGGAGGTCATCCAATCTAACCCACTGCTCAAAGCAGGACTGTCCCCAATTAAATCATCCCAGCCAAGGTTTTGTCTACCCAAGTCTTAAAAACCTCCAAGGATGGAGATTCCACAATCTCTCTAAGTAACTGGTTCCAGTGCTTTACTAGGGCACACAAGTGAGTCCTAGTGAGAAGGTTCTTCCTAATATTTAGCCTAAACTTCCCATGCTGCAACTTGAGACCATTGCTCCTTGTTCTGTCATCTGCCATCAATAACAGTCCTGCTTCATGCTGTTCTGAACCACCCTCCAGGTAGTTGAAGGCTGCTATTAAATTCCCTTTCAGTCTTTTCATCTCCAGACTAAATAAGCCCAGTTCCTAAGCTTCTCCTCACAAGTCATGTGCCCTAGTCCCCTAGACATTTTCATTACCTACCACTGGACTTTCTCCAATTTGTCTTCATCCTTTCTGCATTGGGTGCAAGGGGGCAGGGGTGGGTAATACTGGGCACAGTATGCCAGATGTGGCCTCACCAGTGCTGAATAAAAGGGAAGAATGACTACCGTCAATCTGCTGGCAATACTTCTACTAGTATTCTAGTAGTATACTACTTCTACTCTGCAGCCCAGTATGCTGTTAGCTTTCTTCACAAAAAGCACACATTGCTAGCTCAGCTTCAGATTACTATCCACTGTAACCCCTAGGTCCTTTTCTGCAGAGGTGCTGTTGGTAGAGGAAAAACTAAAGGATGGGGTTCATAAATTAATGTTCTGGATATAATAATCCTGCCACCAATGTAAACATCTCTGTCCCAGGGATGCAGGATCAGGCAAGGGGGAAGCCTTGTCCAGAGGCAGACCCCAGACAGAAGTAAAAGAAGAAAAAAAACTACCTGTTGCAAGGGCCCAGAGAAGCAAGGAGGCGCACCAGAGAAAACTGCCTGAGCAGGTTATCAGCTGTGCCCATCTCCAGCTGGAGCCAGGTGACATCACAAAAAGGCATTACCTGGTTAAGATAAAAATTGCCCCCAAGAGCATGGGAAGGAGGACTCTGAGTGCCGAAGGAGTGGTGGTGCATGACCGGGCAGAGTGCATCCAACCGCTGCAATCAGCAGCAGTGGCGGCAGCAGGAACTGTGGGAGATCCTCACGCTGGGGAAGACCAGTGGGGATCAAAGGGGCCAGCAGTGAACCCATCAGTGGCAGCGGCAGCAGGAACTGAAAGACAGCCCCTGCACTGGGGGAGACTGTGGGGACCAGAGGAACCAGAAGTTAGGCCAGCAGCAGCGATGGCAAGAGCCGGGAAGGGAACTCCCACCGGAGGTGGCTAGTACCGCGACCCCAGGGCAGAGGCAGATCCTGGAGGGGATGAGAGAAACCCTGGCTGGGGTGAAGGCATGGGTCCTGACCCAGGGAACACACTAGTCTGGGGCATTAGGAGCAAGGGGAGCATGGGACTCTCCCTGTGGTTGCTCCTCTTATCTTTTCTTTTTTCCCTTTATCTCATTTCCCTTGCAGTCTTGTATTTAGTTCCTTTCTTTCACTTCGGGTTGGTCCTGGTGGGTTGTTTTGTGCTTGGTTTTCTGGTGGTGAGTGTATCGTTTGTGTTTTTCTTTCTCAGTCTGATCTATTTCAGTTCCATGCCTAGAGCAGTTTAGCTTAGCACACCATACCAGGATGGGGGAATTAGAGATCACATTTGAAGATGAAAGACCATGTGAGAATGCTGTGGTGACCAACAGCATCCATCGTAGAATGCACAGGAGGTTGAAAGGGACAACCCCAAAGGCCAAGTGTCACTAGAACCTCCAGGTCTGGCCAGAGCCCAAGGTGCCCATCCGCGAGAGAGGACATATAGGAACTGAAGAAGATATCAACAGAGGATAGCTGCAAAAGATTCTTAGGCTCATCTCGAAGGTTGGCGTATGGCCGGGGTGTAGGGGAGGTTGGAACCCCATGGATATCCACCAGGATGCATGACAACCCTGGAGGTGTCCTCAAGGGGGACTCCCTTCATCTGAAGTCGTGGCAGGAGAGTTTGGGGGATAACCCGAAGATAATCAAGGAACCCTCCGGGGTCTACATGAGGTTCCTTGGTGAGCAAGACCAGCTGCCCGGGCAAAGGTGGTGCAGGAGCAAATCATTGAACAGAGACAGGCACAATCTCATAGTCTATTACAAAATTTCTTGATACAGTTAGAATAGCTATAATAGTAAACACCACCATCTGGAAGACATTTGGAAGAGTATATTAATTATTAGGTGGTATCTTCAAATGAAATGGTAACTTCGGTGGTATCCTTCTGAAAGAAAAGGCCTACTTCAGTCACCAATTATTTGATTTGATAAAATACAATAAGTAATGACCCCCCTCACAAAAACATCCCTTTTTAGAAAAGCATATAAGCAAGTGCTTAAAGTTAAGCATATGATTTAGTACATTCTTAAACTGAATAAGTTAGTAGTTTACATGTTAAAGCTTACATGGTGTAGAATAGACAAAGTGATTGTTGTGGTCTAGTGTGCTAGAAGCAGATTAATCTAATATTCTTACCCTGGTTGTTCCAAGGGGTTATATTCATACAGAGAATTTCTTCACTTCTCCTATGCTGACAGAAAACTATTTTAGTTACTCCCAGAGGCTCTTTACTATGTTTTGGGGGTAAAAATGCCTGTAGGTAAGTGTATCTAGTTACTAACTGTTCCATAATAAGATTTCACTTTTAATTTAGTGATTTCAGCCTTTCTTGACTCAGTTAAGCATATGCCAGAGAAAAGGCAAAAAGTTCATTAGCAGCCACAGGAATTTTAGCATTATACTAATCTAGCAATATATGCATTCCCAATAGCTTTTAATCTTTGAAAAATTGCAGTCTAGTGATCCTGCATCTCAAATGCTTAACAGTTCAGTACATGTACCCTAAGGAAAAACAAAACACATGAGCTTAAAGTGCCTTTAGGGTACTGTTCAGTACCTCTGTTCAGATGTCTCACTGCCGCAATTTCTTAGTCACAACACCTGGATTGTAGCATCTTTCTCTGTAACATAAAAGTTGTCAGCTTTTACTGAGGAAATTAAGATAATGAGCAAAGCAATATGAGTATGTGAGTGTTGTTAACCTTCCAAAGCTAACATCTTCATTATCACTCAGTGGCCTGGAGTATGTTATCTAAGCTCCTGGAGTTCATATACATCAGTGGCTTTTGCTCTGATGTACACATTTAATGTATTTTTTTAACTTGAACCATGCAGGAACAGAATCAAACAGGGGATTTATTTCTCACTACAAAAACTAAAATGGTGTAGTGATGCCCTGGGGCATCATAGATTTTTTTCCAGGAAAACACACCATCAAGGTAACTGGATAATAAATTCCTATTTAAATGTTTATTTCTATTTTAATAGGGACTTTAGAAAGAAAGAAAGACCAAGCCAAAAGGACTTTTCACTTTTAATTACTTTATTCAGGGGTTCAGGTATACAACAATGGTGGCCACTTACAAAGCGAAAACATAAACAACTTACTACCAAACCAAACCAAACCAAACCAACCAGCACATCACACTGTGACAGACACCTTCGCTGCATTTCACATTGTGTCTTACATGCTAATTATGCGGTCGGCGTGCTGGTCACACAGTCATAACTATATACATAAACAATTCAGACCCTGCTCCATCCCATCATACACGTAACAAAACCTTCAACTTCCCACACAAAAGAGAGCAAAAAAGCAGCCTGGTGAGGGCCCAGGATGCGGCATGAGCTGGAAGTCGTAGTTTGACACCAAACCAGCCTGGTCACCCAGACAGATCATGACATCAGAGCGCGTATTTGAGACAGCTGTCCTCCACCTGGCACACCGCTCCCTCAAGAGCCTAGCGTGTCTCGAAGGCGGGCACCACCCACCGGAGCACAGCGTGCTCAAACTCCAGCGAGGTGCGCCTGCACCAGGAGGCAGAAAAGCCGCAGGGCATCATCTGAGCCGGTCCCAGCAAGCCAGTTTCAGTGGTTCTTGAGGATGGCCAACTTGGCCTGACCCATTACAAACTTGGCCAGGCAGATGGGGCCCTTCTCAGCCACCCGGTATGGGTAGGAGTGCATGTAAGTGGTCTCCAAAAAACTCCTGCCCAGAGCCTGCAGCAGCGGCCCAAGGGTGACAAAGAGCAGCTGCAGGCAGGGGCAGTCCAGAAAAGCATGATCGTCGGCCCCAGATCGTCGGCCACGGCTGGGGTGACTGATAACACAGGAAAAGCCTCACTCAGGACATCCTCAGTGCAGGGGACCTGGCCCGCCCAGAGATAGTCCTCCAGAGTGGCTGCCACCTCCAATGGGAGGGCAACCTGGATGTCACACAGGAAATGGCCCACGCTGTGAATGGAGCACATGCCCAGCCGGCTGCTCAAGGCCTCGGGTGAGAGCCAGGCTGACCGAGCAGGGTCAAGGAGGAGACTCAGGCAGAGAACATGTGCCTGAATGAGAGCGGCCATGAGACTGGCAGAGGCCAGGCTCAGCACGGGGCGCCTCAGCGCTGGGTTGTGCACCAGAGGTTCCCCCAGCAACTGCGGGAACTGGAGGTGACGGGCCTGGGACTGGAGGTGGAAAGTGGCTTCCCAGGCTCGTACCACGCTACGGTAAAAGGCTGGAAGCACTGCCCAGTTCAAAAGCATGAGGTCCAGCAGGAAGAGCTCCCGCTCAAAGCTGAGGGCCCCCACCCTCTGCAAAAACCGGCATGCCAGGTGTTGCCAAGGTGGGCGCTCCTTGCTGTACAGGAGTTACTGGAGGGCCTGGAGGTGGAAGGAGACCACCCTGCTCGCCAGGTCAACCAAACTCTGGCCCTCCTCAGTCGCAGGTAGGTAAAGGACAGGTCATGGGAGCCAGTGGCACCTGTCCCAGAAGAAGTCAACCAGGAGGTGCTGGAGTCTCTCGAGCAGGTCCTCCGGTGGATCGAGTACGGTGCACCGATGCCACAGGCTCGCTGCCACTAGGTTGTTCACGATGAGGACGCATCCACGGTAGGAGAGGCTCGGTAGGTGCCAGTGCCACCTTTGTAGGCAGGCCTTCACTCCTTCCTCGAGGCCGTCCCAGTTGCGCGCCATGAAGGTCGGTGCCCCAGGAACATGCCCAGGATCTTAAGGCCCTCGCGGCATCAGCTGAGGCCCCCGGGCAAGGCCGGGGGGGGTCATGGCAATCCACTCTCCAAGCAGCAGGGTATCGCTCTTGGCCCAGTTGATACGGGCCAAAGAGGTGCATTCGTAGGCTCGCTGGCAGGCTGTCAGGGCCTCCACATCTTCCTGCCTGTTAAGGAAGATGGTCACGTCATCTGCGTATGCTGAGAGCCGCAGTGGAGGGGCAAGGGACAGGCCCACAGCTGGTGGCAAGGCCACACCGCTCAGGCAGTGCCACAGCGCATGCAGCAGTGGCTCAATGGCCAGGGCATAGAGCATGCCCAACAGGGAGCAGCCCTGACGGATGCATCTGCGTGCGGGGAATGGGGCACAGAGCACGTCGTTCACCGTGAGTAGGCTGGAAGTGTATCGATACAAGACCCGGCGGGCTCTGGTGAAAAGGGGCCCAAAGGCAAAGGCCTCCAGGGTCCGAAAAAGGTAGGTGTGGTCCACCTGGTCAAAGGCTTTCTCCTGGTCCAGAGAGAGAATGCCAACATCCAGGCCAAAGAGTTCGCTGGCTGTAAGCGCAGCAGAAACAGGTTGTCTTGGATGGTTCTGCCCGGCACACAGTAGCTCTGCTCAGGCCCAGTGATGGAGGCCATGACAGTGCGGAGGCGGGTGGCCAGCGCTTTGGCCAGGATCTTGTAATCCGCGCACAGCAGGGAGACCGGCCACCAGTTCTTAATGCAGCCAAGGTCTCCTTTCTTGGGCAGCAGCGTGAGCACTGCACGGCGGCAACTGATCAGCAAGACCTTGTCAGCAAGACTCTCCTGGAAAACGCGCAGGAGGCAGGGGCTGAGAAGAGGCCAGAAAGCCTTGTAGAACTCTGCAGGTAGCCCATCAAGGCCTGGGGCTTTGCCAGAGGCGAGGCCAGCTGCGGCTGCTGCCAGCTCCGCCAGAGACAACTCCTGCTCAAGCTTGCCAGCCTCCAGGGCACCAAGGCGCAGCAGGCCCACGTGGAGTTCCCGTGCGGCGTCAGGGCAGGACGGCTCAGCCACAAACAGGTCACGATAGAAAGCGACAGCATGCTCACGTACTTCACCTGGGTCAATGATAACCTGGCCCTCAGAGGTCTTGAGGTGATCTAAGACTTTGCTCGCTGCCCGCCATCACTCCAGGTTGAAAAAGAAGCAGGTCGGGGCATCCGTTTCGGCCAGCTCTTGGCAGCGGGCGCAGATCCTCACTCCACAGGCCGCACTCTCTGCCAAATCACGTAGGCACTTCTTCTGGAACCGGAGGCTCTCGCACAGCACCGCATCACTGCCGGCTGCCAGCAGGGCAGCCTCGAGCTTTACCACGTCCTCCTCCAACTTTCTGATACGGTGGCGTGGTTAATTTGTAGCCAGCTGAGTGTACTGCTGGCAAAAGGCCCGGATCTGTACCTTGCCCACATCCCACCATAGCTTCCAGGAGTAGTAATTCGGTCTTGTAGCCTCCCAGCCCAGCCAAAAGTTGACAAAGCAGTCCCGGAAGTAAGAGTCTTGAAGCAGGCTGACGTTGAAGCACCAATAAGGCACTCGTGTGCAGGTTCTCCGTGGCAGGCTCAGTTCACAAAAAGCTAGGCCGTGGTCTGACAGGCCCGAGGGAACGATGCGGCCGCTGCATAGGAGTGGCAGGTGGTGCCTGGTGACATAAATGCGGTCAAGGCGGGCCATAGTGAGACCCCCGGCACTCATCCTGGCCCAGGTGTACTGGCACGCATCGGGGTGCAGGGCTTGCCAGACGTCGATGAGGCCTGCAGTCTCCAAGACAGACTGCAGCTTGCGGGCTGAGAGCAGGTGAAGCTCGGGCCCCATATGGTCGAGCAGGTTATTGGTGGTACAATTAAAGTCCCCACCTACAAGAAACAGGTCAATGTCCTCACTGACATCGCACAAAAGGCCGGCCAAGGTCTCAAAGAAAGTGACCCTCTCCTGCATCAGAAGGTGCATAGATGTTGATGAGCAGCAGATGGTGTTGCGCTAGGGTGACGCGGACTGTCAACAGGCGGCCGGGGACAACCTCTCATGCCACTGCTGCGTCATATTGTAGTTGTGATTATAGGAGAGTCGCGACCCTGGCGCTAAGGTTGGTGCTGTGACTCAAAAACACCTGGCCTTGCCAGGCAGCACGCCAAGCCAACTGGTTGTGCCTGTCGGAGTGCGTCTCCTGGAGGAAGGCGACAGCCAGCCGCTTCTGGCGCAGGAGCTCCAGCACAGCCTCTCGCTTCACCGGATCTTGACAGCCATTGATGTTGAAAGTGCCAATGGTTGTGGCTGCCATGGGTGTGAGTTTGGGAGAAGAAGAGCGAGGTAAGGCGTAGATAAAAAGCAAGCCCCCAAGAGCCAAGCAAAGGCAGAGACAGGTCAAAAGGAAAAGGCCTATCGTGCCCTACTCTAGTCCAGGGACCCCGCCAGGCCCCACTCATCTCTCACCCACTGGGCAAGCTTCTCCAGATGATAGCCCATCTGCCTAGTGCCAGATCTTGTTGCATGAGCTTGGCCGCAGCCCTGGCAGCCTTGATGAACACTTTAGGGTCCGCACACCATTGGGTGATGTGCGCCGCTATGTTCTTTTGTCCTTTCGTTTGCTTTAGAAAGGTCAAGAGCCCCCCATAGTCAGGACCGACCTGGGGGGGGCCTGCCAACAAGGGCTGCACATTTCCCTCAGAGGAGCAACGAGGGCGCACACTGGCTGGGAGCGCTACATCCACACCCTCAATATCCAAGCCCATCAACCTCCTCTGATCGTCTAGGTCAAGGTCTGGCTCTTGAAGAGCAAGCCCCACCTTCTTGGGGGGGAGAGGTTATCCCGCTCTTGAGGTTGCTTGCGACACTCAGAAAGCTGGATTTCCATCTCACAAGCCTCCTCATCCAATTCAGTGGCCTGGGACATGACCAAGAGGTCAGCAGACTCCTCTGCTGCTCCCTGGGTCAGACCTCCAGAAGCGATACATTGTGCATATGTCTTCTTGCCCCCCGTCTCCGAGAGCTGGGAGATGGGTGAGGCGTTAATGACCCCTGTCTCCACCTCCCCCACCTCCAAACTGCCCTTATCCCCGGTCAGCAGGGTCACTGACGTGACAGCCGGAGCAGCGCCGGGCTCTCCAGCAGGGGCCTCCCCAGCACCAGCTGAGGAAGGCCTCAGTGGGGAGGGGGCGTCCTGAGGGGTCCCTTTCACTTTCTTCTCCTTGTTGCTCTTCTTCTTCTTCTGCTTTGTGGCAGATGACCCATCCTTCACAGAGGATGGACCAGACTGTGCCTGGCCTGTCTCCCCAGAGCCAGCCACCTCAGCCAAAGCTGTGATGGAGAGCAACTTGCAGGAGGTCTGATCCCTGTCATCCTGGCCTCGGTGCCACAATCGCTGACCACCCCAGCCTCAATCGGGGAGGTCAGGGCAGGCAGGGCAGAAGTGGAAGCATCCGCCTCTCCCCCGGTGGCATCTCTGTACTGGTGGGGGTGGGCACCATAGGTGGAATGAGTGGGGGGGAGGGCTGGGGCCTAGCCCCAGCCCCTCCGCCAGATGACACTCCCACGCCAGAGACTTCAGCCCCCTCAGATGGAACAGGGGCAGGAGGAGGTCGGGAAAGACTCCCGGCCTCACTGGGAGGGGCCTGCATCCTGGAAGTGGATGGGCCGTCCATCAGTGTCGCTGTAGTCACCGACGCTTTGGCCGATCCACCCCATGGGCACTGAGCGCTAGTTGGGAAGAGCTCCCACACTGAAAACACGTGGTCTCCCCACAAGAAAAATAAATCACATATCTCCGCCCGTTGAACAAGAGGCTCAAGGACTGAGGCAGAGACCGTGAGCCCTCCCTAAAGAGCATGAAAACCTGCCTTCGAAAAGACAGGACATGCCTCAGTTTGGGGTTTTTACTCCCTATGGTCAACCGGCAAATGGGACTCGTAAGCACCCCATAGGGCTCAAGTACCCTGGCCAGGTCTCGATCGGTCACGTGTGGGGGCACACCGGTCACATGCGGGGGCACATTAGAAATCACCACCCTCACCACTAGGGTGTCCAGGGGGGTGACAAAATAATGTGCACCCACAATGTCCAGGCCCTCTATGCACACCCTATGGACTAGGGTGGGGTCGCTCAGTAGATCATTGGGACTGTGTTGACACGACCTGCGTAATGGATGGTCTGCTGTCCCAAGAGACTAGCCAGAGCATCCACGCAGACCTCAACCCCAACGAAGGGAGGGGTGTGCACCATCAACCCACAGGTAATGGGAAGGTTCTGGGAGGCATCCTCATGCCGGCTGCTGGGTGTAGGAACAGCCATTCCTGATAGGACAGGGTTAATTCCCAACTCTAACTAAGCAAAGCAACAACAAAAAAAGTTTATAGTAACTAAAAAAGATAAATTTCCGGGAAAGCGGCCACAAAGCTCTAGATGGGAGGGGGGAAAGGGGTGGAGGAAAAAAAAAAGCAGCTGGGGTTTGAAAAAGTGAAAAAAAAAAGAAAAAAAGAGGAGGGAGGGGGAAAGGGGTAATTTAGAGCACCCCGCAGAAGGCAAGCTAATGGAAGATAACTCCCCGCTACAAGCAAGCATAAAAGAAAGAAAAGAGAGAAAGAGCGAGAAAGAGCGAGAAAGAGACAGTAAGAAAGAAGGCTGTGAAGACAAAGAAACCTGAAGTACGGGGGTGGAGGATGGGACAAAGAGGAGAGAAGCGGGGGGGAAGCTACAAAAAACCAAGAAAAGAATTCGAAAATGAGATAAACAGAGGCTAGAAACCTTTAGACAGGTGGGAGTCAGAAAACAAAAGAGATAGGAAGCCGTGGAGTCTTATGCTCAGGATCACCCCACGCAGCTCCAAGCGAGCCTGGTCTGGTGTGTCCAAAGCGAAAGAAAGAAAGACTTCGACTTTTAAGAGTTGTTTATTCCAGGGAGGGTGACAAATGCGGGGCAGCAGACAACATGTACAGGTTGGTTTGAGGATCTGGGCCTCAAAGACAAGGCCTGGGCTCATGGCCTGCAAGGCCTGCCCACACACTTTAGACAAAAAACCCCCACAAAAAAACCCCACATAGAACCAAAGAAGTATTTACATATATACAGTTCTTGCCAGTGGGGACATCCAGGGGGGCTTCAGGACATCAGGGGTTGGCCCGCCTGGACAAAGCCCAAGGTCTCGGCTCGCTGGGTGTGCCTCTGCACCTTGAAGAGCTAGTGGCATCACAGGGCAAGAAGCAGGTACCCTGCCTTGACTCGGCACAGTGCCCCCTCGACGGCCCATCGTTCCTCAAAGGTGGACACCATTTGCTAAAGGACTGCATGCTGGAATGCAAGTGAGAGGCGGGCCCACACCAGCAGATAGAATACCTGCAGGGCATTGTCCATCCCGGTCCTGGTGAGCTGGTTTTGCCGGCTGTTCACGGTGGACATTTTGGCCTGGCCCACCAGCAAGTTGGCCAGGCTGACTGTGGCCCATTCAGCCTCCCGGTACAGGAAAGAGTAGATGTAGGTGTCCTCTGAGAAGTCCTGGCCCAGTGCCTGAAGCACCGCCCCGAGGGCGGCAAAGAACATCTGCAGCCAGGGACAGTCAATGAAGGCATGGAAAATGTCCTATTCCAGCACCCCCGAGCAGAAGGAGCAGGCCACCAAGGCCACTGGGTCCAGGTGGCGCACAAAGGTGCCAGTGGCCAGGATGCTGTGCAGCAATCTCCACTGGAGGTCACTGGTCTTCTTGGCGGTAGGCACCTTGTACAGTGTACGCTACGCTGGGGTCCCAGGCCATGCCAGGCACCACCACCACATGGTGTCAGGGTAGCTGGCCAGCACCTGGGCATGCTGGGTGTGCACCACCCATGTGTAGAGTCTCTTCCAGGGCAGCCCGCCAAAGGGCAGACAGTATTGCTGCTGGGGGGCACAGGAAACCTAAGCAGTGTGTTGGGCTGCTCAGCCAGCTCACTGGCCACCACAGGGCTGACCAGCAGTGGTGGGAAGGCGTCACCTGCAGTGTCGATGATGGGGAGGGCCTGGTGAGCATGGAGGTAGCCTTCTAGGGTGATCACTGCTTCCATCAAGAGGGCAGCCCTAACAGCCTGCAGAAGCTGGCCCATGGTGCAGATGGAGCGCAGTGCCATCCGGGCATCCAGGGCTCCGGGTGACAGCCAGCCCGACTGAGCAAGGTCCAGGAGATGCCCCAGGTGGGTGGTATGCACCTTGATGAGAGCAGCCACGAGGCTGGCGGAGGCCAGACTTGGCAAGAATTGCTGCAGGGCTGGGTTGTGAACCGGGGCTCCTGAAGCAGTTGCAGGAAACGCAGGTGCCTGGCTTGGGGACAGAGATGGAAGGTAGCCCACCAGGCCTGCACCATGCTGTGGTAGAACGGGGAAGGGAACACCCCATTCACCCCATGGAAGGTGAGGTCCAGCATAAAGAGCTCCTGGTCAAAACCAAGGCCCCCCACTTGGTGCAGGAACCGGCATGCCAGCTGCTGCCACAGGAGGTGGCCCTTGACATACAGGAGTCACTGGAGGGCTTGCAGATGGTAGGCAGCCACCCTGATGGCCAGGTCAATTAGGCCCTGGCCCCCCTCAGTAGTGGGCAGGTAAAGGGCAGCTTGCGGGAGCCAGTGGTGTCCATCCCACAGGAAGTCCACTAGGAGCTGCTGCAGTCTCTGGAGTAGCTCCAGCAGAGGGTCCAGCAAAGCACAGCAGTGCCACAGGGTCACCACCACCAGGTTGCTGGTGATGAGGACCCAGTAACGGTAGGAGAGGGCGGGCAAGCACCAGCACCAGCGCTGGAGGCAGGCCTCCACTCCCTCCACCAGGTCGTCTCAGTTGTGGACTGCAAACACCAGCATCTCCAGAAACACTCCCAGGGCTCTGAGGCCTTCTTGTTGCCTGGCGAGGCCCCCCGGCAGGTTTGGAGGTGGTTTGCTGGCCCACATCCCAAGCAGAAGTGTGTCACTCTTGCCCCAGTTGATGCAGGCTGATGTAGTGAGCTCATAGGTGCGTTCGCAGTTCACTAGGGCCTGCACATCCTCCTGGCTACCCAGGAAGATTGTCACACCATCCGCTTATGCCATCAGCCAGATCGGGGGGTTGGTGGTCAGGCCCAGTGCCGGTGGCAGGGCGTGCAGCAGCGGTTCGATGGTCAATGCGTGCAGCATGTCTGAGAGGGGGCAGCCTTGGCATATGCTGTGATGCACCGACAACAGGGAGCACAGCACACCGTTCACTTTAAGCAGGTTGGAGGCATCATGGTACAGGGACCCAGAGTGATGAAAAGAGGCCCAGAGGGGACCAGGACAGGAGGGGGCTGGGAGGAGTCCTCCGCCCCTCCACCAGGTGGGGCATCAGCCCCAACGGGTGGGAGAAACCTGAGAGGACATCCCAGCCCCCCTCCCCCCCCCCGGGTGGCATGCTAACACCAGAGGGGTCAGTCCCTCCAGATATTGCAGGGGTGGAGGGGGGCTTGGAGGATCCCTCAACCATAGATGAGGTTCCCACACCAGAGGTGCCCCAGCTGACTGCCCCAATAGACACTGGGCAGCCAGGTGGGAGCTGCCGCTGCAGCAGTGGCATGAATTCCCACCCTGGGAGAAGTACACCACATAGGGCCTCCCATCCACCATGGAGAGAGGCAGGGTCTGGATGCCACCCGTGAGGAGCATGAATGCCTGCCTCCAAAAGGACAGGGCATCCCTGAGTCTGGGGTCCCTGCTCCCCATGGTCAGCCTGCGCCAGGGGCTGGTGAGGACACCATAGCGCTCGAGCACTTTGGTGAGGTCCCGGTCTGGCAGGTGTAGGAGGACATTGGAGGCCACCATCCCCACTACCGGGGTCTCCAGGGGCATAACCAAGTGGTGAACACCCGAGATTTCCAGCCCTGCTGCGCACACCTCCCTCACCAGGCTGGGAGAGCTCAAGTATACGACGGGCACTGAGTTTACCTGGGAGGCATACCGGATGCTCCAGCATTCCAGCATGTCCACCGGGCTCCGGCGCAGGCCTCCACCCTGATGTGGAGCAGGGCATGCACCCGCAGGCCATGGCTGAGGGGAAGATCTGCAGAGACATCCCCGCGCCAACTGCTCTGACTGCCGACAGCGATCCTGGGCAGGAGAGGGTAACTCTCCCACAGAGGCTGCTACAGGAAAAAAAAAAGCCTCAGACTGAAGGTGGAGACTGGGAGGGGGCTGAAACAGCCCCAGAAATCAGCCTTAGGGTGGGAAGAGCAGCCCTGCAGGGGCTGAAGGCAAGCCCTAAGGCAGGAGGAGATAGTAGAGTCTAAGGTAAGGGGCCCTGGAGGAGAGAGGCAGCAGGAATCAAAGAGAGAGCACAGGCGGGATGCCAGAGCCCAGGGGAAAATGCTCAGAAAGTGGGGGAAAGGGGCAGAGAGGGGGTCCCTAAGCACAGACTGGGGAGAGGCAAGGTTTTGGGGAGGTGGGGAGAGGAACAGGGGGGCCAGGTAGTGGGGGTAATGTGCTGAAGGCTCCTGAGCTGCAAGAGCTCAGAAGGGCTTCACCTGTCAGTGGCCATCTTGAAAGAAAGAAAGACATAGACAGACGGACTTCAGCAATACTTCCTTGTGGTAAATGATTTAAGTATAGGTTTGCATTACAAGTATTTCTGACTTTTTTCATAAGTGAGTCCCAACTATGTCAGCATCCAGTTGGTTAATAAAAAACCCAGCACTGCAGTAAGCCTAGCAACCCTCATTAGAAATTTGCTCAGTAGTCTTCACTGCAGTAAGCTATTCCAGAAGACAGCTACTGACCTTATAGAAACAGTCAAAGAGCTATTAACTCATACAAAAGCTGAAGCATTTCAGAGTCTCATCCCTAAAGGCATCACAGTCCAAAATCTTGCTCAGTGATGAGACACCTGTTGGAAATAATTAGGCTTTGTTAGTGCTGGGGGTTAACAGACCCAAGATCCTCCTCTTCTTCTCTCAGTAAAACTAGGGCAGATTCACCAATTTATCAAACTAAAGGTTTTCACTGAGGAAAAAAAATGTGTTAAAAAGGCAACCTGTGTCCATCTGCCTTCCCTTTGAGAAGAAGCTGCTATTACAAGGATTAATGGCTTCAAGTGGCTGTGAGGGAATCTGTAATCTGCATTTAAAAAGAAATACTCTCCAAACAGTTTCTAAGTGTGCATTTTTCTTTTTATAGCAGGAGACAGAGCATTTTTATGTATATTTTTTAATGATAAAAGGATCCTATGGTGCAAGGTCTACTGTTTTTCTCAGAGGTATGCTGCCAGTTGGATATAACTTTAAATGGCAGCATGTCAGTGGCTGGATGCTCATTCTCAGCAGCAAGCTAAGAAATAACGATAGAAGGCAGAAGTGCATGGATATAGAATTATGAAATTGGTGAATGTATGAAATAAACAGGCAGGCACAAAACAAAAAGTAACACAATGCAAGGAATACTATTGGCTTATACCATCCTCAGTCCAGATAAATGGGAAGTTGTATAAAAACACAACTTCCACACCGCGTCAGAGTAGTCCATCTAGCCCAGAATCTTGTCTCCAATAATGGCAGGAGTGGCTGCTTTACAGGAAGGGCAATGGATCAGATATCTCTTGAGTCATTTGTTCCCTATTCATCACCCACCCTGGCATCGACTGTTATTGGTTTAGAGATGCCAGAGGAAGCACCTACAACCATTCTGTTCAACAGGTATCAATAGATCTATCATCCATGAATCTGTCAATTCCTTTTGTGAACCTTGGTATACGATCTGCCTCTACCAACTCTGTGGTAATGAATTCCACAAGCTAACAACAAGTTGCATTCAAAAGTACTTTTGTTTGTTAGTTTTAAACTTGTCACCTACTAATTTCAGTGGGTGCCCCTAGTTCTAGTATTCTGGGACTGGTGAGCAACAGTTCCTTGTTCACTTGGTCTACCCCTTCATGATTTTATACACCTTTATTACATCCCCCTGCATCCTTCTCCTTTCCAAACTGAAGAGTTCTATCCTCTCTAGTCTATCCTGGTAGGGCTACTGCTCCATACCGCAATCATCATATTAGTTGTCCATAGTACTAGGAGCAGTTAGTACTACAGCCCACCTGAGTCTAAGAGTGGAGCAGTAGCATTAATGATGGGTAGGCAACCCACCATCAGCTCTAGAAGCCCATTTAGGATGGATGCAAGAACAACAACTGCTGGCCCAGGCCTTGCTGATAATCCTGACACCCAGTGTGCTAAACCTGGTAGTTACATTCTGGCATATAGTCTCCTACCATTATGTGCAGCCACATCTCATAATCTCTTCATACATATGTAGTGACAAATGTGATGGCAAAAATTAACTGTCCAGCAAGAATGTAATGTTACTACAAACAAACCAAAAACAGAAGCTCAGTGCAATTCCCCCTCCAAATGAATAAAGATTACATACAAACTATTCAGAAAGCACTCAGAATGATAGCATATAAACAGGAGAGCCAAAGGAGCTGAGAAATTTTCCCCAAGGAAGATCCCCTGTTATAATACTAACAAATACTTAGATTGGATGAAACTGCTAATCAACAAAGGTTGCCAAACTTTAAGCGAAGTGTGAAAAGGAATGATACATTTGTCTGACGATTCATCTTGAATAGATTGGTGATACTATCAACCACGTAGTTTTCAAATTTTAAAAAATAAAATTAGAAGGATGCTGTAGATGCATGTGTTTGTGTACGTTCAGACCCACCCACAAGAATCTTCCTGTTGCATACAAGGTTTTGATCTCACAAACACTTAGGTTGTGGGGATGTGGCTGCATGTGGAGGAATAAAGTACGTCGGGGGTTGCATACGTGGGGGGATGGAATACAGGATGTGGGTGTATGTCTTTGTGGGGAGTGAGGGAGGGTGTGAGAGTATGGGACCCCTCTCACACACTCACCCCATGGCACACAGCCCTGCACGTGGTGGCAGCAGCAGCAGACAGGATGCTCAGGGCACTTGTGCAGGTTCTGGCACCTGGCAGTGCTTGGCTCTGGCCAGTGCTGCACATCACAGTGATGAGGGCACCCCCGACGGGCCACCCTTATTGCTGGCACTGCCTGCCATGCACGGGCAGCCTCCACACTTGCACGCCACTGGAGAGAACCTCCACACACTGGAACAGGCTGCTTTTGCATGGGGGGGTCCTCACACTCCCCCACCCTCCCTCACAACACCACGCTGCCCACTCAGGCACCATGCCACTGCCTGCCCCAACCCCATACTCCCAGCTGCCGCTTCCACCTCTGCCCCTGTCCTTGGTACCACCACTTCTCTACCTGCTGCCTAGAGTGAGTGGGTCAAGCAGGTCCCCTGGAGACTGCAGCAGGGGCAGCAGAAGCCCTGTCTAGAAGCTGAGTGCTGGCTGGGCTGGGACCTTTCACCCACATGGGTGGGAGTGAGGCACAATAGCATATGTTGGGGTGGGGTGTATATGTGGGTGGAAGGCCTGGGTGGTATACGCTTTGTTGGTAGGTGCTGTGGGTTGGATGAAAGTACCTGGCAGGCCAGATCTGGCCCCCAGGCCATATTTTGCCCACCCCTGCTCTTGACCCTTCTTTCTCCCAATAAATTTTGAATTTTAAGCAAAGTTGAAAAAGCTCCAATCGATGAGATGAAGAGTGCTGCCAACCCAAAGTAGCCAATAATCTGGTATTCAGGGCACTTGCGTGTGAGGTGGTAAATGTAGACCTGAACTGACCTCAAGCACCTAAAGAACTAGAGTTTTACATACTTATAAGGTAAGTCAGAAGTCATGTAGTGATTTTCAGTATAATTTTTGTACTTACGCACCTAAATTCTGCCTAAAGCCTATTTTAGGTACCTATGCCCTCCTTGCAGATATCTGACTTTTTCTTTATTGAGGGAGTCCAGCACACATTTAGGTTATAAATTATGATGCTGGAAATTCTAATTCTTCTATGGCACAATAGGTTTTGACTTTATGTGCTTGTTCACTTTCTATTTTATGCTAGAGTATGCAGAAAAAATTCTGTCCTATAACATGAGCATTTAAAAGACCATTTGACAGGAATTAGCCAAATTTAGTACATTTCTAGACATAAACCATTATTATTTATGCCTTATTTTCATAAAGGCTGTTTTAAGTTCTTCTTTTGTGTTCCTTGTAAAATATAAAATGACTGAAATAATGAATAAAGAACTAATGTGGAGTTACTGTACCATCCATCAAATTGCTTTTTTGTTGTTTCATTGAACTGTTTTTTTTGCTAATTATTGAAACATTTATTTTTTAAATTATGTTATTCCAGTGTTATCAAACACTTGGTATTGTTACTAAACTTTTATATGGCTTCACAGATTGACAGAGTACTTTACAACAGGGCTGTGATTAGGCAATCAGATATGTTAGGTCAGAGCTGTATGCTTTCTGGACTCCCACAGTCCTTAGTGGCATTCACTGCAAGTATAACATTCAGAATGCAAGCTCAGAGCTGCAGATAAAGACAAATTCCAAGGTCCAAAGAAATTTATGTTCCAAATAAATGTTAAATGTTAATAAATAGCTATTAAAATATTTAAACATTCACAAAAGTCTGAGGTTAATATCCATAATAATGAAGAATGCTGATTTTCACTTAAGCAGTAATGTGTAGTAAATGTGCAATTTTAATGGTAATTAAGTAAGATATGAAATGAAAATCAATTCAGTATGATGTATTAAACCACTGTTCTCTCCTTGGCTCAGTTCCAGGCTCAATCGAGGGCTTTCTAGACATTAGTCCAAATAATAGGACTGAGCCCTGGGAACATCACTAAAGGTGTTTGGTTTCCACGATGAGGACAGCCATAAGTAATTTTTCTGTTCTAGTGCTCCCTGCAAATCAGTCTATGTCAAACCTGGCCTTGGATGACAAAAAGTTTTTTTTTTCCCCCATGTGGATAAGCTGCCATACAGATAGGGATGAGAGTAGCTTCAGAGAAATGTGGCTAAAGAATGCTTTGGAAGAGATTCTGCTTTGCCATACCTGGATAACCACGTGTGTGTAATAAATCCAAGAAGATTTCCCTCATTTTTAGTCTAATAAAAATGGTCACAACTTCACCTAAAGTAGTGGGTGAAGATCAACTATCATATTAAGCTCTGTTTAGTATTACAGTAAGCAATGATTTAAATCAGGAAAATCTACCTTAATACTAATTCTGTCTCAAAACCACTACATTATTTATAATACAAACTTACATAAAAAGGAAATCTGATATAGAAATCACTGCCTAGAGTGATCTGATCAGTCACCTTCATTTATCTATCACAGCACCCTTGTCAAACCCATTCCTTATTTACCATAATATAATTTCATTCAGTTGTCAGATCACTGGTTTTCACTTAGAGTGATCAGATTATGCCTGGAAAGTTTCCATTTTCAAAGACATTTCACATTTTCTGTAACTTTCAGTAATACATATTCTAGGCAGAATTTATTTAAAAATTCACTTAGATCACAGACTATTTCAAGGCAATATAGCAATGAAAGAGGTACCAGTTTAAAATCATATTGAGCATTAGGTAACCTCTGATATTTGCAGGCAACAATTCTGTGAATTTTAGAGAAAAGCTTGCACTGTAGCGAATTTTTTATTAGCTTCTACATATACAGTGTACTGCCTAACAGCAAGTTATTTTGTCAGGAAACCAGCATCCTGGAGAATTTCTGCTAGTTGCAAATGCAAGCCCATATAGCTATGACTTTTTTTTTCCCCCCAGATTTACATAATATTACTAAAAACATTACTGTTTTAAACAAAGATGAGTTTATATAAAAATTCAGCATAAAAACACCCAAAGCTTTGTTGGGCTTTAGAATGAGACAGCATTCACCTCACACGGAAAGGTAAGTCTCTGTTCTCACCCAGGATGGTGAAACTACTGGACAGGGCTTTAAACTGACTTTGCTGGGGGGATGGTGAAACTTCAAGTGGAGCATGCCTGGGGACCAGCACACAGGAAAGCTCCCACATGAAGGACACCAAGATAACTGTTTCTGAAAATGCTAATGGAATGATTCTCCCAAGAAACTGAGGGTGTCAGTTGGGGGCCTCAGCTTCCTGTACACCAATGCCAAGAGCATAAGGAACAAGCAGGAGGAGCTAGCCCTCCTGCTCTTTGGTGGGCAATATGACCTGGTAGGGATCACGGATACCTGGTGGGACTCGTTGTATGATTGGAGTGTAGCCGTAGAGGGCTACACCTTGCACAGAAGGGACCGAGCAGGGAGTAAAGGCAGAGGGGTAGCTCTTCTGTGTGAGGGAGCAGTACACCTCTCTGAAGGTTGACATTGATTCCAAAGATAAGTAGCTCGAAAGCCTCTGGGTCAAGCTCCGGGGGGGGGGCGAGATGAGTGAGACCTAACTGTGGGTGTTTATTACATGCCACTAATCCAAGGGGAGGAGCTTGATCTGGAGTTCTCTTAAGAGCTGATCACATGTGAAGCTGCACGTGCAAGGGACTTGGATGTCATGAGCAACATCAATTACCTGGAGATAGATTGGAAGGAACACTCAGCTGGGTTGGATCAGTCATGTAGCTTCTTAACTGTAATCAAGGAGTTCTTTCTGATGCATTAAGTGCAAGGGCTGACCAGAGGTACTGCCCTCCTAGACTTGGTCTTGGCCAAATGAGATGATCTAGTGCGTGGCTTGAAAATTGAGGGTACCCTATGTGACAGTCACCATGAGCTCATCAGGTTCACTGTCCACCATAATGTTGACAAATCAGTTAGCAGGATTGAAGTCCTGGACTTCAAAAATGCTGACTTCAACAGGCTCAGGGCATTAGTAGGGGAGGTGATGTGGGACCAGGTAAATGGGGTGCACAAAGAGCAGTAATTCCTCAAGGACACGATCCTCGAAGCACAAAAGAAAACTGTTGCCATGAAGAGGAAAGGTAGCAGAAGAGCTGGCAAGCCTTTCTGGCTCAATAGGAACATCTCAGTCCTCTTGCAAAAGAAAAAAAAGAGGTGTAAACACAGTGGAAACTAGGGCCAGTCCTCAAGGAGGACTATACAACTGTCCACACTTGTAGGGAAATGATTAGGAAAGCTAAGGCAGCAACTGAACTTAAGTTAGCCAAGGGAGTCAAAGACAATAAGAAGTCCTTCTTTAGGTATGTAGGTAGCAGAAGGAAAACAAAGGGAAGTGTGGAGCCTCTGCTTAATACCTTGGGACAGCTGGTAACAGACACCCAGGGAAAAACTGAATTCCTGAATGCCCACTTTGCTTTGGTATTTCACTGAACCAAGAAGAAAGATGAGCAAGACAGGGGCATGGTGGGAATGATAGCCTTCTCACTGTGGATGTTGAGCTGGTGCAAAACCAGGTAGAAAACCTAGACATTTATAAGTCAGCAGGACCAAATGGACTTCACTTGAGAATATTGATGGAGCTGGCTGAGGTCATTGAGGAATCCCTGGTAAAACTCTTTCAGAATTTGTGGCACACAGGGGAGATCCATGAGGATTGGAAGAGGGCCAACAGTGCACCCATCTTCAAGACAGGGAAGAGGGAGAACCCAGACAACTATAAGCCTGTCAGCCTAACCTCCATCCCAGGGAAAACCCTGGAAAAACTCATTAAAGAATCTGTGTGTGATATACTCATTGAGGGTAAGATTCTGAATGGTAGCTAGCATAGCTTCATTCCAGGTAGGTCTTGTCTTACCAATCTCACCTCCTTCTATGAACAGGTCTCTCACCACCTAGAAATGGGAAAGAAGGTTGACTTTGTATACCTAGACTTCCAAGGTATCAAAAGCTTTGTGTTAGTATCACACAATATTCTTGTGGAAAAAAATAGAAGAGTGTGGGTTTAACTGCTCAACAGTTCAGTAGGTGGAAAACCAACTGCATGGTAGGACCCAGAGAGTTCTCATGAATGGATCTGTGTCTTCCTGGTGAGAAGTGGCCAGTGGTATCCCTAAAGGGTCCATGCTTGGACCGGTGCTTTTCAACATCTTCATCAATTATTTGGATGTGGGGGTGAAAAATCTCACTGGCCAAGTCTTTGGATGACACTAAGTTATGGGGGAGTGTGGCCATGCCAGAAGGTAGGTTTCAGATACAGGTGGACCTGGACAGACTGGAGAGTTGAGCGGATTGGAACCAGATGTAGTTCAACACTCAGAAGTGTAAGGTGCTCCTTCTGGAGGCAAATAATCTCCAACATACCTACAGGTTCAGTGGTGACAATTTGAATTGCACCATGGCCGAAAGGGGCCTAGAGATAGTAATCAACCATTGTGTGAACATGAGCAGACAGTACAATGCTGTGGCTAGCAGGGGAAACAACATATTGCATGTATTAACCGTTGCATCTCATAGAAAACTAAAAGTGATACTCCCTTTGTACTCCACACTGGTGAGACTGCAGCTGGACTACTGCATTCAGTTGAAAAACTTGAGAGGGTCCAGAGAAGAACCGTCCATATGATCAGGGACTTGCAAGATAAGCCTTTCAAGGAGAGGCTGAGGGATTTGGGCTTCTTCAGCCTAAAGAAAAGAAGGCTGAGAGGGGACTTAGTAGCAGCTTACTGCTACATCGGGGGAGTACATCAAGAACTCAGTGAACAACTGTTCACCAGGGCATCCCTGGGGAAGATCAGGAGCAATGGATACAAACTTCTGGAAGGTCACTTCAGGGTCAAGTCCAGGAAAATCTCCTTCACAGTCAGGGTGTCCAGACTGTAGAATAAGCTCCCTCTAGATGTGATGCAGTCACCTACCCTGGAAATCTTCAGAAGGAGACTGGACAGTCACCTCGCTGGGGGCACTTGACCTCAGTTGTGCTTTCCTACCTAATGCAGGGGGTACTGGACCCAATGATATACAAGGTCCTTTCCAGCCCCTAATAATCTATGAATATAGATTATGACTTTTGGTTAAAATGTCCCTCTATCAGGCACAAAGTTAGCAAAACTTTTGTTGTATACTAGAGTGCTCAACAGAATGCTCTGAAAGTTCTTATGCCAGCCTTTAAATGTATGCACGTTAACAGGGTTGACCTAATTTGGAAGGTGTTTTACTATTTGAACAGTATTTGGAAAAGGAGAAATTTGTTTTACAGAATGAAACACATAATTATATTATTTTGTGAGAATAAACAGAAGAGAATGGCTATTTTATCTCCTATCTAAACTAGGGATGGGAAAAAAGCTGATGTACAATTGAAGCTGTATAAAATTAATACAAAATATCCTGAGCAGTGCTTTCAAATATATTCATAACCACACCAAACACCATTACTTCTATCTTGGAAAATGATTCAGGCTATGTTTTCAGTTTAGGAGAGATGAAAATAGTTTCCCTTCACCTTACATGGAAAGGGCATATGTTTTCAAGTACAATGAGTGCAACATCCATATGTTACAGATCTGTGTGGATTGTAATACAGCATACAGAAGAGGCTACTGTTAATTCATTCAAATGAATCACAATACAAGTGTGTACATGTAAACCATTCTACTTCTATAATATTTCTGCACATTATTTATTTGTTTTCACTGAGCTTTCATTCTAAGGGAATATGCAACACATGCAACATACATACAGTCAACTCAAAACAATGAAAATGATTTCTTCACTCACTGAGTGTATCATGACTAACAATATCTACCCCATTTTATTCTCTTCTGGTCACCCTCTTTTCAGAAGTGTGCAGCAATAAAGAGGCCGTACCGGGCACAGCTACACAAGATGTTTACTGTGCATGTGACTAATTAGCTGTGCAATAACAGTTTCAGCATCTACACTTGTGCTTCTATTAAGCTGGAGTAAACTAATTTACTCCAGAGCAGGATAGTACATTTAAATACAAGTACTATCCTGCTGCAGAGTAAAAAACTGCAGCAACACATATGTAGATGCTGGAAGAGCTGCCTGGGGCACGAGGATGCTTCAGTGCAGGGTCTGGCTGCTGACTAGCCCCTCTTCCCCAGCCAGCCCCTTCACAGCACGTTAAGCCAGGGGGAGCAGCCCCAGGCTAGCAGACTGACCCTCAGAGCCCTCTTTTAGTCAGGGCTGTTCTGCCCGGATTCTACATGCTGTGCATGAATAAACTGTGGAGCTTATTGCTCTGGAGTTAATTGCTCCCTGGCGCACATTCAAACAGTGCCCCCAGGAACAATTAACTCCAAAGCAATAAGCTCCACAGTTTATTTATGCACCATAATAGAGACATGCCCAGAGTGTGCTAAATAGGTCAGTCTGACTGGGAACTTTAACAAGCCAACTGTGGACATGAGTTCCAAGAATTGAGGGCTCCTGATTATTTATGTTCTGTCCATTTAAACCAGTGGGCTGACAGTTCAAGTGACAAAATAGTCAGTTGCAGCAAGAGGTGGATAGTTTATGCAGAAAACCAACTTCTATGGTGCACAGCACCCAAACAATTTACAGCTTCCTCGTGAAGCTGTAGCAGAGGGAATATTTCAGAATTTGTTCGCTTTCTTTAATGCAGACTAGTGCCTTAGAGAGTCTAAGAAACATGCATACAGATTTTAGTAAAAGTTTTATTGTCCAAAGCAAATCTATAGGCTTAGTAAACCTGTTAGAATTATTAGTTGTGCAAACATATTTTACCACTTTGTTCAGCATCAGCTTATTAGTCCTAGAGTAGATATAAACTGCTATCCTATATTTTAAAACACTGTTCTCTCAGGTCCTGATCTGATAAGTTTTCTAGGAAAATGAAGTCATATACAAGTTAAACACAGATGCATTTTTTATGACAACAATAATTCCTTATGAAAAAGTGATATATTTTTATTCTAAGAGGGACACTACTTGTTCATAAAGGACTTGCTATGTTCAGTTATTCTATAACTGTTATATACTTAAAATATTTTGTAGAGTACTTCTCTATGTTTGCCTGTGTAATAAAATCACTATAAAAAATTAAGTTGTGGTAATGGTATTATTGGCTGGCAAAAAATGTCTTGCAAAGTGAATGATTTCTAAATGCCACTGTGTAATTAAGCTGCAAGACACAACAGGTTATATTACAGTGTGAATCCCTAGGTGTGATGAGCTGTTGATAAGTAATTTCATATGGGAGTATCTCCAGGAGATTATAACATGACAACTTTACTGTTTTTTAAAAATGAATAAATGAAGTAATTAAAAAACACTTTTTTTCCAAATAAGTTAAGTGCCTTCCATCACCCAATGTGTAGCTATTAAGGTCTAATGTGCTTTTCTGAAGAAATACGTGATCCAGAGTTTCTTTACAGTGGTAATAGGATAATTTGTTAAAGGAATCTTAGTTAGGTATTGTTCTTATGTGAACAAAAAATAGACATGCAGTTGCCTACCATGTTCAATTTCCAGATGCTACAAAATCATACTTAAAATAAACACCCTGATTTTTTTAAGTCATGTGTTTTAGATTCAAAACAAATTCTCCTGATATTTCAGTCAATCATTTTTCTTCTTTGTCACTCTTCCATGGTCCACCTGTCAATCTCCAAGGAGGGGAAGGACTTCTGGGGCCCCTCAGCCAATCAGAAGCATGGGGGGGCACGCCATGCTCTGCCACAAAAATGGCAACCGGCACTGCACTTGGACCATGAAATTGGCGGGCAGCCACACCAAATTCAGTAGGTCCCTACTCATTAATTTTACTGCTGTAAAGTGTGCCACTCTTTCACGTGTCATTCTTAATGGAGAGTTCTGTGTATGGTTGATGGCATAATGCCTACTAATAAGCCTGTGCAAAGTGGCAAGTATTTACTTTGAATTTGGACTCGGTTGATTCAGAGGACAAAGATTCAATTCAGTGATTCAAATCACTGTCCCAATTCGGCCAAATCCGATCTGAAAGATTTGGCGCCAGTTCGGAGATTTGGTCATAGACATAGCTGCCTCTAGCTGGTAAGTCTGTTGGGGCTGGAGGAAGGAAGGGGCTTTGGGCAGGGAAGAATTGGGGCTGGAGTGGGATAAGCTGCCCAGCCAGGGTTGGGGGGGCAGGAGGGATGTAGGCACAGAGGTGCTGGGAGCAGGGTCTCTGCCCTGCTGATGCTTGCCCAGCTGGGGCTGGGTAGTGGGGAAAGAAGCAGGAGCTGCTCACTCCGGGTGGAAAGGGGCAACTGGCAGCAGGGCAGAGCCTCCACTCCCAGCGCTGCCATGCCTGCATCAGCACTGGAAGAAGGGACTCTGTGCTGCCACCGCTTGCCAGCCAGCATGGAAGGATAAGCAATGCTGCCACTTGCCAGCCAGTGCAGAGAGGCTCAGGATGCCCATGCAGCACCTTGAGTGTGGGCTATGCTCTGCTGCCATTTACCCCCTTCTGCCCAGAGCGAGCCATGTCCGCATCCCGCCCTGCCCCAGCTGGGCAAGTGACAGCAGGACATAGCCCCCCTGCTCCCAGTACTGCTGCACCCACATCCAATGCCCCCCTCTCCAAATCCCCCCCTCCCAGCTGGACAGCTTGTCCCAGCCCTAACCCCAATCCTTCCTCCCCCACGCTCCTTCCCGCCTCCCTCCCCCAATCCCAACAGATTTACCAGCTGTTTAGTCTATGGCCGAATTGCTTAATCTATTCCAAATCTTTTTCTGAATTGATTCGGATGCTTCAAAGTGATTCAGAGCTTTTAATTGGTCTCCTGATTCAATTTCAATTCAGAGATTTGGTTCCGGAATCAGGTTGAATCTCCTCCGAATCAAATCAGCTACTGAAGCTTCTCACAGCCCTACCTACTAACCTTTGCTTATGTTTTAAAAGATGTGGATGATCACTCCTCACCTGTGCCCAGTGGAATGCTTTTATGGAAACAGTCCAAAGCCACAATGTTGTGATGTCCACTGCTAATTACACTGCTGGATTTAGTCCATCAGCTGAATACAATATACTGACCCTTGGCTACTAAACTTAAAGTCTAGCATGGACATTAGGGGACAATATGCTCCACTTAAGACTGTGATTAGAAACTAGCAAGGATTATAAGGTTGTAACTTGCTTAGAGAAGGTTATCTTAACTGTAGATAGAGGGCTAGTAACTGCAGTAATTCTGGGATTGGGTCACACTGATGTCAGCCCTACTTTACATCACCATAGCATGACCACATTAGACATTGCACAGGTTACACCTGTGACTCAGGTACACAAAGTTCCAGCAGACCCTTAGTCTTCTGCTTCAGCACCAGAGAACAACAATTTTAACTCCTCAGGGGCCCCACTTGCTCTGGAACTGTTTTATAGAGTTAAGAGGAAAATATCTGGCCTGGGTTGCTGAGGTGGATTATGGACAGGTGCCTGTAACAGCCTTAATGGCTTGGACCACCAGGACAGTGGACAATATACTCTGCAACTGAACATCACTCTCCTGTGTATGCTATACACGCTGTGCCCTAGATACAATGAGAAATAACCCTCAAAAATCCCACCATCCTTGGGACAAGGAACACCAGGATTAGCAGGCTTATGTGTCAGGAGAGAGAATTATCTCAGGAGGTTCTGGGGGTATGTGGTTTAAAACCTGGAATTAATAAGCCTATGTAGAAGAGTGGAGGAGGGGTAGTTTATGAAGAAAAGGGAAAGCAAACATATCTGTTCAGGAAACAAAGTGAAATTATAGCTGCTTTGGCAATTTGTAAAAAAATGTCCCAAATAATTTAAAAGTTTTAAAATTTGACAACCATAAATTTATGCATATTGTCAGATGAACCTCTAATTTATTATGCTTCCCTTTACCATAGTTCTCTAATTTTTCCTACTTTCCCCCCCCTCCCATGTGTAGATTCATATGGTCATAGGAAAGTAGAGTTGAAAGGGAGCTCATGAAGTCATCTAGTCCAGGAAACCTGAACTTTGGAGATTTCTAACCCAGTTTGTTTTGAGGGCTTTGAACTCAGAGCCTTCCATTCCCTCACCCTATTTCCCTTCTGTATGTAACAACTTTTAAAATTAGACTGCAAACCTTTTTTAGAAATGGGTTATATCTAGCTACATGCATTTGTAGGTTGTCTAGCACCACACTACTAGAGTTTCACAGTTTCTAGGGTGGGAAGGGACCTCAGTAGATCATCTAGTCTGACCCCCTGCCATGGCAGGAAAGAGTACTGGGGTCAAATGACCCCAGCAAGGTGTTCATCTAGCCTCCTCTTAAAGACCCCCAGGGTAGGAGCCAGAACTACTTCTCTTGGAAGTTGGTTCCAGATCCTAGCCGCCCTGACTGTGAAGTAGCACCTCCTGATATCTAGCCTAAATTTACCCTTCGCCAGCTTGTGACCATTATTCCCGGTCACTCCTGGTAGTGCTCGGGGGAACAGGGACTTCCCCAGCGCCTGCTGGTCCCCCCTGATTAGTTTGTAACAGACCACTAAATCCCCCCTCAGCCTTTTCTTGTGGAGGCTGAACAGGTTCAGGTCCCGTAGCCTCTCCTCGTAGGGCTTGCCCTGCTGCCCCCTGATCATGTGAGTGGCCTCCTCTGGATCCTCTCCATGTTGTCCACATCCCTCTTGATGTGTGGCGCCCAGAACTGGATGCAGTACTCCAGCTGCGGCCTGACCAGTGCCACAGAGAGGGAGTATCACCTCCTTGGACCTGCTGGAGATGCAAAGTACGGTTGGCCTTCCTGACTGCATTCCCACACTGCTGGCCCATGTTCATCTTGGAGTCAATTGCAGTAGTTACTACTACTACTACTACTACATTTAATACTAATACTATATTTAGCTCCCCTTTTGGGCTCTTCCAAAACATCTTAATTGGTTATAATAATATAAAATCAGGGCACAGGGTTTTCAGAGATGTACAATTCTTAGTTCTAGGCAAAAGCTGTACCATTTAGGAACAGGAAGAGATGACCACAAAGGAAAAAATGAACAAAATAGCACACTTAAGATTTATGTGCTCTCAATGATTCTGTTTCATTAAACACATCCTTGGCATGGTATTATTTACATTTCACAGTTTGTGCTGGTGATAAATATGTGGCTTTAAATGTCTCACAATGTCTTCTCACAATACAGAGGATAAGAGGCTGTTGCCAATTTAGCCCTGAATTGTTGTCAGACTGGATCTTACTCACTGTGAAGATTTCTGACAATGCCTCACAGATGACAAACACAAAATCTGTATTCATCCCAGTCCAAGATGCAGTTTTTCTTTCTTTCTTCTTATCTTTTAGGCCGCTGCTTGAAATACAGGAGACTTCTCTGCAAGAACTAAACACTTTTAGCAGTTTTCAAAATCCTTACTATCCTCATGTATACCCACACACTTTTTGGATATGCTTCTAATTTAAATACAAAGTGTACTGCTTTGATATAAAAGAGTATATTCTGGAGGCTCACAACACAGTGAGTGAAAATTAATTTTGAGTTGAGTTTGTCTCATTAGGGACTCATATTCTTCTGCCAGAAAATAAAAATAAAACTCAATCTCACCCCAAAATGTATCCCAACAGATAGGTCTCCAAACAATTGAGTATATTACCCTATATACAGTTTAGTTCATACTGAAAAAATTACCTTCTTCCTTCTCTTTTGGCACCAGAATTTGACGGAATTGTTTATTTGTGTTTTGATGAGGATAAAAGCTGTGCTAACAAAAATGAAAATCCGTCTACTGAGAATTGATCTTCCACATATTTAATCATATGTATGGTACTCAGACATGAAAGCATTTAGTACAGAGTGTGTACGTGTACGTGTATGTGTACATGTACATACAAACATTCATGTACACTCATAAAATATTGCAAAATTAGAAATGCATGAGAAAAAAGTAAATATACTGTACCTAATGTAGTATAACAGAACTTAGAGATGGAAATGCCCTGCTAATTTATCTTGTCCTACTAATGCAGGCCAGCTCCCTACATCCATTCTCAAGTGCTTTATAAAAGTCTACTTTTCAAATGACTTAGTGCCGGTGCATACAACATTTCTCTTCAGGGACTGTCTCAGTATGAAAGATGTCAGTTTTAGAAGGTAATTCATAATATCCATTTTCAATTATCCTTTATCTATTTGACTAGCATTATAGCTCCATGGACCATGCTACAAAAATCCTATATTTCTTTGGCTTAAGTGTTACTATTGCTTGTATGAAAGTACCACCTGGAAGCCTCAGTTGTGCCTATTCATAACACAAAGAACAAGGAGTCAGTGAGTAAAATTCAAAAGGTGGAAAATTCAAACTCAGTAAAAGGAAGTACTTTTTACACAACATGCAATTAGTCTGTGAAGTTAATTGCCATGGAAAGTCATGGATTTAGAACTTTGAAAGATTCAAAAAGATATTGGATATCAAGGATATCCAGAACTATGATGGCCATAACAACAACAAAAAATGTAAATATTGCGTTTCTAGGTTGAAATTGGTCTCAAGTGTTTAGATACCAAGATGACATCTGGAAAGAGAAGATCAGATCATCTTGCCTCTCCCCACTTGTAAGGAATTAAGACCATCTTCAAAAGCAGCTGGTGCAGGGGAGTGTCAGGGACAGGCTCTTGGCTGAAATGGACCTTCAGTCTAGATGAGTACAGCAGTAGCATAACTAATGGGGGCAGGGGTGACCAAAGAACCGCCCCATTCACCACTTCAGTGGGAGGCACAAAAATAGCCACAAATGCAGCAATAGCAGACAGGGCTGCTGTGACTGGCATTGCATGGCTTCCCAGGGTCTGGAGCTGCCTGTGCTACATCTCTGAAATACAGGACTTGAAATATTTCCCCATTCCAAATTTACCTCTGGATATGTGTCTAGAAGTGCTTTCCCACTATAAGTTACAAGAGAGTTGATTTCTATCATTCTTCCATTCACTCAGGAATGGAGTGAAAGGCTCGAATGTGAGTAAAGGGCCTGGGGATATGAATAAAGACATAGTAAGGGAGAGCAGTAGAGGACAGTGTTCTCAGGGAGAGTATGGGGCACTCAACTAGATACATAACATGTTTATACACTAATATGAGATGTATGGGGAAGAAACATGAGGAACTGGAGGCTCCAGTACAAAGATAGACTTATGATATAACTGAGATTAGGTAGACATGCTGGGATAATCCACATGACTAGAGTATGGTCATGGATAGGTATAGTTTATTCAGAAAGGATAGGCAGAACAAAGAAGAAAGTGTTCCCCATATGCAAAAGTGATATATACATGTTCTGAGGTGCAGTACAAACTGGAAGGTAGGCCTATTAAAAAGGTAAAAGGAAGAAGAGAAAGCAGCAGGGTGGGGGATATCATATTGAGCATCTGCTACAGGTCACCAAACTAAGAGGAGGAGATTGATGAGGCCTTCTTAAACACTCATAGAAGCTTCCAAATTGCTTCATGAGGATCTTTAATTATCAAGACATTTTTGGGGAGGAAAACAGAACACTGCAAAAGCAATCCAACAAACTCCTGGAATGTGTTGGGGATAATATTTTGATTGAGGTGGTAGAAAAGCCAAGTGGGAAATTCTGTATGACTTATTGCCCACAAAAAGGGAGGAACTGGTTGAGAATATGTATGTGGTGTAAAGAAATCCCTTCCCCCTCTCTCTGCCTCTCACTTGGGTCAGCCCAGGTGATCCCTCTCTCCTTGCTTTCATTGTGGTTCAGGCTCATCAACCAGGTGACCTGACCAGATAAAATTCCTAGGAGGAGAGGGGCAGCCTCTTTTCCTTCCATCAGGCATTTTGAAAACTACAAGCAAGGACCCCAGACAGATGCCTGGTGATTTATGTAAGTGGAAACCTGTCAGGAGTTAGAAATTAAGTGTAGGCCAGCTGCATCTTAAAAGGGTCACTGTATCCACTCTCTGTAAAGACTCAAGTTGCTTTTGTTAGCTCAGAGTGTATTCTGGACTTCCTCCTTCTACTCCCCTCCCCTTGAATAAAGGTGTCAGGTTACAACTGACATTGTTGTGCTGCTGAGAGGGGAGGCTTTCCACCCTTGCCTGGCCAGTGAAGTTTGTTTTTTTCCTTTCTATTCTCCTTCAGTTTTTCCTGATGCTATCTAGGGATGCTTCAGGTTGAAAGAAGCACCCAGAAATATTACTGTGGGCAAAGTATGGCCAAGGTTTGCAGAGTCTGTGTGCACCAGGTTGCACAGAGCCCTGCCAGAGACCAGTGCCTGGGTGGTGGTAGTGTTATCCCAGGCTTGCAGGTGTTCTCCAGGAAGCAGGACCGCCATCTGTAGGCTCCCTGAAGGAGACTCAGGAAGTGAGGTTTTGGGCCTGGCAGTGAGGCAGGTGGCTGTGCATAGTAGCACCCCTTACTGTGCCATCACAGGGGGAAGGTAGCTTGGTGACAGTGACAGTGAAATGATCTTATGTGGAAGATCCTAAGAGGATCAAGTTACTAGGCAGGGAAAGGAAGGAGAGCAGCAGAATGGGGCCACTGGACTTCAGAAAAGCAAACTTTAACAAACTCAGGGAGCTGGTGGGCAGGATCCCCTGAGGGGTAAGTCCATGGGAAAAAGGAGCCCAGGACATCCCACTGTGTTTGGGAGACCCTTTTAATGGCACAGAAGCAAGCTATCCCAGCACAATGGAAGAATGGGAAGTGCAACAGCAGATCACCTTGGCTAGGCAGCATACACTTCATTGACTTGAAATTTAAGAAGGAATCCTATAAAAAGTAGAAACTTGGTCATTTTATTAAGGTTAAGTAAAAGAGTGTCTCATGGGCTTGCAGGGATAAAATTAGGAAAGCTAAGACAATTTGAGATTCAGCTGGCAAGAAACAAAAAAGGTGATAAAAATAGAATTCTACAAGTATGTCAAAAGAAAGAGGAAGACCAGAGAAACTCCAAGCCATTTACAGAATGCAGAAAGCAGTTCAGTTGTGGATGATATAGAGAAGGCTGAAATGCTTAATGTCTTTTTTACTTCAGTCTTCACAAATAAGGGCACCTTCCAGATGAAGAGTGTAGTTGGCAGCACAGATAGGGAAGGAGGCAAACAGCCTAGAATAATAGAACAGATTAGCGATTACTTACTTTTGATGCTTTCAAGACAGCGGGGCTGGATGGGATGTACCCAAGCAGGTACTAAAGGAATTGGATGAGGAAGTTTTAGAGCAATTGACTACCCTGTTTGAGAATTTGTGGAGGTTGTGTGCGGTTCTGGACAGTTGGAAAAGGGCAACTATAGTCCCCATTTTAAGAAAGGGTGAAAGGAGGATCTAGGAAACTATACACCAGTCAAACTGGATACCTGGAAAGACCATAAAACAGGTCATCAAGGAATCTATTATTAGGAAGTGATAATCTATTATGAAGTGACCTAGAGATGAACATGGTGATCAGCAGGGACCCTGGTTTTCTCTGTTAAAAAAAATCCAAAATTCTCTGATAAAAAACCTCCAAATCCAAGTTTTTTCCTCCATTAAAATGAAATGCCACTATATCTATACGTATCAATTGAACACAATGTTTTATTTTATATATATATATAAAATATATATATTTATATTCGTGGTATATTTTCATTTTAAGTATTCTGGAAGCCTATCAGTGCTTCAATTATTATAATAAAATAAATTATAAATATTTACATATTTTGGTGTTTTGTTTTGATTTTATCATGGAAAAATCAGAGCTCTCCTTACCCCCTTTGCTCACTAGAATGCAACTGTAGCTACAGCTGCCCCCCCCTCCACTGCTTGGTGGTACTGATCAGTTCTGATATGCAGCACCCCCCATCCCTGCCTGTGCCCCTCATTCCCAACCTGCAGCCCCTACTTACCCCCACTCACTCCCTCCATAACTGAACTGCTTTCTGTATTCTATAAAGGGCATGGGGGGGTAGCTGCATTTGGATCCACATCCTGGTATGGGGGAAAGCTGCTGGATCCAGCTGCAGCTGCCCCTCCACACCCCGCTGTCCCCTATGGAGTGGAGCCAGTTTGGGCTTGCCAGAGCTTGGCCCTTTGCACCAATGGTGCAGGAGTGGTCCCCAAGCCCTGGTCCTCCAACCGTCCCCCCCAACGCATCCCATAGATTTACCTGCATGCAGGTGCTGGAGTTGCTCCAACCACTTTGCCTGTCTGTATTGCATGCACACAGCTCCAGCAGCAGTAGCTCCCACAGGGAGTACAGCCTGCTACACCCCATGCTGTCTGGTTCTAATGTAGCCTTTGTGCTCCCAGGCACCTGCATTGCTGCCGCCCCAAACGCCGAGTTCTGAGCCTTGCACCTGACAGTGAAAGGAACTTGGGAGGTGCCACCCAAGTCCCAGAGCCAGCCCCAGGAGGGGAATAACCTAGCCCTACCTCCATTCACTCATTGCAGGCTGAAACTCTGCCAGCCTGTAAGGGAAAACCCATGGTTTCTCAGTTGAAAAAGGGGAAAATTTGGGAAATCCCCTCCCTTTAATCCAGAAAGGATTAGATTAGATAAGAAAATCCCCTTCCTTTAAAAGGAGAAAATCGTGTATTTCTTCTTTAATAGGGAAAAATCTACATTTTTCCACAGGAAACAGAAAACCTGGATCCCTGGTGATCAGAAACATCCAACATGAATTCACCAAAAGCAAGTGATGTTTGTTTGTTTTTCTGTTTAGTTTTGTTTTTTATTGTTAGTATTATTCCTGACCCATTACCTGTAAGGGATCATAATGAAAACTTACATGAACGTATACCACAAATGAGATTCCTTTTTGCAAGACTGTGAAATTAAGTCTGATTTGCTATGTGATACTAGATAAAATAGCAACATTTAAGTGGGAGATTTTATTTATACCTACCCCAGCGACAATAGGGTTTGATTCTTTTTATTAATATTTTAATTTGAAGCTGCAGTGAGTGAGCATTAGGAACTTGCAAAGTAAACCCTCCTTATTCTTACAAGTTATCAATGAACCTTGGATGTTTTGTCTTTGTGAAACTAGAACATGAGAGATTTTGAAAATACCAAAACATGGCTGCTTAAATTTGTATGACATATGGGTGTACTGGTTTATGGAGAAACTAAACTGACAACCCACAGGTCAAAGACTTGTATCTACTATCCCTAACTTCTTCATCTACATAATCACCACTCCCAGCCCTACATGATCACACTTCTAGCCCCACTCCTTTGTGGGTTGACTTTTGATCTTTAATTTTGAATTAACATATTTAATTAAGTTTAATTAATATATAACAGTAATAATGTTGTAGCTGTAATGGTTCAGGGATTTTGTGGGAAGCAAGATTTGTTTGGTAACATCTTTTATTGCATCAACTATATAGAGAGGGGAGAGATATTAGACAGGAAATTGGGAACAACATGCTCTTTATACGTCTGCTTTTATATATGAACTTGTAAGTATGAGTTTGGGAGCTATATCAGTAGCAGTGAGATTCTGTTCCTAGTATTTCTTTCTGAGAGGTATGCTTGCAAAACCTTTTCAGAAAATGAACTAGGACAACCTACACTGCAATCCCTCTCAGAAGGAGGTAGTTTGACAAGCTGGGCCACAAAATGCCCAAAATATGAGTGTTAACTGTATAACTATTTTCCATTTATGTCCTTTTTTTTTTTTTTTTTTTACACACACACACACACACTATTTCTTTCCAGTCTAAGTCTACATATAAATTGCTGACTTTCATTCAGTCCAAATCTGATTCCTCTAGGCTCTGCTGAGGGGGTCAACAGCACTATGCATTATTAATCCAATTAGTGTTGAATCTCTCTTGGGCATTAACTGGGTAAATGGTATCTAACTGACAAACTTGATAACATTTTTTTAAATAAATAGAAATTGGGCTGAGACCACTGAACTCATTTCACAAGAAGTTTCAGATTAGCTTCTGCAAGATCAGATGTACAGAGTCACTGGCTTGGGTTGACTTGTACAACCTGAGACCCCTATATAGCACAATAATGAAAACACAGCCAGGTTTGCATTAGAACCAGTCAGTGACCTCATGTCATATATTTGCCTACACATTGACTTTCACTGGAAAGCTCTAATTAAGTTTTACTTCTCTGGGGAATTGAGGTTTTGGGGATGTTATGATATGTGGCATTCTGCCAATAAAAATATGCAATAATGCCAGTCAGAAACTATGATGTCATATGCAAAAATGCTGAAAGAATTCATTCTAGTTCCATTTCTGAAAGATTTTTGCAAGCATACCTCTCAGCAAAATCAAGAGTTCAATCTCCCTGCCAATGCTTTTGCTCCCAAACTCACACTTATTAGCCCACATATAAAAAGCTTGCATGTAAAGAAGCTGACAGAGCATAGTGATGCATGAATTTCAAATACATTTCAGTGCAAAGGTCACAAAGCGCAACATTTCCTATTTGTGTGGCAATTATAAATAGCCATCGGAGACTCAGCAGAATATAAACATTAGATTATTTTCTTTGTTTCCTACTGTTTTACCAAAGGCTAACTTTTTGAAGAAAAAAAAATTATAGACATTCCCTCTCTCCTCCATGCCCCCCAAAAAGTGTTACATGAAAGGGGTAGGAATGGGATGGTCAGAGGATAAACTCTTTTTTGAGAAAAGTTTTATAAAATTAATAGATTCTAAGGTCAGAAGGAACCATTATGACTATCCTATGTGGCATTTCTATGCTATTTTACATTTTTACCAATAACCTTCAAAAGTACATAAAAATATTACTGCTGAAGTGTGAAGTGATAAATAACTGTACAGATCACTGATACAAGGAGATTAAAGGCAGGGTTCAAAATGTTTCAGTAGCACCAACATTTAGTCATTGACACCTAAATATTGGTATTTTAAGTATCTGCATCCTTGCTCCGGAGGGTCATTTACAGTGACTGCATTTACACATGCCATTAATACAACATGATAAACTCCAGCAAAGTTGACACCAGAGGCAGCTGTTTCTGGTCACAGCATCTGAACATGTGCCTGGGACTGCATCAGTTTGAGCCAGGGTGGAGCACTCCCAGGCTGGCAGAGGGTCCTGGGGAGTCAGCCCCAGCTCCAGGTGGTGGCATTGGGTAGCAGAGGGGCTCACTGAGGCACAAAGCTGCTACAGTGAGGAGCTAGGTGCCAAACAATCCCCACACTTCAGCACCCTTGAGTCACAGCCAGCCCCTCTTACAGTCTACATGTGCATTTGATTCTACATAATTGCTCCACCATAGGATACTATCCTACAGAGTGTTAATTTACTGCACCCGAATAGACACATATGTAGACTGTGATGCTTTACTGTGGAGCTAATTAGTCAAATCTGCAGTAAAGCACACATGTCATGCACCCAGTTTCACCAGGTCAGACAAGTAGAACCCCTAAACAGTTAACGGAAAGACTTTGCAGAAACCTAAGGGTGCAGATGCGCAGCTCCCCTCTGTAACTGAGAACATTTTGCAGGAATGATCCTCCAGACCAAACACAAGTTCACTGCTGGTTCCAGGGGAGAGAGGAATCTAGCTGCTGGCTGCAATCCTGCATCTGGTTTTCTGTAGTGATAGCCCCTCCTCTCTGTGAAGCTGAACTGTTTTCAAAATGAGAGGAAGGGGGAAGGGAGCAGAGGGAGCTCATTATAGAGGAACCCCATCCAACACTGGAAGTTGGGGTGGATGAATTGAAGCCCCATCCCCAACCTCTGTACACCTGTCCCACCCTTCAGCAGGAACTGAAAAAGCCCCAGACTGAATTCCTTTCACTCCTTTTCCCTCTTTCCACTTTCAAAACCATGATAGGCTGGCAGGCAGGCAGGCAGGCAGACACAAGTTACAGAAATATTTTGAAATGTCTTTATCTGAACCCTCATGCAATAAAAATTGACACTTCTGTCTGCGACCTATAAGTGGTTCAGTTTAAGCACCTGTGCCTAAGTCCCATTTAGATGCCTATGGAATAACTTTGAATCATCCACCACAATCTACTGGCTGGGGAATTGGCTGTGGTTTAACCCAGAGGATGGTAATTGATGGAAGTCAATCATCATGGTGTCCTGTGACCAGTGGGGTCCCCCAAGGCTCTGTCCTTGGACCCATATTGTTCAACATCTTCATTAATGAT
>NW_017728918.1:97082860-97115445 GCF_001723895.1 Crocodylus porosus | reverse complement strand
GATCCTATGACCCCAGCTGACTTCCTGCCCTTTGGGCAGGGGGCTGGACTCAATCTTCCGAGGTCCCTTCCAGCCCTGATGTCTATGAAATCTGTAAAATCCCCCAGGTAAGCTGAAGCCACTAAAATAGTATGTGGTTAAATGTAGCCAAATATAAAGTTATTTGTATAAAAATATAAAAATCAGGAGAGTTCAGAAAAAAAAGTCATGAGAAGGACTGGAAATTGGAATTGGGAAATACGAATTATACTGGAAGATTCCAAGAGTTCAATCTATTAATCCTATCAAAGAAAGAGTAAAAGAGTGACTTATCCCCTGTTTGTATTTGTCTACATAGTACCAAGTTTTGATAATAGCTGGATCAGACCAAGGTATAATAAGTGCCATTCTCTGGTAGGTGAAGACAGGCTAAACTAAATTTTAACAGTGAAACTTCTTAACTGTCGGAACATCTTACCAAGGGTCATGATGGATTCTCCATCACTGAACATTTTTACATTGAGAGGCCTTTTTTTCTAAAATATATGGCCTATTTCAAACATGAATTATAGGCTGTTATACCATAGGCATAGATGATCAAAGTGACCCCTTCTGTCCTTAAACTCAATGAATCTTTAATACAGGGCACAGAATTTCAACCTGTAATTTATATATCTAGTCCAACAGCTTGTGAGTGAACTGAATCATATATTTTAGAAAGAAATCAGTCTTGATTTAAAGCCTCCAAGTGAAAGAATTTACCACATCCCTTTGTGGTCACTTTTGATGATTCATTACCCTCATTGCTAAATATCTTCTTATACTGAAATTTTGCTGGTGCTGCATTATTATTTTCTTGTAGACCATCCTTTAACAATGAGGCAGTGAGTTTTCATCCAAAAGAATTATGCTACAGAAAGGTTGGAAATGTGCACAATACCTTGAATAGTGACAGAAGTCTGACTAAATTTTCCAGGAAGGAATCTGGGAGAAGAAGAGTGAGGAAAGACCTGCTTTAGCCTTCACAGCATTTGTAATACTTGCCTTCCACTTGAAATATGTGAGGAGGTGAATGGATTTGTCAAAAGTTACGCCAGGCCTTGCTGAAGTAAAGTTAGACCAAAACTCTAAGGAAAAAAACCACTGAATTTAACCTTGCCAAGTGCTGATAAGAGGTGCCCTGACCTTTCATCCCCTTCCAGTTTCTATAAACACTCCAAGAAAGGAAGAAAGACAGGGTTGTATGGTTGCTGCATTCCCTTAAAATAGTTACACAGTAAATGGCAGCCATAGGAAATAAATTTTCAATGGCTACAGTGCAATTAAAATTACACATTTATCGTATGGTTTAATTCAGAGCTGCCCAACTGGTAACCTGCAGGCCACCAAGAGGTTAAGTTGGGTTCCCTGGGCCCCCATGTGTTGTTCTGGCTGCAACAGTAAGCATAATTTCCAACTTCCCTCTTCCCTTCTCCAGCTTTCATGTTGGAGCGGCACAGTGACGAGGCGGTACAGTGAATGGGGGGCACTTGGGTGAAACCAAGCTATACCATATGTGGTACCATAGTGTGGGTGGGGGCACTCACGTGGGCATATACTCCAGTGAAGGAGGGAGAGGCACAGTGCAACAGGTAGGGTGTCGATGCAGCATGTGGTCCTGGGGCTCATGACCCCCACTGTTGCTGCCTGTGAGGTGTGAGACCCTGGACAGTTAGGATTTGGACAGACCTTCTAATAAGAAGAAATCAGGAATTACACATTTTGAGAATCAGCTTGTTTCTAAACACCCAAAATTCAGGACAGAGAAAAGGACCTCCCTGGCCTTGGTCCTTTCTCTGACTTGCTCCTTTTCCTTCCTGCTTTTTCTTTTTTTTCCCCACTATGCTAAACTCCATCTACTTTTGATAATGGGCTCCCATGTCACTCTCATGTCCTCTTCTAAGATAAAAATAAAAATAAAAAAAAGAGAGAGAGACTATTAAATATTCTAATGGGAAACTATAAAAGGACCTTTATCCACAGAAGTTTCTTCGTTAAAAACCAGGGAGAGAATTTCTACAAGCTTTGCTTCCTGAAATCACACAAGACAACTTCACAACTTTTCTTGTCTTGGTCTCCTTCATCAAGCACAGTCCTTTTGTTCATCTCCCCTAATCATCCAAAACATTTCCAAAGTGAAATCATGATAAACCAGAAGTTTAGTTCAACAGCAAAATATGGAAAAGGTAACGTAACCTTGATTTTCCTCAGAATGATGATTAGTCTACAAGGGGTTACAGAATCAGCAAAATGTTCCACCAAAAGCTAAAGATCTTTCCCCAAGTTGGACAGCAATGCAGTCATTAAGAAATCTCGTATGGAAACCTTGCACCAAGCACCCAGTACAAAGAGGTTAAACAGTCCCCAAATTAAAACTAAAGAGAATCACTGAGACCCCTGACACACATTACACTTAAGACATGGTTAATCGTGTCTTAAGTAGTGACCTGGTCACATGTTCATTAAATTAATGGCATGATAAAACCAGGAATAAGTGACAAAGTTATTACACCAAATATGTCTAATAACTTTGTGTCTGGTTCCTACCACACTTTGAGTGTGTGGTCCCATGTGCTCCTGAGACCAATGGTTAGCTGCCTGGGGCTCTCAGCTGGGCGAGCACAGTGATCTCCCCTAGCTGAGAACCTCCATCAGCTGACAAAGCTCCAAGCCATGGGACCCCAGGGTGTCCCTCTGTGACTGACAGCTCTGATCAGTGATGGAGCTCCCAGCTGTGAGGGGCACCATTCGCTCCTGTGCTGGGAGCCCCATCAGCGATTGGGACTCCCACCCACAGGGTTCACCATGTGCTTCCACAGCTGCCAACATTTTCTACTGATTGGAATTTTCTGCCATAGGAGTGCATGGTGCCACACCATGGGTGGTAGTTCCAATCACTGCCAGGGCTGCCAGCCACGGGAGCAAAGATTGCCAGTGTAGTGGGAGCCTGGGATCATGCTGGTGTCCCTCTTTACTGGCATCGTGGTGTGACGGGATCTGACTCTCGATCCCACACCTCCTGACACGCACATGTGCCATGGCAGGACCTGCAGTTGTTGGGACTGTGCATCAGATACCATTGCACCTTCTCTTTCACATCTGTCAGTGGGCTGTGGTTATAACTGGGTGCCCTTCTCAGATTTCCATGATAGCTTTGAAGGGATATTTCCACACTAGAATAATGACAACACACTGAGAAATAATAGGCTTTTGTTTGACGTGGTAAAAGAGTTAATACTGACAGAATAAAAGATAACAGTGTCAAGAGGGCTTGGAACACAAAAGAATCACAGAAAATAGGAATGCAAAGGACCTTGAAAAGTTGCCAGAAAAGATCTGGCATGTGGAAAGTACCTGTGTAGAATGTTAATTACCCATAAAATAATGTATTACTATTAGCTTTTTCATTAGTTTTCAGGAGAACCCAAACCAAAGAACTAAGGAAAAGATCATGATCAAGAAAAAGAAAACAAAACAACCAAAGAACTAGAGTCTGAAGAGCTAAAGATGTATGGAGTACCCATGGAAAGTACACTTATAAGGGTGCAATAAACTAATAAATGCTGCTGTGGGTTAGTACTTGTAAACACACATACTATTCTGTGGCAGCGTTATTTAATGCACTGCAGTGCACATATAGATGTGGATGGGACTGGCTGGGGCATGAAGGTGCTTCAGTGTAGGGGCTGCCTGCTGGCTAGCAACAAACTGAAGCACCCTCATGCTCCAGCCAGCTCCTCTACAGCACACTGAACTGGGTCAGAACAGCCCTGGGCTGGCAGACTGACCCCTGAATCCCCCTGCCAGCTGGGTCTGTGCCACCCTGGCTCAGCATGCTGCAGTCCCAGATACCGGGGAGCAATAAATTCCAGTGCAAACTGTGCCATAGTTTATTCTGTCACACTAATAGCAGATGTAGATGTGCCCTGGAGTGGTATATACCTTGGAAAGGCATCTTGGGCCTGCCTTGAGCATGTTTTTACATCAGAACAGATCCCTCTCTCCTGGATCCAGGTTAATTAAGCGATCAGCATCAGCCTGGGAAATCTTGAATCTTGCTTTTTTCTCCATAATGGAGAAACAAGTAGAAACGGCACCCAAACTCTGTATGAGACACAAAACGAACAACTTGAACTATCCAGACAAACTGAACCTCATAGCTCTGCACCCGGAAAGATGTGCTAAACAGAAACTTCAAAGAAGCAGGGATATATTTCCTCCCTTTGTTCATTGGGAACAAGAGTCAGGAATGCTGAATTTACTGAAAGAATAAAAATGAGGCAGTATTGCAGTTTCTTTCCAGTCTGAAAATTCTCATGATTGTGAAAGTTTCACAGAACAGTTGCTTACAACTGTTCTGCTTTGAGGTTTAAGAGAAAGGGTGGAAAGAAAAAAAAATGCTTTCCTTAAGTTGACTTTGCACAGAGAAACAAAGACTATTATTATGGATCTAAATTACTTTGTCAAACAAGGACCCAAAGCTATTTAGGCCCAATGACCTCAGAAGAGGTCACTGAATGTAGGGCTCATCTGGATGTCATCGGAGGAAAATTAAACTTGTCCTTGGTGGTTTCCTCTGAATGAACTTTATATAGAAGATAAAAAATAGAGCTCTGCATTTTGAACAGGAGGTTGTAATGGGGGCAACGTTGACAGGCTGTAGGCTGCAAGCCAAGATATTTGTTTACTTTCTTTGTCATGGCAAATATTAAACTATAGTCTGAAAGCCATACAAGGGCTCAGACCTCTAAGGTACTAACATAGGTGATCGTGCTGTGTCTCTGACAGGACTGGAAACCCCTGTGGGTGAAGTGAGGGGTTAGCCTGTTGCAGTGCCTCAGAAGGCTATTCTTCACTGGAGGAGAAAAACTATTTCATTATTTCAAGTGAATGACTCAGCGCTTGTAATGCGATTGTCAAATATACAAAGCACTCCAGATTTTGGAACAAGTCAAGAGCAGAACAATGTTGTTTAAGAGGGAAAACACAATTTAACTGGTGAGTGTAAGGTTTTAAAATATTTGAGTACAGGAACTGATTCATATTAGGCATGTGATAATTGCCAAATGAATTTCATGGATTACTTGTAAAACTGTATGAATTGCCAGTCATATATTGGTGATGGCAAGCACCTTACCTGTTCTTTAAGAAGTGCCGTCACTTACAGAATTGTTGTAAGCAATAGGATTCATGAAACAGATACAACTAAAATTAATTGAAGATCCTAACAACCACTTTAATTTGTGTAGGCACCAAAAAGGTTTCACTTGAAGACTACAAGTGAAAACTGTGGTATGTAAACTGATACAAATAATCCATATTGCATGAAACCCTTGAGCAATAGTAAAAAGGTACATTAGGAAGACACCCATTTTAGACTCTAGGAAAAGGCTAGTTGAGCTTCTACACAAATCACTGCTTAAGTCACTACTCAGTGTGCATGTCAGCTTACAATGTCCACTTAAGCCACTACAAAAAGAATAGAGAAGCTCCTAGATTTGAAATAATTTGTGCTCATTTTATGTACTCTAATCTTGAAGCAGTAACTGAAAAATTATGCCTGGCTTTTTTGGCACACACTTGATTAAATTGGATCTCTTAGTCAGTTCAATCATAGCTTGGTGGATGAGATATTATGCTGCATTACATATAGGAAGTCCTGGGTCACTGGTTCTTTTCCGTGGACTTTGCTTCTTGAGCCTAAGGAAAAAGAGAGCTTCATACAGGTGACAAATGAAGGGTAAGTGCAACTTCTGAAGGAGGGGCTGTGGAAAGGTGGGAGACGGAGAATTCACAGAGATTGCAGAGTGCCGGCCAAGAAGCTTAAGCCTTCTGTTCCTCCCCAGTTAATCATAGGGGAGGAAAAACAGCATTATTAAGTGTACAGTATCCGTTATGTAATTGTATTGGCCTAAGGATACTGGCTTGGTGCCCAACAATAAAATATTCAGGGGCACCTGCCTGCCTGTGTAAATCAGCTTGAAGCAAAAAGGTTAGTCTTGCAGACAGACTGGACATTAAACTATAAATATTATAAATCCAGATCTAGAGCAAGCAACAAAGAACAAAAACATGAAGAGGGTTGGCATTTCCCAAGGGACAGCCTGCTAGCCTTGTGCTGCCCACCTTACTAAATTGTCATCTTTGCCTGAAAATGCTAAAGGGAAAATGAAGTCTAAGAAGCAGTACAGAAATGGAGAAAAACAGTTTCTGACTACAGAGACTCTGTTGTCAACTGTCTGCTGACATTGTTTTTATATTCACAGGAAAACCGATGGCAGAGTAAAACCTTAAACTTTCCACTGGCAGCAAAATGTCACTGCAGATTAGCATTTCTCTAGCTGTTTTCACAGTTTACAACAGTGCTTTGCTACCTGAATTTCAGTTCAGATTATTATATTTGTTTTCTCTAGTCCTCACCAGACTTAATGCTGTGAATACTTGTTCAGGCAGTAACCTTCATTTATCAGTGATAAAAATGCAACTCATGTTTTTGACCAAGTCTCCCTGTTATCAAATTAACCCTATTTGAGGTATATCCTGTCTACTTCCCAAACACAGTTTCAGCCAGCTTTACAAATTAGGAAGTTATAAAAATTGATAAGCAGCAATTGACTAGGATATAGATACACTTTCCATCCTGGAGATAAGCAAATATCACTAAACCCCTGCATTTAACTGGGGAACATTTCCTATGAGATTCAGAGGGAACATTTGGAAGGAAAAATGTCACCCACAATAATTGATCTTAAAGGATGCATGAGATTGGTCATATGCTGATATGACAAACTGCCCTAGCAAGGAACTAGAATTATTAATTTTTTTTTTTTTAAAGTGAGGAAGTAGCATGATCATGCCAAAAAATGATGGTGCGCTTTCTAGTTCCTATTTTTGTGAAAATCAAGTACGTTTGACTGTGCCTGTTTAGGTAAAAGGATACTGTTGGTGTATTTTAATCATGTATTTAATCTCAAGTGAAACAAGAGATGTATAATTAGCCCTCATTATTGATAATAAAATGTTTCTGAAATGTTCTCTGCTGCTGTGTCAATAGAATCCCTCAATTTTTCCTAGTCAGCCCTAGTTTTCACAGATACACAGATGGGTCAGTAGCTGGCATACATGAAGTTTCATAATCACTGAGGATTTCGAAGGCAACCAGCCTGTTTTGGAAAACATTCAAAGGCAGTCCTGAAAAGCCATCCACTACCAAGGATGACAACAAGAAAATATTCCACTGAAGGGTTGCTTTTGCAGCCAAAACACTAGTGTGGTAAATACTGCAAAACATACAACTTCTCCTTACAAGTTAGCCAGCCAAATGTCATACACTTTCAAGGAAGCTCCCACAGCTGTTTTATAAAAATAGAAAAAGATATTCACTGGCAGTAGTAATAATCTTCCTCTACAACAGGCTCAGATGGTTGAACCCAAGACCGTATACTATCACTTACCCACCACTCTGACCCTAGGTCTTGAGTCGCAGTCAGATTTGATACCACTCTACAGGAGAGAGTGAGAGGATGTTTGCTAAGAAATTACAGACATAGTAGTAATACTGCATTTTTCCAATTTCCTTACTTATTTTCAGTTCTGGAACATCTCTTCATCTTCTCTCCTAACAATTTATTCAGCAGAGAAATAGGTGCAGGAAGGAGCTGTGGGTCCTTTTCAATACTATCATTTTCTTAGAATTTTAAAAAATTACCTCCTCCCACTCAACTTTCAAGAAATGAACAAGCCACAAACTGAATAGGGCCAGGAAGGAAAATCCCCTTTATTTCAGTTATTTCCTTATATCCATTGCTCTAAAATATCTATGAACCACTGATGAAGACACAATACTTGGCTGCACCATAGGGATGCTCAAAATCTAAAGCTAGTACAAAACTACGACTGTTCTCATAGAGCACCTACATTCTGATTATTCTTTTCAAATTCCTCCTTTGAACTTTTCTTTGCCATGATGCTTAGGCATCTGGCTTGCTGAAATCTGTTTTTCATGATGACTTGTATCAAATCATTGATTGATTGCTTTTCCTGTCTATTTTCTTTACCTAATATCTGTATCTTCCAGGTAGGCTTAAAAGTAAGAGATGCTTTTTTTGTTATATGTTTGCACAGGTTCTGGCATGATGGGACTCTGGTCTTTTGATGTTACCCTTCTAGGAGGACTTTAAGTTTTCATTTTAACTTATTACAATTGGTTTTACTTATTTGTAATAGGATAATAGCCCACTGTGTTATGCCCTATATGAAAATGTACTAAATGATATTCCATTCTCAAAAGAGTGCACAGGCTGGAGAGCAGGTATGTCGAAGAGTCCCCTGCTTTCCCTGTAAAGACTATGATGGCTGAGCTAGCTCCTGTATTAACAGACCTGTGATATAGTTAGGATGGGCTTGGAGACTAAGCATTTTCAGTAAAGGTCTTCAACTCCAGAACTTGCTTCCCTCCTCATTCCACCAAAGCTCAAACTTGGTTGATTTTCCCGTCAAGATACAAAGCACATCTTTTCTACCAGGATCTTCCCAGGAAAGCAGTTTAAGTGGGTTGTTTTAGATGGTGGGCAAAATTTGCTGTTTGGCACTTTGGGACAGATTTTATATTAACATTAATTCTGTGTTATTTAAAATTGTATTCTACATGTACATGCATATGCAAAGCTCCGGATAAGCTCATTTTTCATTAAATCAAAATAATAAATAGCATGGCACTAAAAAGTCACTGGTATGGCAACACTCCTTTTGCAACAGTTTTTAGGAATCTTTGAACAGTTTGTTCTAAATAGGAGGGAGTGGGAGGAGGAAGGGACAGGCTGTCACAGACTCTATTGTTATTTAGTATTATGACAATTTTTCCTCAGCTTTCAGACCAGGCTGACATTGCAGCTACCCAATGTTCCTTTAGTGGATATTATAATAATCATAATGCTGTCCACAGCTGCTATATTCTGTTAACCTACTTTTTAATATGAGGGGAATGTGGGAATGAGAGTCACAGAACAAGTTGTAGTCATTAGCTCTTTCTATTTTTTTTTTTTTTTGTTATGTTCCAGACTGAAAATAAGGACCCAGTTCTATGAAGTCAAAAGTACCCTCAGGTCCTGCTGTAATCAGTGGGAGTTAAAGGTGTTCAGTACCTCCTAAGCCTGTGTCCAGTTTAATAGTCTGGCAGTGAGCCAAAGGAAATTAAATTAGGCCAATATATCAAGTGCATACACAGGATGAAAACCCATAAAACATTCAAATGAAACCGTTATCTGGGAAAAAGCAGTTTGCTTTCAAACTGAATGAGCCAGGACAGATTTTTTTTGTTGTGAAACTCACGTTAAATGTGCGTAAACAAGGCAAATCCTCCTAGGATACTATTGTATGTGGGCATCCTTCTGATTAAGCAGAATAAATACAAATGGAAGAATGCAAGAGAAGCCCAATGTCAGTGCTCTTTGTGTTCAGTATCTGAAATAGCAGCTTTGCAGAACAATTTCTGAAAACTTAGATTTTTTTCCTTTTCTTTCTGCTGAGGCATTATCTGCCTTTACTATCAATGCACTTTGTGTTCTGCTAGAAAAAAAACAAATTGGTGGCCATCCTGATAAGTGAAACAAGCAAAATGTCCAGTCAAGGTTTGTGCACTTAAAGCAATACCTATCTAGATTGATCTTGATCCTATAAACCCTTTCTTACAGAAGTAATCCAAGTAAACTCATTGCAATAGGACTACTTTCAGGTATGAGGGTAGCTCTCAGGATCAAGACAAAGCTCTAATTTTTTTTATAGACACACTGTATTGCAGCTTGCAGTGGATTATTGTACATACAGTATTGTGCTTCTGCATCAAACACCCAATTCTAAAACAAACTAAGAAAATGATTGCTGTTCTTTTTTGTGTTCAGGCTGTACACAGAATAGTAGAACCCCTTGAACATTTTGAAGGGTGGGGTGGCACCTTAGAAACTAACCTGAACAGAGAGGTATAAGCTTTTGTAGGTAACAGAGCACTTCCTTAGCTGCTAGTCACTTAAGAAGGCTCGTGTCTGTCTGAACAAGTTAGTCTCTAACACGGGTGGATGCGGGATTGGAGTGATGACATGCCACTCGGCTCTGAACTCACTGAACATGTACTACATAGCTAAGGAGAGTGGAAGCACAGGGCCATACCCCCTGGACACATTGACCATCTCTAGGGTTTCACACTAACCTGCTTTCTTCCTGACTTCAGACTCAAGTAACTAACAGCCTTGCTATGGAACAATCTGGTAATTATGTAAACCAGAATTACCCTGTAATTATGTAAACCAGTAATTATTGCAGTCCACAAGGGGCAGTATGTGGCCTGTGGACCATACATGGCCTGTGAGCATTGAACATGCTAGTCATGGGCTCTGGTGGCTACTTCTCCCAACCACACCAAAGCTGGACAGCCCTGATGTAAGCAATGCAAGTCAACTGCTCTAGACTAAGAACACAGAAACTGCTGCTCAAATACTACCATACTGTAATCACCACCAGCATATGGATGTGGATGGAAAAATCCCTGTAATTTCTGGGTGTTTTTCCTCTTCTTTTCTTTCAAATGATTCATCCCCAGAATTCCACATATGAGAGAAGCAGTCAACCCCATGTCATCCCCCAGCTTCTCTACTTCAGAAAAAACTGCAAAAATCTTCCAAACTAGAATATATAAGTGTAATTGTCAATTTTTTTTTAAAAAAGGAAAAAAGAAAGCAGTGCTTTAGGATGATTAAAAGGCTTTCTGTTCCAGAGTTCAGACTGAGGGCAAGCAATTTGGAATTTGTATAACCTCACTTTTTATTAATTTGGTCCTCATCCATCAACTGAGCAGGAGGAAGGGGCCAAATGAAGTGGTCCCATGCATTCAATTTCCATGGTTTAATATTCACCAAGGCCAGAATCCTACTTCACTATTTATGTGCCTAAATGGCTGTTACCCACTGAGTTTGGCACTTAAACATGCTGTCATTTAGCTCTGGGTACCCTATGAATACACAAGCTGTGTTCTGGCTGGGGAAGTACACAATGCCATATGCTTGCCTGGGTAAGCGTGTAAAGCCAGGTAAGTCCCGAAATGTACCTGTGCTGCAACCCATGACTAGAAAAATGAGACTGCCCATGTTTTAGCATAGAACCTAGTGGTTATAGGGCATATGTCCCTGTACCATACAAGAAAAAAAGCAAGTGAGATTACAAGTTCTCTGACCTTGTGTCCAGCATGGATCATGACATCACAGTGTGAAGAGAAAGTAAAGAAAATTAAATGCAACAGTAACAACTTCTACTGCTGGGTTTTTTATTTTCTTTGTTTTTTTCTCATTGGCAAGTCCTTCCTGGATATATCTTTGACTTTTCAGCTATTATAGTTTTGCTGAGGAAACAAATGTGAATCAATTTTAAAAAAAAATTGATTCCTTGTTAATTAGCAAATAGAAAATGACATCCTTCCACTGACCATCCTACAGTTCTAATTCCTTCTATACCATACAGTAAGATTATCCTGGCTGCCATTTCCCCGTGCCTATTAATAAGAAATTAACCCCTGGATTTCAAAAAGACATTTTCCATTTGCTTAATTTGGTATTCTTAGTTGTATCCTTAGTTTGAAATCAGAAGCGTAATATAATTTAGGGCACCTGATACAGGATTAGTTGACTTGTCTAATACTGCATCAAAAATAGCTCTTGCAAATGGATAGAGCTTTTTAAAATTAGTTTGGAAACATGAGTGCCTCACAAAGCTGACACAAATTGGTGAAATTTTTGAACCAGCAGCAAAATATACAAATAAAATAAAGAGCCAGTCAGGGTTTCTATCAAGTAAATGCAGTTAGCATTTCTTTTATGCTTGATGTCAGAACCCAATATACTTAGTATAAGAAAAGGTTCAATACTGCAACAACAGTTGTTGAGTTACTGAATGGAAATGCTATTAAGCAACATTCCTGTAGCTTTTTAAACTTCTTGTTCACTAATATTTATGGAAATGGACTTTAGTTCACCTGCATGTTTGGAGAGTAGCTCTTCTTTGCATAATCGTTAGCACTCACTTGTGAACCAGGGTATTTATGTGCGTGGATAAATATTCCCTATTCATTATTCACCAGGCATTATTCCTGTGAATAGAAAATTACAGTCATCCTATCAGGGAATAAGGATCACGGGAGCCAGGTCATATCTAATAAAAAAGTTCTACTAGTAGCTTACATGCTGGCATACAACAGTTGACACTTTCATTTTGCTACAGTGTATGAACATTTATCTTGTTCTTGTAGTGTAGGATAATCCTCTGAGTAATGAGTTAGACGTTACTCAGAGACGTATTCCACTGTGGGCACACATTCTGCCTGCACTGTCCACAGAAAGATCTGTGGGGCACTATGCAGTTCAGTATGGGATTCCAGTACTCCTACTAATGGATTATGGTTGCTTGTGGTCCCATCCATAATTCTCCTTAAATTTTTTTGTACTTTTTTTTTTTTAACGCCCCTACAGTTTCCTCTGGTCCATCCCATAATCTACTGTTCCCTATTCTAGTTTACAACCTCTGTTCCTTCAGAAATATGGACAATAGAACAAATGCAGTTCTCATTACTTTTTTTTAGCTAGAATATCTAATTTTTTGGTACAACTTCGGCAGCTGCCAGAGTGGCTACAAACATGATAAAATGGAGGGGCGGGAAATTATGCAGACAGTGACTGCGAATTCACTGACCAGTTACAAATTGGGGGGGAGGAGAGCAATGCCTCTAATCCCTTAAAAGGTACATCAAAGAAGAATCTTAGTTCCAGATTTGCATCCTCATATCATCAATATTTGCAGCACTTTTCAATGAAGGCCATATCCTGGAGTTGTGTTCTAAACTGACCCAGCACCTGCACATGTAGATACCAAGTGAGAGTTGCCTTGATAGTAAGGACATGAATAACAAACACACTCTGAAAACTTGCCAACTTGGACAGCTGTCCATTTGTGGGCAACCAGTTTAGAGCTGGAAACTACAGTGGAGTCAGTTGTCATCCAAGTATGCAATGTCATTGAGTGTGCCCTGCTGCAGGGGGTGCAATAAGCAGAAAGTTGAGACAACATATATCCTCACTGTTGTCCTCCCTCTAATACAACCTTGTTTCTGAGTATAGAAATAGAGTGGATTATTTTCAAGAGTTATGCAGTCCAGTAATGCTTCCCAGGGTTATCACAGGGTGGTCAGTGAAAACACATGATACACATATCTGACAAAAGAAAAACTTGACAAACTGAAGGCAGGTCTATTTTTCCTGGATTGGCGTATAAATGCTGGTGAAGTCTTGATGACAATTATGACTATTGAGAATCTAACTGACCCTATGTATGCAACCAACCCTTCTGTTTCCTGATTTCATGAAATCATATACACAGTACATGCTGCAGCCAAGAACATCTGCTCAAGCGCGAGGTATGACACTTGAGGTGTAGAATGAAAGGATGCTGGAGATACTGCATGGCTAGGTTGAATCTCAGGGAGCCAAATATTCCTTTTTTTTGTTGCTGGATTTTGTGTTTTGCATAATATTCATGAACCAAAGAAGAAACACCCAGCAAGCTGGAAGGAGGAATTTGAAAGACTGATTTTAAATAACCAGATGTAGTTGCAATTATGAGAAAAATTTCAGAGACTGAATAACTGAGGGAGACGTTAAGAACATATTTTAACAGTATGCCATGGTCAGATAATGTGCTACTTCATGTTAATTTGTGCAGTTTTGTGATAGAAGTTGGCTTGTATCTGGTACTTAGTACTTGCTAATTTTTGAGTTTTAAAGAACTGTTAACATGTTTTATTAATCTATTGTGAGAGTACCTATTTTGGGGGAATGCACAGCTGTTTAATAAACTGAATAAATAAATTATGTTCTTCACAAAATATAACTGCATCAAGCAGTGTTAAATGACAAAACATTACCTCAAAAATCATTTAAAGCCACATAAAATGAGACTGCCAGGTGATGCATTCTCATGCATGAATGAGAAGTTGGAGTGCAAATAATCATAGCAATTCTCTCTATTTTTCACCATGGTCAAGAGGAAGGTACAGAGTAATGCAAGACCATGGTAACACTTCCCCTCTGCTCCCCCCTTCCCTCCCAGCCCCTTCCTTCAGACCACACCATGGGAGCATCAGCCAAGAATTTAAGTCCCTGAAGCAGGTAAGAATTTTTCTTCCATGCTCAGCAGTACATATCTCCCCTCACATTTCCTCCTCCCTCCCACCACCACTGCTGTCCCTGACTAACCTCAGGATGGGAGGAGCTTCAGAAACACTCCCACTCCACTTGAAATGGGCTGCATGGGGAGCCAGAGCCAGCTAAGAACAGTGACAGCAGTGGGCAGGTTCCTCCTCCCTGTCCTGTCCTCTGATGGTGTTTCCTGCCAGCCTGGGAGCAAATGGGGAACCTGCTCCCCAACACCCCTGCCACTCTACCTGGCTGAGCCCAGTTGCATGTATGGTCTGACTGCAACATTGCAGGAACAGTGCCAGAGCTCCTCAACCCCTAGATTAGTTGGGGACAACAGTAGAGGCAGGTAGGAGGAGAGGGGGAGTGTGAGAGGAAGGGGGGAGATGTGCTTTTGTGTATGGAGGGAAAGGGAGTCCCAGGAGGCAAGGGGAAAGATTATTACCTGGATGAAGCATAGGATATCAGTAATTTGTTTTGGAATTAGATTCCAGGACTGCAAAACCCAAATTCTGTGTGATATTTTTATGTTTACTTCACACTTTTATTTATATAAAAAAAGATATTATTCTTAAAGACTAGTTACTGGAGTACTTGCAAGAATTATTTTAAATTATCTGTGTGTTTTATTTAACTTCCTAGTATGGTTCTTGTTCTGTTTGCAAATCATTACTTTATATGTTAGAAAGTCTATTTGGCTACCTCTCCAAAAGTATGTGCTTAGGAATATTTTGTGCAGCTTGTAATACTTTTAGTTTTTTGCATGTGCTTGGCAATAAAAAAAAAAAAATGGCTACACCAAAAGGCAATCTCTTGTTCCCTGTGTTTAGCCATGATTTTTACAAATGAAGTGAAGACAGCAATAAATTTTCATTAGGGGGCCTAATGACTTTTTTTTTTTTAAGGAACTTTTTGGTAATACTTGACTTCCCTTTTCTTCTCCCTTTCCCTTTCTTTAGTGGGTTCCAACTGTGGTCTCACCTGGATCAGGTTTGAGTGGCTCTTAAGAAAGATCATGGTTCAGTTGGCTCATTTGTCAATCTTTATTTTCTGGTTACTTTCTTGAGATGTCATGAGCTGCCCCTTGATATTTGGGGTACATGCAATTCCCTGCTTTAACTCATGGCGCTTCACAGAAAGCACCATGAGTTAGAGCAATCTCCCCTGACCCAACAGAAATTCACCGTCTTGCATGTGTGTGTGTATGTGTGTGGGGGGGGGAGGAGAATGAAGCTCCACTTTGGAGCAAGTCCAGGAGGAGCTGCCTGTCTCCCCTATCCCCACCCCCTCTCCCAGCTCCAGTCCTGTCTGTGGGATAGGAGCAGAAGAGAAAGGACAGGGGGGCAGGGCCCTCCTCCAGCTCAGTGGCAAACCCTAGGCCAGAGATCCCGTTTGCTCCCTTCCCCCCCGCTTTATGCAGACAGCTCTGGGGGTGAGGTTGGGCTGCATTAGCCCAGCCCCAATTGATGGCTAGAAAAAAATATTTAGAAATTTGCTTTTGGAAATTGGCTTGTAGGTAAATTATATGTTGCATTAGAACAATGATTCAGGGCAACAACAAGGGTTAATTGCTTTCTAAGAGTCTGTTTGTGACAAAGTTTCAATCTTCAAGGCAAACACCATGTCTGAGGCCAAGGGTTATACACAGGCTAGGAAACTGAAGACATGTACCACAGTGTTCTCTCATAATTCATAACAAAACATAGGTTTGTCACATTGGCTAGGTCACAGTAACCAGCTGCAGGGGTCTTGGGATTTCTGGTTTTGGTGGATGGACCAAATTGGGAGGCTGGGGCATGCCCAAATTAAGAAACTGGTAAATGACCAAAATTAAGATGTGTGCATGTGTTGGGTTTGGGAGAGAGAGGAATATGCTGACTGAATAGAATGTGGACAGTATGACAGCCACAGAGAAACCAATCAACAGTACCCAGAGTTGAAAAGTCAGAGGAGAGAAAGAATACAAAAAGAAGAGACTTCAGAGCAGCAGAGAGTCCCTGAGGGGGATCCCAAGGCCACCATAGACAGAGGGCACACCACCAGTCCATCTCACCCACCCCACTGAAGGGTTGGGCTTCCACACTTGACTTTCAGGCTGCTAACATTAATTTTGAAGAAAGAACCACAGGGTGAAGCTCACATACTGCCAGACATTCCTTTCCTCTATGATAGCCCTAGAACTCATAGATATAGAATTGTATCATTGGTTGGGGAATATTTTTTTGTCTTGTCTACATTACTCTCATCTGCTATCACTGTAGATCAATAAAATTTACAGCCATGGAAGAAGGCATGGTCAGTTTGAGGGTTTGTGTCCATTCATTCAGAACAAGGTATCTGGGTCATAAATCCAGTGCCAACAATGATCAGCACAGGGAGAGACAGAAGTGAATGAAGGTACTCTGCTTTTGAACCCTCTGTCATGGGATGGGGTCCTGCCAGAGGGCCGTGATCCCCCAAGGCTCCTTACCATGCCAAGCTGGCTCAATGGGCACCCTCGATTCTCGCCTGCCACATCTTTGATGGAAAATATATAGTAGGGAGGCTGTCTTTACATCCTCTTGGACATGGTTTACTGTACTTTCTGACTCCATGGGCTCCCAGACCCCCTGTGGATCCCGTTTACAGTGGGTATTTCAGGGCACCCTTGCCTTATGAGCTATTCATGGCTCCAACCACCACGCTCCAAGCCTCACTGATGGTACTGACGTTGTTTGGTCTGTGCCTTGTTATAATTTGGTGCCCTTGCCCTCCCTGGGCCCTCTACAGCCCTGACTCACTCAGTGCCTCACTGGCGCTTGGGCTCTCTGCAGCTCTCTCTCACTAGGCACCTCACTGGTGCTTGGGCTCTCTGCAGCCCTGCAAAGTGCTGTGCCCTCTCTGGTGCCAGGGTCAGTGCACCCTAAATACTGTGCCATCTCTGGCACCGGTGTCCCCATGCTGCTGTGGGTCCCCTATGAGGCCTCCTCCTTCCCCTAATAGCCTCACCCAAACCACCGGTCTTAAACAGCAAACAAAACACAAGCCCCTGGGCTATAACATCATTCAAGCCACACCAGGGTGCTCCATCCCTCACTAGTATCAGAGGCTGTACCTACAGTCAGGCCTCTCCCTTTTGCTTGCTGTGGGAGAGCTCCTTCCCCCTTGGCTGCTGGCAGGGAACTGCCTTCCTGGCCTCAGCCCTGGGCTTTATATATAAGCCAGGCCCTGTCCCTTCTAGTCAGCTGACTGCTGGCAGGTGTGGGCCACTAGCTTATTCTGGCTCCCCTGATAACCAACAGCTGGGGCTTCCAACTCACTTCTAGGGCTCTTCCCCTAGCAGTTTCAGCTTTTTAAAGGATCAGGGCACCCTAGTGTCCTGCCACACCCTCATTACATAAAAGCTAATTTGTTGTGCTATTGGGCACTTTTTAAGCACTCTGCAACTGTGCACTTCTGTCAGGGCATAGCTGTAAAGCACTTTCAAGGGAACAATCACAAAACAAATGCCACTTCTGTCAGCCCCCAAGTAGAATGGCTATAAGGTCACCAGTTTGCAAAGCAGCAGCTGTGGTGGTACAGTATCATAGAATCATAGAAAAGTGGGGCTAGAAAGGACCTCACAATGTTGTCCAGTCCAGCCTCTGTTCAAACCAGATCATCCCTGACTAAACAAAGCCAGACAAGTATCTGTGTAACCTGCTTTTGAAAGTTTCCAAGAAGTCTCAATTTTTCTCTTGCCTTTCTTTCGCCTTTTGGTCCCACTCCTTCCCCTTTTCCAGCAGTTGCCGCTCAGCCCTTTTGTGCCCCAATATTTTGTACACACTTTACAGTACCAAATAAATCACTTTTACTCCTTTGGCTTTTCTTCAGCCCCCTTCTCCCCATACACTGAGGAAGTTCAGAACTTTTTCGTTGACCAGGCAGCAGCATGAGACTTGTTGGAGTTTTATTTGGCTGCAATTTTCCCTCTTGTCATGGCTGTTTGCTATAATAATGTGCTAAATAAGTAGGCATATAAGAAAGAAGGCATTTCCAAAACACACTAGAGAATCTAAAAGGGATCAAAATTATAACCAGAGACATTTTACTTTTGGGATAAGGGAATTGTGAAATTGTTACTGAAAGACTGTTTGTGCCAATACAGGTAATTCTATTTCCTGAAGGGACATCACCACTAAAGGACATATTCTATTTGAGGTGGTGATTTCACTTAACCAGCAGAACTCTTTTTTTTTTAACTACAGGACACAAATTGAGGATAGTTGTACTCAAGGTGCTGCTGACACGAGGAAATTTTTAACAGTAACTCTTATTATATAATGTAGACAGGTCTAATGTGATTGATCACACAGCATGAACAGCAGACACACATTTAACAGTTTGTGAACAACCTCCCATTTACTAAGTCTTCATCCAAACTATCCAGCAAATACTTAGAGATACTTTTTATAATGATTAACAAATTTAAGAAAGGACTAAATTGAAGGAACACTATTTTCAATGAATAACTAGTTTTTAAGGTGTACAAGTCTTACATGCATACACATGCCAAATGCTTCAAAACAGTAGACCTTAGACCAAGATATGAGATATTATTCCAATGCAACACAATAAATGTTATGTTCTTAAACAAATATTGTCATATTTGATGTACCATTTAAAATCTAGTAAGATAAGCAATTTATCTTCTTTAAGTGGCAGACAACTGTCCAAACTTGTTCATTTAACAATTTTGATAATACGTTTCTCTCTCTGACCCAGCTGAGAAATAGGAATTTCTAATTTTTCTCAGGTAAATCTAATTATTTGCACCAATATGTATGTCCTTAAATATTACCAAAAAGAAACTCCAAACTCACCATTTTGTATACTACTTCTTTATTTATCATTGAGTTGCATTATACAGTAAGTGTTAACTGCTAAATGGTTATTTAGGAAAGCCATTATTCTGATAGCAAGAGCCGATATGTACGTTCTGACATTAATTTAGTTGAGACATCAACATTGTCATAGGTGCTTATGAACTGAATTGTCATACCAGATCATATTGGTCATCAGCCTATTCCTGAGTCCTGTCTGTGACAGTGGACATTTCAGCGGGAGTTCCACATTGGGCAGTTATGGAATATCTGGTTATAATCTGGTTATGAAATCTTATCACACGTATGGAGGGATAAAGAGATAGAGAAGACTTCACATAAGATTAAAAAGCAGTCTTCACCTTTATGGTAGCTTGTGACAAAGGACCCAAACCCTGTTACTCAGACACACTGGAGGGGGAGAGGAGGGGAACATGTCCTTGCTGAGATTCAGGTTGTGGGGACTACTAAACTAAGACTGGAAGAGGAGAAAAGCTGAACTAGCACATCCAGTGCATATGCAAAAGTGGTCCGCACAGAGGTGGGAAACCAGAAAGACGGTAAGAAGAGAGAAAACTTTGAGAGAGGTTTGGGACAGGGCCAAGGATTGAAGCAGCAAGTCTAGGCAGAGAGGATCTGTCCCAGGGAGCCAAGGGGCTCCTGTTGGCCTACTTAGCTTGTCGGGCTAAGTTGGCTGTGTGGGGCTACAACCCCACAGAGGGTCCAAGTCTTAGGTTAGACGAGGTTAGACAAACACCTTGCTGGGGTCATTTGACAGCAGTATTCTTTCCTGCCATAGCAGGGGGTTGGACTAGATGATCTACTCAGGTCCCTTCTGACCCTAGAAACTATGAAACTAAGAAACTATGGTCCCCGCTGACTAGTTTGTAACAGGCCATGAGATCCCCCTCAGCCTTCTCTTCTGGAGGCTGAACAGGTTCAAGTCCTGCAGCCTCTCCTCATAGGGCCTGCCCTGCTGTCCCCTGATCATGCAAGTGGCCCTCTTCTGGACCCTGTCCATGCTGTCCACATCCCTCTTGAAATGTGGCACCCAGAACTGGACGCAGTACTCCAACTGCGGCCTGACCAGTGCCACATAGAGTGGGAGGATCACCTCTTTGGACCTGCTCGAGATGCAACTGTGGATGCATGACAAGGTACGGTTGGCCTTCCTAACTGCCTCCCACTGCCGACCCATGTTCATCTTGGAGTCAATGATGACTCCAAGATCCTTTTCCGCCTCTGTGCTGACAAGAGGGGAGTTCCACAGCCTGTAGGTACGGTGCCGATTGTTCCTTCCCAGGTGCATCACTTTGCACTTGTCTGTGTTGAATCCCATCCTAGTCTCATCCACCCACCCTTGTAACCTGTCTAGGTCCAATTGTAGCCTGTTGCTTCCTTCTAGTGTGCCCACATGCCCCCACATGTTAGTGTCATCACCAAATTTGAACAGGGTGCTTTTTACCCCCTCGTCCAAATCACTGATGAAGATGTTGAACAGTGCGGGCCGGAGGACCGAGCCCTGCGGAACCCCACTGCCCACGTCCTTCCAGGTTGAGAAGGACCCATCCACTACCACCCTCTGGGTGCGGCCCTCCAGCCAGTTGGCGACCCATTTGACTGTGTGGGCATTGACACCACGGTCCCCCAGTTTCTTAATGAGAACGGGGTGAGAGACAGTGTTGAAAGCCTTCCGGAAGTCCAGGAAGACTATGTCCACTGCTACCCCTGCATCTAATGATCTGGTGATCTGATCGTAAAAGGCCACCAGGTTAGTCTGACAAGACCTGCCACTGATGAACCCGTGTTGGTTGCCCCTAAGCATGCAGTCCCCAGCTGGCCCCTCCTGGATGTGTGCCAGAATAATTTTCTCGAACAGCTTGCCTAGGATCAAGGTAAGACTAACTGGCCTATAGTTTCCCCGGTCCCCCTTTTTCCCCTTTTTGAAGATGAGAACCACATTGGCCCTCTTCCAGTCCTCCGCTACCACACCAGAGCACCATGAGTGCTTGTAAAGCCATGCCAGGGGTCCTGCAATGAACTCGACCAATTCATTTAGAACTCTAGGGTGGAGATCGTCTGGACCAGCTGACTTGAAAACGTCCAGTCCCTCCAGAAGTTCCCTAACTAGTTTCTCACTAACCCTTGGCCCAGGTATGCCTCCCCTGGGGCCTGAGGCAGTGGAGGAGTCCCTGTTCCCCCAAGCACTCCAAGGAGTGACTAGAAATAATGGGCACAAGCTGGCAGAGGGTAGATTCAGGCTAGACATCAGGAGGCACTACTTCACAATCAGGGTGGCTGGGATCTGGAACCAACTTCGAAGCGAAGTGGTGCTGGCTCCTACCCTGGGGGTCTTTAAGAGGAGGTTAGATGAACACCTTACTGGGTCATTTGACCCCAGTACTCTTTCCTGCCATGGCAGGGCGTCAGACTTGGTGATATGCTCAGGTCCCTTCTGGCCCTACTAACTATGAAATTATGAAACTATGAGGGAGTCCCACTTTCTATACATATGCCCTATAACCACTAGGTTCTACGCTAAAACATGGGCAGTCTCATTTTTCTAGTTATGGGTTGCAGCACAAGTACACTTTCGGGACTTACCTGGCTTTACACGCTTACCCTGGCAAGCATATGGCATTGCATACTTCCCCAGCCAGAACACAGCTTGTGTATTCATAGGGCACCTAGAGCTAAATTGCAGCATGTTTAAGTGCCTTTTATGTTTTTCCTCTGGTTAATATTATTTGAAGACTAAGGAGACTAGGAGGGGGTTAAGGACTGTCCAGTAAGTTGGGAGTAGAGTTTGTGTTAAGCTTTAGTGATTATTTAGCTCTCAGTTAATAAGGGATCTGTTGCCTAATGGACAAAGAACTATAAAAGTAAAAAGTGGGTACATATTCAAACCCCTTCTAGGTGAGGCGATGCACCTGGGGAGGAAGAACCAGCAGCATACCAACAGTCTGGGGAACTCCCTTCTCATCAGTACAGAGGCAAAAAAGAATCTTGGAGTCATCATTGATGTCAAGATGAACATGGGCCGGCAGTGTGGGGATGCAGTCAGGAAGGCCAACTGCACCTTGTCATGCATCCATAGATGCATCTCAAGCAGATCCAAGGAAATGATCCTCCCCCTGTATGTGACACTGGTCGGGCCGCAGCTGGAGTACTGTGTCCAGTTCTGGGTGCCACATTTCAGGAGGGATGTGGACAACATGGAGAGGGTCCAGAAGAGGGCCACTCACATGATCAGGGGGCAGCAGGGTAGGCACTATGAGGAGAGGCTGCAGGACTTGAACCTATTTTTTAACCTTTTTAATATAACTGTAGATGCAGAAGCATAACTAGCACTTTTAGTACCATGGACAAACATACTGTGAGACCTTTCTCTCCTACTCTTGATGCCCTGGAAGTGTAGCAATAAAATCTTTTCAACCACTTCAATTCTTTCTCTTCCATCACAATCCCCAGGTGTTGCTCTTATTTTCTTACGTTATTAAGAGTCAGATCTCCTTTCCTACTGTTTACTATTGATTACCTAAGTCCTTTGGTTCTGCAGATAATAAGGCAATTAAAACTTTATCAACTACAGACTTCAAATTATTTAACAAGCTGTTCCCTATCTTAAGGTCTCTTTTAAAATGTTCCAGTACTCCAAACTCCTATTGCCTTTACTGCTAGCACATTGAATACATAAGGCTCTAGTACACAATCTTGTCTTAAACCTTTCCTAACTGCAAACCACTCAAATCCTGCCACTTTTGCTGCCAACTTTTGATTATGATAGAGCTTATACAAAGTTCAGCTAAGAATGGTGGGAATTTTATCTTAAACAGTCAGCCGTAAATTATCAGGCCCCACCAGATCAAGTGTGTTAGTGAATTCAACATATCAGGGATATAATTGGTCCCTACATTTTCATGCCTTGTTTATCATAATTTTGTCACTTGATCTCTTATGCTCCTTTCAGGTTTGAATCTTGCCTGTTCAACTGGTATTTCTTGTTCAGGTTTTTTTTTTCTTTTTCTTTTTACAACTACCTCCAAGAAGACCCCATGTAATACCAAAAAATGTCTTGTAGATAGTATACTTCTTATGGCCACCTCCTTTCAGCACTGGAATATATATCTGTCTTGTCCAATCATCAGGATGTTTTCTGATTTCCTGTACACCCATACAGTTCAAATGCATCATGTGTACTACTGCATCTCCATAAATCCTGAGAAGTTCTATGTGTAAATTATGTAAGCCTTGGAGCTTTTTTGTTTATTTTCAGAGTAGGTATTTTGTCCAATATTAATGGTAATAGATCTCTTTCTACTGCCACTTAATCGTTTTCATAGATTTATAGATTCATAGATGCTGGGGCCGGAAGGGACCTGAATGGACCATTGAGTCTGACCCCATGCCCATGGCAGGAAAAAGTGCTGGGGTCATGTGACCTGACCCAGGTGCTTGTCCAGTCTCCTCTTGAAGACCCCCAAAGTAGGGAGAGCACCACCTCCCTTGGAAGCCCGTTCCAGATTCTGGCAACTCTAACCATGAAGAAGTTCTTTCTGGTGTCCAACCTAAATCTACTCTCTATCAGCTTGTGACCATTGTTCCTAGTTATTCCAAGTGGGGCTCTGGTATACAGAGCATCTCCTATTCTCTGCTGCCTCCTCTGCCAGTGAATTTGTATACTGCCACTAGATCTCTCCTCAGCCTTCTCTTGCAGAGGCTGAAAAGGTTCATGTCCCTCAGCCTTCCCTCACAGGGCCTTTCCTGAAGGCCTCTAACCATACTAGTGGCCCTTCTCTGGATCCTTTCAAGGTTGCCCATATCCCTCTTGAATTGCAGTGCCCAGAATTGGATGCAGTACTCCAGCTGCAGCATGACCAGTGCCTCACAGAGGAAAGCATCACCTCCCTGGTTCTCTTTGTGATGCACCTACCAATGCACGACAAAGCATGGTTGGCTCTGCTAATTACTTCATCATGTTGATGTCTCATATTCATCTTGGAGTCAACAAGGTTCAGCACCTTGCACTTGTCCTTGTTGAACTGCATCCTATTGTTCTCTGCTCACTTCTCTAACCTGTCCAGCTCCGCCTGGATTTAGTTTCTTCCCATCATTGTGTTTATTTTATCCCATACTTGGTGTCATATGTGAATTCAGACAGAGTGCTTTCTACACATTCATCCAGGTAACTGATGAAGATATTGAACAGCACTGGCCCAAGGACTGAGCCTTAGGGGACACCCCTGCCCACATCTTTCCGGGTTGATACTGACCCATTCAACCACCACTCTCTGGGTATGACCCTTAAGCCAATTTGCCACCTACATAACTGTGTAATTGTCTGTGGAACACCTGTTCAATTTGTTTATGAGAATAGGATGGGATACCATGTTGAAGGCCTTCTTAAAGTCCAAGTAGATGACATTACCTCAAAATCTGTGTCAAAGTATTTAGTGACCTGGTCATAGAAAGAATCAAGGTTAGTCAGGCAGGATTTACCTGCTATGAACTCATGTTGGTTGCCCTTCAGCATTATATTACCCACTGGACTCGTACAAATATGATCCTTGATAATTTTTTCAAGGGTTTTCCTAAGGATAGAGGTGAGACTAACCAGCCTATAGTTTCCCAGATCCTCCTTCCTCCCTTTCTTGAAAATAGGGCCCATATTGGCCATTTTCCTGGGACCTCACCTGAGCACCACAAGTGCTCAAACAGTCATGTCACTGGCTCTGCTATGACACTGAGTAATTCTTTCAGCACCCTTGGATACAGCTCATCCAGTCTCGCTGACTTAAACACATCCAGCCCCTCCAAATGTCTACTTACTAGGTCGGCACTGACAGTTGGTGGGCTGGTGTTCCTCCTGCTTCTGTCAGTAAGCATTTGGGAGTTTTGTCTAGATCCGTGTTCAAGAATACAGTGACAAAAAACTCATTAAGAAGCTCTGCTTTTTCCCTCCTATCTGTCACCAACTGTCCTAGTCTATCCTGTAGGAGTCCCATGATGCCCTGAGCCTTCTTTTTGCTCCCTATATGCCTGAAGGACTTTTTGTTGCCCGTAATTTTTTAGCCAGCCTAAGTTCTAATGCTACTTTGGCTTTCCTAATTGATTCCCTGAAAGTGCAAGCCAAGGAGGTATACTCCTCCTTGTAGCTACCCCTGCTTCCACAGCTTGTATGGCCCTTTTTTTGCCCTTAGGCTTTCCTGGATTTACCTGTTGAGCCAAGAGGGCTTTTTGGCCTCTTTGCACCCTTTTCTATGCAGTGGGATTGCCTCCTTCTGTACCTGAAGGATCGCTTCCCTGAGGAACAACCACCCTTCCTGAACCCCCATTTTGTCAATGCTCTTGAGCTTTAATGCCCCACTAACTAATCTTCTAAGCACACTGAAGTCAGCTTTTCTGAAGTCTAGCACTTCTGCCCTGCTGGTTACTTTTCCCACCCTTTGCAAGATAGTGAATTCAATCAATTGATCACTATCCCCTAGGTTACCTTTTACCTGCAGATCCCCCACCAGGTTGTCCCCTGTAGCCAGCACCAAGTCCAGCAGGGCATTCCCCTTAGTGTGATCATATACCTCCTGTGTTAGGTGGAGGTCCTGTATGCAGGTTAAAAACCTATGTGAGCAATTAGTTCTGGCAGACTGATCCTCCCAGAAGATGTCAAGGTAGTTTAGGTCACCCATGACAACCTTATCTCCTGACTGTATGGGCTCTGAGAGCTACCCAGAGAATTCCAGGTCTAGCTCCTCCTCCTGGTGTGGCTGTCTATAGTAGACTTCCACTATGAAGTCCCTTTCCCTCTGACCCCCTTGTATCCTAACCCACAGTACCTCAGTTTGGTCCTCTTCTGATCCCATCTTGATTATAGAATATGTATTTTGCTCCTTAACATAGAGAGCAACAAACCCCACCTCTTTTTCCCCACTCTATCCCATCTGTACAACCTATAACCTTCAATACCTACCACCCAATCATAAGTAGGGTCCCACCAGGTTTCAGTTAGCCCAACCAGGTCAAAGTTCTTGCTTGCAAGCAGGAGTGCAAGTTCCTCCTGCTTGTTCCCCATGCTCCTATCTTTAGTGTAGAGACATTTAAGCCCCTCTATGGATGCCCTTGGGACCCGCCATGTCCTGGTATCGATCAGGCCCCTTAGTGCTTACCTGAGCAGTTCCAGTGTATGGCTCATGACTCTCTGATCCTAGGTTCTCTTTGTCCACTGAATACCTGTCCCCCAACAAACCTAGTTTAAAGCCCTTTGGAGGAGATCAGCTAACCTGTAAGAGAACAGACTCTTACCTTTAGAAGAAAGATGAAGACCATCTTATCCCAGGATACTTCTTCAACCTCATACAGCTTCTTGCTTCAGGGATATCGGTTGTAGCTATGTTGGTTTAAAGTCATACGCAGACAAAATTCTAGGAGTAGAAATGATGTATTTTTATTACAGCAAAAAAATATATTTATTAGTTTATTAAGGTCCAAATGCCCTTCTTCAGGCAAAGGAAAATTTGAAGATATCACCTCTACCTCAAGAGTTTTGTATGCCTACAGTTCCTTGCAGCATTCTTTCCATCATCAATTGATTTTTTCTTTGATCAAGATCTCACTTACTTCAAGTTAATAAGTAGTTTGGAGTTTGAAGACTCTCATCAGTGAGCTTAAACCTTGAATATAATCTTTGTATAATCCTTTTTTTGTAACTTTTTTCTTCTTTCTGGCATACCCTATTGATATCTTCATGCCAGTTTCATGTGGCTAACTTCTGGATTTGCTATTCAGCCTTGTTCTATCTTTCATAGATTCATAGATGCTAGGGCCAGAATGGACCTCAACAGATCATTGAGTCTGACCCCCTGCCTAGGCAGGAAAGAGTGCTGGGGTCAGATGACCCCAGCCAGATGCTTATCCAGAATTCTCTTAAACACCCCCAAGGTAGAACGCCACCTCCCTTGAAAACCCATTCCAAATTTTGGCCACCATTACCATGAAGAAGTTTTACCTAATATCTAACCTAAATCTGCTCTCTGTCAGTTTGTAACCATTGTTCCTTGTTATCCCAAGAGGTGCCCTGGTGAACAGAACATCTCTGGTCCCTTGCTGCATCCCCCTAATGAATCTGTAGGCAGCTATAAGATCACCTTTCAGTCTTCTCTTGTGGAGGCTGAAGAGGTCCAGGTCCCTTAGTCTCTCCTCGTAGGGCTTGTTCTATAAAAACCTAACCATATGAATGGCCTTCCTCTGAACCCATTTGAGTCTATCAACATCATTCTTGAAGTACAGCATCCAAAACTGGATGCAGTACTCTAACTGTGGTATAACCAATGCCACAAAGAGGGCAAGTATCACCTCCTTTGTTCTATTTGTCATGAATCTACTGATGCATGATAACATGTGGTTAGCTTTGCTGATGATTTTGTCACACTGACGGCTCATGTTCTTCTTGGAATGAACTATGATTCTGAGATCCCTTTCTTCCTCCATGCTGCTAAGAGGGTCACTTCCCAGCCAGTAGGTGTGCTGGATATTTTTGCGCCCTAGATGCAGCACTCTGCACTTGTCCTGGGTGCACTGCATCCTATTGTGTACTGCTCACTTTTCTAACCTCTATGGGTTTGCCTGCAATCACTCCCTACCCTTTGGGGTGTTCACTTCACCCAACAATTTAGTATCATGCAGAAACTTGGACAGAGTACACTTCACACTCACATCCAAGTTTGAGATCTTGTGATCTTGACTCTTCTCAACCATCTTCAGCACCTCATCCGTTCTTCTTTCCTGGAATTTTCTTCCTATTTAGCATTCCCTCAACTACTTTTATTGGGTAAGTTGAATCTTATCTTTCCTTTGACAAATATTTAGCCATTTTTATTCTAATTTTGAGATATCATTCCAGCCAATTTTGCTGATATTATCAAGGGGTTATGGAGGGCTTGTGTAATTCCCAGAATCACGCCCCCCCAACACACACACTCCCGCCCACATTGCTTTTTAAGTTAGATTTCACACATATACCACAGTTCAGGAGAGTGATTGATCTGAGTGGGACTGCATATTTTTATAAGAACACGAAGATAAACTATCCCCATAAAAATACGAAATGTAATATGACACCAGAGTAGCTGTGCCATGAGCTCTTTAATGACCTGAAAATCAAAAAGGAATTGCATAAACAGTGGAAACTAGGAGATATTGCTAAGGATAACTATAAAAGAATAGGATAAGAAAGCTAAGGTGCAAAAGGAATTACAACTAGCAGAGAGCCTAAAATAAATGTGGTTCTAAAAATCCATTAAAATTAAAAGAAAAATGAGAGAAAACATAGTCTATTTATTTAATGGGGCTAATAACAGATGTTACAAAGATGGCTAAAATGTTGGGAAGATAAGTTACAGTAAAACTCCATTCCTTGAACATGCTAATCTTGGGGGAAAAAAATCTTTGAAAAAATTGTCAAGGAAATTATCAACCACAAGCTCATAACTGGTGGGGTACTGAGAAACAACCAACATGCCTTTGTCAAAGGGAGGTCATACCTAACAATCCTGATGTCTTTTTATGACCTGGTAACTAACCAGCTGGACATGGGGCATGGGTTCGGTGTCATCTACCTAGATTTCAGCAAGGCCTTTGATACTGTATCCCACAAGATCGTCTTACTTAAGTTGGAGGGTACTGGCTTGGACCACTCAACAGTGAGATGGGTTAACAACTGGCTCAGAGACCAAGTTGTAATCAATGGGATGGCCTCATTCTGGGGGGCCCTCTCCAGTGGTGTCCCCCAGGGATCAGTGCTTGGGCCCATACTCTTTAACAGCTTTAGCAGTTACCTGGATGAGGGATTGGAAAGGGCAATGATTAAGTTTGCAGATGGCACCATGCTGTGGGGAAATGCAGGCACATCTGAGGACAAAGCAAGAATCCAGGATAACCTTGACAGGCTGGTCCTATGGGCTGAACACAATCAGATGAGGTTCGATAGGGATAAGTGTCAGGTCCTTCATCTGGGTAGGACCTGACACTTCATCTTTACCACACCTACACAATGGGTGGTGGTCCACTAGCTGACACTGCATCTGAAAGGGACCTGGGGTGACAATTGACCAGAGGATGAATAAGAGCCAACAGTGTGATGAAGTCACCAACAGGACAAATAGAACTCTGGTGTGTATCAGCTGATGTGTTGCCAGTATATCCAGAGGGGTGCTCCTCCCCCTCTACTTGGTGTTGGTTACAGTTCTGGGCACTGTACTCCAAGGACAATGTGGATAAGCTTAAAAGGGTAAAGACAAGGGCCACCCCCATGATCAAGGGCTGGGGGGATAGGGTGTATGAAGAGAAACTCTAGAACTGGGTTTGTTCAGTCTGAGTAAGAGAAGATTGAGAGGTGACCTGATAGCTGCCTACAAGTATATCAGGGGCAAACACCAAGATCTAAGGGAGAAACTCTTCAGAAAGACACCCCCAGGGAGAACAAGGTCCAATGGGCACAATCTAGTTGGGGAAAAAATTAGACTGAACATAAGGAAAAATTCTTTTCTGTAAAGATATCTAGAATCTGGAACACACTCCCAGCAGAGGTGGTGCAGTCACATCCGTGGAGGTGTTTAAAAGGAGGGTGGACAGGCACCTAGTTGAGCTCGTTTGAGCCCAATTACCTCCTTCTCATGACAGGGGACCAGACTCGATGATATTATAAGTCCCTTCTGGTCCTTCTATTCTATGATTCTATGCAGGAGATCAAAAAACTCCAACTTTGAAATAAACGAGTTTACAATAAATGTACCAATACTAATTTGCATGTACGCAAATCACTGTGGGTACATACAGGCTTAGTTCATCCATGTGTGGACCTTACTAACTGATAAAAACAAAGTAAAGAGTTATCCCAGTGACTAATTAAACAGATTTCATGGGATATAGCACAAGGAGGTCCTAATGTAAGCCAGCAGCAATGATCTAGGGGTCCTTTTTCTTCTGCTTAGATCAATCTAAGTGTGGAACTGTCCTACCAACACCCCCACAGACTTGGTATCCCTGATCCTGTGAAATTGCCACCAATCCCACCAGCCCCCGATCCTGCCTCCAAATGTGCATGTCACTGGGCCTCACCCTCATACTGCAAAGCAGGGGGAATACAGCCTTTGTCCTCCTCCTGACATCACTTTCCAGTCTCTTACTTTATGACATGTTCCACCAAAACCACACGATGGTCCATAGCCTGAAAAAACTGTAGTTTGGTGCAATCAGGGGAAGTTTGGCATGATCTGGGATTGCCTCAGGAGTGCCTGAGGGGGCAGGAGCATGGGGGGCAGGAGCATATGAAATAGCCAGGGTTCAGGACAACAAATGCCAGCAAGTGCCTATAGGGGAATATCTATAGTGGTGGGAGGAAGGGGCAGCAGCCCCACCTGTATGCACAGTCAGGAGCAGGATTGAGGATTGTTTCATGGGATCAAAGATGCTAGGTCTATGGGGGGAGAGTAGGGGATTGTGGGAGGAGGTTGGCAGGACAGTTCTACACTTAAATTTAATCTAAGCAGAAAAAAGGACCCCTAGAGCATTGCTGCTGGTCTACTTAAGGAACTCTTAATGCAATATCCCATGAAATCTACTTAATTAGTCACTGGGATGACTCCTCACTTTGTTCTTATCATTTAGTAATATCTGCATATGAGTGAATTTAAGTCTGTAGGTACTCGTAGTAATTTGGATATATATACATTTATTTAAGGCCCATTTACAGTATTTCAGAGTTGATATTTTTTGGTCCCCTGTGTTTCATATTAATGAGGTTTTCCTGGTTCAAGAGACCAGAAAACTTTGAAAAGCTTCCAATTTAAAAGTAGCCATATTTTGAATTATCTGTATGGTAAGACAAACAAAAACCTATCATTTCAGCTGGGAAGTGACAACAGCTTTGCCAGATACAACACTTTGAACTATCCAATATCAAATTAATGAGGTTTTACTGCATTAAAACAAACAGCCAGAATGGATTTGTCAAAAACAAATATTATTACATCAATCTAATATATTTCTTGATTGAGGAAATGCCCCTGTGAATCAGGAGAAACAGTAGATATAGAGTATTTTAAATTTGGGATAAGTTTCAATATGAGATACTCATGAGCAAGCTAGAAAAATATAAACCAAATGCAATTATTATAAAGTGTGTGCAGAACTTTAAAAGTAACTATTTAGAGAACAATTATTAATGGTTCATTGACAAACTGGAAGGCTGTCTCAAGTAAGGTCCCATAAAGGTCTGTCCTGAGCCTTGTTCTCTTCAAGTTCTTTTGTTAATGACTTGCAAAAACTGCAGATAAGATGGACCTGAGGGGAGATGCAGGCCCTCTGGAGGACAAGATTACAATACACTATTATCTTAATAAATTGGAGAAAGGGTCCAAAATCAACAAGCTGGGATATAACAAAAGACAAGTACAAAGTACTACACTTAGGAAAGATAAATCAAATGAAAAAATACTAAACATGGAATAATTGGCTAGACAGGATTTCAGAAAAGGAATTGTAGCGGACCACAAATTGAATATAAGTCAATAGTGTGATGCCATTGCAAAAAAGGGTCAAATGTCATTCATGGATGTATTAACAGTAAAACAGTTGTATATAAGAAACCAAAAGCAATTATTCAGCTTTATTTGCCCCTGATAAAGCTTCAGATAAAGTACCATAGACAACTGGTGCCTCCCAAGTCTGGGGGGGCACCAGATAGCCAATGGGGGGGAGGTCCACCAGTGGCTGAATGCCAACTGGGTGGAGCAGCAGCCGATCACTGACTGGGGGGGAGGGTCCCCCAAAACCAGAAGTGCACTTCCACCAGCACTTATTTTTGCTGTTGGTGCTTCCAGCGGGTGCCCAGCTATTCTCAGGGGGTGCATGTGCACCTGTGTGCACCCCCCACTCATTGCCAATGTAAAGTACTGTGTCTGGTGTGGGACACCACGCATTAAGAAAGATATAGATACATTGTGTAGAATGTCCAGAAAAAGGTAACAAGAGAGAGTCCATGAGGAAAAGTTGAAAGAATTTGGGGTTTGTTTAATTTAGGAATGAGAATATATAGGGAGGATGAAGAAAGCACCAGGAAATGTGGGGCCCCTGCAAGATCCTCTGGGCAACCTGGTGGTTGCACCACAGGAGAAAGCAGACGTCTTTAACAAATTCTTCACCTCCAGTTTCTTGTGTAGGGACCGGGACTTCCCCACCGTGATGCAAGACAGACTCGAGGGCAATGCCTCCAGATCTCAGGTTGGGAAGGACTGGGTTAGAGTCCTTCTGGAGGGGCTGGACATGTATAAATCAGCGGGTCCAGATGCTCTCCAACCCAGGGTGTTGAGGAAGCTAGCAGGGGTTATTGCAGGGCCCTTGGCACAGCTTTACAAGCACTCATGGTGCTTGGGCCAGGTGCCAGATGATTGGAAGATAGCCAATGTGGTCCCCATCTTTAAAAAAGGGAGGAGGGAGGACC
>NW_017728918.1:97008535-97082760 GCF_001723895.1 Crocodylus porosus | reverse complement strand
AGGTCCCTTCTGACCCTACTTCTATGATTCTATGATTCTATGAAGACTGAGGGAGGCTGATTACACCTGCCCTATGCTGCAATGTGGCAACTATTGTGCTCCAGCACACTCCAGTGGCTCATGTATCAACATCCCTGCACTGAAAAATGGTGACTGGGGCACTTTAACTAAAGCCTATTCAACAAGTTTCAGTTAAAGCACCCCTGCTACCATTTTTAGCATGGGGACACTGATACACAAGACACTACTTTAATTAAAGCAGCCCTTGGAGCCACTCTAATTAAAGCCCCCTACCCTGGAACATGTGTATAAATACCCATTGTTCTCCATGTCCACTGAGTGTAAGACATGAAGTAAATGGCTTATTTTTTCATAGATATAAGAAAACCTTTCTAACTAGAACAAATAATTAAGTTGTGGAATATGCTATCTAGAAGGCTTTGTCAGTGGAGTATCTTAAGGATGAATTAGAGAGACATCTATCAGGATAATTTAGGAATATTTGACTTGTCAGATGATCTGGAGAACCTCCTGGCATCCCTTCCAGCCTTGTATGTCTTTGGCTACAGTTTACATACTTCATTTTCATATTCCTTCAACAATGTGGGATGGCATATGCCACTGTTTTAAGCAGGAATAGGGCAGTACTAGTAATGCATTGTTACTCTGCAGTTTATTAGTTTGTTCTAGTACCTTCTATATTCTGCCCTTAGTCTCTGACACTGCTTCATCTTTACTGCATGAAAAGAAGCAGCAGCTTTACTTGACAAGACAAAGGGTAACCTTTCTGCCTAGCTGAATCAGTAAGGGCTGGGTACAGCTGGTCTTAAATGAAAGTTGCTTTTTGCATAACTTAACATTTCCTCCCCTTCTAGGACATGTGTATGACAGCCAATTCCATGCTTATCTCCAATCTGTGCCTTAAAACTGTTTAAAAAGTCATTGCACATAAAAGAGAAAGAAGTGCTGGTTCTGGGCAACAGAAATGAGAATTTCAGCTCACTTGTTAATATTCATTGTGTCTATTCCCCAAATGTCAATGTATGTTTTTAAAATTTCATTACACTTCTATACACTTCATCACTCATTGCTACTGTCAAATTGTTATGTGAACTGATGGACATAAACTAGTGGGGCCCCCAGATTTAGTGTCAAAAATTTGTAGCCTACAAGTTGGTAGCTGCCCTCACCTGTCTCAAGTAAAACAAAAAATACTTTAAAAAAACAGAATACTTGTCTCTTCATTTGAATACCCCAGAGGTTGGAAACTCCATAATTCTATTATTTTCTAATGCTTTCTGAAATGAGAATAGCTTATCAGAAAAGCTATATAGTGTAAACCATATTGGATAAGATCTTCAGGGGTATTTGCTTGAATGCCTCCATATTTTAAAAGATAACATAAAGGGCTCAAATTCCTCTGTTCTTCGTAAACAGCTTAGAAAAGGTGCATTGCGGGGAAGAAAATTAAGGACATTGCCACACTGCATCACCAAAACACATTCACCTTGTCCCATCCTTTAGCTGTACGAGAGGCGATACTGCAGGCTCTGTCATCTTTTATACATCATGGACCTCTGTGTTTAGCAAAAGAAATTGGTGATGCTGTACTGAAATGAAGGTAATGGGAACAAAGATAAGACTGCTTCACTTAATTCTGGCATGCGTCTTATTTGATAGCCTCTAAAAAGCTCCTCACCAATATTAAAAACTACAGGTTAATTTTTTTTAATGGAATTATAACGTATTTCAAATAAATCACTTTTTTTCAATGATATGTAGGAAAAGCTACATCTAACTCAAATAATCAATCTGGTTGCATTCTAGTAATTGGAAAAAATTGATATTTCTTCAACAGAAAATACATATTTCATGGTGAGATTCACAACATCAAGTAGTATTTATCTTTAAAACAATAACTAGGAAAGCGGGGGAAATAGAAATGTTTTAAAAGTAAAATAGGGGGGGGAAGTATCTTGGATAATAAAGAGATAGATTTACAAGTGATATATGGCTGTAGAGGAAAGTAAAGCTGCATCTATTTTTCCCCAGTATTTTGATGTACCAGTTTTACGTATCATTTGTTTATTCATAATTTTCCTTATTTTATTTTTTAAAACCTTGCATTATTATCTCTTCCTCTGTGTTTTGACAAACAACAATCAGCATAATAGTGTTTGGAACTGAGTGAATGCTAGCAAACAGATGCTTGAAATGAAGTTTAAGTGACTAGAAACTGACAACACTATACTGTATCACAGTATTAGTCATTAACTCTTTCTCTCTGGAAGAGTAGTGGATCCATTTATTTTTTCACCAAGGAATATTACATACATTGAAATGGAATGGGAACAAGTGATATGAAATACTGTGACCTTTAGCTTGGAAGATAAAAGTCAAAATACATCTCAGGCCACATCAATCCTAAGCAAGCTATGTGCAGATGCATTCATTACACCTGCACACACCAGGTGAAATACACCACCATGCAGAAGACCTCCACAAAGGTTTAGGTACAGATTAAGCCATAGTTAAGTGGTGCATTGATCACCTGCAGGTGGCTGAATTTTAACCACTGTGCTTGACTTCAGCTCATTGTTTGCTGTCTCTTACTTTCATGAGAACCAAAATACATCACATTTACTAAAAGGAATACTAAAGGCATCCTACAACAAAACACATCTGCAGCTGGAAATTTTACTATAGTCTGCCTTTAATCCATGGTTACTTTCAGGCAGTAAAGGGAGATTTTGAAGAATGTCTCAAAGAACCCTTGTTCACTCAGAAGCTGAAAAGGAGACTTATCCCACTAGGGAGCTTGTTATACAGCTTTACTTTTCTATGATGTCATATGGGCATAGGGTGAGGGGAAAAAAGGCTATGTTTGGCTTTGTCAGAATCGTTAGATTTCATCAGGGAAAAACAAGCAACTGAAATGAAACACTCTTCATATATGACACTTCTCTCCAGTGAGCTTGCCTTATTTGGTTTCAGTGCAACAGTTTCTGGGTCTTTTCCACATCACCATTTTCAACCATATCATATTAACATTGTTCAATGGAAGTAAACCTATTCTTGCAGCAGTGGCTTCATCTACTTCCCGTCTATGTATATGTTGCGAAGAACATGTTATAATCAACCATAATGAAAAATAATAGTTTAAAAATATATTTGTCAGCACCCCATTTACAATTTTTTTAAGAAAAAAAGGAAGATATTACATTACTTTTTCTCAGAGGATTTGGAATGAGACAGAAAAACTCCACAAAAACCCCTTGGTTCTGTTGGTGTCTAGCATCTCTCCCAGCTATATAATTGGACCAGTAAAAATATTACCAAAACCCCATTTGCTCATATTTGCACATATTATATGGCCCAAAATGGCTACAATACACTACAACCCTACTAAAAATTAAATGCAATTTTTCCCTCACGCCAACCCAGAACCCTATGCTATATCTAGGTTGCCCTTCAGCTCCTACACAGTGCTCACATCTACATGAGAGGCATTAATGCACACCAGCTGAACTTAACAAGCATTATGGGCACACATCTACATGTTCATGCTGTTAATGTGCATTAAAAATGTCAATGTCAGGCTTATTGTGCTTAAATTTAATACCTGCAATTCCAGGTATCAAATTTAGGAGCAATTAGTTAAGGTGCATTAATGCATGTGTAGATGCAACCGAGGACTCCTAGCTCCTGCTTCAGGGCTGGGCTGTTCTGCGGGAGACCCTAGCTGGAGGGTATAAAAGCCTGTAGCCAGTTTGTGCCTTGGGGCACACACACCAGGAGTCTACAGGAGTCTACTTATCTATACAGGAGCCCAGCAGGCCCCATGTTCTCCCCTCCCCCCAGACAAGACCCAGACTGTCTCTGGTGAATATTGCAAAGAGCTGTGTCTTGCTGTTCCCCTTGCCCAAACCTGAGGTCCCCCCCAGGGCTGCTGGCTGGCTGTCTCTGGCAGCAGGGCCAGCACCTGCTCCCTGCTGCTGCTCACTCCCAGCTGTAGCCAGTTCTTGCAGGTCCTGTGGTGAAGTGCCTCTGCCATGCGGCTCCCAGTCCCTGGCTGTGTCCCTGTGCTGGGCACTGCTGGAAGCTATCCAGGGACAGCTACACAGGGTCAGAGAGCTGCAGCAGCCCAGAGAGCAGGTGCCAGGTGTGGCTGCTTAACTCAGACTGGTGGGGAAGGTGGAGTGGCACATGACAGTAAGTTCAGGAGTGGTTTGCAGCTGGCCAGGAGCTGGGGGTTGAAGCCAGCTGAGAGCAGGGGGGTTTGCAGCCTCCATGCTCCCAGCTGGAGTGCCCAGCCAGCTACAACCCCCACTCGACTGGCTGAAAATCCCACTCTGCTCCTGGCTGGCTGGAAACAGCCCCCTCACCCCCACCCCCACCCCAGCTGCTCCTGTGTGATGCTACACCCACCCCACCAATATGATTTCACCAGCTACACCTAGCTAATGCAGCAATCATGTCCATTGCATCCTCTTCACTAATTCCCAGCCCCAGCTATGTGCATGCACCCGTCTTTTATGTGGGAGCTGACCTGCATTTTGGCACCCCAGGAGCCAGGCCGCACCCCTGCAAGTGCCACCAGAAGAGGCAGCTTGCCCATGCATGTGCACTGCCCTGATGCCCCCAGTGACACATCACTGGAGGAGGGACTCCCAGGCCTTCAGCATCCCATCCTACCTTCCTCCCTGGTTGCTGTATCCAGTGGCAGCTCAGGGAGCCCTGTCCAGCTGCTGCCTCACCCTTGGGTGAGCTCCACACCCACCACGAGAAGCAGCTGGCCACACCGCCACTGTCCATCACCAGTGCCAGATCCTCCCTAGGGGGGCAAGGTCTGCCTTCTATGCACCATGGACGGTGGGTGCAACCAGTCGCCCTTGCCAGCAGGGAGACCAATACCAAGCCTCCAGCCCCACCAGCCCCAGACACATGGTAAGTCTTGTGCTGGCCCCCAGTCCCTGCCCCTGCCTCTGGCCCTGGTCCCAGCCCCCACTCCCTGCCTTACCCACCGACAGGCCCCTAGGCCCAGGGTCCTCTCCCACAGCACACAGACAGATGGGTCGCAGTTCAAGACTTTATTGAGCAGCCAGTGTCCCTGCAGCTGAGCAGTCATGGGCCTCTCACACCCCAAGAAAGGCATCAATGCCAGCAACGATATTCTCCTTGGCAGCAGGGGACAGGAATATGTAGCACTGCCACAGGTAGCCCTCCAGGCAATGGTGAAGATTGAGCTGTCTGAATGGGCATTTTATAAGAAACAGTGTCATTAATGTTACTCAGTATGACTAGTATTTTAAATGCAAAGCAAAGGCAGCTACTAGTCTCCAAGCAACACTGGAAACTTGGATATCAGTGGCAAGCCTGCTTGACTTTCATTCTTTTCACTGGATGTGTTTCTTTGTAGGATCAGTTGGTCCCCAGACTTATTTTTAAAGTGAATAAATGAACAGAGCAAGGGTATATGCAGAAGGGTATATGTGTTTCCCATCTTGTAGTTCAGATGGGGATTTCAATTTGAAGAAGCAGTTTCTTAGGCAGAAGTAGCAGTCATGGGTAGGGCTAAGGCACTTAAGCCAAACACTTTTTCTAGCTTTTAGCCAAGCACATTTCCTCCACTTTCTACTGATATCATAAGCTAGATTCACTTTAACTTATATAGGAAGATAGAAGATACTTCCCACTGCAGCAACATCATAGGATAGGGATAACACATACAAACAAGGAATATATATACATATTTCTTCCTGGCTATGCCCCATCACAATTTAAGGATAGTTAGTGCTGGTTCCTCCAGAAGAAAAAAGCCCAAGATGTTCAGCATAGCAACCTTCCAATCCTGCCCTTCTACTTCAAGAAGCACCTGCAATGGTGTACTACAAGTGAAAGTCCCCAGAAATACTTGGACAAATTGTTATTTATTCCTGATAATATCTACCTGTTGCTTAGTTGTGAGCCAAGAACACATTAAACAAAATAAACTGTAATAAAATAAAAAGCAGAAACAGGGTGAGAACTTGTATAAATACCAAGTGGTTTGCCTGACTCCAGCTAAAACACCCCCCCACCAAAACACCAGTTTTTGCAAGAGAGAAGTGATGATCCTCCAGCCATATATTTGAGACTTTAGATCAGGGTGGGCAAAATACAGCCCATGAATCCCTCAATCCCACCTGGCCCAGGTGCTGTCCAGCACACAGTTTGTCCTGCTGTCCCTGGGCACACAGTGGGGCAGGGCTGAACTCCATTTCCCACTAACCCCAGTGGCACCTCCTTGTACCTGATGCTGGCCCCATGAAGACTGGCTGGGCCCTGCATGGACAGGTCCCAAACTCCAGCTCCAGCCCTCACTGCTCGGGGTTTCACAGTGCCTGCTCTGCACCAACCCACCTCGGTCACAATGAGTAGCAGTGGTGGCCAGACAGAACTACCGCTGGGAGTGAGGAAAAAGCAGAACCTGGCAGTAGCCATGGCCACCTCCCCCTTGCCGCTGCCAGGCTCTTGCTGTGGCCACACAGAGCCCATGCTGGGGCTGCCTTGCAGTTTCTCCCCACCAGGCATGGGGACCTGGTCAGCCCCAAGGTGGCATTGGTGGTGGCGGCACTGGCAGCGAGGAGCCACAGGGCAGCCCTGGCATGGTATCTGGGTGGCTTCAGCGAGAAGGCCCTGGCAGAAGCAAGGGTGAGGCAGCCATGCCTGCCACCAGGTCCCACTTTTTCCCCATACCCAGCAGGAGCTTCAGCCCAGCCAGAGGCATGTGGAAGCAGGAAGAGGAAGTGATGAGCAACCCTCAAAGGTCCTGCTGTTGTGATTCTGTACTGCAAATCCCAAAGACCTCAGGGGCAGCAGGAAGAAGAAGGGAAAATACAGCCTATGCTGGTTATGTGCCAGAGAACCGTGTTCTAGCACCCCCCAGCTTCTGGCCTGAGTCACTGCAGCTATGTGGCTGTTCACTTTTTAGTCGGTTTAATGTCAGCATTTTAGGGTAACCTGGAAAGACTGAATCAATTAATCCTTGGGCTTTGCAACTGTCTGTACTTAGCTAATGTGACAGAAATTGATATCGACAATCCAAGTGATGCATAATAACATTAGAGAAGTAGTTTCTCATCTCAGTTCCATTGAAATCAATTGACCTATGATAGTTCACAGCTCCTGAGGATCTGCCCAACTGTATATCCACATAAACCATAGAAATACTATCTGAGGAGTTAGTAGAAAAACAGGATTCTAACTCACTTCAAATTCATTTCCTTAGGGAGAACTGTATTAACATAAAGATGACTCCAAAACAAGATCAAGTCACATAAAACATTTAACAATAGCAAAAGAGAGGTTTTTTTAGCTTTCAGTCAGGCAAGAGAAGACACCTTTTCCACTTTCCTAAAGCAGCTTCTGTCTTTCTTTAATAGCCACATGCCAGATGTATGATGTGAGAGGTAAAGAACAAATGCTTCCTATAGTGCCTGAGACAACTGGAACTTTAAAAGTATCCTTAACAGCAGGGTAAGTGCTATAACAGCAGGAGACAAAGGGTCTGTGATCTACCTCCTTTATATATTGTAGATAGCACAGAAAAGTTGTTACTAAGTATTGGGCAATGATACCCTTAGTGCTCTAAGCAGTCATGCTTCAAAAAGATGTTGCATGTATTTAAGCTTTAAATATATATGTAGATGGATTATCCTGTAAGTAATAATAACAACTTCAGTACCTCAGTTTAATACACTGAAAAATGTTTTGCAAAAAGTGGTTGTAAAATGAAGCAGGAAGAGGGGGTGAGACAAGGAAGTTTCTTTTCTATTACAATAGATATCACTACAACTTTTGCTAATTGAAATCTTTATTAGCATTCCAATTAAGAGAGACAGAGTAATAAATATGAAAAGGCTGGAACTGCCAGCTGACTGCTGAAAGTGGTCTCTCCAACTAAATGCTGAGTCAGACTGGTGATAAAGTTAGGGGAAGGTTGCACAGTAGCTGTCTGTGCCAAAACTAGCTTTAAAAAGGACTTCAGTCCTTTAAAAGGGCTGTCAACCTATCACTTTTCATGAGCACTAAATTCATACCACTAAGAAGCACAAGTCCAATAGTGGGACATTTGTTAATTTACAAAGTATTTTACACTGTTTAAAGGGGGGAAAGTGGATTTTAAGTGGCTATAATCTTTCTTTCTAGCTGTGTATGCTTAAAAACACTAAAAGAGGTACTATGCATAATGGCTGTTCCCTTGTTAAGTGTATTTTGACAAAGGGCTCAGCTCTACAAACTTGTATTTATTTTATTCAATCCATTGATTCAGTGAGTTACCCATTCCCATTCTCCTACCTCTCTCCCCAGTTCATTTTATTTTGACACTACTATAGTCCCCTACCTGGGGAAGAGAAATCTGAGTGAGGTAGACACATCCATCTGAATTCACACAGAAGGCAGGGTAGATATGCACTAACTAAGATACATATAACGCATAGACTTTCATGAACTCAGTGAAGTAATCTTGAATTCACAAAAGCTTATGCTCTATATATCATATTTAGTTAGTCTATAAGCTGCATATCAACTGTGCCTTCTGAATAGAAATCTACAATTTTGACAAATAAAAGGCTGATATTCCTCTCAGTTTTGCTTTGGTGCTTCCATCCCCTTTCATTTTTTCTCTCTGATGATCATGCTGAGTTCTTTTTTTTCCACCCCCATACCTCCTACCTTTGTATACCATCTTCAATTCCTTCATGGCAAGTCCTCAGGCAGCAAAGAGGCAGAACTCGTCACTAGAACTGAATGACATTTTTTTAGCTAATCATTTATTTGTCAAAAAATGCACTTTCAAAGTATACTAAACAGGGTTATCCAAAACAGAAGCGATTTAAACAATTCAAATACGTCAAATATTTTCCAAGTAATACATTACTTTCAATACTAGTTTTTTTCTATACCAGGCAGTAATAACCTATTAATTAGAGCACTGGCCCAGGAAGTAGGATACCTGCTCCCAGGATTGGGAGCTTTAAAAGCTCATTAAATAACATTCAGAATTAGTGCTGAGACCAGAGGCCAGAACCCAGGACTCCCCCTTTCCAAGGAAGGGGATCACCACCTGTAGCATCATGCCCCTTTGTGTACTTTCTCCTTCACACACTATGCATCTTGTGTTCCTTCGTAGTCAGTGCTGCAGATTAAACAGAAGTGGAGAAGAGTGCTCAAATCCAAGCCTAGCCTCTAGCCTAGTGATTAGGACACATCTGTGTGATGGAGGGATGTGGATCTGAACCCCCACCTCAGGTTAAGGAAATTAGTGAACCCAAGTCTCCCATTTACTGGATGAATGCTCTAACAGTTATTAAATAAAATATGGACACCACTTCCTCCTTAGGCTATGTTTTGAGAAGAAAGACTGAGCCAGTCATCCTTACACAAAGAGATGACATTATCACCTAAATCCAAGAAGTGAATCGAATTTCTCATAGGTGCATCACTCAGTGCTGCAAGTACACACCTAAACCCCAGAGACAGACAGGATTTCAAATATTTCCCTCTCTACAACATTCCTTTTGACTGGCTTGAGTTCCTCGCCTCTACCTTTCCTCCTGACTATATGTGGAGTTCCAACACCTAATAAGGTCTGGGAGCCCCGCTCTCAGAGTTGGTCACGTAGGGTTGCTCACCCCATTGTTTCCTTTTCTGGATTTGGGCCTACAATTTTCAAGGCCAAAACTGATTTGAATTGTGAGTTCTGTATAAAACCCAGCACATTTATGTCATATGACAAAAAACTAATAAAAATAAATAAATCAATAGGGTTATGTGAGTGTGCCAGAGTAAGTTGCTGTACTGTGGTCTACTTCATGTTCTGTCAGTCATATCACATCATGTACCAGTCCACATGATTCAGAAAAGTCATGCAAGCTATAATTGGCAGGAAACTACAATGCTTTATTCCAGTAGCTTAATTTACTGACCACAAAACCATAAACATTTGCTTAGCACAAAACTGTTTACTATAAAAATTCATTTTTGCAAATCTGACCAGAAAAATACTGGAGGGAAAAAAAATATTTGATGTCCTGATCTTGTTTAGAGCATCTTACATCCCATCATACCTCATTAGAGAAATTAGCTATAAAATCCATATCCAACATACCCAATAACATGTGTATTAACTTAAAAATAAAAAGGCACACTTTTTATTTTTTGGAGTTACTTAAGTGTGTTCCATTTTTAATTAAATTTCACACAGTGTCTGACAAGGAAAAAATACATCTATTGCTGTTAATATATTTGCCACACAATTTTGGCAGCTTTGATCAGCTTTGTCATTTCAGGCATCCAGTGGTTTTCATATTGATTCATGCATTAATCAGAACACATTTTTATTTCCAAATTAGCATACGAAAACTGTTCTGTGAGCTATCATGCTAATATGTTCTATCAAAGACTAAATTAACATTTTACTGCTGTTAACCAGAGGAAATGTTTCATATAAAATTCAGATGATGTTGCCAAACTTTCTGTATTACCAGCTGTTTAAATTTCAGGGTGCTTGAACTCTTTGGACCCAAAGAAGTAACCCTTAAAAAAAAACCCTGATATTCAAGGAACTAATGAAGCCTTGAATTGTTCAAAAGCTTTTACTGTGCTTCCAGCAGTGAAGTAAAGTATAACAAGTTCACCTAAACAGGTTAATACATTACTTACATACTGGTGAACAAAATGATTCAGATAACAGAATCTAAGATCCCCTTCTCCCCATGCCCAGTTCCTTTTATCTTTTCAAACCTCTTCTAATCTCGAGATAATGTACAAAAGGAAAACAAAGTCATACAAAATATTGCTGTTCTGCCACATCTGAATAATTTTATCTGACTTGGGGGTGGGGGAAGGGAAAGAGAAAACAATGAGATAATATTTTGTTCTCTTTCCACTCTCTTCAGATACAATCTGGTAAATTTTATATAAAGCCTTGAATGCCAATACTTACAACTATACATTAGTGTTTAGTGGAGAAAAATGCCAATTCCAAATCCAAGGTGTTCACACAGCAAAAGTTGCAATTTCATCTTTCTGATAACTGTGTAAATCAATGCATGCCGCTTCAACTGCTGGACTATGCTTACCACATTCCATTAAATAAAAGTTGATAGCCTTTTTCTACTTACATGATGAGAGCCACATGTAATGGCATAACAGAATAGTGATGAAACCATGCAATTGATGTCAGGAAGGCCAGTGCCATCTAGAAAGATTCTATATGTTTTGAGACTGAAGAAAATAGAAGGGAGTTAGAAAGAAGGTTTTGTCTTTCATCTGAGGAAAGCCTCCTTTCCCTAGCTGCTAAGCAGGGATTCTGGTTTTCTCTGATAAAAAAAATCCCCAACTATCAATTTTAAAAAGTAACCCCAAATCTACCATTTTCCCATGATCAAGATGAAACACCACTGTATATATATTAGATAGGGATAGGTCTCCGGTCTCTGTCTGCCCATACAGCCATGCCCATACCTCTCAGGTCTCACCAAGTAATCATTTTGGTGAACCTTTGGCCTCTGTTCAATATTGTACCTCTTGAATCCTCTGTGCCCTTGTTGGGGCTCCAGCCTTCCAGGCCTCTGCCCCCTGTCTGCTTGCTGGGCCTTTAGTCTAGGTTCATGGTGTTGTACCTGGCCCTTTGGCTCTAGCTGGTGTCTCATCCATCTTAGCTCCAGGCTCTGTCCCTGTTAGCAACTCTCTATGGCTCTGGTCTTGCCCCTTGAGAGCTCTGGCTATGCACCTTTAGTGCTCTGGATTCATCCCTCACTTCTCTTGGATTCTGGTGTTGCCCTTCAAGAGCTCTGGAAAACCCCCAACATCTGTGGACTCCTGGCCGTGTGTTTGCCTTTCTCTAGTGCTGGGCTCCTGGCTCTGTTTACCATCCATTGGTTTCTGATAGCTGCCTGTCTGGGCCTTGTGCCTAGCCCCTGCTAGGACTCAAAGAATTCATGTGTCCCTCAAGCACCACTAGGATCTCTGCCTCCCCTGTCAATCTGAACCTGGTCCTCTGGTTTAAACTATAACAAAAAAAGTAAGCCCGGGGGCCATAACTGCATCTCTAACCACCCTATTTGCATAACAAAACCCTTCTCATCCCAGAGTGTAGGTCCTGGCCAGACTTCAGTTCCTTACTTGCAGTCCGTATTGGAGCAGGGTCTCAGTCCATTTTTTAGTCAGCCATACTGGTGCTGGGCTCCTTCCCTGGCAGCATAAAGGGCCAGACTGCTCTCTCACTCAAGTCCTGGATTAATATACTTCCTAAGCCCTGTCCCTTCAAGTCATGGGGCTTCCTCAGCCACCCGCAGATTTTTCCAGCTAGGCTTGCTGGCTGACCCAACTGCTGCTGCAATGCCCTGGCTGCCCAAGTAAGGCTCTGTCGTATCACACTGCTGTGTACCCTGCTGCCTCAGCAGTCTTGTCCTAGTGTACTATTACAGAGTAGTTAGCTCTTCAATACGTACTCATAGCCTATTAATCAACTCAATTCTAATGCCATCTCAATTCGGTTCTAATGCTTTCTGAGGCTTTTGTTCAAGAAGATACTCTAAGTATGTGATTAGTCCCAGTGAAGTCAACAAACCTATTCACAGGTGATGATAGATGTGGAGGGAAGGAAAAAAAAAACCAGAAAGAAGAATTGTGGCAGTGTGACCCAGCTCCCCAGCTTGTGTGTTTCAGTAGAGTTTTTTGGCACTTTTATCTAATAGTTGATAAACACCCTGCTGAAGTGCATGAGCTATACAGATGCTTGGGTGATCCAGGTCAAACTGATGCGATTCCTCTTCTGGGCATGTGCTGCACTCAACACAGGGGCATGCTGAGCTAAAAGTAAAGTTGCTGCTGTTGTTTTTTCCCATGTCTGTAAGCACCCCACATGTTTAAAGTTATATTTGTCCTAAACATCTTTTTAAAAATCAAGGTCTTAAAGGAAAACCACTGATTTTACTCCACTCAGAAATGCAAAAGATCTGAGGGAAAGAAAGCTTCATTCACTGCAAATAAGCTTTGAAATGTATTTGAAATTACAAATATTTAATTAAAAATTTACATTTCAGAACATTAGCTAGAAACCATCTAGATAAAAACTTTCATTTGAGACACTGACAACATAGGAGTCTAAGTAAGAGACAAGCTGCTAGCTTATGTTGGCTTAACAATGCAAAAAACAGGTGTTAATAATTCAACAATATATTCAATTTTTAACATTAAACATTCTTGTAATTCAGAACTCTATTTTCCAATACAGTTACTCTTTGCTCATACAGAAAATAACTCCTTACAATTCCAAATTAAAGATGTTGAGCGAAGTGTATCTAGTTTCCTTTATGTAACAATAGAAAGATCCCATTGTGTAAGACTTTGACTTCTTTACTGAAGAGCTTTAGTTTTGGAAGAAACCAGGAAAAAACATGTACTTTTTCAATCGTTACCCTTATTTTTTTTCATTGAAGTATCACTCATAGCACTGTTGAAGCTAGGTGTATAAAAGCATTTAAGTATCTAATGATGCAGAAAGGTGTCAAATGAAATCTTCAAAGGTGCCTAGTTGCCTAACTCCCATTGATTTCAGTGGGTTTTAGGTGCTTTTTTAAATCCACATATCTGTGTCATTGGATGCCTAAATACCTTTGTAAATCTGATCCAAAATGCTTTTCAGCTCAAATGAAGATGAAAGAGCTGATCCTGGGCATGCAAAGTGAATACAAAACTCTGCCTATAAAAATCAAACCTTATAATTTATGCCAGTGTAACAATCTGTACAAGGCAGTGGAGAATCAAGCTAGCAGGTCCAGCCCCACATTATGCAATCAAGAAGAAAATGACAAATGAGAGAAATAAAGCTTATAAGACAAATAATTGACCTGATATTATGCATGGAAACTGTTAACTATATGTTTGTTTATCCCCCTTACATCCCTATCCTCCACTCTGCCTCCAGAATTCAGACTGCATGTCTTTCTCCAATATTTATTCCCAACTTCAGCTCCTGCTCCAGACAGACTCTCATTTCAATACTCATTTCAAAGTAGAAGTAAGTGTTATATAAAAGTAAGGAGAGGATTTTTGAAAAAATGCAAAGCATTTCATTTTGCAAGTCACTAACCCAAATAAAGACCAAGGCAGGGATCGGGGGAGCTCAGGAGGCAGGCAGGGGCTGGGGCTGGGTGAGGCAGGGGTCAAAGGTGCTCAGGAGGTTGCAGGGGGATAGGGCTAGGTGGGGCCCTATCTAAGTAAGACAATCTTTAAGTACAGCTAACCTAACAGTAAACTTCCTGAACTTCTGTATAATTCACACTTAGATCCACCTAACTAGGGATCTAAGTATAAGGTCCACACCAGGACAAACTCTTGGGTGGCCATTTTTAACACAATCTAACAACCCCCTAACCCCCACAAACAGCTGAATATACCCAAAGTAAAAAAGGTCCATCTAGCCCAGTATCTATTGCCTACCAGAGCAAGCAGGAGTTGCTTTTAGAATCATATGCCCAACAGTGTAGTAAAATCCATCTCCTATTATATCCTACCAGTCACCAAAATTCTCTCTTTATATGGAAGCCTTGATCATCTGTGTTGCCCTTCTCTCTACCCTACCTTTTCTACTTCTAATAAACCCATCTCTGCCATAGTTTGACCAGAGCAGCATGCAGTATTTAAGCTGGGGATGCACCATGGATTTCCATAATAATGTTTTCTAATATGATTTTGATTCCTTCCTAATGATTTCTTTTAACCAACTCCAGATATTGGGACAGTTTTTTAGAAAACTCCATTTTCTTGAGTTTTAATATCTAATTCAGAGTCCATTATTAGCTGTGTATAGATTAGATTATTTTGTTCCATGCACAATACTTCACACTTATCAATGTTTTATTTTATATGCCACTTTATTGCTTACTCATTCCAGTTTTTTTTAGATCTTTGTGCAACTCCACACCATCCATGTTAAATTGAACTATCCAAAATAATTTTGCATCAGCTGCAAACTTGTCAGTTTCCTATTTGCTCCATTTTCCAGATTATAAGAACATAAGAATTGTCATTTACTTGGTCAGCTCATAGGTCCATCTTCCTTCCCACAGTGGCAAAGTGTGGTTGCTGAGGGTGAACAGGGCATGTCCAGAATCTTCCACCGCACTGCTTCTTTCCCATGGTAGCTTCCAGCAACTGGAGGTTAAAGAGTTCATATTTTGTGGATGTACCCATATCTACCATGTTCATTACCTACTGATGGACCAAGAATCTGTCCAATCTCTTTTAAACAGAGTTAAGAAGTCAGCCTTTACAACATCTTGACACCATGGGCACTTGTACCTGTGATGATGTTACCATGTACACGTAACAAAAAATTCTTTTGTGTGGCTTAAGGGTGTCACACTTTACATGTACATGAGTTTTGGGGGATTTAAATGTGTTTGCATTATCACAAAGTAAACCAAATCCCAATGTAGTTTAGTCTGCATCGCTGCAACTTGGAACACTGCAGCCCTTAATGTGTCAGCTTGCTCAACAATCCTGTCCCCCCACCAACCCCTAGCTGTGGGAGAGGCGAGCAGGCTCTGCCAAATAAAATTGGGCCCCTTGCTACTTCTACCTTCAGCAGGCATCTGTGGCTGCCAGGATGTCTAGGGCTGCCCAGGAATGGGCTGGCTTGCCCCTAGGGCAGCACAGGGAGGTAGCAGGAGGGCAGCTGGGTATGCTGGTGGCTAGAGAAGGAAGCAGGAATGGTCCATGGGGCACTGAAAGCCCAAGCGGGCTCAAGGAACAGTTGGATTGGGCACCTACAAGCTGGAGCAGCACCCATCCTGCTAGCAGCCTGCCTGGCCAGCCCTGCAGTGTCACCACTATGGAGAAAGAGACCAGAGCCAACCACACCTCAGGGACTCCTCAGTCCACAGGCAGCTCACCACCCAGTCACAGGAAAGGTGGACAGGTTCCAAAAAATCTTGTCCCTCACTGCTTCTGCCTTCAGCAGGCACCTGCAGCTACCAGTACAATGATGTGTATACAGTGACAGAAAGATAAAGCCCAGTGTTTCAATTAAAAACTCACTGTTTCAATTCAAGGGGCATAGAATATAACCCTGAAAGTTTTAAAGCCGTGTCATGTATACAAGCACCCCAACAAGTTAAGTTCACATTGTGTGACAAAGGACTTCCTTTTGTTAAATTTAAAGCTATTCTCTAATAGTTTAATTTCACATCCCTTAGTTTTAGTATTTTGAGAGATCAAAAATAGTACATCTCTATTTACTTTATCTACATCATTTTATTTTTTCTAGACCTATCATGTCCCACTCCCTCTCTTTTCTAAGCTAAGTACTTTTCTAAGCATGGCTTTATGAGCACTCGTGGTGCTCTGGTGTGTTGCCAGAGGACTGGAAGAGGGCCAATGCGGTTCCTATCTTCAAAAAGGGGAGGAAGGAAGACCCAGGAAACTACAGGCCTGTAAGTCCTACCTCACTCCAGGGCAAGCTTTTTGAGAAAATTATTCTGGCACATATCCATGAGGGGCCACCAGGGGAGATTATGTTTAGGGGCAACCAACATGGGTTCATTAGGGGCAGGTCCTGTGAAACCAACCTGGTGGCCTTCTATGACCAGGTCACCAAATCCTTAGATGCAGGGGTAGCAGTGGACGTAGCCTTTCTGGACTTTTAAGAAAATGGGGGACTGTGGTGTCAACACCCACACAGTCAAACGGGTCACCAACTGACAGAAGGGCCACACCCAGAGAGTGGTGGTGAACGGGTCATTTTCAACTTGGAGGGATGTGGGCAGTGGGGTTCCACAGAGCTTGATCCTCGGGCCTGCACTGTTCAACATCTTCATCGGTGTCTTGGACAAGGGGGTAAAAAGCACCCTGTTCAAATTTGCTGATGACACTAACATGTGGGGGCATGTGGGCATGCTAGAAGGAAGGAATTAGCTGCAATTGGACCTTGACAGGTTACAGGGGTGAGTGGATGAGAATAGGATGGGATTCAATACCGACAAGTGCAAAGTGATGCACCTGGGAAGGAACAACCGGCATCATTCCTACAGGTTGGGAAACTCCCTTCTCATCAGTGCAGAGGCAGAAAAGGATCTTGGAGCCATCACTGATGCCAAGATGAACATGGGTCGGCAGTATGGAGATGCAGTCAGGAAGGCCAACTGCACCTTGTCATGCATCCACAGATGCATCTCAAGCAGGTCCAAGGAGATCCTCCCCCTCTATGCGGCACTGATCAGGCCGCAGCTGGAGTGCTGCATCCAGTTCTGGGTCCCGCACTTCAAGAGGGATGTGGACAACACAGAGAGGGTCCAGAGGAGGGCCACTTGCATGATCAGGGGACTGCAGGGCAGGCCCTACGAGGAGAGGCTACAGGACCTGAACCTGTTCAGCCTCCACAAGAGAAGACTGAGGGGCGGGGGGATCTAGTGGCCTGTTACAAACTAGTCAGAGGGAACCAGCAGGCATTGCGGGAGTCCCTGTTCCCCCGTGCACTACCAGGAGAGACCAGGAATAACAGTCACAAGCTGGCAGAGGGTAGATTTAGGTTAGATATCAGGAGGCGCTACTTCACGGTCAGGGCGGCTAGGATCTGGAACCAACTTCCAAGAGAAGTGGTGCTGGCTCCTACCCTGGGGGGTCTTTAAGAGGAGGCTAGATGTACACTTTGCTGGGGTCGTATGACCCCAGTACTCTTTCCTGCCATGGCAGGGGGTTGGACTTGATGATCTGCTCAGGTCCCTTCCGACCCTACAAACTATGAAACTCTTAACCTACTTAGACTCTGCACATATTGATGCCCCACTATATTCCCAGTCATTCTTGTTCCCTGTTTTTGTACTTTTTCTAGTTCTTCTACATCACTGTTGTAGCACAAAGACCAAAACTGCACATAATATTAAAGGTGTAGATATGTCATAGATTTATAAAGCAATATAATTCTGCTTTTTCTTCCCTTCTTAATAATTCCAGCATTTTGTTTGTTTGTTTGGTTTTTTTGACTGCTGCTGAATACTAAGCGAACTGTCTTTAGTGAAGTGCCTAAAATGACTCCAAGTTATCTTACCCCACATTATAACAGTTAATGTAGAGCTTATCATTGCATATGTACATTTGGGATTATCCCCCTCCCCCGCATGTGCAACATTTTGTACTTAACAAGACTGATTTTAATCTTCCATTTTAGGATCATATGGTCATAGGAAAATAGGGCTGGAAGAGGCCTAATGTAATCAACTTATCCAGCACCCTGTTCAAGACAGGCTCACCTCTGACTAAATCATTCCAGCCAAATATCTGTCTAACCTGCTCTTGAAAAAATTGCCAGGGATGGACATTCTACAACTTCTCTAGGTAGCCTGTTCCAATACTTGTAAGTCAGAAAGTCTTTATTAATCTCCAATCTTAAATTTCCTCTGCTCTACTTGGAGGCCATTGTCCCCTGTAGCCACAGAGAAAAGTCTGCCTGTCCTCTTTATAATCGTCTTTCAGACATTTGAAGACTGCTGTCAAATCTCTCCTTAGTCTCCTTTCTTCCAAACCAAATATTTCTAATTCTTTCAGCCTTTTCTTATAAGTCGTACTTCATAGACACTAGGGCTAGAAGGGACCTCGGAAGATCATAGAGGACAGTCCCCCCCGCCCAAAGGGCAGGAAGTCAGCTGGGGTCATAGGATCCCAGCAAGATAAACATCCAATTTGCTCTTGAAGGTGCTCAGTGTAGGTGCTTGAACCACCTTCGATGGCAGGCATTCCAGACCTTGGGGGCTTGAACAGTAAAGAAATTCTTCCTTATGTCTAGCCTGAAACGGTCTTGTAGTAATTTATGACCGTTCCACCTCCTCATCCCTTCAGGCGCTCTGGTGAACAAACGTTCCCCCAGATCCTGGTGGTCACCCCTGATAAACTTATAAGCGGCCATCAGATCACCCCTGAGCCTGCGCTTTTCCAGGCTAAAGAGTCCCATGGCTCTCAGCCTGTCATCGTAAGATCTGTTTTCCTGACCTCTGATCATGCGCGTGGCTCTCCTCTGGACTCTCTCAAGCTTCTCCACATCCTTTTTGAACTGTGGAGCCCAAAACTGGATGCAGTACTCCAGCTGCGGCCTCACCAAGGCCGAGTACAAGGGGAGAATGATGTCCCGGGATTTGCTTGAGAAGCATCTATGGATGCAAGCCAGCATTTTGGTCACTTTACTAGCCACAGCATCACATTGAAGACTCATGTTCATCTTGTGATCAATGATGACCCCCAAGTTTCTTTCTTCCATAGTGCTAACCAGCGTAGCACTGCTGAGCCTATAAGGATGCTGCAGGTTTTTCTTCCCAAGGTGGAGAACCTTGAATTTTTCAGTGTTAAACACCATCAGGTTGTCGTCCGCCCATTTGCTGAGCTTGTCCAGGTCAGCCTGGATCACCCGCCTGTCTTCAGGCGTGGATGCTTTGCCCCAAATTTTGGTGTCATCGGCAAACTTGACCAGTCCACTTCAGACTCCAATGTCCACATCATTAATGATGTTGAACAATATGGGTCCAAGGACCCCTTGGGGGACCCCACTGGTCACAGGACACCATGATGATTGACTTCCATCAATTACTACCGTCTGGGTCCCACTATGGAGCCAATTTCCCAGCCAGCGGATTGTGGTGGACCCAAGGCCAGAATTGGCCAGTTTTGCCAAGAGGTGACCATGGGATACAAAACTGAAGGCTTTTTTAATGTCAAGATGTATGACATCAATCTCTTCTCCCTTGTCCAGGTGATAGGTCACCTGGTGGTAGAAGGAAGTGAGATTGATCAAGCAAGACCTACCTGCAACAAACCCATGCTGGCTATCCCTTAGGATGTTGGCGTCGGCCAGTCCACTAAGGATGGCCTCTTTAATAAGCTTTTCCAAGATCTTCCCCAGGATAGAAGTCAGGCTGATGGGCCTATAGTTAGCTGGATCCCCTTTTCCTCCTCCCCTTCTTGAAGGGCACCAGATTGCCTTCTTCCAGTCTTCAGGCACTACACCGGAGTTTTCGGAGATCCATCCCACTTCTCAGTCCTCTAATTGGAAGAGTCCAGCAGAGAATTATAAAAACAATCTGTCCATAGCTTTCTTGAAGTACTAAACACAGTGCTCAAGGTGAGGCTTCACCAGTGCTAAATACAGTAGAAGAATCACTTTGCTTGAATTGCAAGTGACATTTCTGTTAATACAACCCAATCTGCTGTTGACCATTTCCCCACCCCCCAACAAGAGCACACTGTTCACTCATATTCACCTTATGGTTCTGTATCCCCCAGGTCCTTCTTTGCAGCACCTCAGTTTAGCCAATCTTTCCTCAGTCTGTATTTGTTCATGCAAATATTCCATCTCAAGTGCAGGACTTTGAGCTTGTCCGTGTTAAATTTTATCTGACTGATTTTGGGTCATTTTTCCATTTTGTTGCCCAGTTGTTCATTTGCAAGATTCTTCTGTAGTTGTTCACAGCCTTAGGGCACATAGGTAGAATGTCTAGTCTGGTGATAGGTAGTCTGCAGCTGACTAAAGAATAAGCCATCATTGTTTCTTACTTTCACAAATTTTAAAACTGGGAGGATTCCTTTAGGTTCTTAGGTTTCTAGTCTTACCTTCTGAAGAAGTGAAGGACAGAAATTCACCCCATAACCTGTGTATTGATCTTCAAAACCTTGTTTTGCTAGAGCATATCTTTTCAGGAAGGTATCTTTCTATCTCTGAAAACTATAAGAGTTTCATCACTTCAGCTTTTCCAATGGTTTGTCACACTTAGTTTTAAAAAACATGGATCCAATTTTCAATTTTAACTTTTCTGAATTGAACTTCCAGCTTAAGGTTCTTATGCCTTTCTTGGGTAGATTGAAGAGCACTGTAGTACCCTGTATTTTGTCATAGTGAATGTATTAAAACACTAATTAAGTCAATTCTTGACCTTATTTTGATAAAGAGCTCAATCTATTTGGCTTAAGAATGTCATTCTAAAGTATTTTATCTGGCTCATAAACCACTACCATAGCACTTTGTACTCTGAATCCTCTCCAATTTTTCAACATCCTTTTTAAAATGTTAAAACTAGATTAATATGTATTAATCCCATATCAATCCCACCAATGCCAGATACAGTGATAAAATATTTCTCCTTCTTATGTGGCTTATGTCTTGATCTATACATCAAAGGATTATATTAGCCCAGCCCAGATTATATTTGGCACAGCATCATCTTTGGTTCTTCAAACATGAAGAACTGGACAACAAAATGGAGAAGTAATCTGAGATCAGTCAGACGAAGATCAACATGGGCAAGTGCAAAGTTGATCTGCTTTGGCCCGTAAATTTTCTTTAAGGTCATTGAAGCGGATACTGTCCACCATTCTATATCTATGGCCCAAATTGTGTTTTGTTCCACCAAAGAAGCTCTGCATTTTGTTGCATTAAAATCTAAAGATTAGCAACATAGTACAATTCCATTGTAAAGGTGTAATCATTTTTATTATACACAGGACAAAAAACAAAACTTTTTAGGTTTCCATTTAGTCGGCTTCCTCATGAGAGATCCAGGTTCAAGTTCCTGCTGAGTAGAGTTTCAAAGTAGAGTTTTAACCCTAAATTGTGCCAAGTCAGGCAGAATGGAACCTTAAACCTGAATCTCCCATATATCAAACTAGTCTTTTAGCCATTTAAATACAGAGGTCACTTAAGTTTACAAACATTTTAGCCATTTAAATACAGATGTTTACACAAGATACTTACTGCATAGTATCTCATTACTACTGTGCAGTAGCGTTGCTGGATACGAACTGTAACGTGATGCTACTGTGAAATAGTAATGAGCTACTGTGCAGTAAATAGCACGAGGCAACTGTGCTGGGACACTACTGTGCAGTAACCCTGGTTACTGTGCAGTCACTTAGTACTCAGTTATGCAAGTACTAAATGACTGCGCAGTAACAATTGAACAGTCATCATTTCGTGTAGATGCAGCCAGAGTGAATTAGTGAATTATTCTCTTCTCTCTAACCCCTAATTAGTGCTCTCCCTCAACAAAAACCTGTCAGAAAAACCATTCATAAGTGTCTGGGCTTCAATGAAGCAGTATATTTTACTAAAATTAACTGAAAAACCTCAACATAAATTTTCTTACCAGATCTCATTAAAAGCACATTTTATTGAATAGATCCAGTGTACCAAAGAGCCAGATTGTTCTGTATGACCATCTTGTGCTCATCATTATTTACCTCAGCCAGGGTTTGTCATCCATTAATGTTTATGCAATTATTTTGATTTTCATATTTTATTTGTAGATTTATATATGCATGTAGATATGTTTTTATTTATTCATATCTATTCTCAAGGTTATTGGGGTCTTTCTTACTTGCTGATGATTTTCTCTGTATCCATCTGTGATTCAGTAGAGGTTTGGAGGCGGGGGTGGTCACATCTCCTCTGGATAGTTCCTGAAACTCAGAGGAAGTACAGACTGCTTTCTGATTGAAAAGATAGGAAACCAGACTCCCTTCTACTACCAGCCCTTCATACCTGACTGACTGAGAATTGTAACAAATCAGAGCTGGACTCTACTGGGGTGAAACAAATATTTTCCTAAGACTTATCCTTCTATGCTGTAACTAATTCCTGCCTGTGAAGAGGGATATGGAACAGCTTAGCAAGATAATTTCATGAAAAGTGAAGGTGTAGGTCTATGGCTTCTTGAGATCTCGCCCCTCAGCCTTTCACTGATGAAGCAGAGCCTGGGTGTTTTTCATAGATTGTAGAGTCAAAAGGGATCCAATGGATCATTGTGTCTGACCCCCTGACCCTGGCAGGAAAGAGGACTGAGGTCAGATGACCCCAGCCAGGTGATTGTCAAGCCTTCTCTTGAAGACCTCTAAGTTAGGTGATAGTACCACCTCCTCTTGGAAGCCCATTCCAGACTCTGGCCACCCTCACTGTAAAAAAATTCTTCCTAATGTCCAACCCAAGTCTGCTCTCCACTAGTTTGCACCCATTATTCCTAGTTACTCCCTGGGGCACTCTGGTAAATAGTACATCCCCAATTCCCTGCTGACCTCCCCTGATAAATTTATAGGTGGCTACAAGGTCACCCATTAGCTGTCTTTGAGAGATCTGGATCTCTCCAGCCTATACAAATCTCTCCTAGTAGGATCTTTCACAGAGGCCACTAATCATACAAGTGGTGCTCCTCTGAACCCTCTGCAGATCCTCTGTGTCCCTTTTGAAGCGCAGAGCCCAAAACCGGACACAGCACTCCAACTGCAGCCTGACTAATACCACATAGAGAGGGAGCATCACCTCCCCCAATCTGTTGGTCACGCATCTGCTAATACACTACAAGGTGCAATTGGCCTTGTTGATGGCCTCGTTACACTGCTGGCTAATGTTCGTCTTGAAATCAACTGCGACTCCAAGATCTCTCTCAGCCTCTGAGCTGCTGAGGAGGACATCCCCCAATTTATAGGTGTGCTGGGGATTCTCCCTCCCAAGGTGGAGTACCTTACATTTATCTTTGTTGAATTGCATGCTATTATGTTCTGTCCACTGATCTAACCTGTCCAGATCGGCCTGTATCTGCTTCCTGCCCTCTGGTAAATTAACTTTGCCCCATAATTTAGTATCATCTACGAGCTTGGAGAGGGCGCTCACCACACCCTCGTCCAAATTGTTGATGCAGATATTAAACAACACTGGTCCAAGGACAGACCCCGGTGGGACACCACTGCCCACCTCCTTCCAGGCCAAGAATGACCCATCAACCACCACTCTCTGGGTGCAGTCCCTAAGCCAGTTGGCCACCCACCTGACTGTGTCAGCTGCCACTCCACAGCCCGTTAGCTTACCTATGAGAATAGGGTGTGAAACTGTGTCAAAGGCCTTCCTAAAATCCAGGTAGATGACAGCAGCCTTGGCTCCTACGTCGAGGACATGTGTGGCCTGGTCATAAAAGGCTATAAGGTTTGTCAGGCAGGATCTACCTGTGACGAACCTGTGCTGGTTTCCTTTTAGCATTGTTTCCCCTGCTGGGCCCTCACAAATGCACTCTTTGATGATTTTTTTCTAGCATTTTCCCAGGGATAGTGGTAAGACTGACTGGCCTAAAGTTACCCAGCTCCTCCCTTCTTAAAAAATGGGCACCACATTGGCTTTTTTCTAGTCCTCAGGGACCTGGCCAGAGCACCATGAGAGCTCAAACAGCTGTGTCAGTGGCTCAGCAATGACACTGGCCAATTCCTTTAGCACCTGTGGATGGAAGTCATCTGGGCCGGCTGACTTGTACCCATCCAGCCCTTCTAAGTGCTCCTTAACTAAGTCAGCACTAACCTTTGGTAGTCTGGTGCCTTTGGACTACTGTCTATGCTCAAGGTGGGGGGGATTGTCTTGGTCAGTATTAAGGAATACTGAAGCAAAGAACTCATTGAAGAGCTCTGTTTTTTTCTCTGCATCAACCACCAACTGACCTGATTTGTCCTGCAGGGGCCCTTTGCTACTCTGCACTTTCTTTTTGCTCTCTCTGTATCTGTAGAAGGACTTTTTATTCTCCTTAATTGTTGTAGCCAGCCTAAGCTCCAGTCCTGCCTTGGCCTGCCTGACTTCCTGCAATAGCACACCAGCGTGGTGTATGCCTCCTTGGTGGCTGCCTCATGCTTCCACTGCCTATACATCTCTTTCTTTGCCCCCAGCCTTTCCTGAAGCTCCCTTGGCTGAACATCCCCTTAGCCCCTTTCCTGCATAAGGGGATAGACTCCTTTTGTGCCCCAAGGATCACTCACTTGAGGAACTTCCAAGCCTCTTGGACCCCCATTAGCTCGATGCTCTTGAGTTCCACCACCTCACTAACTAGGTTTCTAAGTTTAAAAAGTTGGCCCTTCTGAAGTCTAAAACTTTAGCATCACCAGATATTTTCCTAACCCTTTGCTTGATAGTGAACTCTACCAAGTGGTGGTCACTATCACCACTTGTTCCTTGGAACATAAGGTTTGTTTCTTTCAAACCTTATGTCCCATTTTCACCAGTTGTACATTATCACGGCTGTAACAGGGGGGCCTACCAGGGCTGATCACCGTGTGGTCTGCCCACCTGTTCTTGGGCTAACCACCTACCATGACTTGGTCTTAATTGATTAATAGATGTAATTAGGCAGGAGGCTGCCCATTTAGCCCACTGCTAGGGGATGCTATCTGTGGCTCCATTCCTCCCCTACACCACAGCCCAAGCCTCACAGATGACATCCTGATGTTCTCATATGTGCCAGTCATCCACGATGGGGCCCAGAATGCTGATGTAGGATCCCCAGCTGAGTTCCTCGCTTCAGGCGGACTCTGCCACCATCATACTGGGCCACAAGTCTCCTTGTCATCCATTCCTTTTTGGGTGTGGTCCACTTACTGGGACCTTTGTCTCACACTGGCTCCAGCCCACCTCCAAGCCAGTCAGGGCCCCAGGCCCCTGGATCTTAGGCATCCCTCTCGATGGGCCTCCTTGCCCTTCTGACCCTCCTGGTCCTGGTCCCCACCTGGGCCAGTTAGGGGAAGCTCTGGCAGGCCTCGCTGTATGACCCATACTCTTATCCTGGGGTCCCCCTCTCTGGGTCCACCTCCACAGATGTGGGGAGCTGGGGTTACTTCACACCACGACTGGGACCTCAGAGTCTCACAGGGGACTGTCACTCCTCCCCCCCGCCCCCCCAGGCAGCAGGTCGTGGTATTACTGGTGTTATATTTGACCTAAAATCTGCCTCCCCACATTAGAGGACTAACTGGGGTCAGGACTGAGCTCTCTCTCTGGCTGCCCCCCCCCCCCCCCCAGGGGCTCCACACTGCTCATAATGCCCCCTTTACTCAGGGTCTCAGGGCTTCCCTCCACAGGTGGGCTCAGGTGGCCATAGCCATGCCTGACCCCAACTCTCCTCTTCAGGGTCTCAAACCCCCACAGCACTCAGGCAGCCTTGGCCACACCAGGCCTCCAACTCTCCTCCTCAGGCCATGCACCCCCACAGCTACCTCCAGTGTACACAACCCACCCTAAGGTGAGGGCTAGGGGTTAAGGCACCCCAACCCAGCTTTCACTGGGGTGGTCACTGGCCTGGCATTTCCTGGGGGCTCCCAAGCCACTGGGAGTCCCACCAGGCCACCCACTCCCAGCAGGGTGTAGTTTCCAGTCATACCCAGCACCAAGAGCCTCCTACCATCCCCTACAGCTCCTCCCTTACCTCCAGATGAAACTCAGCAGCCCTCAAACCAGGTAGTATTGTTACCTCCCTCCAGCAGCCAAACTGCCTCGTTTATATAGGCAGCCCTGAGCCTAAAATGGCTGCCCTCATTAGGCACCTGGAGGCTGCCAGCTCCAGGACCTTGAAGTGGCAGGCACACCTAGTGCCCTGCCACAGAGACCATCTTTACAAAGGAAAAAAGATTTAAAAAATATTATGTATAAACACTGAGGTTCTTCTTCATGTAACTACTAAATCATTTCTTTTGTCAATTAGCTCTGCAAGAGCTTTTCATTTCTAAATCTCTACAGAAGAATGCCCAGATTGGCAGTGACAATATATATTATATTTAATTGCATGCGTGTACGCATGCACGCACATGAGCACGCGCACACACACACACACACACACACACACACACACAGAGTCACTGTCTTGGACAAATTTGGAAAGGGCCATAATAAGTGTAAGTAATTGTCGTCCTAGCAGTCAACCAGTTCTCAAGTTAGGATTCTGAATGATCCAATGCACTGGTTTATTTTAAAAGATGTAACATTGTATTGTAAGCAAACTCTAAAAGGAGGCACACCACAATTGAACTGTACATATGATTATCACAACTGTTTTAAATAAGTAGTGCTCCACCTTTAGGTTCCATGGGCCAAATAAAGGTTGTGGGGCTGGTTTGTGGGCCAAATAAAACCCAAAAGAAGCCAAATGACAAGGTGCTGGGACTGGATCTGGCCTGCAGGGCAGGGATTAAACACCCCTAGTTTAAATGATATCACTATTAAACTGCACCCACAAGTCAGCAGCCTAATTTTAACTGTGTTGGTTTCAGGAAACCTTATTCAGGAAGCATCGATTCAGGATTTTGCTTCTTTTTAAAAAAATTCATATTCTTCACGTTATAGTGGGTGGCCCATAGAGAACTAGGCCCTTTGAGAGCCTTCAACCTGAAACACAGTGTAAAATTACTATCAGTGTATCTAATACAGAGGAATAGCTGGACATGTGGGCTGAAATAACATTTTATTTAATTTTGGCAAGAAAATATTACAATAACATTTTGTTTGATCTGATTTCTAGGTTTGGATTGATCTAGATGTTTTTTCAGCTGTTTACTTCAGAAGCCAAACTGAAGAAACAATTATTTATATACTTATATGCAAAGCTCCTTACTCACAGTAAAACACTCTTGCAAATCCCTTTATGTTTACTATAAAAAATAACGGTAAAGAAGTTTCAGAGACATGAATGAGAAGTCTATACTAGTTATGTATATATGTGTTTTGAGAGGCTAACAGAAAATATTTGATTTTGAAGACTCAGCAAGTGCAGGGAATGGGGGAATAGAATTTTCTTTACTTTAGTTTGTAATAAATTTTCCAATGCCTCATGATGTCTCTGATAGCAGTTGATGACCTCTCTGAGAGGGTCATAGTTCACCATGAGAGATGACTAGCCTAGACTATAGACATTTACTTATAAACCTATAGCTCAAGTATTTAAAAAAATGAATAAACAAGTTTGAAATCATGCCACCTTTTCATTATATTTTCTAGCTTCATTATGGTCTTAAACATTAAAGAACCCATGGGTCCCTATGTTACCTAGCACCAAAAGAAATTAAATGCTTATTTTTTGTGAAAAAATGGAAGAGGTAAATGTATCAAGTTCTTATACTGCAGCTAGCCATTGTTACTTCATGTGTACAAACAACCCCTGAACACAGCTACATATTATACTGAGCAGGGTGGTGGGCAAGGTGGATTAAGACCAAATAAGAACCAGAGACAGTCCAGCCAGATGTGTAGCAAGCTCGGTCAGTGCCCAGAGCTCAGGTGGAGCATGCTGACCACTGTAGATGGGGGGTGGTTGTGGGGTGGGGAAAGGAAATAGGATCCCCAGGAGTTGCCCTTGTTCACCTTCCTTCCCCTAGAGATGGTACAGGTCTGCATCTCCTGTGGCAAAGATTCCCCAGGCACTCCGTAATACTTGATGCCTGGGGATAGTTCAACCCTCACCCCTCCCAGTTACACTACTGAATCCAATCAAAAGATTCCCCTCCATTCAAGGTATTCATAGAACTCCAAGCTCCCTGTCAGTCCTGTTCAACTGTGCCTCTAGTAGACTCTGCAATATAGGATGATGGGCTATCAAGCCGCTGGATGACTGAATTCAAACTTTATGGGTCAGGGAAGGTCAGCCAACTCAGGATGAAGATTGAGAGATCTTTATTTAACCTAGCTCTGTGGATAAAGTTGATAAAATAGAAGAAGAGAGGTAAAATTACATTGGCCATGGGATCTGCAAAATCTTTTCATGTAGACTCCTGGAGCATTTATACATGTGCTCCATGAATAGGAAGGGTGGACCATCTTGTGTATTAGTGCCCCAGACTGAAAAACAGTGGCAGGGGTGCTTTAGCTAAAGTTCATCAAATGAGATTTAGTTAAAGCTCTCCCACCACCAGTTTACAGTGTGGGGACACTGATACATGAGACACTGGCGTCTGCTGGAGTGAGGTAATTACCACGATCTGATGCACTGTAATTACAGTGCATTGCAGCAGCCTCACTGCTTGTGTACAGGCTCCCCTGGACTTTAGGTATTTTAGCTGATACACACTGATCACTTCAGATGGAAATAGACATTACCTGATGTCTCATTTGTGCCACCATAAAAATGTTTATGGGCACCATAAAAATGGTAGGCAAAGAGATGTCACTATCTTTTGTTAACTGCATCAAAGGAAAATCACTGGCATGACAAAAGGTAGACTCTGCTGCTTTATTGTGGCAGACATCTATTAGCTATGTGACAAGACAGTACAAGCAACCCCAGCTTTTCAGTGGTCTCTTCCCCTTTTAAATAGTGCATGGCTGAGATCTTCCCATTCTGGTTAAACTACAGTCATCAGCAGTCCATATTCTGAAGATACCCAAAGTCTTCCATGACCCTGATGTTAGTGACAGCCTCACAACAAGAATTTTGCTACTGTCATATTTCAGAATCTTATAGTATCAGAATGGGGCAATTAACGAACTGGGCCTCTAATAAAGGTGTGTTGAAAGGTGACAGTCAAAAGCAAATTCCAGATGTTCCTTTCTTGTAATAAAGGAGCATTTACTCTCCAGTTTACTCTCTTATTCTCCAGCTACTCCAGAAAGTCGCTCTGGGTGCCCGTAGGCCCTCAAGCCCCCAAAGCCCATGCCTACTGTCCCTGCTTACAGATACAAACCCTAGGGAATTTCAGGGTGCCTTTTGAAAAGTGGGGCAGTCAGGGTCCCCTGTTCAACTAGAACTATTGCACACAAGCGCTGAAGCAGGTCTACTGTACATTGAAAGCAGTGCTTTTCCCCACTCTACCAAATCCACTCCCATGTTCTCAGAGGATGGGTCTGGTAGAGCAGGGGAAGTGGGGAGATCACATTGCCCCTTGTCCTGTATCAACAATGGCAGGACAAGGGGCAACATGCATGTCCAATGAAGCAGATCAGCTATGTGGCAGGGTCAGGGAAGACTTCGGGTATTTTCAGAATATGGGCTGCTTGAAAAAGGACAGAAAATCCCTTCCTTCATTTCTGCAGTGACTGTAGTTTAACCTGAATGGGAACACCTCAGTCATGCACTATCAGCTATGTCACAGGACATCGTATGCAGCTGATCCACTTCTGATCCACAATTTGAGGAAAACTATTTCCAGCCTTAGCGGGAAACCAGCCCCTCACTAGTCAAGGGACTTTGGAAGGTGAGATGCATCCAATTAATCTGACCAAGTTTCCCCATTTTTGTAGTTGTTTTGTTTAGAAGGAGAAACATCCAGCCCTCTATCTTCAAAGCAGTGTAAGCTAAAGTCAAGGTGATAATATTACAATGTGAAAATGACAAGTCATGTTATAACATCAATGCAAACATCAGTGTCAAAGTGCCAGAAAGTCAATAAACATTATCCTCCCATAAAATCAAATACACCAAAACACAGGGAATTTTAAAACTTAATCACTATGTTATGCTTGGGATGAGAAGCTTATATCTGGAGACAGAAAAAATTATGAGATGCGACATATCAATCAAATCTATGCCTAAATCGAGCTGAAGATTTAAAAAAAACCAAACTTGTTCAGTGGTCCCTTCCCCTTTTAAATAGTGCATGGCTGAGATCTTCCCATTCAGGTTAAACTACAATCACCACAGAAATGGATGAAGAGGTTTTGTGTCCTTTTTCAAGCAGCCCATATTCTGAAGATACCCGAAGTCTTCTGTCACCCAAGAGGTTGTAAGGGAGAGCCTCACAAGCATTTGGCTGCTGTTATATTTCAGGATTTTATAGTATCAGAATGGGGCAATGAAGGACTGGGCCTCTAATAAAACAGTGTGTTGAAAGGTGACAGTTAAGAGCAAATTCCACCACTTCCTTTCTTGTAATAAAGAAGCATTTATGCAGTAGGTATTTCATTCTGCTGAAAGGAGAAATTATGGTCAGCAGGAGCCAATGAGTCTGCACCTGGGACCCAGGAGAACAATTATCCTTAATTAGAGCCAGTTTCCTGAAAGCATTAGAGGGTCTGGAAGATCACAGACCGGCACTAAGAAGTTCGATTAAGCTGCAGAAGTACAAAGATGTACAGAAAATGCCTGGAGCGTAATAGTGGGAATTCTGATAGGGGAGATGGGCAGAGAGAGAATCATAGAATCATAGAAAGTTTGGGTCAGGAGGGACCTTAGGAGGTCATCTAGGTCAACCCCCTGTACCAAGCAGGACCAGCCCCAACTAGTTTCCAGCCAGAGCTTTGTGTAGCCAGGTTTTGAAAACACCAACGGATGGAGCTTCCAGCACTTCTTTGGGTAACCTGTTCCAGTGTTTTACTACCCTCCTAGTGAGAAAATACTTCCCAATATTGAACCTAAACTTCCTGCAACTTAAGACCGTTGCTTCTTGTTCTATCATCTGCCATCACTGACAATAGCCTAGCTCCATCCGCTCTCAAACCCCGCTTCAGGTAGTTGAAGACTGCTATTAAGTCTCCTCTCAGTCTCCTCTTCTCTAGACTAAATAAGCCCAGTTCCCCCAGTCTTTCCTCATAAGTCATGTCCCCCAGCCCCCTCACCATTTTTGTCACGCTCCACTGGACTCTCTCCAATTTGTCCACATCCTTTTTGTAGTCAGGGGGAGGGTGGGCACAAAACTGGACACAGTACTCCAGATGTGGCCTTACCAGTTCTGAATAGAGGGGAATAATCACTTCCCTTGACCTACTGGCAACACATCTAAAAGTGCAGCCCAGTATGCTGCAAGCCTTCTTGGCAAGAAGGGCGCACTGCTGACTCATATTCAGCATATTCCACTGTAATCCCCCGGTCCTTTTCTGCAGACCTGCTGCCCAGCCAGTTAGTCCCCAGCCTGTACTGGTATGTGGAATTATTCTGTCTTAAGTGCAGCACTTCTCACTTGTCCTTGTTGAACCCCATGAGATTTCTTTTGGTACAATCCTCCTATTTGTCACTCTGAATCCTAGCCCTACTCTCCAGCATATCTACTACTCCCCCCAGCTTGGTGTCATCTGCAGACTTGCTGAGGGTGCACTCTGGGCCATCTTCCAAGTTACTGATGAAGACATCGAAAAAAACTGGCCCCAGGACCAACCCCTGGGGCTCTCCATTTGATACTGGCTGCCAACTAGACTTTGAGCCATTGATTACTACTCTCTGACCCTAATACTCTAGCCAGTCTTCTGTCTGCCTTACAATCATCCAACCTGTACTTCCTTAGCTTGCCTGTGAGAATGTTGTGCGAAATCCTGTCAAAAGCCTTGCTAAAATCAAGGTACACCACATCCACCTATCTCCTCACATCCACAGAGCCAGTCACCTCATCATAGAAGGCAATCAGGTTGGTCAGGCATGACTTACCCTTGGTGAATCCATGCTAACTGTTTCTAATCACTTTTTTCTCCTCCAAGAGCATAAAAATGAATTACTTGAAGATGTGCTTCATGATTTTTCCAGGGACTAAGGTGAGGCTAACTGGTCTGTAGTTCTCTGGATCCTTCTTTTTTCCTTTCTTAAAAATGGGTGCTATGCTTAAGAAAGTGCCCTTTTCCAATCATGTGGGACCAGTCCTAATCGCCATGAGTTTTCAAAAATGATGGCCAATGGCTCTGAAATCGCATCAGCCAACTTCTTCAGTATCCTTGGGTGTATCCCATCCAGCCACATGGATTTGGACACAGCCAGTTTTTTAAAATAGTCCCTAACCTATTCTTTCACCACTGAGGGCTCCACTGTTGGCTGTCTCCTCTCCAAACAGTGCTGCCCAGTGCAGTAGTCTGGGGGCTGCCCTTGCTTGTGAAGATGGAGGCAAAAAGCATTGAGCACTTCAGCCTTTTCTGCATCCTCTGTTACAAGGTTACCTCCCCTATTCAGCAAGAGACCCACACTGTCCCTGATCCTCCTCTTGCTACCAACATACTAATAGAAACTCTTATTGTTACCCTTCACATCCCTTCCTAACTGCAACTCCAATTGTGCTTTGGCCTTCCTGACTTCAACCCTGCAGGCCTGAGCCATGCTTTTATATTCTTCCCTAATTATTTCTTCAAGTTTCCACTTGTTATAAGCTGCCTTTTTGTGATTTAGTTTACTGAAGAGTTCCCTGATAAGCCAAGCTGGTCTTCTGCCATGCTTGCTAGTTTTTCTGTGCATCAAGATGATTTGTTCCTGCACTTTCAGTAAGGCTTCCTTAACATACATTCAGCTCTTCTGGACTCCTCTTCTTCTCAGTGTGCCTTCCCAGGGGATCCTGCCCATGAGTTTCCTGAGTGAGTCAAAATCTACTTTTCTGAAGTCCAGGGTCCTTATTCTGCTGCTCTCCACTCTTTCTTTCCTCAGAATCCTGAACTCAATCATCTTGTGGTTACTGCTGCCCAAGTTCACATCTACTGCTACATTCTCCACTAATTCTTCCTTGTTTGTGAGCAGCAGGTCAAGAAAACCATGGCCCCTAGTTGGCTGCTCTAACACTTGCACCAGGAAGTTGTCCCCAGCACTCTCCAAAAACTTCCTGGATTGCCTGCAAACTGCTGTATTGCCCTCCCAACAGATGTCAGGGTGACAGAAGTCCCCCTTAAGAATCAGGGCCTGTGATTGGGAAACTTCTGTTAGCTGTTTGAATAAAGCCTCATCTGCCACTTCCTCCTGGTCTGGTAGTCTATAGCAACCATAACATCACCCTTATTGTCCTTCCCTCTAAGCTTAACCTAGAAACTCTCAACAGGCCTTTCTCCAGTTCCATACTGAAGCTCTGAGCAATCATATGGCTCTTTTACATAAAATATAAGTCTTCCTCTTCTTTTTCCCTGCCTGTCTTTCCTGAACAGTTTGTACCCATTCATGATGTAACAGGGGCTTGGCATGCTGGACAAGTGGATGACATGCTGGAGAAAGTTGTCCAGGCCCAGTACATCTCTACCTTGGACCTGGCCAAGGGCTATTGGCAGATCCTGATGGCTGCAGCAAATAAAAGAAAGACAGCCTTCAGGACCCCCTAGGGCCTATTCCAATTGAAACAGATCTCTTTGGACTGCATGGGATGGCCCCCTCATTCCAGTTGCTGGCCCCCCATCAGGAGTACACTGCTACGTGTATTGATTACATCATCATTTTCTCCCAAGACTGGGAAACCCAACACCAACATCTGCAAAAAGTCCTAGAAGAGCTACGATGGGCTGGACTGACAGCCAACCCCAGAAATATGTGCTAGGTAAAAGGGAAACACAATATCTAGGCTTTATGGCAGGACAAGGTAGTATAAGGCCTAGGGCTGACAAAGTAGCAGCCATCCAACACCCCCTCCCCTGGACACTAAAGCAACTGGGATCATTCCTTGGCTTCGCCAACTACTACTGACAGTTCATCTAGAATTTCTCAGAAAAAGCAGCACCCCCAACAGAACTGACCAAATGTTGAAGGAACCCAGTTCAGTAGAATATATCCATGCCCTCCAAGTCTTCAAGCAAGTAAAAGAGGCCCTATGTCAACACCCAGTCCTGTACAACCCAGACTTTAAGAAAACCTTCTTCCTGCAAACAGATGTGTCAGGCACTGCCCTGGGAGCAATTCTCTTCCAGAAAGAAGGTGGAGAGAAAAGACCCATAGCCTCCACCAGCAAAAAGCTGATACCAGTGGAGACACGATACTCCATGATTGAGCGGGAATGCCTAGCCATATGGTAGGGGGTAGAACTTTTTTGTTATTACTTAATAGGGAGGGAGTTTGTATTCATTATATATCATGTGCCCCTACGCTGGCTACAGACAGCCAAACTGGATAATTTCAGACTAACAAGGTGGTCCCTTGCCTTACAACCCTTTTATTTTACAGTGAGATATCAGGCAGGGAAGAAGAATAGGAATGTTGACTTCCTTTCCTATATGGAAAAAGGATGATATGACACCCTTGATGGAGCAACAAGCAGAAGCTGGACAAAGATGAAAAGCTCAAAGATTTTCATTTGGGGGCTTTGTTTGAACTAAACAGGGAAGTGTGTAACAGCGGCTTGGGCAGAAGCTCTGTTACTAGGGTAGCCTCAGAGGAGGGAAATCATGGGGAGCACACTACACAGGTGAAGGGACTTCTCACACCTAGGGAAGATTAGTGTAATTAAACCCATCACTGCCTACATAAGCCCAGCTGCTAGGGATCAATACTTTGCCCTTGGGCACCAGAGGAGGAGACGACAGATGAGGAGAGAGAGGAAGAGGAGTAGGCACGAGACCCCAAAGGGAGCTGGGGATCAGTGATGGAAATAACCATGATCTGCTGGTAAGGAGCGGGGGCACTGATGAAAGGCCCATAGATGGCATGGGTAACTAAGGGAGGATCCAGGGGATGCCACAGAGTGGCAAGAGGAACACCAAGGCAGTACACGGAGGGGAGAGCCTTGCAAAGCCCCACCAAGCAGCCAAGGTATGCGGCATGTACGGAGCGATCATGGCAGAAATGCCTCTCCATAGAGCTGATTGAGACAGCTGAGACACGCCCCTGTCAATGAGGTAATTGAGGTGAGGAAGCTGTGCAAGCTGAAATTGACTAGAACAGTCAGGGGGACCTACCAGCTTAGGTGTTAATTAGAACAGCCACACCACTCCTTCTGCTAATGAGTCAATTAGCAGGGGGAAAACAACAATGTAACACTGATACCAATAAAGTTAGTGCTGGGAAGATAACCATCTGGGTGGTCTGTGGTGTGTTCTCACCCTCAGGGATAAATACTGAACATCTTTTCCTTTCAATCAAAGTCATGGCAGGTGGGCTCTAAGGGGAACTGGGAAGGATGCAGCCACCCTCCTACACATGACAATGCTTCAGTCATGCAAGCTATGCCACCAAGTCTCTGTTATTCTAACCACATCATGGTGCCATGACTGTGCAAGGATTTCCAATTCTTCCTGCTCATTTCCCAGTCTCTGTGCATTTGTGTACAGGAATCTAAGGTAACTAGTTGATTGCCCTGATTTCTCAGTAGGTATGAGAACACCTCCCGCATTGCCCCCTCCTGTTCGCTCTTCCTCCAGGTCTCCCACTTCCCCACTTACCTCAGGGATTTGGTCTCCATCCCCATCGAACTTAGTTTAAAGCCCTTCTCACTAGGTTAGCAATCCTGTCTACAAAGACTCTCTTCCCTGTAATCCTTTTTCTTGGAAAAACATACAGTGGTCGAAGAAGCCAAATCCCTGCTAGCAACACCACCAGCACTGCCAGGTATTGTCCTGCAGGATGCACCTCCTTGTGCTCAGGCCTTTTCTCTTGGCTGGAAGGATCAGTGAGAACACCACCTGAGCCCTAGACCCCTCATTCTTGCACCCAGAGCCCTGTAGTTACTTTTGCTATGCTCAGGGTCTCCCCTGTCAGTATCACTGATGCCTATATGGATGAGCAGCACGGGGTGGTAGTCAGAGGACTGGATGAACCTTGGTAATCCCTCCATGACATCTCAGATCTGGGCTCAAAGCCAGCTCCCAAGACAACAGGCCAGGTTGGCAGATGGCTCCCTCTGTCCCCCACAGAAGGGAGTCTCCAACCACAACCACCCATTGCTTCTTCTTGGTGGTGGTCATCTTGATCCTCCCCACCTTGGTAAGGCCAGGCCTGACTTCCTCCACCAATGGAACGTGATCTTCCCTCTCTGCTGCTAGAGCTGCATATCTGTTCTCCAGATGAATGACTGCAGGTGGAGGTGAAGATTTCTGCTTGCTGCCAGGAGTCACAAGGTTCCAAGTTTCACCCTCTTAGGAATCTATGTCCTCTCTCTTCTCTGGCACTGCATCAGGCATTTCTTCCTTCATAGTCCCAGAGGTCTCCTCAAGCATTGAATCAATGAACACCTCATGGTTGATGATGCTTTAGGACATTGCCACCTCCTCCTGTAATTCTCTTGCCTGTTCCCTGAGAGACACCACTAGGTGTCACTGCTCACACTGCAAGCACTCCCTAGCCCCTGGGGGAACTGAAGTGGTGTGGAAAGACTCCCTATCACCCTGATATGCAGGAGCAGAACAGAGTGAGCTGTGGGGAAACTCCCTGCCTTCTCCCCAAATCAGGGACCCCAGTCTGAGAAGTAGGCAGAAGAAAAAGGAGTGGCTGCTCCTCTCCTGAGCACTGGGAGCAGTGCAGCAAAGCCCCCACCCCCCATATCCTTCATGCTTCTGACAGTGCAGACCAGAGTTAGAGGAACAGATAGCAGGTTTTGCCCCTGACTCAGGCCCTTCCCAGACTGGTCCAGAGGGGACTAGAGCCACAGGACAATGCCCCTCACCTGTTCTCCCTACTGGGCAGTCCTTGATCTGAGGAAATGGGGCAAGTATTACCTCATTTTTTCACTATCTCCCAGATCAGAATAAGAGGGGAGTGTACAATTGCTCACTCTTGCAAGATGAATTCTGTCTCAAGAGAAATTGTTCATGTTGACACCCAGAAGATCTTTCTCCCAGAAAGAGCATGTTTCCTTTGGGTGAAACTGTATAAACATTCATATGCTTGTCTTTTCTACCAGGAGAACAGTGATGCTCTCAGTAGAAATGTAACACTTGTATGTTGTCAGAGAGAGAGGACGAGGAGAGAAGATCCACCCATGAAGCTTGGAACCAACAATGATTGTTAGAGGCCACCCAGGAAGTAAGTAATACTAAAGGGAACAAGTCCTAGCGTAAGTGTAAAGTAGTACATTAATGGCTATATAAAGAAATTGAGAAATAGGTGGGAAGGCAAGGGAGGGGTAAGATGAAAGGAAGAGTTTGAGTCGTACCCTTCATTGATATTAGGGGTTTACAATTAATTAATCCTATTTAATTGTTTTCTTTTCATATTAAGAACCCTATGCTCAAAGGACAAGTAAATAGAACTTGAATAAGGGACTGCAACATGCCAGGTTGCATGAAACAGCTACATAGGGACATACTACTATGCCTTTCACCACCACAAATATATCACTCCATCTTCTCTTTCTGTAATCTTAGTAATACAATCAGCTGAGAATAACTGTGCAAATACCTATTATTTGATCAGTCATATTTGTTCTTTATGTTGTGCATGATTTCCACATATTCCTCCATACAACTCAATTTTAAAAGCCTGGCCGGAACTCTATTGAGCAGAGGTGATAATGGAGCAAGGATCACATGAGCCTATGAAGACAAGGAAATTAAAGTTTGCCCATTTTTCCTTAAAGCACCTGTCATCTGAACTGACCCTGCATTTTGACTATTTATTGTAGTCAGGCCCTTACAAATCCATCACACCACAACCTCCATAAATCAGTTCCAGGATGTTAAAGGCATTTAGACACATTGAAAATCTCCCTAAATTCATACATGTGGTAAGAAATCTAGCAAAAAAACTGGACAATACTATCTGTCCTCAGAAAGGAAGTGCCTCAGAAAGGCAAAGTACTGTATTGTTTTTTCATTGTGCAGACCAATAACTTAATTAAAATTAAACTAAGACCAAGGATTTCTATTAAAGTAAATGAAAAAGGCCTTAGCACAAAATGGAGAAAAGCCTTGCCATGCTTATTTCTCCCCAGAGTTTATTCTCTTTTTCTCCCCCTTGTAATTTCATCAGTGCTTTCTTGGCATCTTTTAAATTGAAAGTTCTACAGAAAAGTTGAATCTGTAACTTTTTAAAAGTTGGTGTTAAATTCACATACCCACAGCCACGCTGCTGTTGCTGAGGGTGGAAAAGGCATCACTTTTAAGAAGGGGTATTGTTTCTCTCTTTTAACTGCACTCCTGATCACTATGCTTAGCAGCAGTTTCCTAGATATGTGGGTAATATCAGTTGTAGGATTATTTAAAAAAAAAAATAGGGAGCAATAGGAAGGTTTGTGTCTTCCAGTGTGCTCAAGGCAAGAATTAAGGAATCAATAAAATGCAACTTGTCATGTCTTAATGCACGACACACGATCCACACAATCTCATCATTTAGTGAGGGGGTCCATAGCAGAAGATAGGAGGTAATGCTTATATAATAATGCTGATTTTCCCAGTTGTATATACTAAAATTTGTGCCCATGGCTTATACTGAAGGGGATGGGAGAATAGCATGGAAACATTCTTAGACAGTCTGAATTTTAATCTTCTCTCTGAAGCCAAAATTTTGCTAATTTCAAAATATGTTTGGTTTCCAAGGACCAGGCACATGAAAAGAGGGTTAAAAATATGGAGCTTTCTCAAACACTCTTAATTCCCTGCAGTTTACATTAATTGCATCAGGTTTGCCACTGCCCTGGAATCTGCACACATGGTATTCAAAGTGGCTGTCAATCTCTTCCACTTTCTAGCCTGGTATATTATTTTAGAAAGTGAAGGGCAAGAGAGAATCTGACCTAGCCACTCATTTACACTTTAAATCCACTGAATCATAGCTGAGAGAAGAAGGAATCAGTCGTCTTGCTTCCTACTCTCTCTACTACCAAGTACTGTACAACTTCTATAGTGAAGCACTCCTAAAACAATCTGACTGCAATTCTGTGGTTTAGAAAGGAAAAGGAAAAAGCAACAAAGAGAAACAAGCTGCTCTCTCTCTCTCTCTCTCTCTGCAACATTCTGTTGTGCAGTGAGGAGGAGGGAGGGAGTGGATTAAAGTATCAGAGTAATTCAGGCAGCACCATAAATCACAAATCGCAGAACAGGACAAAGCTCATTATGCCCTCAGAGGGGTGGTGACTCGCTTGCTGCTTTTTGGCAACTGATGCTACAAGCTCAATTGCTCATGGTGACATTAGCCAATAAGTTTAGGGATGAATTGTGCAACCCTTACTCAAACTGCCTAGGACTCATCACTTTCTCCTCCATGGGGATACTTAAGTGCTCAGTAGTATTAAGGTTCCTAGTGATACCATGGAATTCCTCTAGTACCCAGTTATTATTATCATTATTAAGATTTATTTTCTTATGGAAAAAAAACCAAAACAAAACATTAAGTAGGAGAAGCAACGAGCAGAGACAAAAATCAAGCCAGAGGTTGGAGTACAGGGCTGCACATGGCCACTACAGCTGTAACTGATTCTGGGTTGGAATTTCATGATGTGAGGTCCAGAGGCACTGTTATTACTATAGTGTTCGTCCACAGAGACTTTCGATTTCCATTCAGCAAAACCTTCAGTTACCTGCCTGCAGCAGCAAGCTCACTGGCAAACAACTGAGACTGCCACAAGTCTCAGAGCACTGGAGGATCTCCATTATTCTTCCGAGAGCCAGTACATTCTTGCACCTGTTACTTCTGCTGACCTTGACTTTCATTCCTCAGGGCCCAAAAGATTGTTGGTATTTTGGTGAACACAGGTGATGTCATCCCCCTACTGTGGCTTTTAATAAGGAACTGATGCACCAAGGGGATAACATGACTTGTCTAACTTCACACCAAAAAACAATGGCAGTTGAACTCAGTAGTCCTAATTCCCCTCAGACCACTAAACCACACTGCTTTCATAAGACATGCTGACTAAAGCCCATACACTGGAAACCAGGTGTTCCAATGAACACCCCATCTGAACTCATCTTACTGCAAGAAAATAACTGATGCAAGCAGTACTTTGTTATGTATCTGGTGACGCTTCAGGTGTCTCGCTGGATTGTCCTTTATCCTCCTCCAAATGGATGGGGAAAGTCAGGAGTAAAAATATACATTGCCAGTGTGACTTGCTTCTGGAAAGTTCATGTGAAGGTGCCCCTTAGCTGACACCTGGAAATGAAACCAGGGAACTCCAGTACCAAAAGCACAAGAAGCAACTGCATAAAAATGGTGCTGTGTAATAATTGCTTTATCAGCTCCTACCCTCTGTTAAACTGGGAGCAGTTTCTTGCCAGTGAGTTACATTGTTGGGATGATGTGGTACTGTAGCCAGGAAGTCTGGCACCCAGGGCAAACCTGCAGTGGCCACTCATCTTTGCCCCATGCACAGATCAGGGGGGCACACTTCTCCCCATGCTTGTCTACAAGTTCACACAGTAGTGGAAGCTACCCTCGCCCTATCTCGGTGCCCCCCAAATAAGCTGCTCATAGCTCTGTCCCACATCCACCCCAGCTAAGCATCACCTGTGGGTGCCCCTTTTCTTCAGGACCTGGGCAGTCACCCCGCTTGTTCCCCCCCACCATCCCTTGCCCCTCTTGCTACAGTACTGGGATGATGTGCTATCAGGAAAGTCCTATGTGCAGTGCTCACATTCAACTCCATTTTCAAGCTTTGTTCACACCTGTACTTCTGTTATCAGCCACCAGTGGTGACCTCGGTTTGAATTCCCAATTGCCTACAGCTCCATTATACTGCTTTGCAGGAGTGTAACTTGTTGTGGGTGACAGGCTATTGTTATGGGTGACTAGTCCCATATGCTAATTTGGGTTGGGGGTGCAGAATAGTGGCTCCCAGGGAGCCACTACGGCTGGGTGGGCAAAATGGTAGATCCAGCTGGCAGCCAGACTCCATTTCCCAGCAGCCCCTGCTCAGGTGACTGGGGCCGGTTTCCATGGAGACCCCAGCAGTAGCTTCCCTGTGATAGCACAAGGCAAGGGTTTCTGTGGAGACCAGCCCCAGCAGCACTGGGAGGGCAAGAGCTGCTCTGGAGCCCAGCTGGGATCTTGTGGCAGTGATAGCATGGTCCAGAGCCAGGGCAGAGCTGTGATCCAGCCTGCGGGCTGGACTTTGCCCACCCCTGAAGTAGGTTCTTTGTGTCCCCAGGGCATTAAGACTGACACCCTCCTCTCCCCCTTTCTCTCATGCTTGTTCCCTACCCTCCTCCCTACTCTGTGGCTCAGGGCACAAAACTTGCTAGTAATGCCTCTGCTGCCATGGCAGTGTAAAGGGGCCTTGTTTGAAGTGTAAATAGCATTTATATTCCCCTTAAAATCATAAGAGAGAGAACAAGGAGCAATGGTCTCAAGTTGCAGCAAGATAAGTTTAAGTTAGATATTAAGAAAAAACTTTCTTGCTAGGAAGGTAGTAAAGCACTGGAATGGGTTACCCAGAGAGGTTGTCCAAGGAATCTCCATCCTTGGAGGTTTTTAAGATGTGGCTAGACAAAGCCTTTGATGGGATGGTATAGTTGGGGCTGGTCCTGCTTTGAGCAGGGGGCTGGACTAGATGACCTCCTGAGGTCCCTTCCAACCCTCATTTTCTATGATTCTATGATTTCTCATGGTCACACTGGTGTAGAGGGACAATAGCATCAATTAAATTTGGTTCCTGTGCATCTTATTCCATTGTCTGCAATATTAAAGTCCATTTTGCTTTTGCTTTTTCAAGCAATTGACTATACAACTGAGATGCAATTGATGAATTATAGGAATCCAGGGATTGTAAACAGTATATGCTGTGGTACAGACAGTGAGCATAACATGTACAGACTCACTCAAGTGTAATTACTGGTATGTCAAAGTTAATCCGGAGTGGAGAGGGATTTTGTATGTTAAATAGAATAGCTATGGTTTTTGCAGGAATTTGGAAGAGAGGTTTTTTTGCATGCAGTTTGAAGGGCTAATTTTGTAGCCCTTAAATCCCTGTATCTTTTGGCTTAGGTCTGCCGTGCATCACTGCACTATTGCTCCAAATTCTTGCTCACATTTTCATTATTATCTCATTGTCAGAGCTTTCTGTTTGGGAGTGAGATTTTTTTCTTTTGCATGGGATCTACTTTATTCCTTTTAATTTATTTTATAAGAAAGGTGGATCATTTTTGTAACAGCAGATTTCAATTTTAAAAGAGCACCCTGCTTCCAGTTATAGGCAACTGCGCTGCTGCTAATTCCAAAGGCCTATTTTAAGATCTATAGTTTTTCTCAGTTAACTTATCCAAATCTGAATATCAATTGAACAGTGAAGCTCTCTACTACAACCCAAATATTGTCCAAACGTTTTTCTATTCTCAACCATTTCACAATAAGTATTCGTCTACTCAATAACTCAGCTACTTACAGTCACTTAACTGCACTAGAAACATCTCCCTCAGTGATGAATCTGGAAATTAACTGATATAACAGTGAGGTGGTAAACTATTTGAACTCCCATTGAAGTTGCAAGTGTTCAGAATCTTACAGGACTCAATTCATGTTTAAAACAAAAAGAACTACACATTTCTGAAAAAATATCATCTGATTATTGTAAGAGTTGTCATTTGGCTGGGTTTTGACCAGACTAAAAGTTTGCATTCAGACACAGCCTAATTTTTTATATCCTAACTCTAGCTTCCCCTGCTTGGTTGTGTGACGCTGAACTTCTCCCTTGCTTGAATGTCATGCCATCCTGCTAGCTGCTGTGATCATTTGAATTCCTCATGGCATCAACATCTATCTACATGACAGAGAAACACAGCATATTAAGGGGAAGAACCACCTTTGTTTTGTATTTTTACACTGTAACAGTGCGTATTTATGGGTGGGTGATTTTTACCCTCTCCTCCTCTCTCCACATCAGTTGTTCAAATTATTTTTCATCAGGAAAGAACCCTAGAAAACAACAAACAACAGATCATATCTTGCATAACATGCTGACTTAGCTCTACTGACACTGGATGGTTTATATTTTTTCCTGAGTTTGGAGCACTGAGAATCAGGTCTTGTAGTTGTGAAATCAGTGCCTGCCATCAACAAGGACTAAAGAGTAACCAGAGGAAATAATAAAACTGCTTTATCAGCAGCATTTGCACCCTGGCTCTGAACCTGTGAATAGTCATATAGTTTTACACAATTCACCCTTTAAATGACTGTGAATGACACGCATAGTTTGCTGTCCAAGTCAAAACATCCTTGTTAGTGCATTTTTGCTTTTAAAACAGTTTTGGTTATATCATTTCAACTATATCATTTCAACATCCTTTCTCCATATTTTTAACTCCAATTTCCTTTACCAACAGTGACAGAAAAATGAGATTTCACAAAACTTCAGCTGAGTTTTTCACTATTAACTCGGGCATATTATAAATCTAAAATTAAGCACCATGGTCATGTCCAGACAAGCACGGATGTGTGGTTTGTGGCATCAGAGATGCATCTGCAGTGTTGCAAACCACACGTGCCGCACATACAGGCATGTACTGTGCTGCTAATTAGCAGCGTGGTGGGTTTTTTTGACAATGGGAGATCCCAGTGTAAAAAAAAACCAGCACCAAAAAAACATAGGGTGGCACACATGGCAACAGCTTGCACTGCCCAGAACTGAAGCCTGGCCAACCACAGCCACACTCCAGGTGTTAGCCACACTCCATGCACCTAGATTGCTGCTGCTGAAGACCCAGGAGGCCCCCAAAACCCCAGGTCAGGCTGCTGGGACCAGTCCAGGTGCTGGCCCCAGCCTCCCCCTACCCCACCTGAAGCATTTTTCCTCATGTTAATCCCATGTGGAGGGATGTGTGCTGGGGTAAAAAGCAGTGGTACAAATTTGTGCTGCTGCTTTTTTTCCCCACAACAAACTTCTTGTGGGGACACAGTCCCTGTGGCCAAAGTTTTAAGACCTGGATACCTTGATTCCACAATTAAAGCACATTTTCAGAATATTTTAAACATATGTAATACCCATTTGCTTTAGCCACTTTTCACAGGTGTAATAGCACATGCTATTTAAAATGTGGTCTGCCAGCATTTTTTACAATTCAAATATACCAGAATCAGAATGTGTGAAATATTTGCAGACAACCATGACCCCAGGGAGAAAGAGTGAGCAAGTATCAACCAAGAGCCTACAGCCTTTACTTCCCACTCATTTCCTTTTTCAGCTATTTTATAGTCCCTCTTCAGGACTTGGGAATTTCCCAATGCCCTGCTCTGCACACTTTACACAGATCCTTCTGCAACTGCCTTGTCTTCTAAGATACTTTTCTTCTGAGGCTTAATGAGTAAAAATGGAGAAAAATGGTTGCAACCTAAACTGTTTTTAATTAAGAGTGAGAGTGAAGATCTGCCATTGTGCAGCAACTGGGGGGAGACAGATTAAGGATGGAGGCTGCGGAAGATCTAGCACAATAGTTGATTGCTGAATAAAAAATATTTTGTGCTACATGTATGAGTTACTTGGACTTGAAAACTGCCCTTTCATATTATATCATGTGTAAATGGCCTGGTTTTCAGTTGTGAAGCTGAATTGAACTCTTGTTATGCAGGGGACACCGTAAACTCATGACATTTACTGCTCACAGAGGTTTTATGTATCATCGCATTTCTGGTGCTTGTAATTTCAAGTACAGGGAATACTGAAAATACCATGGCAAAGTTACTAACCTGTGTCAACTAATCATCATCACACAAGGGAAATAAGAGAAAGGCTCCAAAAATGTGCATATAATCCAGTGTATAATTGCTACAGGAAAACACAGATAAATTGGTATAAAATTCTGCACATTCTGCTTATGGGTAATTAATGTAGCATTGCTAACTAGCCAGCCACAAGCCCATTATTGTGCTTATAAGTCAACTTTGTTAATTCACAATGGCATCAACAGGTGGCTGGGGATTAACTATTGTGGTCTGCCACTGTTCTGTATATATTTATGACACTAATAATATTGTACTGGCATGCCTAAATAATTCAGATTCCCTTAGAATTTTCTCATTATAAGGCTCGGGGCACCAACTGACTTACTGGAGTGCCAGCCCACACCAAGGGCAATACCTTATTCAACACCTCTCCAGTCTACACAGCACACTGAAGCAATGTAGCTGCCAGTGTGCTGTGTAAGACCAAGCGATATACGCTCCTCTCTGCTGGCCAGATGCAAAAGGATGGATGTGAAACTTGGTCATAACCCAAACATGTGCCTTTTCAAATAGTTAGATGCCATCAAAAAGCATCAGGAAGCAGCATGGCCTGATCCAGAATTTACTAAAGTGGGGTGTGGCACAGCTCCCATCAGATACAGGATTTGTGGGCAAAGGGTGGTTGGAGCCCTTGGGTCTGTGGGGAACACCTGGGAGCTGGACAGAGAGCAGATGCATGAAGGCAGGGACCTGCCCTTCATCCCTCATTGATGCTGCTGCTGCCATTAGCTCCAGCTGAGGTGGGAGTAAGCAGCCCAGAGCTGCTCCTGCCCCACTCCAGCTACAGGGTGTGGGGAGTGACTATACAGGCTACCACGCTCAGAATAGTGACAGTGGTTTGTAGTTTACTCTTTCCAATCCCTGCTCCCTGACTGCCCCCCATCCCCACCCACCTAAGGTGTCCCCTGATCTGGTACTGACAGAAGGACCTGTGTACTGCTACTGCTGTTACCAGCTGCTCCCTGCAGCATGGAGCAGAAGCAGGTTGGTGGTGGCTCTGGGGCTCCTCCTCTGCCCGTGTCACTTAGAGACAGCGGCAGAAGTGGGGTAGGACCACAGTGTTACAGCCCTTGTGGATTTTCCATTGGGAAGGAGTATTGAGTTTAGAGAAGTGCCCTCTAAAGTTGGGGAATTCCAAGTAGAGGGCAAATAGGAAGGTCCTTGTACTTGCACAAGTACAGACTTGCACAACAGAGGCTAGCTCTAATTTCTTCCCATAAATAGATGAACCAAACAAAGAGCAGAGCCATACATACTATATAAGAAAAACATGGACCTGGTTTTATTTGCTGTACTCTGTCATGAATGCTGCAAAATAAAGGAACTCTGCTTATTTTTCCTTCTCCTCCACAACCCTGTACATTTGAAGGACAATGATGAAATGTGGTTGCCACTGTGGAATGAATGAGAAGCTGAAGGCCATCTCTCTTTATACATTTAAAGAAATGTGGGATTAAGTGAAGCCTACACTTACAACTACAGTGAAAAAGATGCTGTGTCTGGCAAATAAAAAAATTGACGATGTGGCAGATCATAAAATATTGAAGTAGGACAGGCCTAGGTAGAACTCATAGCAAACTGGTCAGCTCAGGGAAAAGGAGCAGTTCAGTAACTCTTTTGCTGCAAATTATTAGTTGCAAAAATACCTTATTTGAGTAAATTCTTTGTTGCAACTTATTCTGTCAGCTGTACTGAATGATAGCACCTGTATTTTCGAAATGGTGCAGATACATTTAGCTATATGATAAAGTAGCTGGCTTTTATTAAAGCAGCACTCAGGAAAAAAGTTCTCATTCAAAATGTGAGAGAGAAATTTGCCTTAATACTAATATATAAAATAATCTAATGAGGAATAGGAAAGTTAAGTTTCCTTCTCTGGCACACCAGCCAACCCACACTTTTAAAGTCAATGGCAGCAGGAATTGATACTCCATGCTAAGTTTTTTCATAATAAAAAACTTGGTATATGGTCTTTCACATATTTCTCATCTGTACTCAGCATTTCACCCTCTTCTTTCTTCTCTGAATTTAGGTTACATTTATATATAAAACTTCAGAGTAATTATTTTTTTCTCAGTAACATGCATTTTCAGATAACACAGGAAAAAAAGGAAAGGGACTGTGAGAGTCTCATGAGACAAAACATAGTGACTGTACCTGAACCTGAAGCATAAAATACTCTTGCCTTATTGCTGACCTTACAGCAAAAAGAAAAATAGTGCCTCTTCACTTAAAGAGGTTATACACAGAAAAAGCTATACATTTATGAAACCAAATGGATAACCTCTGTTTAGCCACCTATACCTAACTTCTGTCCTGTTATCTTATATATATATGTATATATATATATACACACACACACACACACACACTTTTTTCCTGAGTGCTGTACACACACACACATACACACACACACACACATATATATAACTATATATAATAATACGTACATACACACACACCCACATAACTAACCAATTGCCCATCAAGAATGACAGGCGGGGGACGGAGCACCACCACCTACCACCCTGCACTGCCACTGCCTCCCAGGAGCGGGGGGAGAAACTTGCCCCACAGTCCCCTCCATCCCCCTCTGCCAGCACCCTGTGCTGCTGCTGCCTCCAGCACTGCTGGCCTCGCCCCCCTCCCTCCCCAGCCCTGCTCCTCAGAGGTGATGGAGCACTGCCATGACAGCAGGGCTGACACCGCCGCCCTTCCCCCCCACCCCATGCTCCATCCCCTTCATCCTCACCATCATGGCAGTGCTCCACTGCCTCCAAGGAGCAGGACTGGTTGGGGTGAGGCCAGCGGCCCCTGCCATCATGGCAACACTCCACACACTCTGATTGGTTGTTTCCCTAACCAATCAAAGTGCTCCAAGAATGTTACAGACAGACAGACTAAGCCCTTTATTATATAAGAATAATATATCTCCCAGGAGAACTCTGTCATAAATTATTGTTATACTCTTAAATAAACTTTCCCTCAGATGGTAAAGAATCATAAAGAGTCATGTTCTTCAAATATTGAACAAGAGACTTTAGCAGAATGAGAAAAGCTGTACTAAGCTATGCAGCGTCATTCTTTGCTTCTTTCTGGAGTTTTCCATAGGAATCTTCCCAAGCTTTCTTTTGTTTGACTTCTTGCTATAAGCCTAGAAAAAAAGTCTACAATGTTGTCACAACATCAAGAAAATCATTGCCTTCAAGCTAGTAAAAAGAAGCACAATTTTCTTTTCTATTTATCACATTGCTTTTATGTGCTCCTTCAGAGCCATTTCTGGGCATTTTCTCTTTCTGGGCAGCTTTTGACAGTCATTCATTCTTTTCATTATCTCCCCTTTATTTTTTCTGAGTATATTACAGTTAACAATTATGTTACTAACTAGCCAATTGCCTGTCATGAATGATGGAGCATTTCAGGAAGAGCTTTCCTGCCCCCCACTACACACCCTTTGGGGCCATCCATGTAAACCAGGGGCAGCCAATTATTTTGGATGGAGGACCGCTTACCAAGTTTTGACAAGCTGTCGAAGGCTGCATGGGTAGCTCCGCCCCTTGGCAGGTGCCCCACCCCCTGACCACCATCTTGTGACCAGAAGTCCTGCCCCCTAACCCCTGATCTCTGCCACCAGAAGTCCATCCCCTTGCCCCCAGAAGTATTCCTTCCAGCAAGGGATCGTGACATCTAGGAACCAGAATCATACCAAATTCTATTCTAAAAAGGAAACATTTACAGCATTCATTAAACTGATTTCAAAAAATATTTTTGTCTTGATTTACATGTGTTTGTGTAGTGTACATAGAGGTGATTGCACAATAGCTTAAAATGAAGTTTTACTTGTGTATATTGTGGGGGGTAGGTATAAGTTTTTAGGGGGCCATGGGTGTGCAGGTGTGTGGGGTGAAGGAGCATGTGGGGGGGGTGTGGAGATGTGGGGTGTGGGTGGGTGTGGGGTTTGTGGGGGCATGTGTGTGGGGAAGAGTGCTGGAGTGTATGAGGGGGTGTGCAAGTGAGGGTCAGCATGTATGGCAGTGCAAGAGGAGTGTGGGTGCATGTCTATAGTGGGGAGTGCATGTGAGACTCATCCTATGATCACACACACACACCCACGCACTGAGCCCCCAGCTGCATACACCCACCCAACACCACCCACTGTGCCCCTGGCTGCACACCCACCCACCCTGCCCCTGACTATACAACAACACCCATGCACCCACTCTGCCCCAGATGCATAATCACAGCCACTCACTGTGCCCCTGGTTCCACAAATACACCCACCTACCCTGCCTCTGGCTACACACACACACACACACACACACACCCCACACATACCCACACCACACACACACACACTAGACACATACACACCCTACTGGGTGGCTCCATACTCCCCTCTCCTGCCATAAAGCTGGGCCATGTGGTATGGACAGTGCCCGCAGGCAAGGAGTGCAAATGCTGTGGGTGGGGCGGGATGGGCTGCTCAGTCCTTCTGAGGCTCTTCCTGGGTCCTACTGCCCCTGACTCCTGTCAACTTTGACAGGAGCTGGGGCAAGTCAATACATTTTTAAAGCCTAAGAGCTCCCTCCACCTCCAGCTCCCTGCCTGAGGGGGTGGGGCCCATGCAGCCTATTGCCACCTGCCCTATCTAGGGTGCATGCATAGCTGGCCCCCAGTGTTATGGACAGATGGAAGCACTAAGCCTTTTATTATATGTCCCTCTTCATCATTTGCCTCTGTCAATCCATACCTAAACTCTCTAATCCAAGCATAAAACTAGTGTTGTTGTTTTTGTTTAACTGGTGCTTTCTCCCCCTCCAATACTTTTGTTCAGTCTAGTAATCCAGTCTGGTGAACCAGATCTGGTGATAACAGACATCTCAGAAATAATACCACTAAAGCTTTTGGACTGATGAAAGACACTGAGAAATCTGCAATACAAAGTTTTAGATAACTCCTTTTACATTTTCTTATTGCTCTTTAATAGCTTCGTAATATATTTTGCTAACCCATTTGATGCTGGCTGATAAACAGAAGATTCGGCATTCAGTTCTATTTGCATTGAAACTGCAGGCAGAACTCTGAACGACTTCAGTAGAAACATGATCAAATCTTTAGTGTACTTACTGAAGTGGTTCAGAAAAATTAAGGACAGTTATGTGAAACAATCACTTTCGGTATTCCAGATGCTGACAGCATTATAGAATTGCCTTGATGGTCAGAGCACAAGGAGTCTACAGCAGGCATTTTACTCCTGGCCACTGACCAAACCTAAGTACAGCTGTTTATTCTTCTCTGTAAAATCAATATATACTCTTTGCCTGAGCTTAGTGACCCATTTTTATAGACAGCATCATAACCTGCCTGCTTCTACGTTATTCTAAAAATCTATTCAAGTGACCACTCCTGCCTTTTAAAAAGCTTATGGAACATCACTCCATCATAGAAAAAACAACCAAGCTTTTTTCTTAACCTTTTGAGAACTTCTATATGATTACTACATGACAATTTATGTAATGACATTAGTGTTAATACTATACATGATTTCACAGACACTTCATAAAAATGCAAGCATTGCATCTCAGCATAAGGCAAGCTAGCCAGATAAGAGAAAATTCTTTTGTAAGGGTGTGTCTACACATTATTAATGCGCTTTTGCATGTGCACATTTTATTTAGAACCTCTAACATGAAGTACTAACTAAATGTGCATTAGGCTTCCCTAATCCTCAGTAGCAAAAATGCATGCTTTTTTAGTGATGCTTAATGCTCAGTAGCTTAATTTTACTGTGTATTAGCATTTTAGTATGGTTTTTGTCATGACACTCTAATGCAAAAATGTCCTCATTTTTGCCAGGTGGCAATAGGGACAGGGCTGCAGTGGTGCTAGGGGCTGACCAGGCACCTGAGCTTAATTTCCTGTCTAGCTAGCCCTTGCCACACCAAAGTGGCTTGCAAACAGCCCTGTCCTCATTACTGCTAGTACTTAGAGTGCCCTAAAAATGATCTCTTTTCCCCCCTTTCTAAGAACACAACTCCAACTTCCCTGGCTTAAATGAAACTAGCACACTATTGCCTTTGCAAACTAGAAAACCTGGCCATTAATCTTGGCATACCTCCTATACTCTGTTACTTCTCCTTCATAAGGTTTCTGTGACATTTAGATGTTCATCTTGATTACTAAACAAATGGTGTGTCTTTTCTATAGGGATTAAATAACCTACCATTTTATTTTCTTTCCCTTAAAGTATGAAATTTAGACATTTGCTTAAGCCAGAAAATCCCTCTATAGAAAACCTTAAACATGAATTATCTCCAATTATGGATCTAGGTAAAGCTAAATTATTTAAAGCCAACATTTCCAACTAATTTGAAGTGAACAACAAATATATAAGGAGCCACCCTTAGCCACATGTGGGGCAGTCATGAAAGGTCACTTTATTACAATACTTTCCACTGGACAAACAAAGAGAAGGCACAAGCCAGACAATTTGAACAGGAGATTCAGTAACTAGAGATCTCTCATTAAAAATGGGCAGAAAAAAAATACTCTAGCAATGCATCAAATTAAGTAGCAAAGTAGAAGAGAATAATGCAGGGGCTTTTACTTATTCTACATGACAGGAAATAAAGATGATACACATTTGGAATAAGCATCACCATTTCCTCAGTTAGGAAAATACAGTTTCAAATGGTTATTTATCCCCACAGAAAATATAAATATCTTTTAACCTGTTAGCAATTAGGCACAAAAGCTATGTTAAAGAATGTGTAAGGTTGTGATCAAGCATTCAAAAGTTAGGAAATTCTAGAACTAAGATTGCATGTACAACTTTAATTTAACCCTTTTGTAAGGAGGCATTATGCCACAGTCTATTTAACACTAGCATACCTCATTCAATGCATGGAATGTACTATGTAAACTATTTGTATGTATGAGTAATTATTTGATATTTCATTTTGTTCTTGTCATTCAATGTGTAGCCCCATGCATTATCTGTCCTCTTTTCAGACCTGGCTCTAAATACAGAACTACTTATTTCCTCCCAGGCTTTTCTATAGTGCTAATGACTATAATAGTCAAGTACTTCACAAAAATGAATTATTTTTCTCAACAAGCTTTTCAGTCAAGAGTAAGTTTTTGTCCCCATTTTACAAATGGAAAGCTAAAGCACATGTCTTTCCAAGTGTTCACTAAACTGGGATTGTCAAGCTAAAATTGGATTTTTGACATTATATGTCATTACATGTGTCACTCCTATTGGTTTCAGTTCCAACTGAGAATGCTGAATACTTATACAAATCAGATCCCTGATAAGCTTTCTGAAAAAGAAGATTTTGGTTTAGTGTGAGTTGCTCACTGTCCCATACAAATCCTGTGAATGAAACATCACTATAATCTATTCAGTGGCTGAAGACCATTGTTTTCTTTTTCTACATTGAGGCTCTGTGGAAATTATGTGCTCTTGGAAAATTCCACTCCTGGTGAAGATGGCCAAGAGGATAAATGAGGCATCATCAAACTGTGGACCACCACAAGCAACTATATGGGTAGACCCTTGCACTTACGTAGATGTCTGCTAACTTGAATGTACAAAGACACAAGGATCCCTCCACTAAATACTCTTATAAGTAATGCCTCTAGCAAATGTGACCATAAAAGAGAAGTAAGAATGGGAACTAGAAACATTTCAATTAACCAAGTCTTTGTGCATATTATTAGATGAAAAAAAGGCTTTGGATGGGGTTGAATAGAGTAACTTAAAGCAGCTCATAAAAAATTCTGATTGCCCCGTTAAGCTTCTCTCCTTAAGCTCTGGTATGCCTAAAGGTTAGGCAAATGGTCCTAGGAGAATGATTCAAAGAAACAGAGGCGGGCACCTTGACTCCCTATACAGGAATGGATAGAGTTAAGTGCCTCTTAAGTAATCAAGAGACTCTGGATGCTGGGTGGGAAGCCGCATAGAGACAGCCAATAGACAACACTAAGCACAGGTGTATGTCTAAGCTCATGGCTCTCTGCTAAGCTTGGCCATTTGTGTACCAAAGCTTAGTTACCAGGTCAAGTAAGACAGAGCTAATTTATGTAGCTTACTGGTTAGAACACTTTACTGTGAAGGTGGAGTCCTGGGTTCCTGTTGCCCCTGCCAGGATTATTTCTGTTTCTGATAAATAACTGTCTAATATAAACAGTCCAAGCATCAGGGACCAGAACAAGCAGGCTGTGGAGTCAGACTTGTTTATGAATCTTGCCTTAAGCAGTCACTGTTTAAAAAAACAGAAAGTTTCAGAGGAAATTAAAAATTTAGAGGCATCTCTAACTGTGAAGTGAGCAGCAGCAAATTAGAACTCCTAGGGTTAACACTATCAGAAACAAGTAAGTAAAAGTCAAGCAAGGAATTTGGTGTTTACAAAATATTTAGGGGCAATGATGACACTAAGATGTGGGGTGAGGTGGATACACTTGAAGAGAGCGATAGGCTGCAAATAGATTTAGACAGACTACAAAAGTGGGCAGATGAGAATAGGGTGGGGTTCAACGTAGACAAATGCAGGGTGCTGCACCTTGGGAGAAGGAATCCACAGCATACATACAGGCTGGGGAGTTCCCCTCTTGAAAGCACAGAGGTGGAACAGGATCTTGGAGTCATTATTGACTCCAAGATGAACATGAGCTGCCAATGCCAGACCGCAGCCAGCAAGGCCGGCCGTACCTTGTCATGCATCTAAAGATGCATCTGAAGCCGGTCCAGAGAGGCGATATTCCCCCTCTATGCAACTTTGGTCAGGCCACAGCTGGAGAACTACATCCATTACTGGGCTCCACACTTCAAGATGGATGTGGCCAGCCTGGAGAGGGTTCAGAGGAGGGCCACCCACTTGATGAGAGGACAGCAGGACAGGCCCTATGAGAGAGACTGAGGGACCTGAACCTGTTCAGCCTCAGAAAGAGGAGGCTGAGGGGGGACTTGGTGGCTGCCTACAGACTCATCAGTGGCGATCAACAGCAAATAGGTAGAGCCCTTTTCTCCCCAGCACCACCTGGGGTGATGAGGAACAATGGTAATAAGCTGATGGAGAATAGGTTTAGGTTAGAGATCAGAAGGCAATTTTTTATAGTTAGGGTGGCCAAAATCTGGAACCAACTTCCCAGGGAAGTGGTCCTCACCTGTACCTTGGGCAAATTCAAGGGGAGGTTGGATGATCACTTGTCTGGGGTCTTGTGAACCCAGCATTCATTCCTGCCTGTGGCAGGGGGTCAGGCTAGATGATCTGTTAAGGTCCCTCCTGACCCTAGCTACTATGAAACCATCTCAACTTACCTGGAACACTTATGTGGCCTCAGTATGACATCCCCATTAATAAGTCAGATTCTAGAAGAGGTAGACAATCATTAGAAATACATACTGTCTATTTTGGCCAAGGTAGCTTTTGTCACAATTAATATCTTTCACAGAGTCTTTTCCCTTCAAGTTTCCTTTTCAATTGAAAATCACAAAAAATGCACCACACGCTGCAAAATGGTGCATGGGATAAAACAGGGCTTAGGTATATGTCATCTACATAACTTTCCAACTAAAAACCTACTAAAACCATTATTAGGGACCTACCAAAAGCGTGATCATGCAATTTTCTCAGGAAATGCAAAATAAGGCATTTTCTGCAACAACAACAAAAAGGGCAAGCTCCTTGGAAAACTGCAGGCTTGCTGCAAAAATAAATAAATAAATAAAATCCTTACTGGCAAGCAGAGGGAAGCCCTGCAGTCTTGGAACACAGGGGAAGGTGGGAGAAGGAGAAAGGGAGGGCAAGGACTGCTCACAGCGGGGAGGCTACAAGCAGCTTAGGCTCCCTGGCCAGTGGCATGAGCATGGCTGTGGTAGGTAGCTGCTTACAGAAGCCTGGTGCAGCTGCCTGCAGGCTCCCTGCCACCTACTGTGAAAAGCCCAGGCTCCACAGCCAATGGCAGTGGCTTGCCCAGGCCCAGGCAGGCTGTAACAAGGAGCCAGGAGGTTGCAAACCAATTTACCTGGCTCCACAGAGCCCTGCACCGGCTCCTGGCTGGCGGTAAGTGCACGCATGCCTTGAGGCCAACGGTGGAGAAGGGGCCAAGGACAGTACAGCTCCAGTCCCTTCCCTACCTTTGGCCCCAAGGTACATGTGCACCACCATTGGCAAGGAGCCAGGCTGAGTTTCTGTGGAGACTGGTGCAGCCACTTGTTTGTGGGTGGCCTGAAACTGCAATGTAATTACCCTGATTAAACCTAGGAAGTAGGGTGTGCAAAACAACACTGTTCTATTTTGACCTCCATTTTGATGGGACAGTGTTTCATTTTGACTTTCATTTAATTTAGAAACTGCTGTTCTATTTTGTTTAATCAAAACTGTTTCACTATTTCTACGCTATTTTGACATTTTGTTCATAGGCTATAATGGGGAAGCATGAAAGAACCTCTAATTTTGTCATTTCACACCTAATCTGGATGAAACTTGCACGGCTGGTAGCCCCTTTTATAGACATGATGCTTGCCAAGCTTTAAGGAGATAGGTATAGGGGCTTCTGGGAAACTGCACCTCAAATCTTGAAAGCAAAACTCATGTCACGTGTATTAAGGGTGAAAACTGCAGGCATGGTAGCCCCTGCTGAGGCCATGAAGCCTGCCAGCTTTCAAGGAGATAGGTACAGGGGTTTCTGGGAAACTGTACCTTAGGCTGCTGACAAGCAAAACTCATGACATGTGATTGTGTGTGTGTGTTAAGGTGCACCCTCACTGGAACTGGGGCCTCTACACAACACAGTAGTGCAGGTAAAAATGAAGAGGTATCTGTGGAGTCAGATGTCCAGCAGGCTGTAGTGTGTCATAAATCCAATGTCTTTATTGAGTCCATGAGTTTCTGTACCTAGGAGGCTGATGAAGTAAAGTTCCTAGGCCTAGCTGTGAAAAGTGGTTAGTAAATTCAAACAAGCACTGAACCTTGCTAACCTAACTTCATCACTAGAACTTAAGCCATCTTCCTACAGTTCAAAACACAAAACCTGCCAACAATCTCCAGTACCCCCAGAAACTGCACACAGAATCTACCAAAAACAACAATACCCAACTACCTGTAGGGGCATATTTCTCACAAAAAAACCACTCTGTCACCAGTCTCCCAGGCCTGATCTTGAAAGGGAATTTACAAACTACTTTTCATAGCCAGGTCTGAAAAGACTGGTTATGCCACATCACTTCATCGGCCTCCTAGGCAGTAGGTACAGAAACTCATGGACTCAATATAGACAGTGTAATTCTGACACACTATAACCTGCTGCACATCTGACTCCTTAGGTACCTCTCCACTTTTACCTGTACTGCTACATCCACCTTAGCTCCCCCACTCCCAGCCTGTACTTCACCCCCTGAGGCCCCCATTTCTATTTTCACTGACTGGCTTTCTTGCCTACATTACATGCCAGCCTCTGGCTTCTTTACTATTACTTCCATCCAGGAACAGCACATATACACACCAACTGCAGGTGCTTCCTTGTGCTGCAGGATGTTTACCTCTGCTTGTTTCTCCAGCAGCATCTTGCCCCACTTAATGTATCAGTAGAAGTAGCCTGCCACCTTCCTGCATTTGGAAATGAGCTTGCTGGTGGTGATGGCACCATCAGTGGCATCCCTGTCTCCCTCCAAGGCATCCCTGACTATGAGGTGGAACTTGTGTGGCACACAGCAGATGCCAACAAAGTTGGCACTACGGACCACCTTGACCATATTGTCCCCATTATCAGTGACCATGAACCTGTGGGTAAGCTCATCCTGCCCAATAAGCCACCCCTGTACCAAGCGGTCTGTCCTGGGGAGCAACCGAGGGGAAAACCCCAGGGAGCCTGGGGGGAATCTGGGAAGCAGGAATGGGGCAGAGAAAGAAGAGAAGCAAATAGAAAGGTTCTTACCTTTAAGTAGAACCACGATGAAACCAGAAGTGGCGGCGGAACCCGAGCAGCTCGTTAGCCGCATTTTTATAAAGTTGTGGCCAACTGATGGCAGTAGCTGCAGGAGCCAGTCGGGGGAGTTAAAAGGAGTTGCATTCAAGGAGGAAGGGGAGAGACCAGCAGGAGCACCGGTGGGGGAAGCACTCTCAGAGTCCCCTCAGAGTGGAGGAGTGCAGGGGTTTGCAGCCTGCAGCCCTGGTAGAGAGAGTGAGACTTGCAGGAGGAGGTTGCCGCCAGCAATGAGGCAGGAGGTGAGAAGGCAGAGCTGAGGTGCAGAGGCAGAAGAGGGCCGGAGAACTCAGCAGCAAATGTTGGGACGCCAACAAGACTGGTTATGCCACGGCCTGACGGCATTCAAAATGCCCCATATGACCCGTGATGATGATCCAGAGAATTATATCGAAGCATTTACAAGGCATGCCATCCTGACGGGCCTAGACAAATGGTATTGGGCCAGCCAGTTGGGCGCCCTAGTAGTAGGAAAGGCCCAAGCTGCATATCGAGCACTCCTCAGGGATGAAGCCCAAGATTATGAGGCTGTTAAAGCGGCCATATTGTATCGGCTCAAGATTAACCCAGAACATTACCGATGCATGTTCTGGGCCAAGAAGGGGGTGGAAGAAAAATGCCCGCAGCTCTTGTTGAAATACTTGAGAGCTGTTTTTGGGAAATGGATTAACTTAGCAACATGTGACCACAATACGCTGGTAGATCAAATCATATTGGAGCAATTCCTCAATGATTTGGAGGAGCGGACCCAATGATGGGTCAGATAGCACTCACCCCCGAATTGTGATGAGGCCCTGAAATTGGCTGAAGCTTTTTCAGCCCCAGAGATATACTATCCCAAGGAGAAGCGGGTGCCTGCTCATCCCTCTTTGGGTATTTGGGACCAAGAGAGACAGTGAATTCCTCCAAAAGGGCTGGCCTGCAACATTATCTGTTTCCATTGTGGGAAGACATTTTGCTAAAGAATATCCAGCTAGAAAAGAGGGGTGGTGGCAACCAGAACCCTTGTTCCAGGGGGCATCTGAGACTCAGAAGGAAACTCCATGTGTTGAGCTGATGGATTGTAGTTTCGGCAGTGGCAGGGACAGCGTAGTATGGGAAAGGTCACTGGTGCAAGTGCAAATAGAGAACCGCCTTGTATGGGTCATCTTAGACTCAGGATGTGCCCAATCCCTGATTAGGGTTGATCTGGTGATGGCACGTCCTAGTCACCAAGAAGTGTCCATGAGGGTTTCCTGCCTACATGGAGAAGAACAAAGCATCCCACACCAGTGGGTCCCATTGCAGGTCATGGAATATCAAGGGGAACTACTGGTGGGTCTGGCTCCCCGCCTGGCCTATGAGATGTTGTTGAGCCAGGATTGGGGCCCCTTATACAATACACTAGAGAGGGTCCAGGAAACAACCGCAGGCACCTGTGGAAGAAGGAAGGCTGGCTTGGAGAGGCTGAGGATGGTGGACGAACTGAGGGTGATCCTGAAGCACTCGACTTACATGACATAGTCAGCAGTCAACAGTTCTGGGAGGCCCAGGAAGAGGATGAGGAACTACATAAATGGAGAGCCACAACATCGGATGCCAATGAGGATGCATCTACATCTGCTGCAGCCAGGTACCCTCGCTTTGAGGTAAGGCACCGTGTGCTGTATCGGGTGCAACAAGGAGGGATGGGGGATACTGAAAGGATCCAATTGGTAGTACCTGCATGGTTTAGGAAGTTCATGTGGCGTATTGCACACACTAACCCGACCGGGGGCCATATGGGCTGGGATAAAACTATAGCTCGAATTACCCAGCACATCTTTTGGCCAGGGCTCGGGGAGGAGGTAGCCCGGCATTGTGCCAAATGTCCCATATGTCAGAAGGCAAGAGAGGATTGCCCTTGTCCAGTTCCCCTGCGGCCCTTACCCATAATAGACATCCCATTTTCAAGGGTAGCAATGGATGTGGTCGGGCTCTTGCCTCATAGAAGTATCGGTAACCAGTACATCCTAATATTCATAGACTATGCCACAAGATATCTCGATGCAGTGGCCTTGAGAACAGTGACTGCACCTCGTATTGTGGAGGAACTCATAAAATCGATCGCCCGGGTAGGGATATCCCAAGAGATATTAACTGACCAAGGGCACAACTTCATGTTGGGGGTGTTGAAGGTGGTGTGCCAAACCTTAAAGATAAAACAACTGTGCACGTCAGTGTACCACCCCCAAACGAATGGGTTAGTGGAAAGACTCAATGGGCCCATCAACAAGATTCTCCGATGGTGCATACAGGAAGAATCTCAAAAATGGAACTTACTGCTCCCCTTAGTGCTGTTTATGGATGACACTCCATCAGAATCACTGAAATACCTCCCATTTGAGTTAGTCTTGGGATACTGCCCATGAGGCCTACTACAGATGTTAAGGGAGGATTGGGAATGTCCCTCTACCACGGCGCAGGAACCTTCAACATAACGGCAAAACTTCCAGCACTGAGTACGCATGGCCCGGGACATTGCCATAGGGAACTACGGCAGGCCCTGCTACAACAGAAAGACAGATATGATGGCTGTTCCAAGGAGCAGAAGTTCCAACCAGGACAGAAGGTATTAGTCTTGCTGCCCACATCCACTAGCAAATTGTTAACACAATGACAGGGACCATTTGAAATAACCAGAAGGGTAGGCCCGGTGGATTATGAGGTTTACCAGCCAGGGCATCGCTGGACGAAATAGTTTTTCCATACTAACCTCCTGCAAGAATGGTGACAACCCGAAGGGTGGGCTGCTTTTTTGGAAGAAGAGACAGAAGACCTTGGGCCCCAGAGAAGAGAGTTGAATGCAGGGACAAAAGGCCTGGGAAAAAAAATCTCTATAGGAGACAGACTAATAGAATTCCAAAAAGAAAGGATACAGATACTCATCAGAGAATTCAAAGACATATTTAGAGAGAAGACAGGTTGGGCTCAGGGAGCGTGTCACTCAATCCGCATGCCTCTGGGCGCTATAGTGAGGGAATGTTGGCAACCTATACCACACCACCTCATAGGAGAAATACACAAAGAAATTAGAAAGATGTTAGAGCTTGGGTTCATAAGGCTGTCAAGAGCCTGTGGAGGAGTTCCTTGGTACCGGTGCCTAAACCTGACAGTACTTTGAGACTCTGTGTCGACTATTGACGTCTTAATGAAATAGCCATTTTTGATGCGTTCCCCATGCTCCGTATCAACGAATTGGTGGAACGAATTGAACCGGCCAAGTTCATATCCACATTAGATTTAGTGAAAGGCTATTGGTAGATCCCACTGGCCCCACGTGATCGGCCTAAAACCGCCTTTGGCACACCCTGGGGCTTATACAAATTCGTATACATGTCGTTCAGGTTGCACGGAGTGGCTGCAGCCTTCCAACGCTTGCTAGAAAAAATCTTAGCCCCTCATGCCAGTTATACTGCAGCGTACATTGATGACATCATCATTTTTACGCAATCTTGACCCCAACATCTACAAGCCTTAAGGGCAGTGCTCGGGGAATTGAGGAAAGCAGGTTTAACAGCAAATCCTCATAAGTGTGCATTAACCCATCACCAAATGAAATACGTGGGATTCTTGGTGGGACAAGAAACCATCTGGCCCCTAGCAGGTAAGGTGAGGTCCATTCATGACTTCCACCCTCCCAAAACAGCAAAACAACTCTGATTTTTCTTGGGTCTAGTCAATTATTCTCGCCACTTTGTACCACACTTAGCAGACTTGGCGACACTGCTATCAGACGCGCTAAAAGGGTCACTGAAAAAAGGGATAACCTGGTCAGGAGACATGATGAGAAGTTTCCAGCAATTGAAGGGAGCTCTGTGTGATGAAGTGGTGGTTCATACTCCTGATTTCACAAAACCCTTTGTATTGCAGACAGATGCATCAGAAACAGCCCTAAGAGTGGTTCTGATGCAGGAGGAAGGAGGTATGGAGAGACCAGTAGCCTATGCGAGTCGTAAGCTGTTACCAGTGGAAATGAGGTATGCCATAATTGAAAGGGAATGCCTGGTGATATGATGGGAGGTAGACCATTTTCGATATTATTTGATGGGTAGGGAATTTATGTTGATAACAGACCACGCTCCACTGAAATGGCTGGGGACGGCGAAGATGGATAACACCTATATCACAAGTTGGGCTCTGGTGTTACAACCATTTAAATTTTGAATAAGGCACAGGCCAGGCATCAACAACATAATGGCGGACTTCTTGTCTAGGTGCAGGACTGTACCTCAGGATGCCAGGGACATCCAGAGGCAGCAAGACACACAGGACCAGCCAGGTAGGGGATGCTTGGCCCTCGTTAAACTGCCCCAAGGCAACTTGAGGTGGGGGTTATGTCCCAGGGAGCAACCAAGGGGAAAACTCCAGGGAGCCAAGGGGGAACCCAGGGAGCAGGAACGGGGCAGAGAAAGAAGAGAAAGAAAAGAGAAGCAAATAGAAAGGTTCTTACTTTTAGGTAGAACCATGATGAAACCAGAAGTGGCGGCAGAACCCGAGCGGCTCGTTAGCCGCATTTTTATAAAGTTGTGGCCAGCTGATGGCAGCAGCTGTAGGAGCCGGTCAGGGAACTTAAAAGGAGCTGCATGCAAGGAGGAAGGGGAGAGACCAGCAGGAGCGCCAGTGGGGGAAGCACTCTCAGAGTCCCCTCGGAGTGGAGGAGCGCAGGGGTTTTCAGCCTGCAGCCCCGATAGAGAGAGTGAGATCTTGCAGGAGGAGGTCGCTACTGGCAATGAGGCAGGAGGCGAGAAGGCAGAGCCTAGGTGTGGAGGCAGAAGAGGGCTGGAGAGCATTGAGACCTGGAGGTGCCCACAAAGGAACAGAAGAGGCGGCAGAAGCCAGATTGCCAGATCAGGTGGAATCGTAGAGGGCTCAGACAGCCCCAAGGAGGAGCCATGGGGGAGACGCACCGAGGGGATCCACCAAGAATACAGTGGGCTGACCCCAGACCGAGTCTAGGCTGGTCAAGGGCCTTAGAGGCTGTGGCCGATGGCAATAGGGCAGGCGGCAGGAATAGGCATATAAGGGAGTGAAGGGCAGCCCTTGGTCACTGATGTTTTTCTGCTAGTGGTATACTTTTGTGTTTTCCTTTTTTGTTACCCACTATTGGAGGGGCTGTGAGGTACAGTACAGACAGGGTTCAACCCGGGCCAGGACAGGCAGCTGTTAGAAGGAAAGAGGAGAAAGGGAGAGCATTTAGCCGAAATCCTATAGCCTACTAAGAAAAGGGCCCCAGGCCCCAACTATCATAGGGATGTGGCCAAAGACCATCGACATTCATCAAAGTGTGGTGTAAAGGTGAGCTAGAAGGGAGGTGGAGCATCACAGAAGATTGTTGTCCCGTGGTCCCTGGCACGAGAAGCACCAATAGTCAAACCCCACCACTGTGCTAAAATCAAAGTCGAGGCAGGCGAGATTGAGGAGTGACGATTCGGGTCAATGACATCAACTCACTGGGATCACAGGGACGGACCGGCAGACAACCCTGAACATCCAGGGACGCATAGCGTGTGACCGGATGTTCAAAATCAGGCAGGTACACGGTCCATGACCCCTATGATCTCGGTTGCCATGTGGGACTCATCCATCACCTCAGCTTGAAGGAGAACCCACTGACAGCCTGACTGGTTGCATCAGAGACCTGTGAGGGAGAGAGATGTACGATTGCCAGCCTGGCTGCTCCAGATGTCCAAGGTGAAGTGTAAGGCCACCTGCAGACCTGCCTTATACAGGTCCTTCCTCAAGTATTCCCTGCATGCCTCATACAAGGAGGGTACCAGGGTCCTGCTGAAGGTGGTGTGTGGGGGCACTTGGTAGGATGGGGCCATAAGCACCATAAGCCACCTTAACCCTGGCTGCTGATCTAAGGAGAAGGCTGGCTATCAACAGCAAGCATCTCCCCAGTGCTCTGGGTGATCTCACTCACCCTTGCAATGCACCCCACTTTATGTCTGCCTTTCCCCCACTGTTCCAGGGTGGCCTGCCTTTGCTTTAGGGCAATGGGGGCTTTGGAGGAAGAGGGGGACTTCCCTTTGGACATGCTCCCACTGGTGCCAGGCTGAGGAGAAGCAATGGCAAGGGGGTGGTGCCTGCAGAAATGCTTCAGCATCTCTGTGGTGCTCGTGTGTTTTGTTCTCTTGCCCTAGCTAGTTTTGGCTCAGCAGTGCAGGTGACAGCATATGTGGAATCATCTGCCAGCTCAAAATGATCCCAGACCATACTACCCACTTGCTTCTGGGGTATGGGTGCAGTGTGGATGCTGAAGTTTCCTCCTCATCAGCAGGTAGAGGCACAGCAACAGGAGGAGTGGACTAAGCTGATTCACTTGCCTCCTCAACCCCTACCTCAGTCTCTGCTGAAATGACTTCTGGGGATGGAGACCTAGCTATAGGGGAAACTTGAGGGGTGTGGAGAACGAACTCAGATGATTCTCCTTCCTTCCCCAGAATTTCCCTTGCTGTGGCACTCAGATCAAGTGCCAGCTCTTCCTCTGGCACTGGAAAGCTCAGTATGAAGCAAAATGGGGTTCAAGGAGACTGTCATGCTGGTGCTGGTGTTGGTGCTGCTGCTTGTTGTCATGGTGGTGGGGGTGTGGATTATGGCTGGTGCTCTTGGAGAGGATGTAGTCTCAAGCACAGGCAGTGGCACTGGCACTGCTCCACTGCCCCCCTCTCCTTGCTGCTTCTGGAAACCTCATCCCTGCTAGTTGTAGAAAAGAGGTTGAGTCTCAGTTTGTTTGGGGGAACTTACACCTCTACCTCTACCCCCTCTTTCACCCCTCCCTGAAGGCTTGCCAGCTTCCTTTCCACCACACTTCATGGTGTGTTTCATAGTGTCTTGCTTTTATACAAATATATAAATTTATCTGCATTCTTATATAAATTCCATAAGGTGTGTAGTATATGCTGTATGGTATAAATGTATCCACGTTCCTATATAAATTCTGTAAGGTGTGTAGTACATGCCGCAAGTTATAAATATATAGCAATAAAATATAAATGTATCTCCCTTCCTATATAAATTAAAGTTGATAGTGTAATAGACAATATAATTATAAAATTGAAAAGAATAAATCAATTAATATAATAATAAAATTAATGTCACTAGAAGAAAGAAAAAGGTATTCTCGGATCCCTCTTGCTAGGCTAGGCTAGCAAGTAGGAAATCATTCAGATCAATGCTAGTAGTAGCCTTCCTTGTCTAACGCTCCTGAGCTGCTGGAAGATAGCTCAGTAACTGTCAGACCCTAAGGCAGAAAGCAGGCCAGTTCAAACAATGCTGCCTTTTACACTGGTTTTCCATCCCGCCCCCAGAGCACTGGGATTGGAAAGGACCTCAGGGAATGATCACAGTCACTGGCCAGCTACACAGTCAGTATCAGAGCAGTTCTCCCCTCTTCCCTCTCCTCCTTCTCCTTAATTTCTGTTTCCCTGAAGGCAAGCCCAGCTTCAGCTTCGAAACTCAAAATGTTTCAAAATTTTCAAAACATTTCAACTGCCCTTGTTTCATTTCAAGGATGTTTCAAAGCCCTTCATTTCATTCCAATTTTGCTGTTTCAAAGTCAAAATGAGTTGAAACAGCATCAAAATGAGACAGCAAAATTTCACACAGCCCTACTAAGAAGCCATTAATTCACGCTTAGTAATATATGGATTAACAGGTTCCCTGGGCTTAATCAAGGTAATTAAGACATAGTTGCAGACTATCTGGCAACCTGCAGGGAGCACTGGGGCCACTGGGACCTCTCAGCCAATCAGAGGCATTGGTGGGGGGCACCATGCTGAGCCAGTGAAAATGGCAGCTGGCTGTGAAATCTACCTGAAAAATTGGCTGTCTGCTTCATCGAGTGAGGTAGACTCCTAACTATTATTGATGACCAAATAAACACAACATTGAAATGGATTATATAGAAGTCCACATCAAAAATCACTACATATCCTTGACCAGAGGGAAAAAATATTCAGTGAAGTTAGCTCTCTTCTATCTCCTGCAGTTCCCATATGGGGAAATTTAGGGTACGTGCAAACGTTCAGATGAATCAGTTTAAGTATTGTGGTTTAGTCTAAGCAGCTTAAACCTCTATAGATCAAGCAGCATACAAGCATTCAGTGTTTGGGAGCGAAGGCGCACAAGCAGCCTGTGCTGGGGACTACTGCAGACAGGGGGCCCTCAGCACATATCTCAGCATGCTCTGTGGGCTCCTCAGGCTGCCAAAGATTTCCAAGTACAGCCAAGCATCCAGAGCAGTCCTGACCAAATGGCTACCCCAGGAGACCACATCTCTCTGGGAAACTGCACAGTGCAATCACCCATCGCTCCCAGCCAAGGCTTCCAGAAAAGACCTAGAGCAATTCCCCCCTCCTGGTTATTGCAAGTGCACTGGTTTCTCTGCCTGCACCCCACCCCAGATCCTTACCCCTTGTGTACAAGCCCATGGACTGGTTCCTGTTCTCTAATGTAATGCAATGCCAGTATGTATGCAATGCCATGTCTGTTTTCATATGGCTCTTACTTGAGCTTCATATCTGCCACCCATCTCCCTGGTGTTGTGTGGCACAACACATGAAACCCCAGCACCTGTCACTACTTCTTAGTCTTTTCCTGTTGATTAAATCCGTGTGGTGATCCTGTGTTGGCTACAGTAGGGGATGCAGAGTTCAGCAGTCTCCTGCTTGCAGGAAGGGTGTTTGGACCACCTTGTAATTAAGGTCCAGCCAGGAAGCAACTGGTAAAAAGTTGCACACAAGGTTGTAAGGAAAGGCAGAGGGCTTGTTTATGAGGGCTTGTACATGCTACAGTTAGTATTTGTGCCAGTGAGGGGGGTTGGGGACGGGAGGACGAGTTCCTGCTGTGGTAGATGGAGTGAGGGAGATGTTATTCCAGCATTTGGGGGGGGATTTGTCTTCTCAACAACATACAGCTTTGAGGCATAGTTAGGGTAGTATGACTAACCTAGTTTTTTTTTTCACACTGTTGACTAATGAAGCACAAAACTTCCAAGGTCATGGGCTGGGCATCTCAGATCCATGTTGGATGCAAGCATGGGAGCAAAGGTGTGAGCTAGCTAATGCTGAGTGGATAGTTGAGCAATTAGCACCTTCATACATGTGCTTTGTTCAGAAAAGGTGGAAGCAACATTTTGACCCCCACTTCCCATGCACAAGAGTGGGGTTTATGCCATGATGGCCTGTTAGGGGTTCTGTCCAGGAGGATACTCAGTAGCAGCTACTCACCACCATGGAAAGAGAGGGGGTGATGGCCCAACAAATGCCTTCAGATGACAACCTTGGACAGTAGGCTACAGGCTATAGGACCCAATACCTCACTACTGCTCTACCTTCCTATCCATTGGTATAGATGATGCTTGGTCATGGGCCCAGGGTTGTACAGTTCCCTCTGTCCCTATCCCATCCATGCAGTGCAATGCTGACCTCTAACTTTGCATGCAATAGCTCTGTCTTTGAACTATCAGGATCAGAGCTGTCCCTGGGATGAGGTGAAGGCATTGTTAGGGTTTGCATGCTGGGACTTGGAAGAGGACTGCTCTTTTACCCCAGGCACTGGGACCAGGACTGCTCTTCTAGCCTAGACCATGCTGGGACCAGAAGAACTGATGAGCAGTTTCTGCATCAGTGGCAGGACCTGTGAGGAGCCATTGGAAGGGCGGGGGGGCCAGAACACCTTTAGTGCCAACACAGGAAATTGTGTCTCTGGGCATATAGTTTCTCCCAGATACAGGTAAACTGAGGTTTGCTGGGGAGCAGGTGTTCATCACTGGGCTGCCTGTGAGGTAGATGGCATGGGATGTGAGTCCATTCACTGTATTTCAATAATTGTGTTGTCAAAGCTGTTCTCCCGGTCCTTCCCTTTGGTGCCAACTTCCTAGGAAGAAGTTGAGGGAGCTGTAACTCAATTCCAGCAGTACCTGTGTCCCTGCTTCCCCTGTGTCCCTGGGGAGCAACACCAATAGCCCTGGTCTCCTTATGTCTTCAAGGATCTGCTCCTGCACACCCAGTCCTCCTGTCTCCTCAGGGTCTTCCTGCACTGCCTGCCACTGGAGGCTTCCTGTAACAAGATGTTGATCCCCCGAGGTAGTCCCAAAGTTCTGTATGGGGTGGGAATAGCCCTGTTAGTACACAGCACACAGTTCCAAGAATGTATGAAACCTCAAATGAATTTGAATTGCTGCTTAGGGAAAAAAAAATCAGATTATAGAGAGTTCTAGCATGCAGAGAGAGAAGAATCGGTTAGAATGAGGCAAATCACCTTAGAGAAAAGGTCAGTAAATTAAATATTGAGGGTATGTTGTGGTGTCTACATAGGGGTGTTACACTGTAAAATTTATAAAATTGTGCACCATATCCAGATCTTTGCCTTGCTCATCTTTACACCAAATCAGGTAGACAAACAATGTGCAAAGCTTTGGCTCCACAGAGGATTCAAACATGTAGCTGGTTTAGAGTAGCTGGTATTGCTGTACTCCAGGACACAGCTGTCCCTAGGGTATGGCAAATCAGGGCAACTGCCCCAGGTCCCATGCTTTGAGGGAACTCATAAGCCAGGCAGAGCAGCTATGGCCCGTCCCATGGGGCCCACTTGGACTTGGCAGCTCAGCTCTATGCCATGGAAGAAGCACAGAAACCACCCCCAGCCCACCCCTTTGCAGGGCTACCACAGCCCTGTGCAGTGTTAAGGGGGCCCCACACAGACTGATTTACCCCAGGTCCTGCACTTCCCTAGGGTCGGCTCTGCTCTAGGACCAAGGAAAAATTAATGTCCTGCCTCATGTCTTGTGTTTGAAGCTTGATGCTACTTATGCATTTAGAAGTACAACATAGTCTTTAAAGATCTGGCATGTCTTGACTCAAATACAAAACATTTAGCTGTTACCGCTAAACCTAAACATCTACACAGTGAATGTGTGCATGTGTGTGTATGAAGTAATTTGAAAGCAGAGAAGGAAAAATTTTGGATCCTTACAGAAAGTGAGGACTAGTGGAAAATATACACAAAAGCCAGAGAAAAAAGATAAAAATCTATCATTTGGACTGGGTCATTAAGATTCTGATACATGTGACAGGATGATTCTGTACTGACTCACATTGCAAAAATGTTTCATGTGACATGTTGCCCAAGAGATAGTGACAGATGGAAAGGTAGGGAAAAGTGAGAGAAATGTGCGGTACTTTTCTGTCTGTTTTATTATTGAGCATTGTCTCAATTTCACTCAGTTTATAAAAGAAAAACTGCAAGTCCCATGTTTGTCCTTTTATATATAGGTACGGTTTTATGAGAAATTATATTTTTTGTTAGTCCTTATATATATCGGGCAAACATGGGACTTGCAGTTTTTCTTTTATAAACTGATTGAAATTCAAACAATAGGGACTGGATACTGGGAAACGTCCATTCCTCCAAGCAGAATCTCACAAAAGACTAAATAAAATAATAGCATAGATTCTGCTTAACTTTAATAATCTTTCATTTTCTATTCTGTATAACACTGAAGTAGTTTAAAGGAACAACAGATTCAAATTCTGGGAAACTTCCTTTTTTCCATTTAGAGTTTCACTAGATAGTAAGATACCTGCTGGGTTTTCTTCTTACTGACAACATAGTTCTGGCTCACCTTTTGCCTGATTTAATTGCACGATATGCAAAGGCAGATTAAATTAACACCTATCTTCTAAGGCTGGATTCAGGGCAGATTCACTGCTGAGTAGTTCCTTAGACAAGGAGTTATTTTTTTCAAAGGGGAGATTAAATAATTCATCAATCAATGAGTTGAGAATGTAGAGAACTAATGAGCCAGGGTTTATGTAGGTACTACAACTCCATCATGCAATACAGAGGCTGCACCAATTTAGACAACTATTTAGAAGTCACCTTTACAGTACGTCAAATAAATTGCTATGGCCATTTTAAAGGTTAACTGGCTTTGTTATACTGATGGTTTTGTAAACAAATTTGCATTATTTTTAGAGTTTGCACCTGTAGAAAATGATTCTTAAAGTATTTCATGATCTTGACTGAAATAGATCTCCTAACAAAAAATATAATTTCTCATAAAAACTTACCTAATATATGAAGCAAGTTCTTTCTTTAGTGGAAGTTTGAATCTTTCAGCATAAGGACATACGCAGGCAAGGTTCTGTGGTTAGATGTGATATCTTTTATTAGACCAACTGAGTAGTTGGGAAAAAGTTCTTAGCAAGCTTTCAGAAATGGTGACTGATTATTAGTAGGAACCTACCCAAATCAGAATTGCACAGATTTCACAGAAATCATGAAATCAGATGATCTCTGCAAAATCTGCAGGAAAAAAAACCTACTAAAGATAAAGTGCTGGCTCCCCAGTGAGAGCTAGAAGTCCTCCCAGCCATTGGGGCCCACTGGGGGGAAGGAGGGAGTGAGGCTGCTGGCCTGAAGGGCTTCCAGAAAGTCAGGGCCATATGATGGACATCCTCTCCACCAATTGGTGGAGGGGAGGGACCACTGGGGCCTCTTAGCCAATCAGAGGCATGAGAGGGGCAACATCATAAGCCCTCAAAAATGGTGGCTGGCCCTGTGATCTGTCCATAAAATTGGCCACCTCCTCAAGTTAGGAAGATCCCTAGTTATTAGATCCTGTGTTAACACCTGCCTTTTAATAGAGAAGCCCTCTAACTTCTTAGCAGCATGACACTTGCCAACAATTATTTTTGCATTATCAATGATACATGCAAAGCAAATGACCTGTGTTTTCTTCTTATCCAGCATCCCTATTCCAGTCTCAATATGACAAACACATCTTTATAACAAACCTTTATCTTTTTACAAAGCTTTCTTTCCTACCTGTGATAGCTGTCATGAGAAAAGTATGTTTAACAGCTTCAATGCCACAATAAATAAAGCATGAACAATTCTGAGAAGGGCTGATATTATTCATTAGGGGCTGATGGTATTCAGCATGTTTAGGGAGTTGACCCAATATTTTTGGCAAAATCTAATGCAATGGAATTTTACTTTTATTCAACTATACATGGAAGAGGACAAGAGAATCATGGGAAAATAATGCTGCTAAGGATGTCAAGGGCTCATCTCATCCAACATCCTCCCTGTTAGAGCCATCCTCGACAAACCTGCAGTTAACCACTTCAATTGATTGAGATGCAAAAGTGGTTTTAGGAAATCTGTTCCATCATTTCCCTAAACAATTTCAGAGGAATGGTGTTACAAATATACCTTCACAGAATCATAGCTCAGCCAGAAAAGTGACATCTTAAGTTTTCCCTTACCATGCAGATGATCTGCGGCTTGAACTATTGCATTGAACCCAATAAGCTCTGGAAACAGAAGACAAAGAAGACATTATGGCACAGGTGGTGTCACCAGAAGGGCTTTTGTTCCTTTGATGACAGGATGATGTTCCAAGAAGAAGGATTGCTAGGAAGAGATGGGATCCACCAGATGAAGAAAGGGAAGAACATCTTTGCAAACAGGCTCACTAACCCAGTGAAGGGGCTTTAAATGAGGTTCACCAGGAGATGGAGATCAAATCCCTGGGGGAAGTGGGGAAGTGGGAGACCTCAAGGAAGAGCAAGCAGGAGGGCCATCAGGGGAGGTGTTCTTATTCTTCCTGAGAAATCAGGTCAATCAACTGGTTACCTAAGGTGCCTGTACATAAATGCACGAAGCCTGGGAAACAAGCAGGAAGAATTGGAAGTCCTTGCACAGTCACAGAACTGACATGACTGGAATAACAGAGACTTGGTGGGAGCTCACATGACTGGAGCACTGTCATGGATGGGTACAAACTGTTCAGGAAGGACAGGCAGGACAGAAGAGGAGGATTTGCACTTTATGTAAAAGAGCCATATGATTGCTCAGAGCTTCAGTATAGAACTGGACATAGGCCTGTCAAAAGTCTCTGCGTTAGGGTCAAAGGGGAGAGCAGCAAGGGTGATGTCATGGTGGTGGTCTGCTATTGACCACCAGACCAGGAGGAAGTGATGGATGAGGCTTTTCTTCAAACAGCTAACAGAAGTTTCCCAATCACAGGCCCTGGTTTTCATGGGGAACCTCAATCACCCTGACATCTGCTGGGAGGGCAATACAGCAGTAGACAGGTAATCCAGGAAGATTTTGAACAGTGTTCAGGACAACTTCCTGGTGCAAGTACTAGAGAGGCCAACTAGGGGCCATGCTCTTCTTAATCCGCTCCTCACAAACAGGGAAGAAATGATGTGGAATGTACTAGTAGATGGCAACTTGGGCAGTAGCGACCATAAGGTAATTGAGTTCAGGATCCTGAGGAAAGGAAGGTTGGAGAGTGGCAGAGTAAGGACCATGGACTTCAGAAAAGCAGACTTTGCCTCACTCAGGGATCCATAGGCAGGATCCCCTGGGAAGGCAGTCTGAGAGGGAGAGGAGTCCAGGAGAGCTGGCTATATTTTAAAGAAGCCTTACTGAGAATACAGGAACAAACCATCTTGATGCACAGGAAGAATATCAAACATGGCAGATGACCAGCTTAGCTTAGCAGGGAACTCTTCAGTAAACTAAATGATAAAAAGGAAACTTAAAAGTGGAAACTTGGACAAACAACTAGGGAGGGGTATAAAAATATTGCTCAGGCATGCAGGGATGAAGTCAGAAGAGCCAAAGCGCAATTGGAGTTGCAGTTAGCAGGGGACATGAATAGTAAAAAGGGGTTTCTGCAAGTATATCAGTAACAAAAGGAAGATCAGGGAAAGTGGGGTCCCTTAATGAATGAGGGAGGCAACCTAGTGACAGAGGATGCAGAAAAGGCTGAAGTACTCAGTGCCTTCAGTCTTCATAGGCAAGGTCAGCTCCCAGACTACTGCACCTAGCAGCACAGTTTGATAAGTAGATGATCAGCCAACAGTGGTGAAAGAACAGGTTAGGGACTATTTAGAAAAGCTGTACATGTACAAGTCCACGGGGCCAGGTGAGATGCACCCAAGGACACTGAGGGAGCTGGCAGATGTAATTGCAGAGCCTCTGGCCATCATCTTTGATAACTCATAGTCATCAGGAGAGATCCCAGATAATTGGAAAAGGCCAAGCATAGTGCCTATATTTAAAGAAAGGAAAAAGGAGGATCCAGGGAACTACACACCAGTCAGCCTCACCTCAGTCCCTGGAAAAATCATTGAGCAGATCCTCAAGGAATCCATTTTGAAGCACTTGGAGGAAAAGGTGATGATCAGGAACAGCCAGCATAGATTCACCAAGGGCAAGTCATGCCTGACCAACCTGATTGCCTTCTATTCTGAGATGACTGGCTCTGTGGATGCATGGAGACCAGTGGATGTGGTGTATCTCAATAAAAACAAGCTTTTTATACCATCTCCCACAACATTCTCACTGACAAGATAAGGAAGTATGGGCTGGATGAATGGACTGTAAGGTGGATGGAAAGCTGGCTTGAGCACTGGACTCATAGAGTAGTAATCACTGGCTTTATGTCTAGTTGGCAGCCGGTATGAAGTGGAGTGCCCCAGGGGTCAGTCCTGGGGCCAGTTGTGTTCAGTATCTTTATCAACAGCATGAAAGGTGACATAGAGTACACCCTCAGCAAGTCTGCAGATGACACCAAGCTGGGGGGAATAGTAGATACGCTGGAGGGTAGGGCTAGGATTCAGTGTGACTGAGACAAATTGGAGGATTGTGCCAAAAGAAATTGCATGAGATTTAACAAGGACAAGTGCAAAGTCCTGGATTTAGGAAAGAACAATCCCATGCACCAGTACAGGCTGGGAACTGACTGGTTGGGCAGCAGCTTTGAAGACAAGGACCTGGGGGTTACAGTGGACAATAAGCTGAATATGAGCCAGCAGTGTGTCCTTGTTGCTGAGAAGACTAATGGCATACTGGGCTACACTGGTAAGAGTGTTGCCAGCATATCAAGGGAAGTGATTATTCTCTTCTATTCAGCACTGGTGAGGCTGCATCTGGAGTACTGTGACCACTTTCCCCCCACACTTCAGAAAGTATATGGACAAATTGGAGAGAGTCCAGCAGAAGGCAACAAAAATGGTGAGGGGGCTGGGGGACATGACTTATGAGGAAAAGCTGAGGGAACTGAATTTATTTTGTCTAGAGAAAAGACAGAGGAGGTTTAATAGCAGCCTTCAACTATCTGAAGTGAGGTTTGAAAGAGGATGGAGCTAGACTGCTAGTGGTAGCAGATGACAGAACAAGGATCAATGGTCTCACGTTGCAGCAAGGGAAGTTTAGGTTAGATATTAGAAAGAATTGTCTCACTAGGAGGGTAGTAAAACACTGGAACAGGTTACCCAGAGAGGTTGTGGACTCTCTATCCTTGGAAGTTTTTAGTCTAGACAAAGCCTTGGCTGGGGTGATCTAATTGAGGATGGTCCTGCTGTGAGCAGGGGATTGGACTAGATGACCTCCTGAGGTCCCTTCCAACCTTAATTTTCTGTGATTCTATGATCTTGGGAACAGATAATGAGTGTAGAGACCCTGATTTGGCACAAATAATACACCACAGAGAACCAGCATCTCATACAAGTACCACAGCCTTGGTGAGTAACTCAGCCTCAGTCTGGAAAGGACCCTATGATAGCATCTGGTTTAACTTCCCACCCAAGACAGGATCACCCCTTTCTAAATCATCCCAGATAAATGTTTATTTAAACTGGCCTTTAAAACATTGCATAGGCAGGGATTCCACAGCCTTTAGTCAGCTAAGAGACAAGATATTCTTCTTCCCATTATTATTGAAAGATAATTAGTGAAAACAATTATCACAGACTGCCCCACAGAAAGTACTTGAAACACATGAAAAACACACTTAGATTACCTTTATTTTAATCCACCCAAAAGGGAGGCACACATGTCAGTTCTGGTCATTTCCAGGAAGTCTTGGGAGGCATCCACCCACAAAATCATTGAAGTAGAAATGATATTAAGCAATTAAATAAAAAGAAAATGGGATTACTCGCTTGCTTCTTCCAGAAAAAGATACCTGGAAAGCTTGATTCCTTCCAGGCTTTAAGAATGTGTGGTACCTGACAAATACAAGTTTCACCCTACATAGATATCATAGATTTCATACACATTAGGGCTGGAAGGGACCTCGGGAGATCATCGAGTCCAGCCCCCTGCCCAAAGGGCAGGAAGTCAGCT
>NW_017728918.1:97000604-97008524 GCF_001723895.1 Crocodylus porosus | reverse complement strand
CTGCATCTAATGATCTGGTGATCTGATCGTAAAAGGCCACCAGGTTGGTCTGACAGGACCTGCCGCTGATGAACCTGTGCTGATTGCCCCTAAGCATGCAGTCCCCTGCTGGCCCCTCCTGGATGTGTGCCAGAATAATTTTCTCGAACAGCTTGCCTAGGATTGAGGTAAGACTAACTGGCCTATAGTTTCCCAGGTCATCCCTCCTCCCTTTTTTGAAGATGGGAACCATGTTGGCCCTCTTCCAGTCCTCCGGTACCTCTCCAGAGCACCACGGTGCTCAGAAAGCCGTACCAGGGGACTTGCAATGATTTATTTCAGAATCAAGGGTCTGTGCCATTAAGTGTCTTAAAAATAAAGACAGAGACCTTGAATATGACATAATAAATGAATCTGATCTTTTAAAAATATACAGTGAGATATTATAAGAAAAAATGTGTACATGTGTGGGTGGAACACAGGCAAATCACACAAGAAAGCTGGCTGATTATAACAATTTAATACATTTGAAACAGTATTATTTGGAGCTGTTTTTCTTTTAAAGTAGGCCGGCCCAGGGGAGCAAATTACATAATCTAATGGCATGCTATAGACCCTCAATCAGCAGCCAAACTCAACTGAAGTATGCATTCCCAGGAAATGGATTATATTATACCAGGGGTATACTAGAGCATGGCACATGAAGCTATTTTGCTTGGCATATTGCAGCCAGCCCCAGCTCTGGGCAGAGTCCTGGTGCCCACCACATAGCCTGAGCTGCTCACAGCAGATGGCAAGTAGCCCAGGCTCCATGGAAGGAAGCAGGTTCTGCCCAGAGCCCAGGCTTCTCACAGCAGGCAGCTGCGAGGCTGCAAGTGGTTGCATCAGGGTCCAGAGCCTTGTCCTATGTGGTTGCCAGTGACGGCTGCACATGCACCTCTGGTCAGATGGTGTGGAAGAGGCCAGGACTGCACTACCTCAACAAGGATTGGGCTTCTCATGGCTCCCCCGCTATCTTCCTCTGGCATGCCAACTTCTTCCATGTTGAGGTTGCAGGGTTTTTAGACACTCAGCCTAAAAACATTGCTGACCCCTGTGTTACGGCATAGTTAACCACCAACACAAAGCACACCAGTGGCCTTTAATTTCACTAGTTCCATGAACAGTACAAATTTAAAAACCACTACCACTAACTTAAAAATCAATTCTCTATATAGGCAGGCAGTGTAAGAAAGACAGGACTTGTGTACATATGGTTAAGACTACTCAATCCTGTAAGCAGATCTGTATCTGCATTGTTGATTATCTTTGCAACTCAGAAGAATTTCTGGATGGGTCACTAGTAATAAATCACAAAATCATAGAATCAGTGGACCAGAAGGGATCTGGAAGATCATCAAGTCTGGTATCCTGCCATAGGCAGGAGGTTGATGAGTTCAAATTAGCTCAACAAGGTGCTTATCCAGCCTCTTCTTGAACACCTCCAAGGATGGCGACTGCACCACCTCTGCTGGGAGTGTGTTCCAGGTTCTAGTTACCCTTACAGAGAAGAAATTATTCCTCATGTCCAGGTTAAATCTTCCCTCTGTTAGTTTGTGACTATAGGCTTCATCTTCTCAAGGGGTGCCTTCCTAAAAAGTTGCTCCTCCAGATCTTGGTTCTCCCCTGTGACATACTTGTAGGCATAATTACAGTGTTTAAACTTTATTTTCAAAAGATCAGAACAGTAGTTAGCAAGTTTTTTAGACTCAAGGCAGCCTGGGTGTGTCCAGACGAAAGCGTGTGGGCCAAGCTCTGTGTGCTTGGATTGCCACTGCTGCATCCCCAGAAGACCCCCCAGAACCCCAAGTAAGGCTACTGGAGACAGCCCAGGTGCTCTCCCCAGCTTCCCTTTCCTAGATCAGTCTGTCATGCACCAGAGCATGCATGCAGGGTCATTCCCCAGCGCCAAATAGCAGCAGAACAACTATGTGCCATGTCACTGCTATTTGTCCCTGCGGAAATGCACGTGCACACTCATCTGAACACCCCTCCCTCCTTGTTAGATTGAAGGCACCTCTCAAAACACGCCAGGTCTCAGCTTTCATTCATTTCTTGATGACATAAATATAATGGAGCAATTAGTCTGTTGCAAAGAACTCAGAAAGGCCACAGTTGGTCAGAATGTTTTTTACACTATGGATTCCTAATTAAAATCTCTGCACCGTTACAAGGGTCTCAAAGCACCCTAGGGAACCACAATACTATAGTTGTGAATTACTGAATCAGGTGCTTTTGCTCTGAAATTTGTTGTATCAAACTGCTCAGCTAAAGGATACATCTGATATAGAACTTTCTTTTCTTTTCTTTTCTCTTCTTTTTTAAGTGGAGGCAGTTCACATGCCTTCAGGTGCATTTTTTTGTCACTGTCTACCCACAGCATGGGTCCTAGTTTCTGGATTTCCCATGATGCCTCAGATGTAGATTGTAGAGCAAATGATCATTATTTAATTAATGAAGTATAATGTATTTAAAAATAATGTAATTCCATGTTCAAAATAGATATAACAGGAAAATTCAAGAGATCGTAATTCAGAATGAATATGAAATAATCTGTAACAGGTAACTGAACAACTTCTCTAAAATTTTCTATAGCTAATACAGTCCAGCTTCATTTATCCAAATGATATAGGGACATGAGCATAATTTGGATGAATGGGGTTTGATATAAGTGGAAGATTTTTCAGTGTCTTGATGCACTGTAGTGCTCCTGCCTAGCCAGTTTTTTCATAGATTTCATAGATTTCATAGACATTAGGGGTGGAAGGGACCTTGGGAGATCATCGAGTCCAGCCCCCCAGCCCAAACGGCAGGAAGTCAGCTGGGGTCATAGGATCCCAGCAAGATAAGCATCCAATTTACTCTTGAAGGTGTTCAGTGTAGGTGCTTGAACCACCTCCGCTGGCAGACTGTTCCAGACCTTGGGGGCTCGGAAATAGAAGGAGATTCTGCAGGAGTCTGAAACTGTAGAAGAAAACTTGCCCCCTCCAAGGTTCCAGGTTGACTTCAGAAGTGGTTTTTTTTGTGCTAGTATAAGATATCCTGCATCACTGCTCTGCCCACATTATCTACATGCCATTGAAATGGTTAATCAACACAAACATAGCCCTCTATAAAAAGAAAGACAACAAAGAAAAGAAGGCAGCAATTCTGTCTGGAGAACTACCTGCCCTAACTTCAAGATGTTTGTTATTCTTCTGCCTTCCTTTCCTTTTTTGTGTCCTTGTGCGAGAGTATTTAGCAGAATTCACAGGTTTGTTGTAATCTGACAGGCTACACCGTAAACACTTCTGCTATAGCCTTGAATTTACAACCCCTGGGCTGTTAACTGAGAGCATTAACACCCCCCACCTCCCCTGCCTGTTTCTATTTTTCTTTCTCCCACCATCACAGAGCTAGTATGTAGACACATAGGCCAAATACTATGTCAAGCATTAGGCCTCTAAGAGGGAAGTTACACATTTACACTTAGACCACACTATTTCTGTAGAATGTTAAGTGGTGTTCAAGTTAGAACATGCTGTAAACAGTCATACATTAATATTGTTTCTTGCCTGTACAGATCTGACTTACCACTAGGAGGGTGGTGAGCAGGTGCACAGCTAGGAGTCAGGACACCAGGGCTCTGTACTTGCTCTGGGTGGGCAGGTGGAGCTGGGAGAGGAGGGTTGCAGCAGCTGCAGCATTAAGCTGGGAGTTGGAGTGGCAGAAGGTCTCTGGCTTCCCTCTTTAGAGCCCCCAAGTTCCTATCCTGGAATGGAGAAGGAAGGGTGGGGAGAGGGTTGTGCTGTGAGGAGCCCGCCACCAACCCTTGCTCAAAACCCATTCTCACCCCCTGCCTTCTCCAGAGAGAGCTGTACCTTTTCCCCAGAGTCAGGAAAAGCTGCAGACAAGTTCAATTAATCTCAGTTACTAGGAGCAGAGCCACTGAGATTTAGCATAGCAGCAGCACAGAGCCATAGGGAAGCATGTTTCTCTGATCCCTGTGACTCCATTATCCTACTGTGATAAACCCTGGGTCCCATTTTGGTAGCAGAAACTTTCCTACCACCTCATACCCTGAGACAGGAAGGAAGGAAGCCACAGCCCCATAACCCTGTGCCTCCCTGACTTCCAGCTCTATGCTTCCAACACTGCAGCCCCCCTTCAGGAACTGGCAGAGCCCCGTCTGCTCCTAGGCAGTATCACCCGCTGGGAAGTAGAGCTCAAGGGGGTGGACATTTTGTCCACAAAGAACAAGTGGAGCAGAGAAGGGGCTGCAGGTGGGGCATCCTAGGATACTGAAAGACTTCAAATTGCTTGTTTCATCTCTGTGAAGTAGGTTGAAGTTACCATCACATAGAGGTGGACAGAAAAGGTCCATGGGCTGTATCCAGCCTACAATTGATCCTATCCAGGGGGGAGGACTGCACCCTGTGCTGCTTCACTCAGCCACATCTGGGGCTGGGCTGGGCTGAGCTGGGCTGTGCACTCCTGGCACCACAGCTCCTGGCATCCCGGCTGCTGGCAGCTGGCAGCTGGGCCTGCACAGGACTAGGAGTGTGGCAACATGCTGAGTAGTTGACCCACCTTCCCATTCACCCATGGAGATGAGCTGCTGCCATCATGGCACCACTAGGTGATTCTGTGCTGGCCATAGTGGAGGCTTGGCCTGAAGCAGTTGCCATCCTATTTTTCCAATGCGTTCAGTGGCAGCAGCTCATTGCAGTGGGTGGGCAGGAGGGCAGGACAACTACCTGGCACACCGTGTTATGCCTTGTCCCATGGGGGCCAACCTGCTGGCAGCTAGGGTGCTAAGAACACACAGCATCAACAGGCAGCTGGGCAGGGGTGGAGGGATGGATGTGGTGGGGTGGAGGAATCTGTGCAGTGCATGGCCTGGCCTAGCCCCAGCAGAGTGCGATGGCATAGGTCACATCCCTCCCTCCTCAGGCTCCTGGAGGTGGCTGGCAGGCTGGATAGGATCAACTGGCATCTTGGCCCCAGCACCCTCTCCCTCCCAGCCCTCACCAGCTCACCCAAACTTGTTAAGGTTCCCCCTAACTCATATAAGCCCACCCTTACCCTAATATAATCTTGGTAAGCACAGCCTAGAGTAACACTTTCTTGAAGTGATGTAACTTTGAGATGCTCAAAGGGTAACTCACATTATTTAACAAGCTTTAACATGTGGATGCTCACATTTTACATGTGCTTAGTATAGCCCAAGTTACATATTAAACTTTACCCTGAGTGCAATCATAGATTCATACATATTAGGGTCGGAAGGCACCTCAGATGGTCATCGAATCCAACTCCCTGCCCTGAGCAGGAAAGAGCACTATGGTCAGATGACCCTAGATAGGTACTTGTCCAGTCTCCTCTTGAAGACCCCTAAACTGGCAGAGAGCACCATTTCCCTTGAAAGCCCATTCCAGATTCTGGAAATTCTTACTGTGAAGAAGTTCTTCCTAATGTCCAACCTAAATCTGATCTCTGTCGATTTGTGGCCCCATTCATAGTCCAATATTTTGGAATCCCTGGAAAACCATTAACACAAAAAATAGGTGGATCCTCTTCCTCCTCAGTGTTTTTAGTAATTTGGTTTTAAGGCTAAAATGAAGTCTGAAAACCAAACAGCGGACACGTTTTTAAGGGACATAAGTATGGTGGTTTGGGATTGCACTTAGAGAGGTAGACTAGTAGTATAACTAAGGCCCTACAAACATTAAAAAGGTGTGATGGGATCTGATCCACAATGCCAAAAATTGCACTTCCTGCTGTGCCACAAATACATGGCAGTAGGCGCAATTGTGAGACTGAGCATCAGCTCCCATCATGACATATTGCCAGTGCAGGGAGATCATGATTGTGGAAACCCACAATGTGATCCCAGGCTCCCCTTGCATCACTAAGTTGAGAGCTTGGCTCCCTGTGCACCCCCAGCTGGAAGCCTCAATTAGTTAACTCGGGCTTTCAAATGGGGAAGTGGAGGGGAGCTTTTGGCTTCAATGTACCCCCTTAGCTGGAAGCTCCCAATGCACTCTCCTGACTTGGAGCTTTGGTCACCTGATGGGTATTTCCAGTCAGAGGAGTACATAATGAGCTTCTGTGGCTGGAAGCCCTAATCAGCTGATGGGTGCTCCCAGCTGGTGCAGCACATTGAACCCAAGGCCTACATGCATTCCCCCACCTGGGAACCCTAATGACCTGACCAGAGGTCCCAGCCTCTGGAGCACACAGAAGTCTTGAAGGGCTCTGATGTGCCCTAGAGGCAGGGAGCACTGGCCACATGTTCAACTAAAAGTGCTATAGGAAACATGAATGTATTTTGTGTAATAACTTTGTAGCTTATTCCCTGTTTTATCATGTTGTTAATGGAATTAATGTGTGGCTAGGACATGTCTTAAGTTAATCGTGTGTTCAGTGTAATATTTTGCCTAAGGCAGAATGACCAGGGCAGCAGCCCTGGGTACCAGCTTAGTGAGGGGGTGGACAAATAGCAGCAATAAATATTGCTAATTCAGACATTTTCTCTTAAATATACTTTTTTATAAAACTGCTCCACTTCTCCATGCAAATTACTATATAGAGATTTTGGATTTAGTTCTCCTTCTTGCTAAAAAATATCTGTATGTGCACTAGAAAGCATAGCACTTGCATACATGGGAAATGAAATCTCACCTTCATGAACAGATGTTATTGAACAGAAACTGGACATGTGGACATGTACCTTTCATACAAATGCTGGCTAATATGTCACTGTCTTCCTCCAATGTAATGATGGTACTATCAGTATCACATGGGGTTTTAGTTACTAGCCTAGTTAAACTAAAATTTGAAACTTGAAAGGCCTTGGTTCCAACATTGTCCCTCAGCTGGGAACACCCATCAGCTGATCAAAGCTCCCAGCCAGGGGTGTGCATGAAGCTCTTGTCTCCAGTGTGCTTCCCCAGCTGAAAGAACCTGATCAGTGGATGGGAACTTCCAATCAAGAGAACACAGCAAAGTCAAAGGCTCCTCTGTGTTACCCAGGTCTAGAGTCATGGATCAGGGTCTGATTGTCCCGTCACCATATAAACACTGAAGGAAAAGATGATGTCTAGGCCCAAGGAACTTAGAATCTAACTATAACAAGAGATTGATACAGGCAGAATGATAGGGAAGTACCATGTGATAATGAAATAATGCTAAGCAGTATGATTGACAATGGTCACGGCACATCAGCAGCCCATCTCTTACAAACTTTTATAGATATCACAGAAAACGAGTTTTCCAGCAGAATTTTAAAGAAGAACATTTTAGCTTTGGAGCTGCCAATGGGAGAGGCCCCACCCAAATGTGCAGGGCAGCCCTGGAGAAAGAACCACTGTGCTCTTTGATAATGTAACAAGTTGGTAATGGAGGCTTACATCGCATGCTGATCAGAGGTGGAAACCAGTCTCTCAGAACTAAAAGAGAAAATATAAACAGGACAGAGATAGTTCATAAAGGGCTTTGGTGGTGATAGCAAGTGGCTTCTCTTTATTGCAAGGGAGAATGGAGACTTAGTGGCTGAATGTGCAGAAGACAATGCCATGTTCAAAGCAAGAGTCTAGGAAAAAGATCTTGGGCATAGAGTTTGGGATGAATATGAACAGGGCAAGATTGTATTTGTCAAGAGAAAAGGATATATTGCATTAGCCAAAATAAGAGATGATGGACTTCTTGGATGAGAATTTTAGGTTACTTGTGCATGGTGGTAGTTGCACTTACCATGCGTGGGGGAAGTTTGAGGCACTACTCGGAGAAAACAGACCCTTAAACCAGAGCAGCAAGTGACAGTGCCAATTTCCTGCCATCGAGCAGATGTGACTGCATTGATCCTGAAGGCAGCCCAGAGAAGCCCAATATGATTGAAGGTACCACTGCCAGGGTTTTGGA
>NW_017728918.1:96968469-97000504 GCF_001723895.1 Crocodylus porosus | reverse complement strand
CGCCCTCCATTCCCCAAAGTAGGAAGGGGCTGATAAAAAAGACTCTCTAAAATATACTCTGATGCAACAATTTAAGAGAACCAGGGGATATGAGAGTCCCAAGAAGAAGATGATTTCATAAACAAGAGTGTAGTCACACAAAGGCAGCTGACAGGTCAAGCGGGATGAGGATGGAGTGCTGTCTCCAAGCTTTGATGAGGAAAAGATCATTACAAATTTGATGTGAGAGACTCCAGTGGAATACAAAGGATGGAAGACAGATTAGAGAGAGTTTAGGGCAGAACTGGAGAAGAGGAGGTATGGACAACTATTTTAAAAAAGCACATCCAATAAGTTTAGAGATGAAAATGGGACAGGGCAGATATGAAGCAGAGATCAAGAGTATGCTTCTTTCTTCTTCTTTTTTTAAGAAGGGAAAGAGAAAAGGTTTTTTTTTTCTAGTGTGGGGTGTAGGAGGAACTGAAGGAGAACAAAGGAAAAGAGCAAGGGAAGTATTTGAGTGGGTACTAGGGAGATGATGGGTCCACAGGAAAATAGAAGTGTTGGAAGCAGATGGGAGCAAATGGGAGGAGAGCACATGGGAAACTTCTGCACCTGGGACAGACAGGATTGTAGGAGGTGATAAGAAGGCAACTTAAGAGAAGTGGGGAATGTTACCATGTATTTTGTCAATTTTCTCTCAGAAGAAACGATGTAGATTCAAGGATCAGGATGCATCAACCAAAACCATGATAGGTCTCTTCTTTAAAAAAATATATTCTAACTTATGTCCTGATGCAGGTGTGCAGTAAACAAGATTTCTTAATATTTTGGCATTGATACTTTAGTATGAGGGGAGCTCAAACACTGTCCCAATGCAGGTTTAGATAATACAATATCTAGAAGGCCAAAAGCTATTAGCATTTCCATATAGAAAAGTCACCATTACTACTGTAAAAGACTCCAGCATAAACAAAGCCCTAAAATAACAAACCTAAAAAGGTTTTAAAAAACCCCCAAACAAATGGTCTTAACATACTCATAGTAGTTGTCTATTCACAATGGTTCTTCACCTCGTGTTAAAACTTCATTTAACTACAGCTGTATTTAAGCATGCTTATTATATATGGTGTCCTTGCAGGTATTCTTAGGCACATTCTTAGGCAGGTATTCTTAGGCACAGGAACCTGTTATTCTTAGACACATTTTCTAGCAGAGTTCACATAAGCCCAAAAGAAAGCAAATTATAAGCAAGTAACTGAGAGCAATTATATTACCTACAGACTTTCTCCCCTTACAGATAAGAAACAGGCCTGTTACTAACCATCTTCTAATTATAGTCTTAGAGGGATTTGCTAGTGCATCCCCAGATGAATATGAAATTGCCTCATCTTGTGTTATGCTAACTGAATAAGGAAGGTTGATTGGGGTTATGGTCTATGCTATGACACTTTTCCCTTACTGGCAATTGCATTACCTTTAAAAAAGTTTACTTTTTAAAATAAGGGGAAAAAAGTTAATCCTGTAATTTTTTAATGTAATTTTTTTCTAAATTAATTTTCCATCTCATCTGCTAGGGAAATGAGACATGAAAATGGTTCCCAATTCTGTATAAGAACATTAGGTGAAAAGCACACTTTCAGCTATGACCTAAGAGGTGTGGGAAGGTTATGTCTTTCCATTAGATAAAAAAAATTCCAAAATAATTAATTTTACTTTTCATGAGTAAACAAGTATTTACTACAGGGAAAGTATGCATTTTATTGTGAAGTGTCTCAAGCAAGTGCACAGTTAGCATTAGATTGTGAGTGACACAAGAGAATAAGTTACATGTCACTGTGACTTCTAAATAGCTTTAAGAATTTCCAGCACCTTTTGACACACTATAAATATTTAAATTGTGTATAACTGAGGGGATCAGCCCACTGCTCTAAACATCATGCCTGAAACAGACAGTCTGATTCTGACCTGATAGGAGTCAGGTCGAATTACACTGCACTGACTTCATTAATGTAATGTCTGGGTCACACTTCTGTAACTGAAACCAATATAGAGCAACAGCTAACTAATATCACCAAGTAACTTTACATTTATTACCCTCATATTTCCTCAGCATGTGTTCCTAGCCATACTCATCTGTTGCATCTTGCTTGCAGTTATACTATAAACTCTCCAGAAGAAGACTGTGTTTATATGTGGCTGTACCATGTCTACTACAACAGAAAGTCAATCCATGTCAGGGTCTCTGGACACTTCTATAAAACTAATCTCAAATAATAATATTCAGAGGGTGTCTAGACAGGGCAGTTGCAATTACTATACCAAGGCCTTGCCATGTTCGTGCTTTGCCTGCAGAGTGTTTAATAGTACTCTGACATCTCACTGGAATATATTTTTGCTATTTTTCAGGCATATGAGTGTTTCATTGTCAGTCAAAAGTTGACAGCAATCTAATCCATACAAGTACTTTGCAGTGCTTTCACATACCCATACTGTACCTAGGCACTCCATCTCAATCAGAGCATAACAAGTCACAGTATCAGTCAGTGTCCTAAAGTTGTATGCAGCTTGCTTTTGCTGACCATCAATCCATTCTTGCTGCCATCTGCACTTATATCTGAACATACTTACTGGCAGCACAGAAGGAAAGTATCTGTCTGTCTCAGTTCTTTCATTCAGCTGAATGCCCATTTTTTATGTTTTGTTCCAAAACCAGGTGCCTTCATTTTTCAGAATCTTATTCTAAGAAAGTCATATTTCTTTTATGTATATAATATGACTACCTTGTAAGCAGCTGGCAAAAAAACAAGAATTCTGTTTTGCAAAAAGCTTTGAGGTTTAAGTATTTGTTTTTGTTCCACATAAAAAACCCTGAAACTTTTCAAAAACAATACAAGACAGCCTCCAACCCCACAAAGTTGTCCGCTAAGTAAAGCACTTACTTGGAGTTCAGATGCCTGATGTGAAAAAGAGACTTGAACATGTCTATCTCATATCCCAGAGAAATGTCCTAATCATCAAGCTATTCTGGATAGTTTTCTCACTCTCCATTAAAATTGTTTTTAAATTTCTCTTTCTTTCTGGATCTGAATAATCTTTTGCAGTTTGTATACACTAGGTGCATCTACATAAGACGATAACCATGCACTAGCCTAATAACACTGTGCAGTAGCATGCCAGGCAAGAACCGTGCTAACACGCTACTGTGCAGCATCTGTAAAAGCTCATGCACTGTGCAGTAGCATCAGTTACGGAGCATTGATTTAGTACTTGGTTATGCATATCTTGTAGCTGCACCCACTCGTTCTGAGACAGACTGGGAAAATATTTAACTATGTGCAGCTGTTGTTAGACAAAAGCTATTGATAAAAAGATACTGAATAAAGGTGCATTGGATGTTACCAGCAGTCTGTAAGTTAACTTCCTAGTTTGAGAGGCAGAACAATGATATTTGGAATGATTTTCTTGTTTCGGAGAATTGCAGTTAGGATCCACCCATCATCATTTTGGATCACGGAAAGAAATATATTCCATGCAAAGTCTCAACCAGCTCTGTTAGACAATGAATCAGTACAAGGATGTTCTAATTTCTAAGATTAATTCAGGAGGCTACATTTTCTTGAGGGGTTTTGCTTTCTCTCATTCTGGACCTTATTCACTAATATCATTTCTGAGGAGGGGCAGTTGATTCTGACAAAGGAAGCATGTATTTCTATTGCGCTTGCCTCCCACACACTTTATTGTTTCTGTATAATAGATGGTCTATGATTAAGTTCTTGTTCAGTAAGGTCATACAGCACTATCTATAGTAACTACCCCCTCCAGATGCTGCAGTTACTAGTATTTTCCTCTTTTACATGCTGGAGTACACTACTAATAACAAGGAGAAATGTGAAAAGCATATTACTATGCAAATAATCAAATAAAATTAGCTAGCTGGTTGTTCCATGAATGTGATCTGCAAAAAATATCTAGCATCAAAAGGGAATCTCTTAGTCTATGAAACCAATATCTATTTGGTTCATTTTGAACCAAAACATTTCAAATTTTTGGTTCAGGTGCCAAACTAAAAAAACAATTATTTGCAGAGCCCTAGCTCTAATATCTTCTATAATCCCATAACTGCCCACTCAGAATAACTTATTTTACTTGTCAGAGTACTGGAATTTAAATTGCTTTACCAAAGTCTATATTGCAAGAGATTGAAGATTCTTCTAGTGTTATGTGGAAATAGCCTGGTTTTCCAACTGCAAGAGACTGAAGATTCTTCTAGTGTTATATGGAAATAGCCTGGTTTTCCAACTGCATTTCTCCAAAACAAAAGAACAGAACTATTCTACTTGATGTATCATTCTAAACATAGTTCTTCCTCTCAAAACAGGTAGTTAATTTACAGAATCAGTATCTTTTTATCAGTATCTTTTGTCTAACAACTGCTTCAAATAATTAAATATTTTTCAAGACTATCTCAGAATGAGTTAGTATATGTTAACTGGGAAAGATTATTCAGATCTAATTAGATGATGACATTTGTCATTAGTTCCTTTATCATTTTTAAATTTGGCTTCAGCACTCTGATGTAGAGATTCACCTTCAATAGCCCATTTGAATCATATGCTCAGGAAATGATCCAAGATTATGATGCACTATCATTTTCTTATGCTTTAACTTATTTTCACTCTTTTTGTACCACCCCAAATTCTTTATCTTCCTCAATTTCCAGCACCTAAATGATGTAACCATTTGAGTAAGCAATTCCCTGCCACCTATTTAGATGTTCCCTTTGTACTTTGATTTCGATCGTGCTTTGATCTTCTTCTAGACTAGACCTAGTTCTATCTTTGAAGAACTGTGGTAGCTGTAGCCTTATCTAATCCTTATAACTCCTTAATAAATTGTGTGCACTCTTTACAGGTGCCTTAAAACTCAGATCAGATTCTAACTGTAAATTTGTGAGATGTCTTTATTTAGAAACCCAATGAAAAGTTGTCCTCTCTTCATGTGCTCCCATTCAGTTGCCAAACTCACAGGCTGTTAGCAGATATGAAAAAAAATCACTTTACTGGGAGAAGCAGTGCATTAGTTTGACCTGGCTCTGCAGCATCTATATAGATCAAGCACTTTAGTAGAACATGTTGATGCTTTAAATCCAACAGCTGATTCAATCAGCTATTCTGATCCAATCAACTATTAGATAAAAGCGCAAAAAAGCCCCACTAAAGCACCCAATTGATACAGATGTTGGGCAAAACAGGTCCAACTAATGTGATGCCTCTACCAGGTATATGCTGGTCTCAGTGTGGGAGTGCACCGAACTGAAAGTAAATTGCCTTATTTTGTTACCGTTTTTTACATCTGCAAGCAGCCGTAAGCGCCTCCCAATCCTTAGAAATTGTGTATAAATATTTTTTATGCTTTCCAAAAGATATCATTTCCTATGGAAGTAAAACACACTCTTCTGCATTTGGTTTTCTAGAATTAGAACTAGAATTAGAATTTCACTATCCAGATACAAAACTTAAGGTAATGAATATCTACCTCCTAGAAGAAAAAACTGTAGGAATAGGAGCTGCGAATATTATATATAAATGATAATCAGAATTTTCTGTTGTTATTTTGTAATAATTTTCCTCAACCTCAGTTTTAAATTAAGATATTAACATTTGTCACTCTCCTTTCATTAGGCATATAACATTCGTGAGCACGTCTACACATGCACTTTAATGCACATGAGATTATTTTACTGTGCATTAAAGCATTGAGTTAAAAACCATGACACTACACTAATGCATGGTAAAATAGTCTATTGTACATTAAGCAATGCTAAAAAAAGCATGCAAATGCACTACTACACATTAGCACAAGCTAATGCACATTCATTTAGTACTTCACATTAAGGGTACTAAATTTAATAGGCATTAGAAAAGGTACTTTAATGCACATGTAGATGAGATACACCCAGTGTGTTTCCCTTACCTAACCAAATCCATAATGATCACAATTCTCCTTCAAAATGACCTTGTAATATTTTAAAGTGCATTACCTGCAATCATTACCTCTATCCAGAATGACACTATATTATAGCTCTAGTGGAGTAAGATTCCCGTTCGTAAGGGAACAGACCCTTACTAGGAGGCTTATAAGTATCCTCCCTAAACCAGTGATTCTTAAGCAGGGTGCCATGGCACCGTAGTGTGCTTTAAGATCCTTTGAAGGGTGCCATAGGGTGCCCACAAAATTAGCACTGTTAGGTGTGGAAACATGATTCGCACGTTAAACCCAGAGATTTCAAATAGGTTTTAAAAAATCCTGACCTGTTGTGGGCTTTCTGAGTGCTTTGCAACAGAAGAATTGCTATATTATTTTTCCACAGTTACAAAATAAGTGAAAACTAGAGCTGGCATTTTTAAAGGGGTGCCTTGAGCCTAACAAGAGGTGCCCTGAGTCTAATGAGGGGTGCCTTGACCTAAAACGGTTGAGAACAATTGCGCTAAACCATTCATAAACAATGGAGTAAGAAACAGGCAACATCTACAAAAAGCAAAGCTTGTCAGAGGATTTACTAGAACTTTTTAATATGTAGGATTAAGTTTAAGCCATTGTACAACAAGTATAGTCAGAGCTGATAGGAAAATACTTCAGGGGTATATTTAGGCATAAGTAAAATGAGAATAAGGGTAATGGACTCATCCTAGGAGAAATGTTATCCTTATAGATTACCACATAAGAGGGAATGTCTGAGAACACTAATGCTTTAAGCCAAAGTGAGAGCACTCTTTATTAAAAAGCCTGAGAATCTTCCTCTCATGAATACTGAAAATAATCTACTCTCATAAAATTACAGTAAAGGGCCAGTGCCCCAAGACAGTTATTTCTTTTAATGTTTTAGATGTTCCAAAACTATACAGACATGACCTGAAGTCATATTCACAAGGGTCTTCACAGGAGATCCCTCTTGTTTGTGGTGATGAATTCCCACACTTCAGTGAAGAACTACCAGAAGATATGGAAGAACACATGTTTATAGTCATTTGACACAGAGGCTTCATGAAGATTTTGTCTTTTGATCGATAAACTGTTTAAGGGATACCCTAGAGAGTTTACTTTTAGAATGTCACTATCCAACAAAAGATGATGAATACTTCCTGGAGGACAATCTGTAGGAATAGGGGCTGTGAATACTAACAAAGAACTCCTTTATCTCCAGCTGCCTGTATCCCCAAACAGTGCTCCCCCCTGCTTCTCTCCCCTCACCTTTGAAGATAAATTACACATTTTTTTTTTTTTAATATTCATGCCTTTCCTTGCAGCCAACCATTCTGGGTAGTGTTCCAGCTGAAGATGGCTGCTATAGGCTGAGACACACCTGTTCTATAAATTCTTGGCCTTCTTAATTCTGAACCTAGAAACTGAGTATACTGAATTCTGAATCTAAAAACTGAAATACTTATTAGGACATGATAAATCCTACCAAAGTTCTGGCCATATAAGGAGTCTACTGATACAAACGCTTGCAAAGAGACATAACATAAAAGGCTGTATAAGCTTCCTATACAAAGCAGAGTTAACATCTTACTGGGAAACAACAGATTTACTCAAAAACAGGGCCAGCAAACACTTGCTCTGGGAGTTTTGCACAGTTTGAAATATCATGGGAATGAGAGGAGTAAGAATTTGGTTTCTTGCTAATGCCAAACACAAGATAGAAAGGAATCTATTGAAGTTGAACTAGAAGGATAGTCCTAAAGGGCTTAAGGATTGAAGGGGAAAATGGACAGGAGAAAGAAGAAAGTTGGAGGGACTTCAGCAAACAAATAGGATAAAGAACCCCAGAGTTTAAAAGCATTTAAAAATAGGTTTCACTAATTCAGGGATATCTGGAAGAAAGGCTGTCCCATTCATCTGAGAAATCAGAGTCAATCCAGACCTGCAGGTCATCTTGATTTCAAATGCCTTTTCTCCCTGACAAAAGAAGATCCACGGGACAGAGTGTTATCAAGGTGTGCATTTCAAGAATTAGAAAAATGTTTTAGATATACAAAAAGTGCCTCCCTAGTCCTCTGACAGCTTGTGGAAGAATTCTTCTCAAATTTAACATCAAGAAAGCCAGAAAGGACTACATCATCCAAAATTGACAGATTTAGATTAGAGTGTTAATAATTTCCTTTCCACTGTTTTCCTTTTCCTCTTTAGTACTGATTATAACTCCTCAAAACAGCACCATATAATTGGGAAACACTAAAAATGGTCAGAAATTGATCAATGAAGACAATATTTTTGTTAGGAAATATCAAATAATTGAATTTGATAAGTTCATTTGAAATATTTAGGGCTTTGAAAGCCTGGATAAATGGGTTTCGTGGATTCCCAGCAACTGTGGCAAATCTTACTCATCCAGGAAAAACAACTAATAGGAGAGCATAACAAGGAGTTAGTTCCACTCTGCCATTTACACTTCTGAAAATGGTCCAATTGCCGTGTCATGGATGATGGCTTTTGTGCATCTAAATAGATTTCTGTCTTTCTTTTCCACCACTTGATACTCATTCTCTGCTCATAGACGTGATTCATTTATAAGTTAGAATATCATTTTCAATAATTATGTACACCTGTGAACCAACAAAAGTTTGAAAAATGAGCAAGGTGCATCCTACAACTTTGATTTAAAACAATTAAAATAAACAAATCATATGATTGTGTGCCAATATCAGATATATATCAAAAGGTTCAGAGAAAATAATTAAAATTCAATTAAGCAATTCGCATAACATTTTTAGCAAATAATAGGGTGTTAAGCCTATCATTAACTGTGCATTTCATGGTATTAGAAATTAATTTCTGTCTTTTAGCATTGATATGTAAGTAAATTAAAGAAGTAACTTTTCATTGTTCCAGTTAAAAGCCTTCTTAGTTATTTTGTAAAGTTTAATCAGCTAGAGGAACCACAAAGGCATTTCTCTCCTCTCTCCTGACAAGCAGTAATCTATATTGTTTTAGCTTGACAGGCAATGGTTTATATCTACATAATTTCAAACAAATTACTTATCTTCTTTTGCATTATAAAAATACACATTTTGTTTTCAAAAAAGCTCCCAAGAAGAACTCCATCAAATTTAACTACAGGATAGTTGCATGGAGTAGGAAAACTAGGCATACATTTTAAAACAAATACAGATATTTTGCACTTATTTTGAAATAACAGATTATACAAGTTCAGAAATAAATTTAAATAATTTAACCAGTCTCCTGATTCATCCTTTTATATTTTTAACTTCTACAGTCTGATCTGGTAACATAAGTAAAATATTATATTTTACTCTTATTTTTATTAAGATTTTGTTTTGAAAAAATATTTCCAAACTCCCTGTTTTTATGTTTAAATGTCCCTCCTGTAGAAAGGGATAGTACAAAGACTATGCAATACTTTAAGTTTCTAAGTGCACAGAAGTTATTTTTAACATAAGAACCCAATCCAATTTTCACTGAAATAAATGTGATTTTTGCTATTGATTTCCAAGGGAGTATGATCAGACCTTACTAAATTAATTAACAGGTCTTTAATACAACTGGATTCTTCGTATGATGAAACAAAATTAAAGGGTAAGAAAGGTGCACCTAATTATGTAGCCTAAATGGTGACCTAGAAATAGTCTGGTATTTCCAACTGCATACACTAAATTTCAGATGCTTGCTAGAGTTCAGCAATTTTTTAAAGCTGACCTGCAAGTCTATTTGGATAATGAAAAGATAATCATTTTACAGAAGCTCTATGTTTGAAGTAAGCCTTAGTAAAAACCCAAAGGACAGGTAACTGGAATTTAGAGGCAGCACAGCATCAGCTTCAAGATATTCAGCTTTTGTGGATGATTATTTTAATAGCTTTTTTTCAACTGCAACATCCTCTTTCCTGAAGAAAAAAGAAAACGTTTCAGGACTCTTTCTTCCCTAAAGCAATGAGAGCTTTCAGCAGAGAAAGCACCATCAAAGGCTACTGATGCTCCATATCCTTTTGTTTTACTTGGTTTGAAACTTGCATTGCATGAAGATGAGATGGTTATCAAAACATAGAGGTGTACATGGTTTCACATTTGTACAGCAAAGCACTGAAAGCAATGGAGAGTGCAATTATCTATCCAGTGCAGATTACCAGTTTGCTTAGGACATTTATTTTTTATAGAAGCACTCTTTACTTTCTTGGAATAGTTGAGCAAAACCATTTTTCTAGCATCCGTCTCTACTTTCCATAACACCATAACTGACTTCTGCCCATCAACATCACACCTCTGTACATAGCTTAAGATATGACTTTAGATGAGAGTCCAGAAAGATCATTTCTCAGGCCATGTGCATAAATGTAAGTCAATGTCTTTTTACCAGAAGGAAATTTTTGAAGGAGGATGGGACCACCCAGTCATGACGGCCTGGATCAGGGAGAGAGTGGTGTGAGCAACCCTGGGCACGGGATGCTTCCAGTCCTTCCTCCACATGGACCTGGCCCCTAGAACAGGAATACAGGAAGCTGGGCCATTGCTAAGGAGGTGAGATGCGCTTTTGGATCTGTTACCTCCCCTTAAAGGTGATGGAGTTCCAAGGGGAGCTAAGGGTCAGCTTGCCCCAGCTTTGGCCTGTGAGATGATCTTGAGCTGAGAATGGGGACAGTTTTACCAGGTACTGGAATGTGTGCGAGTGACCAAGGAAGAGAGAAGGAGATTAAGAAGAAGGGAAGGCTGGGCCGAAGAGGCTGCATCCCCACAGAAAGAAGTCGTCCGAGACGGCATTGACATGGAGCAGGTAGCCAGAGCTGTGCAATTCTGGCTGGCCCAACAGGAAGACTCAGAGCTACAATGGCTAGGAACAGAAGACCCAGGAGAGGGGATGTCCAGGAGCTACCCTAACTTCAAGGTAATAGGGGAGCTGATATATTGGGTCCAGAGGGGTCAAGAGGGGATGGCAGAAAGGCAGCAGCTGGTAGTCCCCTCCTTGCTTTGCCGACCAATTTGGAAATTGGCCTATGAAACCCCACTAGGCAGTCATTTAGGGCACACCAAAGCCTGGGCAAGATTAGTCTGGGACTTGTTTTGGCCCCATCTGCAAGGACACATGGAAGGATGGAGTACGGTCTGCCCAGAGTACCAGAGAGCCCAGGAATGGAGGCCTCAGTAGGCACCACTACAACCCATGCCCTTAATTGAAACACTGTTCTCACACATAGCGACATTGTGAGTCCCCTCCCAAAATCCCACGGAAGATACCAATATGTGTTGGTCCTAGTGGATTATACCACATGGTTCCTGGATGCAGTTCCACTCAGGTCAATTATGGCAACTCGTGTAGCAGAAGAGCTCCTAAAATGGACTGCCTGGGTAGGAATCCTGTGAGAAATACTCACGGACCATGGGAAAAATTTTATGTTTGGCCAAATGAAGGCTCTCTGTAGCACCCTCAGCATTACCCACATGAAAATGTCAGTTTATCACCCTCAGACCAATGGCTTAGTCAAGAGGATGAATGGAACCATTAAAAGAATGCTCAGGCAGTGTGCCCAAGAGGCTCCCCATAGATGGGGAGCCATATTGACCCTGCTTTTGTTTGCCCTAAAAGTTGACATAGTTCTCACCATTCCAGATAATCTATGGTCACAGTCTCCAAGGGCTGTTACAAATCATCTAGGAGGAATGGGAAAGACCCGTAGGGCCAGGAATAGTAGCCAACTGGTACCAACAGGAGCTACAAGACCAGACCAACAAGGCCCAGCAGATTGCTCACCAGAATATGCGAGGTGTGCAAGAACAACAGGAGAGCCAGTATAACCAATTAATGAAACCCAGAGCATTCTGGCCAGGGGACTTGGTTTTAGTCTTGCTTCCGGCGCCAACGAGTAAATATCTCACAATGTGGCAAGGCCTATTTAAGGCAATCCAACAAGTAGGTCTGATAGATTATGAGGTGCTCAAGACCAGACACCACTGTGAGTGCCATATTTACCATGTAAACCTCCTCAAGGAATGGAAGGCCCCACAAGCCTGGCTCACACAGAAAGAGGAGGCAGCAGAGGAACTGGGACCCCCTGCCCAGAATTAGGAGGATCCACACCCGATTGGGAAGTACAACTAGGGGAAGATCTGGACACCAATCAACATTAGGAACTGAAGGAGATGATAGAGACCTTCCAGGACATGTTCCAAGAAACTCCAGGATTAGTGTGGGGAATTGAGTGTGAGATCAGGACACCGCCAGGCACACTTTCAGGGAAAGATGGAGGCCTATACCACAGCATTTGCAGCAGGAGGTACAACAGGAGATAGAAAAGATGTGGAAGCAGGGAATCATCAGGCTGTCCCAAATCCCATGGCACACTCCAAATATACTGGTGGCCAAACCTGATGGTTCACTTCACGTTTGTATTGACTTTCGAAAGTTAAATGCACTAGCGACCTTCGACACATTCCCCATGACCCATATTGCCCACCTCTTCAAAAGAATTGGAGAGGCAAAATATATATCCTCCTTCGACCTATCAAAAGGGAACTGGCAAATCCTGATGAAAGGGGGTGAGGGCCATCCTATTGCAGAGATGGGAAGGAGAAGAGCACCTGGTTGCCTTTATAAGCCATATACTCAGCCAAGGCGAGACCAGGTATGCCATGATAGAGAGGGAGTACCTAGCCATATGCTGGGCAATAGAGTATTTTAAATATTATTTGACGGGCCAGGAGTTCCTGGTGGTGACAGACCACACTCTACTGTGGTGGTTAACCAAAAAACAAAGTGAAAATACCCACATTACCCGCTGGGCGCTCGCTCTTCAACAGTTTAAATTCACGATAATGCACCGCCCCAGTAAAGATAACCTTGTGGCGGACTTTCTCTCTAGGTATATCAGGGCGGAGGAGCCAACCAAGAAGGCACGTCTAGAGCATGAGAGAGAACATTAGACTATACAGGAGGCCTTAGAAGATGTCAAGATGCCACAAGGCAGCTTAAGGGGGGAGGTCTGTGGTGGCGAGAAGCCCCCACAGTCTCTAAAGGGGCTGGGGGGAGCCCTGAGAGCCATCACAGGGAACAAACAGGCCCCCCATACCCTCAGAATCTTACCTCCAGGAGTGCAGCTGGATCCGTGGCTGCATGAGCTGGCATTACACTGGCTCTTTAAGCAGCTGCTCCCGCAGCGGGGAAGTGGCGGGCTAATTGTGGCAGCTGCGGACGCCACTGCAGGAGATTTAAAAACTCTCCCAGCTTCCAGTGGGGAGGGAAGGAGATGAGTGAGCCAGCAGGGAGCAAGCCAGGCAGGCAGTGACTTCAGAGGCTGCCTGGAATATTGGAGCTGGTGCTGCACCCATGCCAGGAGCAAAGGGGAACAGCGTCCTGCACTGGGCTGGGGAAAAAAGAAGTCCCCACCCACTTAAAATCAAAAGTTTAGAGAGGCATCCCTCTCACTTGAAGGGAGAAGGATGTCAAACTATGGGGGCCCAGCCCTTTGGCACCAGGGACTGAGGCTTCAGCCGCCTTAACATCTAGGCAATTGATCAGTGCCAAAGCCAACGACTGACCACTTGGAAAAGGGGCTTACAGGGAATGGCGGAACAAAATCCAACCCAGGAAGAAGAACTCCACTGGACCCCTCCTTTTTCTGTTTAACATCAAGTTGTGGCAAGCAAGTTCAGGGGTGCTCCAGTAAAGGGGGACAGTGTGGGACTCACCACACCCACTAGAGATGCCACAATTCCCTTTGAGGAGCATGCCTGAGAGATTAGAGACAAATGGTGTACTGTTGTTGTCCTTGATAGATTTTCGGTGTGCGCTCATTCTGGTATGCAGTATTTGCATGGTGTTTCCATGTATTTTTCATCAGACCACTTGGTGCCCTGATGGAGATATGTATTATATTGTGAAGATATCTACATATTGGAGATACTGTTGGCAGGTTTTGCATGTCTTGTCATGCCATAGCCTGGATCCATTCACTGTGTTTTGGCTGTAGGAAGTTGGCTTCTGGTGATGAGGTTAGCAAGGTTCAGTGGATGTTTGAATTTACAAACCACTTTTCACAGATGAGCCTATGAACTGCACTTCATCAACCTCCTAGGTACAGAAACTCATGGACTCAATATAGGCATTGTATTTATGACACATTACAACCTGCCAGACATCTGACTCTCCAGGTACCTCTCTACTTTTACCTCTGCTGCTATATCCCCCTTCTCCCTTACCCCAGCCTGTCCCTCACCCCCTGATGCCTTCATTTCCATTTCCACTGACTGGCTTTCTTGCCTGCATTAAATGCCAGGCTTTGGTTTCTTTAGTATTCCTTCTATCCAGGAACAGGATACACACAAACTGCAGTTACTTCCTCAGCCTGATGAAGGGTTTTTCAACCCAAAACCTTGCTAAGATATATTTCTGTAACTATTCAGTTCTAAAAGATACCAGATTAGATTGACCCAAAGGACCTTGCCTGCCAGCACCATGTCCTTAGATCAACACCTCTAGCACCTGACTAAAAGGACACACAGCCCTTGGCACATTCAAGCCCCAGGGCTTGGGCTGACAAGGAAAGTTCTCTTTCTTCTTCTGCAGGAGAAGAAGCTCCTGCAGAAGAAGAAAGAAAGGCTCTATCACAGTTCAGCTGCCTAAGATGCTGCTGGTGCTACTGTGTGGCTGCTCACTAAGTTATTATTTTACCTGTTGTCATTTAAAGTGGTGGACCCGGGTGAGGCTCTAGGGGAGGAGGAGGCCTCACTGGGGCACACAGCCATGTTGTGTAGAGGCCCCAGCACCAGTGAAGGTGCACCTTAATGCACACACACACAGTCACACAGTGAGGGCACCCCTTAACACACATCCTAGAGAAGAAGCTCCTGCAGGAAAGGAAAGAAAGGCTCTGTCACAGTTTGGCTGCCTGAGATGCTGTTGGTGCTACTGTGCTGGTCACTAAGTTAGTATTAGTGGAGGAGGAGGACTCATTGGGGCACATTACTGTGTCACGTAGATGCGCCAGCACCAGTAAGTGTGCCTTAACACACACACCAAGTCATACATGTCATTAGTTTTGCTTGTCAGTAGCTTGAGCTGCAGTTTCCCAGAAACCCCTGCACCTATCTCCTTGAAAGCTGACAGGCTTCTTGGCCTCAGCAGGGGCTGGAATGCCTGCAGTTTTCACCCCACTGTGGCTTAACACACACACATGACATGAGTTTTGCTTGTCTGCAGCCTGAAGTGCAATTTCCAAGAAACCCCTGCACCTGTCTCCTTGAAATACAGCAGCCTTCATGCCCTCAGCAGGGGCTACCATCTCTGCTGTTTTTATCCAATCTGCCAAAAAATGATAAAGTTATAGGCAGTGTTGTGCTTCCCTATTATAGCCTATGGGTGAAATGTCAAAACAGCATTGAAACAGCGAAACAGTTTTGACAAAATGGAACAGGGCTTTTGAAATGAAATGAAACTCAAAACTAAACACTGCCTCATTGAAACAGAAGTCAAAACAAAATGGTGCTGTTTCACACACCCCTACTAATTAGTCTACTCTGCAGTTAACTGCACATGTAGACATGGTCACTGTGGCAAACTTATGAAAAGCCTATTTGGGCTATGAACTGAGTAAACCTGAAACCATCAGTGCTGAGTCCATTAGTAAAGCTTAAACCATCTAAACTCACAGGGATAATACACTCTTGTCCTCTTATATGGCCCTTATACTTAATAGAGCATAGATGGAATTTCAGCCACCATATTTTCTACTTTTCACCTTTCTCTGAAACACAGGGAAGTTGGCAGACGGGCCTGTAATTTAGCACTAAAGGACAATATGAGATCCAGTCAGTAAAAATGAATCTAAACAAATTCAGATTAAATATAGGTGCATTTTCCAACATTTGAAGTGTTAAAATAATATTGAATATGTGTATTTAGACAGTACTTTGAACAGGAGTAATACACGGCAGAAATTATCAGCTGAAATGACCTTACCTTATTCAGAAAGAATAGGTGATTACAGTGTTTTTTTAACATTCTTTAAAGCTGTGAATTTAACTATGTTGCCCACATCACTATTCTTTAAATCTCACAGTGATCAGGAGAATATAGTTATTCAAATTAGCATGCAGGAGATAGATGCACCCATGCATAGAGTTAAAAAAAAATGAGGCAGCTACACCTGGTATTCTCTATGTGATCACACCATCAACTGATATAGACTGACTACAGTGACACTATTCTAATCTACTCTTTTTGTAAAAACATAGTCCAGACTTACGTTGCTAACAAAACTTAGGTGTTTCACATTGCAATTACCTGGAGATCAGCTGCATACAGTGGTGATGTGTAAGGGCTCCATGAGGATGCACATCCACCCCCTGAGTGTGGCAGTTCACCCCCTACAAAAAGGCACTGCTGACAGTGTCAGCGGCGCCTGAGGGTGGCTCAGCAGCATCTACGAGTGGTCAGAAATCATCGCTGGGTACTGTCAACGCTGCCAGTGGTGTCTGCGGGTGGTTGCCAACCCCTGGTTGGTGCTTGCCACCCACCCCTCCCTCTCTTCCAACAGTGCCGACAGTGTCTGTGAGAGCTACCCACTTACCACCGCTGCACTCCTGCTGCTGCTGTGCCCCCCCAGCCACTGGGGGAATGTATCGTTCACAGCTATACATGCAAAGTACTTATCACACAATAAAAAGCTCTGACCAGCTATAAAGTTAGACCATGAAAATGTACTAACTTTATAACTGTTTGCTACTGAGCTTTAATTTACGCATGTAAATCAGATGCCCAAGTTTCCAGCCAACCAACATCTGTCATCCCCAAGGCTTAGGGAGTGCATGAAACCCCAAGGCCCACACATGCGGTCGGGACCAAGAGTTCTGCACCTGGCATGTGGTGCAGCTGGGACTGAGAGCCCTATCAGGTGTGGGGCTCAGTCCTGGCAGCATGTGGTCACTGAAGCTGGAAGCTCCTTAAGAAAGGGGAGCTCCCAGCTGTAGGAGGCTATTTCTTTCTAATGCAGGGGGAGCCCAGGGTAAGGCTCCTTCTACACTGGTAATAAAGCACAATTAGATGTAATGCACAATCCCACAGTTGCACCTCCTGGCATGCACATGTGGAGGAGGTCTTAAAGTAATAAATAAGAAAAGATTACTTCTGTAAGTGATACAATTTGAAATAAAAAAACCTCTAGTAGCTTTTAGCTGCATTCCTCTCCCAGGTGTTTTTGCTAATGACTTACTGCAACAACCAAAGACAAGAAATTAAATTAGTAAAAATGGTATCTATTTCTTAAATCAGAATGAATCATTTTCTTTTTCTGCTTGCTGACTTTGTCAGGCTGGGCTCATACAATTCTCTCATCACAACAAAATAACCAAAAGTGGTTGACACTGGGGAGCTGAAGAGCACAGAGGATATGAAATATGATTGATTAGACAGACAGACAGGATAAGTGACTGCACTCAGAATGTGGAAATGAAAAATATACCTGCAGGACTTCCACATGCTGTGGTCTCCAGAATTTCATCTGTTCCCTAACACTGCCAGGATCAGTGCTATATATCAACACTAGTATCTGATGGTTGATCATCAGAAATCTCAGGAGAGAAAGTAAGAATGCAGACATTATATTTTAAAAGGATAGGACAACACAGCATTTTATTTTTACACTTTCCTCCCTCTACCCTTTTATCCCCTTGTCATATACAAAGAGCTCTGGGACCACTAATATAGCATTGTTCACATTTGGCATTCTGAATTCTTGCTGTTGAAGCACTGTGGCAGTTAGCTAAAGTGATGTACTACTTGTAATTTTTCTCTTCATATTATATTCTTAAACTTTACATCCTCAGACACAGCAGCCTAGAATTTGGAGTATGCAGGGAGTCTAATATATTAAACTGACCTTAACAGTGACAGATATTATTTTTGAATTTTAGAAAGATATCAGACGTACCCTGTATATCAAATATTAGAAAGCAAATTTTTCAGTTTTTGCTTTGCTTTGCTTTAGTTTGGAAACTTTTTGTTTTCTTCTTTTTTTTATTGATGGAAATCTACTATTATCTTCTGGATACAAAAATAATTTATATTTTGGTTTCTGTCCAAGAATTTTTTTGTTTGTTTGTTTGTTTTCACATATTCACTTAAATCAATACTGTCCTTACTAAGAGACAACAAAGAATAAATGACACAGATGTAGTGGCATTCTGCAAGACAATTTCATAGATCTGCTATTCCTGGTATCCAGTCTATTTATATACAGAAAAAACTCTGCTATCCAGCATTTAACTAACTGGAAATTCCATTAACCAGAGTTTCCGGCTTGCTGGCCAGATGCACAGCTGGGGGAGGACTTATACTCAGCCACCATCTACCAACTGGTGCTGCCACTGCTCTGTGGGTGGTTGCTGCCACAACCCACTACCATGGGGAAAAGATATCAGAGATTTTACTGTATTATATCCAAGAAAAACTATAATAAAAGCCCAAAGTGCATGCTATTGTATTTATTATCTTCAATATCCACTGTGTTTCTCCATGCATTAATTACTCTGTGGGTATATCTACACCAGAAGCTAACTGCGCAATAGCCTAATAACACTGCACAGAAGTGGGGCAGTTAAAAATGTACTAATAGCCTACTGTACAGTGTTATTAGGCTATTGCACAATAAGTGTCACAAAATAACTATGTGTTGGAGCTACTGTGCAATAACTCTAGTTACTGTGCATCTAGTTAGTACTTTATTAAGCAAGTATTAAACTAAATGCACAGTTTCTAAGACAAATTAATGGAAGTGTAGACGTACCCTGTGTATACCATTCAAATACTGACCACATCCTTCTAGACTTTTCCATCATTTTCTCAACAAAAATTTCTACTCAAGATCCAAACAGAAGCATTTTAACTTCCCGTTAGAGCCCCTTCTCCTTTCCCATCCTTCCCCGCAAAAAAAGAAAAGAAAAGAGAAGAAAAGCTTTAAGCAGACAGACATGTGACATGGAAGACTTCAGCCTAATGATTTACATTTGAAAAAGTTGTAAGTGAAAACTGGGTCTTACAATGGAAAGTTTGAGGGAAGCTTTAGTATAAGCACAGATATCTGTAGTGTCTATCACAGGCATACACAAAAGGAAAGATTGGTTGGGAATGGGCAACCTTAGACTAGTATCAGAATATGATTCTTAATAAAGCTTAGAATTCCAAACATGTCAGAAACAGCTCAGCTAGCAGTGCCACAGGTATGACTTTGTGAAAGACAGGTAAGGGCTGATAAATTAAAAGACACATTTATATATTTATAATTTGGTTGTAAGTTTAAGAAACTGAACAAAAGAAAGCAGCAGTCCAAAAGAGGAGTTAGCCTGTGGGAGACTTCTTATACCAAGTCAAAATGAATGAGAACAATTTGTTTTCCGCTCTCCCCTAGCCATATGAAGCTCAGACGATTTCCCCAATGAAAAAAGCTTTTTTCACTGGGGGAATCAAATCATTCACTGGGAGAATACATAATCAAAACCTTGATTATGTATTCTCATCCAATATCCCATATAGGCCAGGTAGCAGGTATCATTTCCTATCCTACCACAGGTAGCAACAATAGGAAAGCAGTAGTAAAAGTCTATTAAAAACATCTCTGCAAAGATGCACCTTAGAGTGGACTAAATCACATTTCTTCAGTCATCTGATCTGAGTGGAAACGCAAGAATGAACAATGCACTGTCTGTGCTTATAGCCTTTGGGAAAGATACATTTTCACAGCAACAACCAGATTATATTTCTATAGCTTTTTTTAATCAGAAGAATCTAGCTCAAAGCCAGTTAAAGTTCAAGTGATCAGAATATTCAGGGTTATTTCCCTGTGCACAGACCTCATTCCTCTACCTGTGAAAATCAGACACTGCTGAAGTGGAATGCAGTGCTCATGCCACGCCAAGAATACAGCACAACAGCTAATATATGAGTATTTTTAGCTAAAGCTGTAAAACATGTTATGAAAAGCATGAAGATGAAAGTAGCATCAGATGACACAGAAGAAGGGAAAAGATTAGATTTTACCCTGGCCACCAATGATGGTGCAAGAAAGATGAAATGGAAATAAATGATACATTAACAATTTCTATACAGATCCTTGAAGTCAGTACTTTATTACAGAGTATTTATTATTCCTAATACTCTTTTCTCTTCCTTGGAAGATTAAAAAAGCATAATTAAATTCTACCATATGCACTGCCTCTTAGCTAGTTGGTATTTCAGAATATGAGTTTCTTAAAATTCCCTTTTGCAAATGGGGTGGGACTCAAATATTCTCCCTTCATTTTTTGGTAGAATTACATTAAAAGGACCAGACCAGGGCTCTTCAGACAGTGTTTATATGAGTGAAAAGAAGCAGCACTGTAGAAACATAGAATGGTGGAAATGAACAGATCAGGCAGTTGATGTTCTTCTACTGAAACAGAATCAAATATAGTAGGTATACTGGATCCCAATCCTAATTGCTAGAGATGCACTTAACCCTCCAAAACTATAAAACTGAATCTTCAGGTTTATAATAGCCCTAAACCTTTCTTTGTGTTTTCATCTGCTTTTTTCACTCTTCATTTAAAAACATTTATCTTAAAGGTTTCATTTTTACCTGGAGTGAAGCACTTGTCAAATTTCTGAAAGCCAGCTTTAGAGTTGTTTCTTCTATCTGTTTGGGCTGAAACAATGGGAACACATCGAGTGGTTCAGAATCAGCTAATGTCAGAAATGAGGTTATTCTTTCTTTCTGATTGCCTTCCTTCTGACTGTCACTGAGTGTTTGCAGATATGTTGTTGAAACTGCCTCCACATTTCCAAGGAATATCAGCTCTTGGTAGATTTTTTTTAACTGTTCCATTCTCCCACACAGAGTATTTTCTAAATTATTTTATTCATCATACTGTGCTTTGTTCATTAGTCACTCAGAGTCAAAGAATCTGGCAGAGGTCTCCTTCATCCAGTGATTAAGTTCTAAGTAATCAGTACTGTGCAAAGCAGGGGAGGGCAAAATACTACTGGTAGACTGGATCCAGCCTGCCAGGTGATTTCATCCAGCCCACAGGCAGGTACCCACAGATTAATTGTATCCTGCTTAGCCTGCAGCTGCCCCGGCTGTGCTCTGCATGATGCCAAGCCCTGCTCATTCGCACCAGGGCAGTGTGCTGAGCACCTGCGTGAGGTCTCCAGCCCTGGCCCCAGCCTGGGTCAGTATGCACAGCTTCTGGGAGGCGCTGCTGCAGCTGCCTAGAGAACTGCTCGGCTCCCCCAGCCTCTAGTGGCTTGTCCTTCTGTCCATGCTGCAGCGCCCCAGACAGCAGGTAGGGAAGCAGCAGTGGATGGTGGGGAAGCTGCAGCTGGGCAGGAATACAAGGTCCACACTGGGGCCAGGGCTGGCAGGAGGCACCGGGCCAGGTTGAGGTGACAGAAGCATGGAGACCCAGGTCAGTGGGAGCATGGGGCCCCAGTCCGCAGGATACCAGGCAGCTCACATGCAGCTCCTGCAACAAACAAACAAAATATTTCTCCAGTGTTCACCATCCCTCATGCAGTCTTATGTATACTTGACATATCTTTTCATTTTGTAACAGCTGCACATTTAACTTCCACAGTCTCTTCCCTCTCATGGGGCTCTTACCAAGACTCATGTCCACCTTCAACATCCAGTGATCATTAAAAGCCACGTGTATGATTTCTTTCTTCCTTATCCCTATTTCTTTTGATATAAATACAAAATCAATTATTGATTGTTTCTTTCCACTGGGGTATATTTTAGTGAAAACTTTCTCCCCTGCTCACACAACTCTTAGTGACTCTTTTATTATATTTCTTAACAGCTTGGATGAGCAATCTAAAGCTCCATTTCCTCCTTCCTCTGTTCTGTCACCCACTTCAGTTACACAATTGAAATCTCCCTCTATCATGATCTCCCTCTGACCACTAGTTTTCTAAGCAGCGCATTCCTTCCCTCCTTCTCCAGTAGTACATACACATTGAAAATGTCTAATTAATTCTGTTTCCCTGGCTGATAATATCATTCATTGCAATCTGTTACTGATGACTTCTTCAACCTGATTTGCTTTCAGCTCTGGATTCTTGAATAATATTGCTACCACTTCCACTTTGTTCTCATTTGTCCTTGACCACCAAGATACTGCCCATCTTCACCTTTCCTCAAAGCATTTATAATCCCTCTGCTGGTATACCATATTCTTGTAGGCAGATAATGTCTCTTGTTAATTAGTTCAACACTGGTTCAATCTGTTCCCATCTTTTCCTTATTAAGACACTCCTGATGTTAAGTGAAACTATTGCCAATGTCATTTATGCTTTTTTTTAAATGAGTGCAGTTGTCCCTTTAGGCTAGGGACAGACATTCAAAAAGCCTAAGTCTGAATTGATCCAATCTTTGCAGGTTAGTCTAACCTGGCTAGGTTTAATCACTTTGTAACTAAAGACATTCCATCTGGACTGAGGAAATGCAGGCACATGTCTGCAGTGTTTCAGGCTAGAAGCCAGGGAGTGGGGGGGCTATAGCAGCCCTCCCTTCTATTCCATAGCTCTGAGCTGAGCAGGGGTGTGGCCAAGCCCCAGCAAGACACTGTGTTTAGGGAGGGTTTTAAACCCCCACCCTGTCTTGCACCATCCCAGGCTTTTCCCCGCTCACTGTTCAAGGGATGGAACTGTTGCCAGCCCCCAGCCCCTGGCTACACTCTGAGGCAAAGGTGAGGAGGGAAGGAGGACTACCTGTGTGCAGTGCATGTGTCTGTTAATGATACTGGGCTTTTCAATCTCTCTCTCCCCGCTTCTTCATACTGTTTGCAAACCTGACAGGCAAGGGATCCAGCAGGCAGCTGATAACACAGCATTTAGCAACCCATCAAGAAAATTTGTGTCTTCTTCTGTAATGTAATCTGATTTATGTAATATATTTAGATAATTGTATATGCATGTGTATTTATGTAATAAATACAATGTAGAAATGTATGTAGTATGTGTTCCTGAATAAATTCTATATTATAATATGCAATATATTCTGTGCTTTTCTGCACAGTGACTGGAATGCACACTGAGAGAGAAAGCACAGATTTATTTTCTGGAGGAAAAAAATCAAAATAGACTAAAAAAACAGGATTTGGGGGGAAGAATAAATTGAAAGGAATGATTGGATATAATAATAAAAAAAGCAAAAGGTATTGATCAATCCCACTTGCTAGAAACAAGCTAGTGAGAAGGGAATGATAGGCTTTGTTGTGTGACGCTGCTGAACTGCTGGAAGACACAGCTCAGTAACTGATCCCAAGGCAGAAAGCTTATTTCAAACAATGCTGCTTTTTATGCTGTTTTTCTATCCCTCCCCCAGAGCACTGGGATTGAAAGGGACCTCAGGGAAGGATCACAGTCACTGGACAGCTACACAGTCAATATCAGGACAGTCCTTCTCCCCTTTTTCCCCTCCCTCTCCTTTCTTGCTGTTTCCCTGCAAGGAAGCCCAGCTTCATCTTCAAAACTCCAAACATTTTGAACCTTTCGAAATGTTTCATAGATGCTAGGGTAAGAAGGGACCTCAGTAGATCATTGAGTCCAACCCCTTGCCCTAGGCAGGAAAGAGCACTGGGGTTTCAACTGACCTCATTTTGTTTTGAGGTTGTTTCACTGTTTCAAAGCCTTTTGTTTTGTTTTGATTTTGCTGGTTTTGAGCTTGAAACAAGTCAAAACAGCATCAAAACAAAACAGTCGGAGAAATTTTGCACAGCCCTACTTGCCACCACAGCCATTGCTTTGACCTTAAGGTTTCCCTCCTCTGTTCCTTACACTCCAATACTGTGTTGATGCCTTTCTCTGCCTTCAAGGCATAGATCAAACTTTCAATGCTGATAGGAAATAGCCACAAGGATAGGTCAATGTAGCCCATTTGAATAAGTCATAATGTGGAGCCCATTAAGCGCAGTCCCACTCACCACTCACTCTTCTTCAAGTCATGGTGTACCAGTACATTGCATATATTTTTACTTCCTTTTCACTCCCATAGCTGAGCTGTACCTTTTTTTCCCATTTCCAATCATTGTTCTTCCTGTGCCAGCCTTAAATGCATGGAAAACATTATATAACAGGGGCTCAAACAGTTCACCTAAAATCCCTCTGCTGCCCCCTCTCTCAGCCTGGCACATATGATTAATGTGGCTCCACCATCCATGAAATGGAGTTAAATCAGGTGGTCTTGTGGCTCCTCTGCCATAAAATTTTTGGAGCTTCCCAAGGCTCGTGACAAGAACACTCAGTTTCAGGCATGAGTGGGAGCTAATAAGCACATGGATCCTTTGCCCTGGGGGTTGGAGGGTGTATCTGGAGTACACACACATACTAAGCAATGCCGAGCTGTTGGCTCATCGTGGCTTGAAATCCCAGAGACGCTGCTGGGACCTAGCCCAATGAGTTATATGGTAAATCATGAGCCTTTGGTTTTGGACTACTAGCGTGCATAGTTTGCATTATTTATAAGTAGGTGCCAAACTGCTGCATTAAAGTGTGTTTATGGAGTATCTGTACTAAAACTTGCAGCAATTTCACAAAAAGGTAACATGCATTCATTCTGAATGAACTAAGTATATGGATACTGTATGCAAGTTGCTACAGCCATGTTCAATTTCAAGGTCCTTGTTTTCAAATTTGCTCTTCGCTTCTGTGTGTTCAGGGAAAGCATGGTCTGACAGTAAGGAGAGGGTGAAAAGGCTGCAGGGGAAAAAGTTAGGGGAAAGTAGAGACAAAAGAAGCTACCTGACTTCCTAGATTTTTTTCCTGCTGTAGCAGTGGAAGGGGAACAAATTCAAGGCACACCTCCAATTATTAGATTACCTGGAAAATTATAAGAAATTTGTCATTTTTCCATATATAGAATCTAATTATTGGTGTTGTCTTATAATCACAGCTGTCTTCTATTCAAGTAAATATGGTAACCCCATATTTTAAAGCAGTGGTCTCCAACCTCCACTTTCAATTAAAAAGCAACCTAAGATCTACACTATGCAACCACCTCCTACACCCCAGGTTAGTCTGTGGGCAGGGAAGGCAGGGGCAGATAGAGGTGGAGGGAGAAAAAATTATTTGCCCCCCCCAGCAGGTAAGTCTGTGGGGAAGGGGCAGAGGGATAGGAAAAGGCCATGGTTGGGGAGTGGAGAAGATTGAGGCCCCAACAGTGAGGAAGGGAGTGGGTCACAGGCAGAAGCAGGGGCTGGGGATAAGTGGGCCTGGCCAGGCTGTCTAGTGAGAGGCCTCTGCTTGGCCCCCATAGCCCCCAGGTCCTGCTCCTACCTGTGCCCTATTCCCTCCCTCAATGCTGGGGCATTGATCTGCACACACCCCCAGCGGTGAGTGAGGGAGTAGAGCAGGAGCAGGCCCTGTATGGGCACAGGACAAAGCATGACGGAGCCACAAGTGGCTCATCTTCGGTGTGCAGGGAGGGGGAGGCACATGCTCCCAGATCTGCACGTGGGGCAGGGCAGGCTAGGGCTGGGGTTGTGCCAGGCTCTTCCCAGCACGGTTCTTGGGCTGGGCTGTGGTAGAAGCAGCACTGGTGGCAGCGGCACTGGGACAGGGCAGGGGGCTACAGCAAATTTTTGGGTGCCTGAAGCCCTGCTCCCAGTGCCACTGCTGCCTAGCCTGAGAGCGATTGACCAGTCAGCCAGAATCAACTGATTGGTGACCACTGTATTAGAGTCATTGAACACTGGAATGTACAAATCATTGCAGAATATAACTATTGTAGGGATGTATTTATTTTACTTTAGTTTATTCTTTTATATATTCCCTATTTTCTGTTACATGCTAGGTAGCTTACAGTAAGACAAATACAGAGTATTAATTCGATTATACTCTGTGAGCACAAAGTAAAAACAATCATGGTGATGCCAGCAGTGCTGAATATTTACAGAGTATGGTAGGTTGGTGCTGGAGCAGATACCAATCATTCTTGTAAGCAGTTAGCAATTAATGGGAGTTCAGGTTGCTCTTGTCTAGAACTCTTGCTCTATCATATACCTACCTGGCCTAAAACTTAGGATGAAAACCTAAAGTTTTCAACCAAAGACTGTCCTTCACAGATGAAAGGTTTTGGGAAGAACAGTATGCCCCAGTCTAATTTTTGAAGACATAACAGGATGCTGAATGCATAAATGAATACAGAAGTTAAACATCTAAAACCAGTAAAAATCCCATTAAACAAAATAAAGGCTTACAAATGCACAAAAAAATCATTTGGTCTGAGGCATCAACAGACCATTTTATATTGTGATGTTAATTACTTAGACAACTCTGCTTACCTGCTGCAGAATGTTTCTTAGCTCAGAAATGTCATTCAGGAATCTCTGTGCAAGTTTGATAAATGTTTTGTTTATATGGGAAGGTGTAAAAGAGGTAGGAGCTGACACATCAACATGTAAATAAAACATTTATCAAACTCACAGAGGGGTTTGACTAGCATTTGTTTGCTAAGAAACTGTATGCAGCAGTTAAATGGTGTATATTAAACTTTTGCCTGATGTATAGAGTACATCTTGCAGGTCAACATTATCTTCCCAGATCCATATGCCAACTCTGAGTTCAAATGCTTTGTTCTTTCCATGCATGCTACTCTTATTGGGCATGTCTGCCTGGCACAAGAAAATGCACAGCAGAAATACCTTGAGTTAACTGTGACCATATTAGTTCCTGTACCAGAATCTACAAGGTACAAGGCATTCTAGTACCAAACAGCTCTCCAGGGGCTGCCTCTGAACTGGAAGCAGTGTAACTGTTTGAGTTTGCTGCTGTGCCAGGGCTAAGAAGTGCTGCTCAGTGTTAATAAGGCTACACAGCTTCTGGTTTCATACATTCCCTATGGGATAGGGATGGTTGATTATCCATGTCCAATATATTTTCACTAAACATGCTATACTTGACATAATGATGTCTAGTAATGGGCCACAGTGGGAAGGACTTTAAGTAGATGGTGACATATGACATGTCACTGAAATCCCCATGATTCCCAGTCTAACCGGTTGGTGGAAAACAATGTCAAAACAATAGAGTACCTACCAGAAAAGGCTGTGGATTCAGACTCTGGTCTCTCTGCAACGCTGTTAAATTACTGAACAGCACCGTGAAGCATGGCTTGTCACTTCTTGACATCTTTTCAGACAGAGAACTGAAAACAAGAATGCCTTCAATGTTCAAAAATGATAACAGAGGCCCTGGAGACTTACAGATGTATAAAGGGACAGATAAGTCAAAACAAAGACTTCATACAGTTTGGGGTCCTGGGACCTGCTACCTACAATGGGAAACAAGGATTGCAGATAGTAGTGGGGTGTAAGACATAAATTGAACAGTAGAAACCACTTTCTCCACTGTCCAGAAATAAGAGAGATAAGGAATAGTTAGTCAGCTGAATTGCCCAAGAGCCTCAGACCATAGGGGTTTGAGATGGGAGAGTCTCAGGGCATGGCGTAACCACAGTTAATGGGTCTACTGCTGCCTGAAACCAGTGGTACTGATGTCACAGAGAAGAGCCATAGGTCTGCATGACAGAGCTGAGCACCTCAGAGGATAATTTAACATTGCTATATAGTGTTACTTAATGGATTGATTATAATTATAAGTTCTGATTTAAGTTAATTTGGTTTATTTACTGGTATTATTGTTTTGTTATTATTGCTGAGAAAGGGAAAGGTGGGAACTGGATCTTGAAGAGGTTCCAGTATGAACCAGCTGGGACCTGTTGTAGGTTAAAGCAAGTGTCATACAATGCTGAACAGTTACAATTCAGACAGGGCAAGAGCATGTCTGCATTGCTGTCAACTGTGGGAGTGAGCAAGGCTGTGTAAAAATGTCCCATTTATGTGCTCCTGCTCCACATACATCAAAAGTCCCAAAATGTAATATAATCAGGTGCAAAAAAAATTGAACATATGCCAGGAAGCACAATCAAGATTGGGGGCTTACTTTTCAACATTTAGTGTGTGGAGGGTGGGTACAAGTGTACCAGACAAGTTTTCATGGCAGAACTCCCTAGCAGTCAGAGGCACTTTGGACATGTCCTGATTGAACTCAAGCACCTTAGCTATGAGCCGCTGCTCAACATCACAGTAATAAACATTCCCACCCATACCTGTTCATCTCTGGCCATCTGTATTCTATAGCCCCATTGGTCTCCAAGTTGCTCAGCCTCTCATGCAGTAAATTAGGCAGAATGGAGAGAAAGTAAAGCTCATACATCAGCAAAGTGGCAAAGAATATAGGTTGTCAAAGGATTAAAGCACATCAAAGAAGTCACTATAAAATTAGATGGCTTTTGTCACCATGGAACACACTGGTCAGTTCTGAAAAGCTTCCTGGAAATATTTTTAATACTCTACTTAATTTAATTATAAGTAGAGTTAAACTTAAAAGTGACATGGAATTTGAGATCCCCAGTGCAACTCAATCTAATAAAAACTCAGTGTTATGAAAGATTGCGCAGACTTCAGAGTAACAATATTCCATTTTACTGTGCACAGGAGGTTCTCACTATCTTGCATGTAATGAAAACAAAATGTACTAACATCTCCATTAGCATAGCTTATGTTTCATTAGCAGCAGGTTCATACAAATTTTAATGTATAGGTTTTGTTAGGTTTTTAAATCTTATTTTGGCTATAGTTGGAATGATATATAAAAGCAAATCTCTACAGCATCACCCATCCAATGGGCAGTCCCAGATTACCCATAGGTTTGAAGCATTTTTTTTTTTTTTTTTGCTAAAAGCTTCATCTCAAGGCACTTTGAACACAATGGAACTTTGATTGGTTTTTGAGGGTCACTTTTGTTCATGGCAGATCATTGCATTTTGATAACAGGGGTGTACTCTCCTTTGTTTTCCAGATGGTGATACAGTTTTTGCACAGGAATTCATAGATAACGTTTTATTTTTAGAAATTCCAGGATGTCAAGAGATGCCTGTGTCTGCTTTAGCTCGATAATAAATTCTGGTACAGACATTACAACAATTTCCCTCTATTGTTTTGAGGGGGTGGGAGAGAGGAAAAACTTTTGACTTTTTAAACTGTTATTACTTTTGAAGCCTTTATTAAATAAATATTAAAAAGGTGAAAGTGCAGAAGTGTGTGGCCCTGCAATAGCCAAAGCATAAAACACATTCAGTAATGAAAACATTTAAATTGCTAGAGATTGAAACCCGCTCCTCCCCAACAGTCTTCATGGGGTTCCACATTTAGGACAAGCTGTCTTTCTTGCACTTTGCAGACTGCCCCCTTGATGGCCTAGTGCAACACAATCTGGTCCACATTTTATTGAAACGTGAAGTGTCCAAATTTGAATGTGATACACCCCCAGAAAAAGAAGCAGAGGAGTTGGAGGGCACTGTCGGAGCTGGCCTATGCAGCCCAGTTTCTGTGGCTTTTCAGGGCCACCATCTTGGCCTAGTCTAGAAGGAAACTGGCCAGGTACATCACCGTCCCTTTAGCTGTTTAATATGGAATAGAGAAAATGTACATAGCCTCAAAAGAAGTCCAAACCCAGTGTGTCAAATAGGATGCTGAGGAGCAACGAGTGGTGATTGGAAGCAGTCCAGGAAGGCAAGAAAGACTCTCCTCCACCTCTCAGAAAGGGCAATCTACTGATACCACTGGAACTAGGTCATGGACAAAGATGCCCTTGGCCATGGCCCCATGAATAAACCACTATAAGAGGTTGCTAGTTCTCTCATTTGTACAGTGTGTGCCAAGCAAGGCAGGATTGCTTACCCTGGTGTTACTGCCACTAGTTAAAGCCTCCAGGTCATGTCAGAACAAGCAGTGAAGAAATAGGCATGATGTACTTGGATTGTCCACCTGTACAGTGCCTTCCTAGACAGGATCTCAAAGCAGATCTCACCACTGCTCTCACTGGGCATAGGGAGGAACAGACAGCCACTCTCATCATTGCCAATAGACAACAAAACAGCAACAATGGGGAGAGATCTGTTTAGTGATCTGTCAAGGGGGAGGGCTCATCATGTGTAGAAGTGATCCACTAGGGCAGCAACCATATCCACAGGAAAGGCCGCTTTCATTTCAGCCACAGTAAAGTAAGAGCCAGAAGGACTGGGCTAAGTCAAAGAGGTAAACCAGCTTGACAGTATGCAGCAAGACCAGGGAAGCAATGAGGCTTCTGAAGGCAAGGCTCACTATATCCTGCTGCAAAGTCAGGTTATGAACCAGAGGCCCCTACAGCATCTCTGAAAATTGCAGGTGCCTGCCCTAGGGTTTCAGTCAGAAATAAATCCACCAGGCCAAGGTGAGACTGTGGTAGAAGAGCAAGAAGGAATCCCAGCCAAGGAGATTAGAATCCAAGAGAAAAGGTTTCCAGTCAAGACTGAGGTCCTCACCCAAGAGGAGGACACATCTCCACATGCATGTTAATATGCAGCGATAAGCTCCCAGGTTTATAAATAAACCACATTTATGGGTGTGCCGAAGACTGCAGCATGCTGAGCCAGGTTGGAGCAGCCCTGGATGGCAGAGGCTGGTGGGGGTGCAACCTGCCACCCCAGGGCTGCTCTGCATTGGCTTAACATGCTGTGGAAGGTCTGGCTGGGGCACAAGGGTGCTTCAGTGCAAAACTAGCTAGCAGACAGACCCTGCACTGCAGCACCCTCATGCCCCAGCCAGCTGGGTCCACATCCACATGTGCATTGCTGTGCACAAAGAAAATCTGCACCAGGATAGTTGTATTTACAAGTACTACCCTGCTGCAGAGTTTATTTGTTTCCTGTGGCCTAACAGGGCTGCACAAGTAGACACTGAGACATTTACTACCTAGGTAATTAGTCTGTTCCGCAGTAACCGTCTCATGTAAACACGCTTAGAGAGACAGGCTGCTTCATTTAAATCTGTGTTTCTATCTATACTAGGACCTTTATATCAGTGTTCAGCTGTGTGTTACTGAAAGCAAACAGACAACATTCCCAGATACTTTGGCTTGGTCACAAGTTGTCTTTGCATTGACTGAGGGTGGAAAGTGGTTCACTGAGCAGGTAAATTCTGTTTATTTCTATCTATAGCAGGAAATCAGGCAGGAAGGTACTCTTAAAAGTTCTAGACAGTCCCATGATGAAGCAGTGAAAGAATGAAGTAATTTGGGGATTTTTTTTTTTTTTGTTATATGTATTCTAATCAAGTTATTCTTTTCAGTATCACAAAAAAGTAACTGTCTCTGATGCTTTAGCCTTGTCCCTGGAGGAGAGACAGGTAGTTAGCCATGTTAGTCTGAAGTCAGGCAGAAAGCAGGGGTGGTATCTTATGGTCCCTTGAAAGAAAGAGCACGTTTCCAATTTTCCCCATAAGCAGATGACCTATCCAGACCCCAAGTGTAAGAGATCTAGCCAGTGGTATGACTGCCATACTTACATCTTACCACCAGGAGATAGGGTACTGCACTTATTTTATGCCCTCAGCCAAGCAAAATATCTTCCCTTCTGGCAGAATGGAAGGATGTTGGCAAAAATCCTAGTGGCTGAAGCACAGAAAGTTCGATTTTCTCTCTCTGCTTGGCAGCATTGAGGGTTCTAGAAAAAAAGGAGGAGGCACCTCCTAACAAAACATGATAGTCTGAGGAGAAATCAGGTACTAAGGATCTTCAAGAATGCCAGCATCTGTTGGCAGCCCTGTCACCTTGAAAATTGTGATGTCATTATTGCATCCTGCCTGCCCTTCTCCCACACAAGCACCTGTGAAAGGATACACAATGTAGGGTGACTAAGATGCTCTTAACAACTCCAGCTATGTAGGACAGAATTCTGGTGGTAATGGGTTATTTTCTATTTTGTTGGTTTGTTGGTCCCTGCAAGCTGATGTTGGTGATCAGCATGGACAGCTAGAGACCTTCTGGGTAAAAATTCGTGGGGAATTCAGCACAGGGGACACAATGGTGGGAGTCTACTACAGACCTCCCACTCAAAGTCCTGAGCTTGACCAGGATTTCGCCCAGGAACTGACTGAGGCCGCTTGCTCCAGGACCTTGGTTGTCATGGGTGACT
>NW_017728918.1:96950548-96968458 GCF_001723895.1 Crocodylus porosus | reverse complement strand
AGCACCTACATTGAACACCTTCAAGAGTAAATTGGATGCTTATCTTGCTGGGATCCTATGACCCCAGCTGACTTCCTGCCCTTGGGGCAGGGGGCTGGACTCAATGATCTCCCGAGGTCCCTTCCAGCCCTGATGTCTATGAAATCTATGAAATTATTATTTCACTATTGTCTTCTGTTCTGCTTTCTGTAGTATCCTGATTTTTCTGTATAGCCTAAGGGAGATGGGGCCATCCTTTTTAGCAGGCATGCCACAAATTAGCCCACACCCCACAAATACCACTCTGAACCTCTTTCCCTGCCTGATCTGCAGCTCTGGTTTCTGCTCCCTACTCAATCGACTGCTCTGCTTCCTGAAAAGCATCCTACCCTATCCGCTCTTGTGCTGTCTGTTCCCTCCCCAGTCTGCCACATGCCATTTGTAGCACATGTAGCACATGTTGGCCACCCCTGGCCTAGAGTATGTTTAGTATGATATAACTATATTCCACCATAAATGCAGTTTTGTCAGAATTGGGTTACAATCATAGAATCAACGGATGGGAAGGTACCTGGAAGATCACTGAGTCCAGTCCCCTGCCATAGGCAGATTAATGAGTTCAAAATAGCACAACAAGGTGCTTATCCAGCCTCCTTTTGAACACCTCCAAGGATGGCAACTGCACTGCCTGTGCCGGGAACATGTTCCAGGTTCTAGTTACCCTTATGGAGAAGTTCTTCCTTATGTCCCATCCAAATATTCCCTCTGTTAGTTTGCGACCATTGGTCCTCATCCTCCCAAGGGGTGCCTTGCATTGAGAATAAAACAAGAAAAATAACACTGACACATTTTCTGTCATAACATTATTGGAATAACACATTTTGATCCTTTTGTTTGAAACAAATTCTTGTTTCCAGTTTTTCTACCACTTACTAACTGTCTAACATAACCTTTTAAAAGAGTTAAAATTGAAATGGAATAGTTTTGCCTGTGTCAAAATGAAGCATTTCAAAGCACCAACATGAATTTTTCTCCTCTGCATTTTCCTTTATGGAGAATTTAAAACATTTTTCATTTTGTTGCAAGTCAGAAAGAATCCAGATTTCAAAATCTTGAAAGCCTTTTCCAAATAAAACTTCCATCCAATCCACCTCTCATGAATAGGCCTATAAATGTGTGTAAGTTTAGAGTTGGAGAAGAGAGACCAAAATGCCTCTCAACTTCAAGCCTTAAATTGTCTTCTAAGAGGCACTGACAAGCTCAATCTTTGAACTTTCCTCACAAATGTACTGCTTAATACTGCAGCCATCATTAACAGATTTCCCAAAAGGTGAGAAAGAAAGACAGGTAGGAAGAGGCAAGTGTAGGACCACTATTCTGCTCAGCTTGAAGGGGAAGACTAGGGTGGAGGTAAGCATATAATTCATCTTTTCCAAGGGGTAACTGAAATCTCTCTGACCCACAATCCTGAAGGCAATACTGCCTACCTAAGACATAATACTTCAGCAAGCTCCCACTTGGGCGCTCCCCTGTCTACTGGATACACAAGAGCTTATGGAGATACATTTTATTAAGCAGTATCCTCCTGGCATGTTTTTCTTCCTTCCTCATTGGCATGGATTTTCTTTTCTTTTGACTGAACTTTGTTTCTGTTCAAAGATCAGAGCAGGGAGGTGTTACCAAAGCACTAACTCCCAGGATAGAAAATTGGCTCTACATACCAAAAATACCTTTTCTCTGCTGGTGAGCTGAAAAATCAAGTGTTTGCATCTGAATAGGCACACATTTAAACACAATCAAGCAAACAACATCTGTGTTTATGCAATACCTAACAATAACCTAGTTTGTAACAGAGGGTGGCCTTGAGAGTGTGACAGGGCAAGCTACTTCTATACTATAAGAAAAAATGTTAAAGATTAAGAAATTGGATAGCTTCACAGGATGCCTTTTTATGACTGTTAGAGGAAACACATTTAAGCCCCATGTATCTGTACCTTTTAAAGGTTTGAAGAAGTTCAGCCATCTATATGATAAGAAGCCTGATAGCCAGAATAGACTCCCTCTCACACTACTTAAAAATATTGCAGAGGAAAGAGGAATAATAAAGGATGGAAGGGAAAAATCTAGTTCATGTTTGAGTTTTGGCTTTCAAAGAATAAAAATGAATTGGCTAGAAAATTTCCCAAAGCAAATTAGCAGATGAATGAGTATGTTATCAGTCTATAAGTTCCTGATATCAGAGCAGACTTCCTTAGTAATTATCTCTACTAGCAAAAGCTAAATCACAAAGAGAAGGAGAGTATATATAATTCAAAACAGACTGTAGCAAATCTCATGACTTATCCTCCAGTAGCTACCAATATGTGGCTTCTCTCTATAGGCCCAATCTAAAACTCAGTATGAAGACTAATAAAAGAGTATTGAAACTCTCAATCACTGAGATAGTGTAGTGTTACAGTGTGTGAAGCCATCATAGGCTAAATGCACAGAAGGTTTTGGAGCTGTTAATCACTGGCATGTATAAAAAAGCTGGGGAGTAAATGGCAATTTAGCTTTTATGACAAATAAACAATAAATAAATAATCACAGATGGTGACAGCTGTTGATATGATGGAGTGGGGAAGATTGAGGGCTATGTAATTAGATTTCAACTGTTACTTTAATTCAAAGTTTCTGTTTTAAAGAGAAAAGGTTTTAATGCTGTTGCCAATTTAAGACAACTGGTTGCTGATACACTGGACAATGTGAGCAACGTAGTTCATTTTCACAGTGAAGTGGAACATCTCTAGGGAAAAAGTAAGTACATTTCTGACACTTTATTAGGACAGCCAGAAGACAAACTTTCAGCAGATACATGTTGCATGTCAGTGTAGACAGATCTGTAAGAAGATGACCTACATAGCTGCTAGTACCTTTTAAAGGAAGAAGCAGAAAGAATAACTCTGTCAAGAATTTTTTTTTAAATGAGGGTAAATAAAATGCTCTCAGATTGGTAGCTGGATTTTTTTTATCATGCTACTTGGCATGAAAAAGATCCTAAGCTTTAAGAGCAAGTTGACAACGTAATTTATATATAGCAGCTAGTATCATATACACTGACATCCCATCCATTTAACATATTATTGTTCTTCTCAGGAAGGACATCTGTGACTTCCCAACCCTGGTATATCATTAGTTGTGACAAGAAGCTTGATAATCAGAGGGCTGGTTTTACTCCCTCATTTTCAAATCAGCAAAAAGCCTTTCCTAGCATAGAAAGATCATTACTGTAACATGTTTTCTCTTCCTACCAGAACTTAGCGACTGAATGATGTATCCTGTCCTACCTTGGAAACTGACCATCCTTTACATCTGTCCTCTCACAGTTGAACTACGCTTTGCTCAGTGAGTTTGAGTGACACAAATTGCTGCAGCAGCCACATCAAACCACTTCTGATGGAATATTCTGTGGAAGCTGGGAGCTCTGGAAAGCATATCATTACACAAAGCTATTGCTTTATTTTACAAAAAGTTCAAACATAAATATTTGCTCACAGAGGGACCACTAAGAAAGTTCAAGAAAGCTAGCCAACATCTGCAGACTTGATTGCAAACTAAATTGAAACGTCTCCTCTTCCATAAAATAAGGTGAATCTCTTTGTATGAACCTAGCAACCTCCAGAGATGTTGTTAAACCTACAACCATGACATTAGTAGATACAGACTTCATGACAACAGTGGAGAAGGCAGAAACGATAACAACACTGAATTATGGTTTGTTTACAGCTCTTGACCTTTCTTACTCATCCAAGTAATACAGAACATTTGTTTTCTTTTTCCATTGTGCCTGCCAGCTGGTATCAAAACATTGCAACAGACTTAACTAATTAGCAGATTCCACATCTGGAGTATCTATATACATGTTGTAGAACAGTGCCGCAGTTTAGACTTGAACTGTGATAACTGTAGTTCAGATGGACGTATTCAGTACTCTGCATCTGGTTATTTCACTAGGGATGTATTTACCATAGCTGAGGTTTGAACGGGAACACGTTCAAGTTATAGACTTGTACTCCATAGGTGCCAGATGAATTAATCTGAGCAAAACTGTAAAAATAGTGAATAGTTTCATCCTAACAGTCGTGGAAACTGATATGCAGCTCTCCCATGCCATTGTATCACTGTGCCTCAGGTTTCATTACTAGAGGCAATGGCTAGGGATAAACATTTAAAAAGCCTGAGTCTGAATTGATTCAGTCTTTGCAGGTTAGTCCAACCTGGCTAGGCTAAATCAGTTTTGTAACCAGACAGACATCCCAGAAATGCAGGCACATGCCTGTAGTGGCTCAGGCTAGATGTCAGGGGGTGCTAGATCAGTCCTCCCTTTCTTCTACAGCATGGAGCTGAGGGGGGCACAGCCAGGCTCCAGCAGGATGTTGTGATTAGCATAGCAGGGAATTGATAACCGTATTTACCACTCAATTAAGAAAATAACAAAGGGTATTACCAGCTACTTGTGGATTATGCCTGTTGATTCTACCTGTTGATTCATCACCAAGGGAACCAGCATGTGGGCTCCTAGCTAATATAAAGACACCTCAGCAAGGCAGAAGGGAGGGGGGAATTCCTGCTTAGCAGGGAGTGGTGAGGGGGAGGGAAGGAAACAGTCCACAGTCTGTGCTGGAGCTGCAGCCAGAGCAGAGGGGAGGGGCCAGCTCTGATGTGAAGCAGAGAGCCCTGCCCAGCCCAGAAAGCATGCCGGGATGCTGGAGTTATCTGATTTACCTTAAACCAGCAAGGGGTCTGGGGCAGATATTGCATAAACTGGTTTGAGCCAAATCAGTTAAGTCTGATACTACATTCAATCAGATTTATCACAAACCAGTTTCAGCCATTCTCAAACTGATTTATGTACACTGAACATCTGTTCTGTTACAGGTTTAAACCAGTTTCTGATCACCTAAACTGGTTTATGTGTAATGTCTGTTCCCAGCCAATGAAATCATTACTGTGATGGTTGATTTTGTGTGTAGCTGAATGAATCTTCATATATTCATAGAAGTTTCAGTTGGAAGGGACTTTAGCAGATCATCGAGTCTGACCTCCTGCCCTGGGCAGAAAAGACTCCTGGGTTTAGATGACCCCAGCCAGGTGCATGTCTAGCCTCCTCTTAAAGACCCCCAAGGTAGGTGAGAGCACCACCTCCCTTGGAAGCCTATTCCAGATTTTGACAACCCTTACCATAAAGAAGTTCTTTCTGATGTCTAACCTAAATCTGCCCTCTGTCCGTTTATGGCTGTTGTTCCTAGTTACTCCAAGGGGTGCCCTGGTAAACAGAGCATCTCCTGTTCCTTTCTGTCCCCCCCAATGAATTTGTAGGTGGCCACAAGATCACCTCTCATCCTTCTCTTGCAGAAGCTGACAAGATCCAGGGCCCTCATTCTCTCCTTGTAGGATTCAGGGCCCTCATTCTCTCCTTCAGGCCCCTAACCATATGAGGGACTCTCCTCTGAACCCTCTCAAGGTTGTCCATATCCTTTTTGAAGTGTAACACCCAAAACTTGATGCAGTTCTCCAACTGTGGCCTGACCAATGTCACTTAAAGGGAAAGTATCACCTCCTTGGACCTGTTTGTCATGCACCTGCTAATGCATGATAATGTGCAGTTAGCTTTACTGATCACTTCATCACATTGATGACTCATGTTCATCTTGGAGTCAACAGTGACTTCAAGATCCCTTTCTACTGATGTGCTGCTGAAAAGGTCCTCCCCCAGCCTGTAAGCACGCTGGTGATTCCATCTTCCTAGGTGTAGCACCTTGCATTTGTCCTTATTGAACTGCACCCTCTTCTGTTTGCCCATTTTTCCAACCTGCCCAGATCCACCTGGATTCGTTCTCTACCCTCTGGTGTGCTAACTTTACCCCATAATTTGGTATCATCTGCAAATTTGGAGAGAATGTTTTCCATGCCCTCATTGAAATCACTAATGAAGACATTGAACAGCACTGGTCCAAGAACTGAGGCTTGTGGGACTCCACTGCCCACATCATCCCAGGTTGATACCGACCCATCCACCAACACTCTCTGGGTGCAACTCCTAAGCCAATTTATCACCCACCTGACCATGTAATCATCTACATCACAGTCACTCAGTTTATCTATGAGAATATAATGAGATACCATAGCGAAGGTCTCTTTCATGGAAGTCTTTCCTGTACCAGGTTAGAAGGAAGAAAAAGGGCAGAATGTTCTGGAATGGAATTGCCAGAAGAGTACTTATTAGGTATATGGGAAGTGGGGTTGTCTGCTTTGTCAAACATCAGTCCACTTCCTATGCAAAAGTGGGGCTGTATTGTTGGTACACCCTCTCTATCAGTAGACAGGGAACAACTCTTTTAGGCTAGAGACAGACATTCAAAAAACCTGAGCCTGTTTTGATTCAATATTTGCAGGTTAATCTAACCTGCCTAAGTTGAATCAATTTTCAAGTGCACAAACATTCCCTCTGGACTGAGGAAATGCAGGCACATACCTACAGTGGCTCAGGCTGGAAGCTGGGGGGCACTAGAGTAGCCCTCCCTTCCCTCCCATAGTGCTGAACTGAAGGAGGGATGTAGCCAGGCTGCAGCAGGAGCTCTGATTAGGGAGGGGCTTAAACCCCTGACCTACCTACACAGGCCCAGGCTTTTCCCTGCTCACTGCTCAGGAGGCAGGAGTGTTGTCATACCCTAGTCCCTGGCTAGCACTCTGAGGCAGAGGTGGGGGGAGGGGTGTAGTGCATGTATCTGTTGATGATACTAAGCTTTTTAATCTCCCTCTCCCTGATTTTTCATACTGTCTGCAAACCTGACAGGCGAGGGAGCCAGCAGGGGGCTGATAACACAGCATTTGTCAGATAGGATGGATGGAGAGAGGGATCCCTGCTTGAGCAGCAAGCAGCGTGGAGAGGGTGGGACAGTGGGAAGCCAGGCAGACCATGCTATGCCTGGACTCTCTGCCAGAGCTTTCCCTAGGAAGCAGGGAGGCAGGGACAGCCCTGTTCTTTGGAGCAGAGAGCACAGTCCAGCTCAGCCCAGGACTGCACAGCATCTGGGATGCTGGGGGACTCTGGTTTAACTTAAACCAAGAAGGTGTCTGAGACAGGCATTGCATAAGCCAGTTTGACCCAAATCAGTTAAGTCAGATACTATGTTCAACCAGGTTTATCTTAAGCCAGTTTCAGCCATTTTTAAACTGGTTTATGTGCACTGAAGTTATGTTCTGTTACAGGTTTAAGCCAGTTTCTGATCATGTAAACCAGTGTATGTGTAATGTCTGTCCCTAGCCTTAAGGCATGGAATGGCTAGACTATAGAGATGTCATTAAATTAACAGCAAGGGGGAGGAGTTGTAAATGGGAATCAAATAGATACATAATCTAGCACAAAATCAAGACATTGAGAACAAAATTGGCCAGTACACCAAGGGACATGAAGAGAAGAAATTCTTTAATTGCCTATAACCAATGCTCAGAGGCCTGAGTAATAAACATGAGGACTTGTAATTGCACATTTATAAGAATAATTCAAAACAGTATTACAGAAACCTTGTGGGAAGACTTTGCATGCCTAGAATATTAAAAATAAATGGGGATAACTTATTTAGGCAAGATTGAGTGGGTGAAAGTGAAAGGGGAGTTATATTCTGTCAAAGTGATGCTACCTGTTTCTAAGTAACTGACAAATCAGAAGCAAATGATCTTTTATATTGATGGATCAATGCCCTAGCAGATAAAGCACAAGGTACTGTCTGGTATCTGCTGCAAACCAACAAATCATATAACAGAACAGGAGAGAACAGGATGACCGGCTCCTTAAGCACCTATCTATAATGTATAGAGGACAAAAAGCTGTGTTATTGAGAGAGTTTAATCTAAGTGACATATGCCTGAAGACTCCTGCTGCCAGGACTAAAGTATCAATGGCATTTCTAAAACATATAAATGACAATTTTTGTGTTGCATCCAACTTAAGGGATTGTATATCAGACCTCATATTTTTGCACTTAGAGAGAAATTGATTGTGGAACTAAAAATGAGTAGTTGCTTTGGTGCAAATGATGATGACTTGCAGATACAGTACTATTCAAACCTATGATTTCATATTAGGTTGGGACAGTATACATACAGACACATGCAGGTGTTGCTTTAAATGGACACATTTAAAGCAGAAAACAATTATGATCCAAATTAGCAAGGGAATAAAATTTAAAACACAGGGAGGTAAATAACAGGGAGTTATCCAAGAACATTAAGATGCCTAAAAAGCCACAGATGAGAAAACAAGCTATTTATCCTAGATCGATGGGTGGGGAGGACAGAAATATACTTAGGGTGAAGTTACTAATTACACTTAGACCGTGCTAAATCTAAACAGTGTTAAAATTAAAACATGCTAGGAGCAGCTAGTTGGACATTAAGGTTTAATACTGTTTCTTGCCTCTACAGCACTGACTTGTTACTAGAGGGCTGGTAAGCAGGGACCTGGATAGAAGTGGAAAATCCTGGACTCCATCCCTTCTCGGGGGGAGAAGAGGAGAGAAGAGGGCTTAGAAGTACTGCATCCTGGAGGACTGTTATTTGCTCATTTTATTTCTGTAAAGCTGACTGAAGTTACCTTAATACAGGTTAAGTAGTGGAGCTCACACTTAGCCCTCACCTGAAGTGGCATAACTTGCAGATGCTCAGAGGGCACATGTCATGAGTTAACAAACTTTAACATGCAGATGCTTGTTTTAAGTACCCTTAGTATGGTCTAAGTGTAATGTACAACTTCATCCTTATAGAGGAAGTGAAAGTAGCTTTCTTTGCATGCCCCTCACCTGCAATTATGGGTACCTATCGAACTTCCAAGCTCAAGAGGAAAGTTATCAGGGTAAATCTTTATCTCTGGAAAGCTGTGCTATGGACTGTATCTTTACCCAATGCAAACTAATTCACCTATATGTGGAGTGCTTTAATAAGATTGTTATTTGTTATACTGCTTCCAGTTCCGCTGCTATTATGCACAGAACTTGCTAAAGCTAGCTCTGCATGACTCTGCCTTTTGCTGTACTATCCCACCTATACTGATTTTTAGATACTTTCAGCATAAGACATATATAATTTTCAGTGAATAATATGCTCCATGTGTATATACATCCACCAGGCAATAATTACTTCAGAGATTTTATTTATTAAAATTTACCCCAAAGGATAAGGAGGAGACCAGGGGACATTTATACACATGCTCCAGGAGTAGGGTGGGGCACTTTAATTAGATCGGCTCTGAGAGTGGATCTTATTAAAACATTCATTGTTGCAAAGAGTTTTTTAAATGGCTGATTGTGCAAAAATTTAACCCATGTCTGATGAAGTATCAAACAGGGGCGCTCAAAGGCAGAGTGCCTTAGGGAACTTATATACAGGTTTGATGCAAGGGTTAAATTGGGGCAATTCCACCAGCATCCAATGCAGCTTTGAGAGCTAGACTGGTGCTTGCATTGGCAACCACCACCCTAGCCCAGCCTCTGAGAGTATCACAGAGAGGAGACTGAAAATGTCTGTCTGCTCCCTGTGCAGTAGGAGAGGTGGGGGAGGGAGGAAGAGGGGAAAGCTACCCCTACTAGGATCTTGTGGGGAGCTGGGCCAGGTCTTGTAGGGAGCAATAGTAGTTGGGGAGCTACATAACAGGGGCTCAGTCCTACCTCCCCTGCCCCCCAGCCACTTCTGACAGTTGTCAGCTGGTAGGGAGGTGGGGCTGGGGAGAGGGGTGATCCAGCAGCCTCCTGAGAGGCTGGTTAAACACCCCGGCCTGTTGGCCTGAAGGTGAACGCTTGTTGGGTTCAATGGTGCTCTAACTCATGGTGCTTTGTTTAAAGTGCTGTAGCAAAACCCCCAGTTTTTCTTTTTTCTTTTAAAATGCATTCCTTCCCCTTCCCCAGCCATTTTTGACTTTGTCTCTCCCTCTCTATTCCCTATAGATAAGTATAAGTAAGCCAAGATGTACGATAAGCTTTAACATTTTATTTTAGGTAGTAAGTTTTATTTCTTTCCCCTCTGCAAATAAGTACCCTGCTATTTTGATATAGATATCTACTGTTTTATAAGTGATACTTATTATGTTTGTATTGATCGTTTTTACTGCTTTTATATTGTGTGATTACCGTTTTAGGCCTATATATGTAAGTTAGTATAAGTCATGTCAAGTTTACATCTTGTAATGTCAAGCCTCCATCTTATCCCCATTCCCAGTTGTGTAACCTATGACTCATACTACCCCTCCTATGTAACTTGGTTCCTGAATGAATGCGGATGAATGAGGGTGCTTGAGAGACAATGGCAATAGATCTAAAAATAGCTCCTTCTGAATGACCAAACTATCAACACCAATACATGGATCAACCACCCAGACCTTGAAACCACACTCTGCATTCAAGAAACAAAAGATGAGGCAACCCACCATTGTGCCAAGGCTTCACATGCTCATTAAGAACACCTGGAGCACTCTGGAATAGGACTGACCTTGCCTGGACAGGCCCTCCCCATAGGAGATCAGAGGTAGTCTGCCCCATAAAAGGGGATAGTGAAGACTGACTCCTTGGGAACGCGACCAGCTCCACATCACACCACCTATCCCAACATCAACCCCCTTCTGGACAACACTGAGCTGAAGGAGACCCCAACTCTGGCCATCGAGGACATGCTTTCAGCCTTGGATAGGTAGATATCACCTGCATATTTCCTCCTCCAATTTGGACCCTCTCTCTCTCCTCCCAAACTTCAGCCCCTGCACACCAATAAGATATTGTGTCACCATCTCCCCTGTTCAATAAAACCACCATCATTAGTAACCCCAAGTTGGGTTGTGTTTTACTGAGCCCCGGTTCCTTCCCTATCTTAAATTCCAGTCTCTGTCTCGATCTCTTTCAGTTCCAGCCCTGTTTTCCTGATCTCTCAATTCTGTCTCTCCTTTCCTGCTACCTCTCAGCTCCTGTCTGTTGCTTTTTGCAGGCTCTCAGTCCTGTTCCCACCACTTTTTGCCCCCTCCCTCTTCCCCTTCTGCAGGCTCTCAGCCCTGTTGCTTTCTGTTTGCAATTAATGCCAATTAACCTCAAGTTACTTCAACTTTCCTCCAGTCTGCTGGTTCTAATCCTGGCACTGGCAACTTTCATCTCAGTCTCCACCAGCAGTAACCTAAAGTAGCCCCAGGCCTCAGCTTCTCAGCCCAGCTCTCTCTAGTCTACCAGTTCTAACCCCAGTCCCGGCAACTTTCACCCCCTACGATTTCATTCTCTCTCTCTTACTTTAACCTTCCCCCAGGTATTCCAAGTACACCAAGCACATACATACACACTACAACACCCAAGTTAGGAACTCACCTGTGTGTATGTCTAGGTGAGTGGTATGTATGTGAACTGATATACATACATGTCACTATGTGCATGATATACAAAGTAGTGATATGTGTATGGGGTGTGCAGGTATTGGTAATTAATTCTGCTCTAACTTCTTTTGGTCTGTATAGTGTGTGTAGGTGCTTAAATTGGTGATAGGTATGCATTTGCCTAGGTTGGTAATTTTGGATGTGTATGTGCCTGGATTGGTAGTGTGTGTGTGTGCATGCCTGGTAGGGGTGTATGCACCTAGAGTATGTGTATGTGCCTAGTGTGTGTGTATGCATCTAATTGATTTTTGAGCACATGCATGTGTAATTGTACACCATGCCCTCCTGTCAGTGCAATATTGAGATCCTGAGAGTTGGCCTGACCCCTCAGGACAACAGTGCCATGAGTTAGACTGCCTACCTGCCAGGCTGCCTGAACTCCTTAGACCAGTGGTCTCCAACCTTTTTAAGTAGGAGATCACCTTTGGCATTTAAAAGCAACCAAAGGTCTACTGTGCCCCCCTCCTTCCCCACAGCAGGTAAGTCTGTGGGGAGGGAAGGGGGGGCAGACTGAGGCAGAGGGAGGCACACCACCCCATCAGGTAAGACCCATCCAGCTGGGGCCCCACTCAACTTACCCCTGCTCCTGCCTCTGTGACACTGTCCCTCACTGCAGGGGCCTTGATGTATCCCCCCCACCATTTCCCTCCCCCATGGACTGACCTGCTGGGCTAAGGTGCACTCATGCATGCACACAGGCACTCAGCCCCCTGCTCCAGCCTTGGATCAACTCCAAGAGACTCCAAGATCTACTTATTGATGAGATCCACTGGTTGGTGATCACTGCCTTAGACCCTTAGACTAGAGAGAATTTTGGACTGTGAATTCCAGTCTCACTTAAGCACTTACCTCAGAGCTACAGCTTAGCAGCAAAGTGTGGGATGTGGAATTTCAGACAATGTTTTAACATTTCCTATTAGCTTGCTTCAGTATTTCCCTCTTCCTTGTCCCTGGAAGTAGGCTGGCTGTTGTGGATCCCATTTTAAGCCCCCCTCCCCGCAACTCCTTACATGCATTGTAAAAGGAATTTAGATGCCTAATTCAGGTAATAACTTCCAGTCCTGAAACTAGGCACCAAATCCTTTTTTTTAAGATCTGAGCCTAAGCAAGAATTACATGTAGTTGTCCACTTACAACATCCTCTCAATGTAATTGTTTGCAAGGGTGAAAAGGGGACAGTGACATTTTTTTCTCGGTCACTTAATTGCTTATGTGGCAAGATGTTTAAGAAACTTGCTGTCCCTATTGTGTCAAGGAGTATTCCATGTATTTCCTTCTACAACATACCAAGACAATAGTATTTACTAGCTTGTGAGTTTTCTGTAATTATCACTGTCATTTATTGTGTGAGAATGTCTGGTCTGATTGTGTACTGGCTCCTCTGAAGGCTTCTGCAGAAAGGATTTGAAATGGGGTGTTTGGAATACTATTCCCCTGATGAGACTCATCACTGTTGATAGATTGACTTCACTAAGAATCTTGGAGTTTCCTGAGAACATTCCTAAATAAGCCTCAGTGGCTTCATGTGACAGGGTCCAACCTCCAAGGCCAGCTGTGGCATGCCCTAGCAGCTTTACTTATCCTACTTTGGTCTCCAGCCCTCTTAACCTGCCACACTTGATATTAATATGATGACCTAGGGAGGCTGCCTCTGGAAGCCAGAGTAGCCTCTCTGGTACATTCCCTCTTAGCTCAGTCCTTGGGATTTCTCTTCCCCAAACTCAGTCCTAAGAGCTTCTCCCTAACCCTGCCTTTCTGTGCCTCTTTAGTGCATGCTTCCCTTTAACAACATGCTCAGGGAGTCTCTGCATTTTGAGCCAATTGTGGTCCTACAGACCCTAACACAGATCCTGGACCCTAATCATGTCTTAGAAGCTATAATCATGGCCTCCAGCCACCCCCATAGCCATGTGCAGGTCTCAGAGGTAGTACTGTATATGCATCCAGGGTTGCTAGGTGTATGGTAATTGTTCTATTTGTACAATAATTTCAACCCTGGTATGATGTATAATCAATAACAGTAAAAGTGTTCAAGATGCATGATAAATTTGAAGCAACTAATTGCCAGGCAACTATAAGCCCATCAGCCTCACCTCCATCCTAGGGAAAATCTGGGAGAAACTCATTAAAGAATCTATGTGCTTGTAGAAGGTAAGATTCTGAATGACACCCGGCATGAATGTGTCACAGGTAGGTCTTGTCTTACAAATCTCATCTCCTTCTATGATCAGGTGTCTCAGCAGCTGGACACAGGAGACATGGTAGATGTTATATACCTAGACTTCCAAAAGGCTTTTGATCCAGTAGCCCATGATATCTTTGTGGGAAAACTGGAGGATTGAGGGCTCAACAGCTCAACAGTTCAGTGGGTGAGAAACTGGCTACAGGGGAGGACCCAGAGTGTTCTCATGAATGGATCTGTGTCGTTATGGCATGAAGTGGCCAGTGGTATCCCTCAGGGGTCTGTGTTTGGACTGGTGCTTTTCAACATCTTTATCAATGATTTGAATGGGAGAGTGAAAAGCTTGCTGAGCAAGTTTGCAGATGACACCAGACCAGAACCAGATGAAGTTTAACACTTCCAAGTATAAGGTGCTCCACCTGGGGGCAAACAACCCTCTGCATACACATAGGCTCAATGGCGACAGCTTGACTTGAACCATGGCTGAAAGGGACCTAGAGGTAATGATCAACCATCAAAAGAATGAGCAGTCAGTGCGAGGCGGCAGTAAGCAGAGCAAACAACACACTGGCATACATCAACCGATGTGTCTCATGTAAAACTAAGGAAATGATACTCCTGCTGTACTCAGCACTGGTGAGACTACAGTTGGAATAGTGCATCCAGTTCTGGGTGATGCATTTCAATAACAACATGGAAAAACTTGAGAAGGTCCCGAAAAAAAGCCACCCATATGATCAGGGACTTGCAAAGCAAACCATACAAGGAAAGGCTGAGGGACCTGGGACTCTTTAGCCTAAAGAAGAGAAGGCTGAGAGGGAACTTGATAGCAACTTACTGCTATACCAGACGAGTGAATCAGGAGCTTGGTGAACAACTGTTCACTAGGGCATCCCTAGGGAAGACCAGGACCAGGGTGTCCAGACGGTGGAATAAACTCCCTCCAGAGGTGGTGCAGTCACCTACCCTGGAGGTTTTAAAGAGATGACTAGGCAGTCACTTCTCTGGGGTCACCTAACCCCAGTTGTCTTCTTGCCTAGAATGGGGGGGGGGCTGGACCTGATGATCTGCAAAGTCCTTTCCAGCCCTGAATTATCTATGAATCTATGCAGCATATACACAATCCAAGGCACTTTCAGAGAATCTTAATTGACTTTTGGATCTGCTGTCAACACCTTATGACTACTTACCTCAAAATACAGAAAAGTTTCAGTTTTGGTGACCCAGTTCGCATTCACTCACTGGCATTTTACAGTGAGCAATAGAAAGTAAATAAGAGGAGGGCCTATTTACATACTAATTTGCATGTTTCAGTGCATGATAGTTTTTCAGCAAATACAATAATTTTGAGCTTGCAATATATATATAGCCTTATCTTTGTGAAGCTGCCAGCAGAAATTCTTCTTCTGAGAATTTAGGGCTAGACCCCCACCATTAAATCTCTCTCCCCACGGCCCCCTTGTATCTTGACCCAGAGCACTTCAGCTTACCCTTCTGACCCCATTCTGCTGGCAGAGGATGTGTATTGCTCTTTGACATAGAGCGCCACACCCCTGCCTTGCCTTCCTTCTCTATCCCACCTTTAAAGCCTATAGCCCCTAATGCTAACTATCTCAGCTTCTGGCCCCAGGCTCATTATGTCTGGGTTTGGACTGGCTATTCTGAGGGTGAGTTCCTCCTGTTTGTTTCCCATACTACAAGCATTGGTATGTAGGCATTTAAGGCCTTGCATAGCTACATGTGCCACCCCCCTTGGAGATGGGACCCTCCAGTCCTCATAGGATGGAGTCTCCAGTGATGAGGACCCAGTGTTTGTTCCTGTTGATGTTCACTCTCTGCCCATTCCTTGTCATGTGGGGAGTGGCATTGTCCCTGCTGGAGGCAATTTCTCTGTCTTTCTCCATCACATATGCCAAGGTGCCAAACCTGTTCCCCAAGTGAACCTGGGGAGCTTCCACCACTCTAGGCCTTGCAGCTCTGGATTTGGACACCTTCTTCCACTCCTGTGTTGGATGATTCTCCTGTGTAGGCTGTACAGTGGGAGTCTGGGCCTGCAGAAAACAGAGATAGGCATCAATTTCATCCTCTGCATCTCTTATCCCCCTCAGCCTGCTCACCTCAGCCTGGAGCTCCCTCACCTGCTTCTCCAGGGCCCTAAGTCATGCACAGGAGAGACAGGCAAGGGGACCACCAGGCCCCACCCCCCCAGGACCCCACCAAACCCCCCCACTGACAGGGGGGCAAGGGCCCACTGACCCCACCATGAGCTCCATCTGGGTGGAGGCCTTAGAGGAGCCCATGGCAGGCGGCAGCACCAGGACAGGGCCCCTGTCAGCCGCGCTCTGTGGCTGCACCATGTCTTCAGAGCTGCACCTACTGCTTTTGCTCACTGTAGGTACCACTCTGGGCAGCTACCTCATGCCCGCCTTACGCAAATGCCTGCCCAAATGCTGGCGCGCCCTTACAGAGCATGCCTGTTTGCACGCACTGTTCGTGCATGGCTTGGGAGCATGGCTCCCTGTCAGGCAAGCTAAGAGGGCTCCCCCTCCGGATCCGCCTCAGCTGTGCTGTACCCTCTGCCCTACTTACCTTAGGGGGATTTAGCTGTTGCTGCCCCCGCTGTTGTCTCCTCTGCAGCTGCTGCCTCTGCTGCCAAAGTAAGGGAGTATACACGTGTGTGTGTGGTACACGTGCGCCCTGCTCCCTCTGCTTCTGCTTGCCAGCTGCTGGGGGAATTTCAAACCATGGGCTTTTTAAACCAAGCTACTCACTTTTAACCAAGTTACTCATACACTGTTCCTTGTAGCTAGGTATCCTGAAAGTTGCACTAGCCCTGCTGACTCTATCCTGCTCTTGTCTCTTCCTTCCAGTAGCAAGGGTAGAGGGCCCCTGTCACACTTCAGTTTACAAAAAGAGAAATTCAGGAGAGTGGCAAGCCAAGCTGAATAAAATTCGTGTTTAAATTCTAGTGAATATGCAGAGAAATTCAATTGAGGGAATCACATGAAACAAATTTTGTGACATTCACGTTAGGAACTAGATTAAGACAGCAGACAAATATAATGCAGACTCCTAGACAGTCATTTGTGTTGGTATTATTTTTTCAGTCATTAGCAATTATCTACTTTAACCTCAAACTACCATCAAACCAGAGCAAGAAGCTAAAAATACATTCTGACAATATCATCATCCTTTCAGCTGTATTTTTGTATGAGGACACAACACATTTCAAAAGCAGAATCCTTATGGAAGTGCCTAATAGGTTCTCACTGCAGTTGGAAATCTTCTTGCTAAGGTCTGTAGCTTCATTAAGTTTCAGTGGGAGAAATATCAAACCCAAAGTTCTTGAAGGCTTTGCTTCCCCTTCCTTAAGACAAAAGTAACAATGCTAAAATAAATGTTTAGAAAAAATGTAAAGATTGCACCCCCACCAAACCCTGCTTTTCCATCCAGTCATGAGGCTTCATAGGTTCATGTGGAACATGCAATATATGCATGCTCCATATTTCCAGAATTACTGAAAGATTAAAGCAATAAGTTGTATTCCCTATGTAGATGAAAATGTGTGAGCCTGATGTCTTATGGCTAGAGTGAGAGATGTAGAAAGTAGCAGCTCTGGCGTCTGAAATTGGTTTAACCACCAGTTCATTGTGTAATGTTGAGAATGTGCATCATTATCACAGTTTTTCCATTACATGTTATAGTAACAAGAGCTGGTAGAAATGACAGAATAGAAGTCCATCACTAAGTATAGTTTTGTTGAAATGGACATCTCATAAGTAAGGTACATTTCTAAGGAAAAGTTATCAAAATATATAATTTAACCCTTTTCTTTTCAATTTAGATAATACATGAATGTTTTCTTAGATAAATAAAAATTTCATAGCTGTCATAGACATTAAGGCTGGAAGGGACCTTGGAAGATCATTGAGTCCAGCCCCCCACCCAAAGGGCAGGAAGTCAGCTGGGGTCATAGGATCCCAGCAAGATAAGCATCCACCTTGCTCTTGAAGGTGTTCAGAGTAGGTGCTTGAACTACCTCCGATAGCAGACTGTTCCAGACGTTGGGGGCTCAGACAATAAAGAAATTTTTCCTTATGCTCAGCCTGAAGCGGTCTTGCAGTAGTTAATGACTGTTCAACCTCATCATCCCTTGGGGCGCTCTGGTGAACAAACGTTCCCCCAGATCCTGGTGGTCACCCTTGATAAACTTATAGGTGGCCATCGGCTCACCCCTGAGCCTGTGCTTTTCCAGGCTAAAGAGTCCCATGGCTCTCAGCCTGTCATCGTAAGGTCTGTTTTCCTG
>NW_017728918.1:96945466-96950113 GCF_001723895.1 Crocodylus porosus | reverse complement strand
GACAGAGCCTTGGGGGACCCCACTGGTCACAGGACACCATGATGAGTGACTGCCATCAATTACAACGCTCTGGGTCTGACCTTGGAGCCAATTTCCCAGCCAGCGAATCATGGTGGACCCAAGGCCACAGTTGGCTAGTTTCGAAAAAGTTAAAATTTTATTAACATTTAATTTCAACTTGCATAATACCATATATTTTTGCATAACATATGCTCCCAAATAAGATATGCACCTTGTATGTCAGAGGCAGAAATAAGGGAAAAAAATTTTCCAGAGTCATGGCCTAGATCTGCCTTTTTCATGAAAACATGCAAAAGATAGTTCTCAGCTTCTCTGTTCCTACCAGGAAGCTGGAGGGCATTCAGTCCAGTGTTAACTATTTCACAGACACTCTCAAATTGGCACCAGTTTTTGGAAAGTGTTATCCCACAATAAGGGTGTGTTGTACTATGGTGGGTGTCAATTTGAGAGTAGCTGTAAAATGGTTTTCACTGGACTGTACCCTGTCCAGCTTCCTGGAAGAGACAGAGTCTGCAGCTGGTGGCCCTACAACAGAGGTTCCCTGGGTGTATTGGAGGATGATTATAGCCAACAGCACTTTATCAGGGAACTCCTGGATTATGCCAGGAAGGAGTAGGTATATCCATCTGTGCTGTCCTGGTACATGGAACTACCCACACCGAGTGTACCCTGCCACATACTCCAGGAGCACAAGGCTGTCCTGCTGGACACTGCTCTCACCTACACTGACCAAGTCCTGCATGAGGGTAGTCCCTGTCCCCTCCCCAGTATCCCCCAATCCCTCCAGAGCCCCTGCCTCAGCAGGCCCCATGGCACTCCCTATCAAACCATCTCAGCAGGCTGGGGGATACCAAGCCAGCCCACTTTTCCACAGCCCATCACTGCCAGATCTACACACTTGTGGTCCACACCCTCCACCATCCCATCATCCCATCCTACCCAGATACCAAGTGGCAGGACACCCTCAGCAAAGGTGAGGGTCCCTGGTGGATGATCTTATACTCCACCCTTATACCAAGAGCAACTGGGGACCCCAGCTGTTCCACAGAACTGTCACCACAGTATGTCTCTAGTGCCTTTCATGGACAACATCCAATTTCTGCCCCTTCTGTGAGCAAAGGGAAACCCTGGAAAACACCTACCTAGAGTATTTCAAACTTCAGCTCCTTAAGAAACTCCTCTTGAGGTTCTGGCTGTACTATTCCCTGCACATTTTTGTTTAGATGCTTTGTATCTATGGCCTTACCAAGTCCCAGGACCTCATGGCCAGTCTCCTCCTCACCCTAGCTAAGCTAGCAATCTGTCTAACCAGGAAGGAGGCTCTGGCCAGGACAACCCACAGTGACTATAGGGCCATTTTTCTGTTCCTTTTTGATCATGTTTCTGGGCAGAGTTTCACTGAGCAGTATGCACTGGCTCCTTGGATCTGTTCAAGAGTTAGTGGGCACTGGCAGGTGTACTCTACTTAATGTCCCCCCTTAGAGATATCATTGTAACGGAGTGGGGTCCTGAGGTGGCCGCGATAACCCCTAGCACTCCCTACCATGCCAAATTTGCTTCAAAGCACACTCAGTCTTGCCCATGGCTTGATCTTATGTATATTAAAGGGAAGCTGCCTCTTGTCCTCTTGGTCATGGTTCTCCTGTTACCCTGAGTCTTGATTCTATAATGGGGTTCCAGGCACCCAAGCCTTATGGACTATGCATGTACCAGATCTTAGCCACAGCCTTGTCTTGCCCCACGCCCTCTGGTGCTCAGGCTCTCCGCAGCCCTCATCTCTCTCTGCGCCCTCTGGTACTCGTCAATCAGTGCCCCCATCTGGGGCTTCTCATGCTGACCCCTTTTGCTCTGGGGCTTCTCACTTTCCACAGCCTTGGGGCTCAGGTAGCCGCTGCAGTGCCTGGCCCCAACTCTCCTCCTCAGGGTCTCAAACCCCCAAACCCCGCAAAGGGCTCAGGCAGCCTCAGCCTTACCTGGCCTCCAACTCTTCACGCCCCTTCTCTGGGGCTGGGGTCAGTGTATCCCAAATGCTGTGTCCTCTGGTGCTGGGGTCCCCATGCTCCCCTCTGAGGCCTCCTCCAACCTCTAATAGTCTCACCCAAACCACCAGTTGTAAACAGTAAACAGAAAATTCAAGCCCCTAGGCTATAGCATAAATCTCTGCCAATCGGCTATAACATTAGTTCTGCCACATCAGTGTCACAGAGCTGTACCTGCAGTCTGGCCTCTCTCCTCTGCTCGAGCTCCTTCCCCCATGGCTGCTAGCAGGGAACTGCCTGCTTGGCCTCAGCCTGGGAGTTATATAGAAGCCAGGCCCTGCCCCTTCCAGTCAGCTGACTCCCACCGGTTACCCTGGCAACCTGCACCTGGGCTCCTTACATACTGTTCCACAAGTAGCAGGCACCTCAGTGCCATGCTACAATCATTATCAGCTTTTGACACTCACTCACATCCCTGTTATCATTTTTAGTTGTCCCAAGTAATCAGCTGACACACACCTAAAAGCCCCCTCTAACAATGGGGGGAGGGGAAGGATAACCATTTCCCCTGTGGGTGCAATGCCCATGATCCTGCTATGTATCAAATAGGCCTGAAAGGGACAGAGAAGCAAGCAGCGATCTTACAGTACAGTGACTTTATTCTTCTGTACTTCCATAGAAAGAAGTTCTGGCAAAGAAAATCAGCTTCCCCACTTAAGCGATGCACTCCAGTTTCAAAGAACTGATTTCTGCAGGCAAAGGTGCATGTGAGTGAATGTGGTATTAATGTTAAATTATATACTGTATCATAATATAATTTTTTCATGTTAAATGAACCATTTTTAAATAGTTTCCTTTCTTCCACTTGCATGGAAATGTTACATCTATACTATTCTAATATTATAACATCCTAAGTCTGTCTGTCTGTCTGCCTGTCCATAACGCTGATCAGCTGATGAAAACAGCCAATCGGAGTGGTTGAAGTGTGGGAGAGTGCTGCCATGATTGCAAAGCCACACTGAGGACCAGACAGAGTGTAAAGGAGCTGAGGCTGGCCTCGGCTCCCCCACCCCACTCCCTGCAAGAGTCAGAACAGCGGCAGCATAGGGAGTTAGGTGGCAGCACTCCATCCCAGCCCCCGCCATAGTATTATATATATTTTTATATATGGTATTATATAAAACCACGTTCTATATAAATCGTGAGATTTCCCATTGAATGAAAATGCCATTTTCCAACCTGTTCAAATAGCAACATTCTTTGGCATGCTGTACAGCTTAATTGCTTACTGTTTGTAAAAGTATTTTCAGATCCTTACATGGAAATGCAATTGAAGAAAAAATATATTTGAAAAAAAAATCTTTGAGTACCTCTCAGAATGTTTGGGTGCATTTTACCTACACTGACAAGTATATCCCACCAAAACCATTTCTGCAGATAGGACTAAAACCCTCTTTTTCTTTTACAAATTCCCACCCAACATCCAATCCATGATACTCTCCCAGTGAACTAGGAATCTCAGTGAAGTAGAAGCTTCACTTTTAACAAACTCCTTCAGTGTTTTTAGTGTCATTATTAGTTTCAGCAAGTGTCCCCTTCTGGCAGTCACTGTTCTTTGTCTTACTTGAATGAATCCTTGGCTGAATCACACACATTCTGAACTGTAAGAGTGAACAAATTTTACAATCTGAATGGGAAGAAAATAATTCTCTGACAATGAATTTCTCCTCTCATTCCATTATTGATAACTTCAGGGAAAAAGATGAGGGAAAGAATCCCTGGTTTTAAATAAGCTCCATTTTAAATAATGACAGTAATTATTAGCTACATTTTAAATAATGGTCTTCGAATTTCTGGTTAATTTATATTTAATAAGACATTTATCAAACATTAATTAACAGATTATTAGAAGATCTGTGAAACTAGGAAATTAAAGAGGGTATATAGTATACTTATTAACTCCAGGATTATTAAATTGTAATTGACATGCATTAGTAATCAATTAGTGTTTAACATACAGTAACTCCTTTTTTGAAATTCCAGCATTGGGTTTTATTAGGTTGCAAGTGTATGTCATATAAATATTAATTACTAGCAATAACCAACCATTCTAATATCTTATTTAACCTTGTCCAGAATAGCTGCAGTACTTGGGCTATCTCCTTTAGAAGCATAGTCAACCCCCTGCTAGCTCTAACAGCTATAGTTTTAATATATATTACTTTTTATTTTAAGTTTTCTTCCTTAGCTCCAGGACATTGTTCCTCTAAGTGGGAGTAATTTCATTACTTTACTTATATTGTTACTTGGGAAGTATATATAGACTTTAGTCATGCCTACTTGACATGATTCTCTTTTCTAAAATATATACATTTTACTTTCTCAGTCTCCTCACATTTTATCAGCTAATACTTTTACCTTTTTCATTGCATTTTTTGTCACAAATTGATTCTATATCCCTCAAAATATAACAGGATGCGTTTCAATACTGACAAGTGCAGGGTGCTGCACTTAGGCAGTAGAAACCAGCAACACACTTATAGAATGGGAAACTCCCTTCTTGAGAGCACGGAAGCAGAAAGGGATCTTGGAGTCATTATTGCCTCCAAGATGAACATGGGCCGACAATGCGAGGTCACGGTTGGCA
>NW_017728918.1:96935136-96945366 GCF_001723895.1 Crocodylus porosus | reverse complement strand
ACACTGAAAGACTACAGGACCTAAACCTGTTCAGCCTTCACAAGAGAAGGCTGAGGGGGGACCTGGTGACTGTCTATAAACTCACTGGGGGGACCAGAAGGGTTTAGGGGAGACACTGTTATCCCTTGTGCCCCCTGGCATGACAAGGAACAATAGACACAAATTATTAGACAGTAGGTTTAGATTAGACATCCGCAAGAACTACTTCACAGTTAGGGCGGCTAGGAGCTGGAACCAACTTCTTAGGGAAGTGGTGCTGGGTCCTATCCTGGGGATTTTTAAGAAGAAGCTTGATGACTATCTGGCTGGACTCATTTGAGTCCAGTTTTTCTCCCACCCAGTGCGGGGAGTCAGACTTGAAGATCTATAAGGTTCCTTCCGACCCTGCTTCTATGATTCTATGAAAATTTGTCAGCCCAAAACTTCAGGTAACAATCCACTGTGTTCAAGCTAGGGTTACATAATCCTCAATTATTTACTTATTTGTTTTTTGTTTCTTTGTTTAATCAACTAATATTTAACCTATGGCCATATTTTCCATAGAAACTGACAGGAGAACTCAAAGTTTACATTTCTGGAGGTCTGTATAGAATCATCCCCCAGAGAGGAAGGATTCAAAGTTCCTCAAAGTAGCCAAAAACTATACCCTTTGTAAACTCTTGTACCTTTCACCTCTCCCCATCCTGTCACTCTCTACCCTACTCCCTCCTGACACACGTTTCTGGGAAACGGAGAGGATAATCAAGTCAAGGACATCTATGAGCCCCACACTAAAGTTTTATTCACTTGTTTCTGATTTTTCCAATTGTTCTTTAGAATGAACTATGTGTTTAAAAAAAGAACAATGTGAATTCCTAGCTTGATTTAGAGGAGGAATGGCAGAAACAAGCATTGTTTTATCTCTCCAGGGGATATCATTTATGATATCATTCCTGCTTGTGGTCTATTCCTTAGGTTTTATTGAAGAGTATCTTAAAATAAAATTGAATATAAAGTTAACATCAAAGGAAGCAAAGTACTTGGCTGGGTTGGAATTCCTGTAGGATTTTAGAGCATTGATTTACTGTTCTGTGTCTCCCACGTGCTCTGACTCTTTAAAATTAAATTAAATTAAAAAGCATACCAAGTTTATGTATTAATATGCCAGAGATTCACCTAACATCTGTGATCTGTATTTTTTTACCTAAAAGTACTAAAATATGAGACATAAGACCACTAAAGCATAAAAGCACTCTTCTTAATTCCACTGACCTTATATTGGCAAAAGCTGAAATCAGGAAAAAAATCTTGAACACAATCTAAGGGATGTAGGTTGTAGCCATGTTGGTCTAAGGACATAGACAGACAAGGTTCTTTGGGTAAATGTGATATCTTTTATTAGACCAACTCAAATAGTTGAAAAAAATATTATTAGAAACATTTCATATGACATTACCTCTTAACTGATGCAGGCAATGACTGAGCATATACTACAAATTTTGCTCATAGGCTAGGAGGGTAATGGGTAAGGAGGTTAAATTAATTAAAAACAGGTATGTCCATGTGACTCACAAGGAGTTAACATGCAACTTCTGGCCTGGCTATCACAGCCTCTATTGCTCTGGATGCAGCATCAACCAGAGTCTTGGGCTTCCCCATCCCTCCCCTGGCTTGCTGCACACCCCTACTTCAGGACACAGGGCAGTTCAGCACAGCACACCACAGCATGGTCCACACTGCCAACAGATGATAAGTATCACTAGAATAAGGACATTTAGCTTCAAGAGTAGACAGTCATTAATGTGGCATCAATGAGGAAGTCAGGTTGACTGAAATCCACTCAGTCAGCTACTGTAATAGACTAAGTTCTTATGTACAAGCAGCTGTAGGATATTTCAGCAAAGAGAAATTATGTTAATATAGGCAGGTGAATATATTGCATATTACCCAAGACAGAAACTGGTAATCTGCAATCTTGAATTAACCATAACAATAATATCAGCTGTTATTAGATACTGATTTTTAGGAGTGCCAATGAATTGTTAATCTGTCAAAAGAGCATTTGATATTCTATTCAATGAGCCACGCACATAATCAGAGATCAGGAAAACAGACCTTATGACGACAGGCTGAGAGCCCTGGGACTCTTCAGCCTGGAAAAATGCAGGCTCAGGGGTGATCTAATGGCCACCTATACATTTATGAGGGGTGACTACCAGTATCTGAGAGAATGCTTGTTCATCAGAGTGCCCCAAGTGATGACAAGGTCGAACGGTTATAAACTACTGCAAGACTGTTTCAGGCTGGACGTAAGGAAGAATTTCTTTACTGTCCAAGCCCCCAAGGTCTGGAACAGCCTGCCATTGGAGGTGGTTCAAGCACCTACGTTGAACACCTTCAAGAGTAAATTGCATGCTTATCTTGCTGGGATCCTATGACCCCAGCTGACTTCCTGCCTGTCGGGCAGGGGGCTGGACTCAATCTTCTGAGGTCCCTTCCAGCCCTAATGTCTATGAAATCTATGAAATTCTACTCCCAATTCCAAGAGAAAGGAGTTTACAGATGTAAATGCTGTTTGTGTGGACAGAGAAGATGGAGTTAAAGATAGTTAAATTATAGCATTTAATTTAACAAATGGGCACAGGACATTTATCTAATAGGGCTGGCAACTGCTCATTAGAGCTGTCAGTTGTAGCTGGAACACAGTGGTAGATATGAGAGTTAGCATTAGGGGCTATAGGCTTTACAGGCGGGATAGAGAAGGAAGGAAAGGTGGGGGTGTGGTACTCTATGTGAAAGAGCATTCTCTGCCAACAAAATAGGGTCACAGGGGCAAGATGAAGTGCTCTGGGTCGAGAAACAAGGGGGCCATGGGGAGAGGGATCTAATGGTGGGGATCTACTACAGACCCCCCAACCAAGGGGAGGAGCTGGACTGGGAATTTTCAGGCCAGCTTGCAGAGGCACTGAAGGCAAAGGATTTAGTTGTCATGGGTGATTTAAATTACCCAGACATCTTCTGGGAGGAACAGTCAGCCAGGTCGGACCGTCCCAGGAGGTTCCTGGCCGAGATACAGGACCTCCACTTAATTCAGGAGGTGCACAGTCCCACCAGAGGAAATGCCCTGTTGGACAGGGTCCTGGCCACAGGTGATGACCTGGTAAGGGGCCTCCAGGTCCTCAGCCACCTGGGTGATAGTGATCATTGCTTGCTGGAATTCACCATCCAGCGCAGGGTGTCAAGGGCCTGCAGTACGGAGGTAGCCCTAGACTTCAAGAAGGCCATCTTCAATGAGACGAGGAGATTAGTGGGAGAGGCGCTGGGGTTCTTGAGAGCAGGGGAGCTCAGTGCCCAAGATGAGTGGTCATTCCTTAAGAAGATGATACTCAGGGCCCAAGGGGTGACTATCTCAACAAAAAACAAGGGAGGCAGGAGTGCCGGAAAGCCCCCCTGGCTCACCAAGGGTGTACAGGAATGTCTGATTGCCAAAAGGCCGGAGTACAACCAGTTGAAGCGGGGTGCTATCTCCAAAGAGGAGTATACCTCCTCTGCTTGGGCCTGTAGGGGGACTGTCAGGAAAGCTAAGGCAAGTTAGGACTTGCATCCAAAATCAAAGATAATAAAAATTCCTTTTTCAAATATATAGAGAGGATAAATAAAGCACCAGGAAATGTGGAGCCCCTGCAAGATCCTCTGGGCAATCTGGTGGTTCCACCTGAGGAGAAAGAAGACCTCTTTAACCAATTCTTCACCTCCGTTTTCTTGTGCAGGGACCGAGACTTCCTCACCATGATGCAAGACGAACTCGAGGGGAACGCCTCCAGATCCCAGGTTGGGGAGGACTGGGTTAGAGAGCTTCTGGAGGGGCTGGACATGTTCAAATCAGTGGGTCCAGATGCTCTCCACCCCAGGGTGTTGAGGGAGATAGCATGGATTATTGCAGTATCCTTGGCATGGCTTTATGAGTGCTCGTGATGCCCAGGCCAGGTGCCAGATGATTGGAAGATAGCCAACGTGGTCCCCATCTTTAAAAAAGGGAGGACCCAGGCAACCATAGGCCCCTTCAGTCTTACCTCAATCCTAGGGAAACTCTTTGAGAAGATCATCATGGAGCACATTTGCGATGGGCCAGCCTCAGGGATGATGCTCAAGGGCAACCAGCACGGTTTCATTAGGGGCAGGTCATGTCAGACCAACCCGATTGCCTTTTATGATCAGGTCACAAAAGCATTGGATGCAGGTGTCACTGTGGGCGTAGTCTTTCTGGACTTCAGCAAGGCCTTTGACACCGTCTCCCACCCTATCATCATTAAAAAACTAGGCGATTGTAGCATTGATACCTACACACTCAGATGGATTGCAGTTTGGCTGAAGGGTCATACTCTGAGGGTGGTGGTGAATGGGTCATGTTCAACCTGGGGAGGAGTGGGCAGTGGAGTCCCCCAGGGCTCGGTCCTTGGCCCGCGCTGTTCAATTTCTTTATCAGCAATTTGGACAATGGGGTGAAAAGCAACCTGTTTAAATTTGCCGATGATACCAAAATCTGGGGTGAGGTGAGCACACTAGTAGGGAGGGAAAGACTGCAACATGACCTGGGTAGGTTACAGAGGTGGGCTAACAAAAACAGGATGTGCTTCAATACTGACAAGTGCAGGGTGCTGTACATGGGCAGTAGTAACCAGCAGCACACTTATAAGATGGGAAACCCCCTTCTTGAGAACACGGAGGCAGATAGGGATCTTGGAGTCACTATTGCCTCCAGGATGAACAGGCTGACAATGCAAGGTCATGGTTGGCAGGGCTAATTAGACCTTGTCATGCATCCACAGGTGCATCTCAAGTAGAGCCAGGGAGGTGATCCTCCCCCTTTATGTGACACTGGTCAGACCACAGCTGAAGTACTGTGTCCAGTTCTGTGCGCCCCACTTCAGGAGGGATGTGGACAATATTGAGAGGGTCCAGAGAAGGGCCACCAGCATGATGTGGGGACAACAGGGCAGACCCTACAATGAGAGACTGCAGGACCTGAACCTGTTCAGCCTTCACAAGAGAAGGCTGAGGGGGGACCCGGTGACTGTCTATAAACTCACTAAGGGGGACCAGAAGGGTTTGGGAGAGGCCTTGTTTCCCCTAGCGCCCCCTGGCATAACAAGGAATAATGGCCATAAGTTGTCAGAGAGTAGGTTTAGATTAGACCTCTGCAAGAACTACTTCACAGTTAGGGTGGCTAGGATCTGGAACCAACTTCCAAGGGAAGTGGTGCTGGCTCCTACCCTGGGTGTCTTTAAGAGGAGGCCTGATGCCTACCTGGCTGGAATCATTTGAGCCCAGTTTTTTCTCCTGCCCAGGCAGGGTGTTGAACTTGAAGATCCGCAAGGTCCCTTCCAACCCTACTTCTGTGATTCTATTATTCTATGATTCTATGAATCTGGTATTTCATTAAATGGATTGATCATTAAAGATAGTATCCCAGTAGAGTTAAACAAGCAAACAGTATATATGGGCACACTGAAACAGAACAAAGTGTACTGAAAAGAAAATTGCATAATGATACCATATTGAGCAATGTGTTCATTTCCCCAGAAACTTAATATAATCCTTGCTCTGGGTTTATCAAGAATGTATAGCAGAAACTGAAACAGATACAAGAAAGGAAATAGCATGTAAATAGTTCCAATATCCAGCAGATATTACACAAAGATATATTAGAGAAAACAGAGTGAAGATGATTTCATTGAGACATTTGGAATTACAAAGGAAACTGACAGAAGTGTAATAATATGGCTGCGCAGCCAGGGCAGGAGCTTCACTTAGAGAAGTGGTGACTTCCAGTTGCCAATTTCATTTTTTCATTTCCTCTCCCCACCAAGTTAATGACGAGGGTGCTTCACCCTAGTGATGCCACTGGAAACTGATGGTGTAGCTTGTGAAGGAATAGTGTACTAATCACTCCATCGTTTTGAAGATCCCTAAGAAAATAGCTGGACAGAGACAATATGCAGGACATTCAGAAAACATAAAAGAAAATATTTCTTTAGAAGGCATAAATATTTATTTAAAACCTGAGGAATCTACTGCTACTGGATGTCAATAGATAAATATGTTGACTGGCCTGTTAAAAGAAATTAATGAAGTTCTGGATATTAAGTACATAGGTGCTATGGCCATTAACAATCATAAATTATACTAGTACCGCATATCTCCAAGCCTGAACAAAACCTGATAGCTTTAGTTTGCACTGCTTTTATGACTATAAGCATCGAATTCATACAGTTTTGCCAAGATCTTGAGATTTTAAAACACCAAGTGAAACTTATAATAATCTGTCAACCCATGCTAAGGAGAATTTTAAATCTGTTTATGGACAATTCTCTGTTGTTCTTCAGATTTTTTTAAGTGAGAGAAAATAATTAAAAAATAAATAAAAAAGAACTTTTATCTGGCAATCTGGGAATCTTTTACACATACAATTCTATTTAAGTTAGACTTTAAAAAATATTTTAAAGAATGCCAAAGATAAGAAAATTAGGCATCCATATCTGTCCTCATTTACACTGGACGCAACTCTACCATGTTTGCTTTCAAATATTTCTAATCTTGTTTGGCCAGTGATTCTCAACCAGTGTGCTTCAGCATGCTGGCATACCTTGCAATACTTTCAAGAGTCCCAGAGTGCCATGTAAAGTTACCACTGTTAGGTATGCAAATATGATTCACAGGATAAACCAGATATTTCACATGGGAATCCCATAGTGTTTAAAAAACACTCTGACCACTTGCGGAATTTCTGCGTTCTTTGCAACAGAAGAATTGCTCTATTATTATGTAGTCAAAAAAAGGGAAAACTAACAGCTGGCATTTTCTACTGGGTGTCTTGAGTCAAATAAAGGGTGCCCCTTTAATCTAAAAAGATTGAGAATCACTGTATTATGCTTTAGGAAGGACCCATTACCTTTAAGAAAATGTAAATCTGAGGGCTAAAACTGTTTGAGATGTTAATTTAAGCAACTTTATTCAAAAGAACACAAAACGATTAAAAGAAAAGCAGTGAAGAAGAAAGTTCTCTTTCTCCATAAGGATTTTTCCTTACTAATCTTTCCACTGTACAGCTAAAATATTAGAATAGACTGGATACCTGGTTTAAGATATTGTTCATGTATTTGTATGCCCCTCTCTGTCTGTAAAGGAACAGGGTAAAGAAAGGCCTTCAAAACAGTCACCAGTAGAGAACAACAACAAAAAAGACAGTTAGCAGTGTAACCCTTCAGCCAGGTACCAGCTGGCAGAAAAAAGGGCCATGTTCACATTTCAGGATACCTCATAAACTATATCAGTGGCGCTAGCTCCCAGCCAGAAATCTGGGAACACTACATTTGCTGGGTATAAATTCACTGGTAATGCTAAATTTGCAGTGGACAGACAAACCCTCCTCACAAGCATTGTAAACACAAACATCCAAATTTATGACAGAAAAGAAAAGAAAATATGAAATATAATTTTAAAACACTATTTAACTACAAAGCAAAGTCTATAGATGGCACTCTCCTGGAGAGGCTTCTACCATGCCCAGTCAGTCTGGGACTTGGGGCTCCCCACCACATAGCTCCAGGGGCCTGCACCCCTATACCTGCCCTTCAGCAATGGGCTGGAGAGGGGGGCCCACACTGGAGAGTCCTATGCTTCACTTCACCTTGGGGAGCTTCTGGAGAGGGTGGGTCCTTCTGTGCTGCAAGGAGCCCTGTTGCTCTTGAGGTTTCTTTTTCTATATCTGCACATTCCTTCTCCCTTAGAGGAGACCTCACTCTTCAGGAACCCCTAGCAGGTCCTCCTTGGAGCAGCCTAGCTCACCTTATATGCCTCTGCATGACATCACCCTGGCCTTGTCCAGTCAGGAAGTGCCACAGTCCAGTCTTTCTCACAACCAACCCACCTGAAGAATCCTCTGCTTCCTATTGGCCAGAAGGTTTTACATATTTTGCCCAGATCATAGAATCATAGAAATTAAGGTCTGGAGGGGACCTTGAAAGATCATTGAGTCCAACCACCCTGCTCTGTTGAGATCAAATGATGCCAGCATGGTGTCTGTCCACTGTCCTCTGGAACACTTCCAAGGTTGGGGACTACACCACCTCCTTGGGAAATCTATTCCAGATTCTGGTCACCCTTAGCATAAAGAAGTTCTTCCTGACATCCAACCTGAAAGCATCCTCTAACAGTTTATAGCCGTTTTGCCTTGTCCTCCCCTGGGGTGCCCTAGTGAACAGTTTTTCTCCAAGGTCCCAATATTCACCCCATAGATCCAGGCCCAGGCTTGCTGTGTGCTAAACACATGGCCAAAACAATAGGGGCCATCTTGCTTGCATAAACACACATACACACACACACAAAAGAAACACAATACACAACCCAAGTGTGTGTGTGGGTATTACAACAGTATTCCCCTTATAGCTGTTTTAATTGGCCAAGCAATTGCATCCAGTGGCACTGGTAAACAGTGTCTTCTCATTATAGAGCAAAACAGCACCTCCACTTCTTTCACTGCGATTATTGCTCTCCTCCTTTGATGAATGCCAGGTAAAAATAGGTGTTTCTATACCTAGCACACAGAAAATCTGCCAACAACAAAACTTTTTATAATGCAAATACCAGGCTGGCAACAAGCAGAGTGTGGCAGACTAGAAAAAAATGAAAGCCAACCTGAAATACATTAGCTCATCCAACAATATATGGTGCGGCAGACTAGAAAAAAATGAAAGCCAACCTAAAATACATTAGCTCATCCAACAATATATGGTGCGGCAGTGTCTGTGGGAGCCATGATCTACTCTGTGGTCTTTCCAACTTTGTTCTTGCACTCCAAATTACCCTAGAAGTTATAGGGCTCAGAGAGCTCAAGTATATTTTTCTCTCACTATAGCTTCTTGCTGGGAGGAAAAACTCCCTGTTATTTTGGAGCCTACATGATTCCACTTTCTTTTCCCCCAGCCACCCCTTACAACAACACACCTTATTGAATAAAGGCAGGGAAGCCAATATGCACATATCACTGAGCTCATATATATGAAATGGGATATATTTCAAAACAAATTATTAGGAATTGGCTCTAGAAATCCAGACCTTTGAAAAAAAGGAAAGTTGAGCTTTAAGAATGGCTTTCACTGATGGTGGGAGAAAAAAACTCACATCGAAGCAAGTGAATTTTTCTACACTCTAAACTAACCTGTATCCATGTGTTCATTTTAGCTAACATCATATGAGCCTCTCAGAATTCCTTTTTATTCATTGCTATAATTTCTTTCCTGTTTAGGAAGGCCTTCGACACTGCCTCTCACCCCATTCTCATTAAAAAACTAAGGGACTGTGGCATTGACTCCTACACTGTCAATTGGGTCACTAACTGGCTGGAGGGTCCAGAGAGTGGTGGTGGGTGGGTCCTATTTGATCTGGAGGGATTTGGGCAGTGGGGTTCCTTAGGGTTCAGTCCTTGGGACTGCACTGTTCAACATCTTCATCAGCAACTTGGACAAGGGGGTAAAAAGCACCGTGTTCAAATTCACAGACTAAGATGTAGGGGAAAGTTGGCATGCTAGAAGGGAGGAATAGGCTGCAATCAGACCTAGTCAGGTTACAGGTGTGGGTGGATGTGAACAGGATGGGTTTCAACACCAACAAGTGCAAGGTGATGCAACTGGGGGGGAAGAGCCAGCAACATAGCTACAGGCTGGGGAACTCCCTTCTCATCAGTGCAGAGGCAGAAAAGGATCTTGGAGTCGTTATTGGTGCCAAAATGAACATGGGCAGACAGTGTGGGGACGCGGTCAAGAAGGCCAACTGTACTTTGTCATGCATCCACAGATGCATCTCAAGCAGGCCCAAGGAGGTGATACTCCCCCTCTACGTGGAACTGGTCAGGTCGCAGCTGGAATACTGTGTCCAGTGCTGTCTGCCGCACTTCAGGAGGGATGTGGACAACATGGAGAGGGTCCAGAGAAGGGCCACTCGCATGATCGGGGACAGCAGGGCAGGCCCTACGAGGAGAGGCTATGGGACCTGAACCTGTTCAGCCTCCACAAGAAAAGGCTGAGGGGGGATCTAGTGTCCTGTTAAAAACTAGTCAGAGGGAACCAGCAGGGACTGGGGGAGTCTCTGTTCCCCCAAGCACTACCAGGAGTGACTAGAAATAATGGTCACAAGCTGGCAGAGGGTAGATTTAGGCTAGATATCAGGAGGCACTACTTCACTGTCAGGGCG
>NW_017728918.1:96929690-96935036 GCF_001723895.1 Crocodylus porosus | reverse complement strand
CCAACTTCCAAGAGAAGTGGTGCTGGCTCCTACCCTGGGGGTCTTTAAGAAAAGGTTAGACAAACACCTTGCTGGGGTTGATTGACGCCAGTACTCTTTCTTGCCATAGCAGGGGGTCAGACTTGATGCTCTACTCAGGTCCCTTCTGACCCTACCAACTATGAAACCATGAAAAGTGTCAGTGGCATTTCCAGTTTTATGATTGGCCACTGGGGAGCCTCTCGCCCCCTCATTTGGCCACTGGGTGAGGCCCCCCCAGTTGGCAACCCACTGCTGCCCCCCCATCAGCAATCAGCTGCTGGTGCCCCACCCCAGCTCTGGAGGCACCAGTCCACCATGCTTTTAATATATCCAGCAATGTTGTCTTTTATCTTCAACCCAGCTATTTCTTTTTTTAAATATCCTTTTGCTTCATAAACATTCACAGATATTATATCTATAAGTATATTATGTTATACTTTGCAATGTATGATACCTTTTACCTGAGATTTCAAATTAATTTAAAAGAATTATTTAGGCATCACCACTGCTCTGGGAGAGAGAGATATTATTGCTCTCATTTATTTAATTTATAAACTAAGACCTAAAGATAAAAGACCTGTTTGTACAAAAATGATTAGTTTCTAAGCCAAAGTATTTAGTTTCTGAGGTAACATGACTGACTTAAAGAAACATATTAAGACTTACAAGAGACCTTCGAAAACAGAAGGAATTTGTATGACTTCCAGTCCTGTCAGTGCTGCAAACAGGTTAACTACCTAAGCAAGAAGCATCATAGCTTCATCCATGTAGCATTACATCCAAGCTAATTAGTACTGCCTTTCAGTAGAACTAATTCATATAGCTGAATTCATGCAACACTTGCAATGCAGTACTAATTAAATGTCCTGAAAAAGAGTGTAGCTATGCTCCTGTGAGAGCAAAAACACCATGCTGCATCCTGTCAGAATGACCACTTTTACCCTTTCAGGATAAAAGTGCTTTCAGGCTCTGAATACCACCTGAAAATTCAAAACTGTTTCAGAGGCAAGTGTTAGTTACTTTACTTCAGTTGGTTGGTTTGCTATACTTAAGGCCTTGAACAATCACTGACTTTAAAAATAACTGAGTATACTTAGTATTTCAAGATAGTGTTTAAAGTTTTTGCAAGATTTAACTTCCTTGACTTGACTAAGACATGGCACTGAGAGTTGTACCATTCAGTGTTTAACTTAGACAAATGAAACCTATTGACGGTATTGTGTCAAGGAATAAAGATGATCTCTTTCAAACATCTTGTTCCCTGTGTAACTACTGCATCAGCATTGACGAAAGAGGTTTAGCAAATGTATTATCCCCAGAACTCTGGGATATGTTGATTGGGGGGGAAGGGAGAGAGCACAGTTTGTTTGTTTCTGTTTATGGTATGGGTTTTATCTTTCTTTAAGTTGTAAAAATATGTTTTTTAAAAATATAATACAAACCCTGGTAAAAGTAATTAGGTTGTGGTGTTGACTTGACATGCACCAGATCAACACTTGGGATCCCAATATTGCACTGTGAGACAGGAGGATGTGATACACAATTATATACACACACACACAAACTACACAAACACCACTATAAGTTCACACACACAAATAAAAAAACACACACTTTCATGGCAATGTGTTTACACTAGGGGGCGTTTGGGTAACCTGGTGCTTGAGGTTACTCAGGGTCACTTGGGGTTGGTGTTACTTGGGGTCACTTAGGGTAAGTGTGCCCCAGGGTTACTCAGGGTCACCTGGTGCCAGGGTGGAAGCAAGGAAAAAAGCCCAGTGGCAAGGAGGAGACTGCCAGGAAATGGAGAGGCAGAAAGCTGAGAGATTGGGGCTGAAAGGAGGGGCAGAAAGCTGGAAGATGGGGGCTGGAAACTGAGAGGCAGAAATCTGGGAGATTGGAGGCAGATAAGTGGTGGCAAGGAGGAGATAGCTAGGAAACACAGAGGCAGAAAACTGGGAGATGGGGGCTGGAAATGGAGGAGCAGAAAGCTGGGAGATTGGGGCTGGAAAAGAGGCAGAACAAACTGAGGGAGAAAACCAGGAAATCAAGGAGGAGAGTTGGGAGGACAATAAGACAAAAAAACCCAAAACCTCAACTCGGTGTTTCAAAATAACAGTTCTATTAATCAGGCAGTACACTATACAGCCTCATGAAATTATCGGTTTCCACACACACACACTCGCTCTCTCTCTCTTTCTCACACACACACACACACACACACACACAAAATAGTAGCAAGAGAGGAAAGGCTTGGTGGAGGGGTTAGAATCAAAGTGTCCAGGTCCTTTGTTGGGGAAGGAAGGTGGGTGATAGCTACCTATCCTGGGCTGTGAATTGATCCTCGATGGCCAGTAAGGGTCTTCTCCAGCAAGGTGTTGCCCAGAGGGGGTCGCCAGCAGGGCCTCTGGGTGGATATGTGATGTGGAATAATGCTGGTCCAGATGGAGAGGGTGTCCCAAAGAGATCACACTCTGCCACCCCTTTTATTGGGGTGGGCTACCTGTGTCTACTATGGGAAGGACATGTCCAGGCAAGGACAGTCCTGCTCAGATGCATACATGCAGATCCAAGTGTTCTCATTGTCTGGTGGGAAACAAGAGTGGGGTTGCTGGTTTCTGTGGGGTCTTTGTCTTCCAAATGTTGGGTTCCTATAGATTCTTTATCTTTCAAATGCTGGGTTTTGTCTCTGTTCCTGGGTGAGGTCTGTGGTTTCTGGGTGAGTCAATGCAAGACAATGGTCCCGTCACTGCGTTGATGGTCCAGTCATTGCGTTGATCATTCAATAGCAGCCTGCTATCTTTGTACCTCAAGCACCCTCATTCATTCTCATTCATCCAAGAACCAATTTACATGAGACTGGTTAGACATGAGTCACAGTTACAGCATACTATACAATAGGTTATACCTGGGCAGAGGACATAAGATGGAGGCTTGACATACAAAATGGAAACTTGACATTACTTTACAGACACAGGCCTAAATCATATACATTCCATGTAAAACATTAAAAATCAATACAAACATAATAGAACAATATTTACAATATAAAAGGGGCTTGTTACTATAAGGGAATATAAGAACTTAGCTTAGCTTACCTAGTACTACTTGAAATCACTTATAAGGGATAGAGAGGGCAGACAGAAAGTCAGAAATGGTTGGAGAAGGGGAGGGAATGTATTTTTAAATAATAAAAAAACAAGAAAAACTGGGTTTTGCTACAGTGGAAAAACTGTCTAGAACATTTGACAAAAATACACTAATAGAAGAGAGAGCTGTTTAAGCTAACATAAAATGAAGAGTGATATTGGGGAAGCTATCAAGACTTGTTGCATATTTCAAAAACTTTGATCAAATCAAACTTATTGCATATTAGTGGCACAGGAAAAATTGTTCTTTTGATCAAAATAGGTATAGTTTGTTTGCTGAAAACAATATTTTAATTCTAGATTTTTATTCTTATTTTCTTTATGAAAATGAGAAGATGCTACAGCTAAATAGGTGATGCACATCAAATCACATCATCATAAGCCTATCATAATAATGTCTGATAATGGGCCACAGTCTAGGAAGTATATGCTTAAGAAAATGTTAGCGGGGCTTAAAACCACTAATCCTGATTATCACCAGTCTAATAGGCTGATGGAAAATTGTATCAAAATAACAAAGCAGTTAGAGGGAGGTTGGAGGAGGTTAGAAGTGCATACTGTACAGAAGTTCAGGACAAAGAGATAAGACCCCACAGCTGGGTAGGCCTACATGGTAGGGGCCTCTACTGCCCCCCATCACTGCTGACAGCCAGCCATTAGTGGAGGAGTAGAATGGAGCTGAGGGCTGTGCTGGCCAGACCAGGCAGAAAAGGAGGGAAGCCTCCACCACGCAGCCCTCTCCCCTCCCCCAACAGCTGTTCTGGCTTAGGTCTGGGAGGTCTTTGGCCAGGACTGGGCCTCCACTCTCCCCAATGGCTTCTGACAGCCAGCCACTGGTGGGGGTCATTCCTGGAGAGAAGGGCCAATCAGCAGTGGTCAGTCAGCAGTGGCCAACTGCTCAGCTCCTTGTCTGGGCTCGGTATTCTCCAGTATAAGGTGACCATTTTAACTCAGTCAAACCTCCTTCAACTTTCCTGAATGTATGTATCCATAGGCAAATACTGAAATATTTCAATCATAAGCTAGCCTAAAGTTTCAGTGGAAAACATTTCTCAACTTCAGGACAAAATTTCTGGTGAAGACCAGACAGGAGAGAAAAAGGAGACACTCATCACAGAAGAGCAAAGAATCTGGTAGGCCAAGCATTCATCTTGGATTCTGATTTCCCATGTTTAAGTCTCTGCTTTACTAGATCTAGACAACACATGTATTCAGGAATGGACAGCTCTTTTCGGGGGAAAAAAATGTTGAAAAGCTTTGCTTTTGCCCTGATGTGAAAAAGCAAAATAGTTGAGAGCTCAAAATATTTTGACAGGCAGAAAAACAATTTCCCATGCTCAACTGTAGTCAGAACCCTGTTGATAGAATATGTATTTACTGCCTTTGACAACTGATATTTCAAGAGAGTGCAAGCGACAATGTGTGGCACTTCCATGTTTATTTTAATACTATTGTTCAGTTTAATTAATAGCCTAGCTATAAGTGATTGGAGATCCCCAGTATATGTTGCTTGATAAGTGTTATTACTAGGGGTACACGGATAGAGATTTTGAAGGCTGATACCAATAGTCAATTTTTAAGGAGGCATATTGGCTGATACCGATCTGATTTCTGATACAGCTGCATGCAGCTGGTAAGTCTGTTGTGATGAAAGAGGGGGAGAAGGAGGGGTCATGGGGGGGCAGATCAATGCCCTCTGCAGTGAGGGAGGGAGTGGGGCAAGGGCTACATGAGATGCTGACTGCACAGTAGCTTAAAAATACTGCCCAGTAGTGCATCACAGCATAGACAGTGCTAATATGCTACTGAGCACTATTATTAGGCTAGTGCGCAGTAGCATCACCTAAAAGATGTTCATCGGTGCTACTGAGTAGTAACCCCGGTTACTGCAAATGTATGTAGTACTTGCTAATACAAGTACTAAATAAATGTACAGTAATGACTGCATAGTAGCATTTCATGTAGATGCACCCACTGACTGTTTTCTCCTAGTTTTTGCAACAACAACAAAAAGTCTCCTTGACCTGACTACCAAACAGTGACATTTCAGCATGTTGGAAAGATTCAGAACAATTCATATATTTTCACAGACATCAGGGATGGAAGGGACCTCGGGAGATCACCAAGTCCAGCCCCCTACCCAAAGGGCAGGAAGTCAGCTGGGGTCATAGGATCC
>NW_017728918.1:96922488-96929530 GCF_001723895.1 Crocodylus porosus | reverse complement strand
GGACAGTAAAGAAATTCTTCCTTATGTCCAGCCTGAAACGGTCTTGCAGGAGTTTGTGACCGTTCGACCTAGTCATCCCTTGGGGCGCTCTGGTGAACAAACATATAACCTCATATAAATACTGGAATTATAGTCTTCAGACTTAAACATCTGGTCACAACCTAGGAGGGCTGTATCCCTGCTGGCCATGAAAAAGTAAATTTTGAATAAGTATAAGTTAATTGCCTGTAGTAATATGGCATCATTATAATGTTCAAGCATATCAGTGGGTATTCATTAGGCATTTAGGGAGATCATTTACCACATATGTTAACCAATTGATTGGCTACAAGATGGAAAAAACCATGCATGATGCACTTGTGCTGTTACACTCTTTCATTTACTTTGTTGTTGAGTAAAGTGCTTACTTACTAATATTAATGTAAATGGACACATGAAAGTGTTTCAGTGACATTATATATGAGCATATCCACACCTTGTACCTTGTATTAGTGGGCTAACCCAAGGGTGCTCAACTCCTGGCCTGTGGGCCAGATGCAGGTTGCAGAGCAAGGTTATTCAGCCCAAAAGGCTCCTTAGGCATCCAAAAATCTGGTGGTCAGAGAGTGGTGGCAGCATTTACTGCCTCCCCCCTGCTCCTGGGGACCTCTGTTTGTCAGACAGTATGGCCCTGAACACTAAATAAGGACACAAGCCTGGGGCGAATAGAAACCAATCTGGATGTTTTGGGTGGGAGAGTGCACATAGGGCCTGATCTGGGCAACATGAGGTGAAATCTGGGTAGCATGAGGCAGAATCCAGGCACGTGGGGCTTGATTTGGACAGTACAATGAGAGTCCATGTGCATTGGGCCAGACCCAGGTAGCTCATGAGGCCTGATCTGGGCACTGCAAGGCAGGTTCCAGGCACACAGGGCCCAATCCAAGTAGCACAAGGCAGATCCCAAGCAGTGTGATATGGGATCTAGGTGGCACTAGGTGGGATCTGGACATGTAGGGACCCATCTGGGCAGCATGAGGTGGGATTTGACTGTGCGAGGCCCAATCTGGATACTGACTCTGTGAATCTGGCCCATAGATGAGACTTGTGCCATTCACCAAGCCTGTTGGACCAAAAGGATGTGTACCACAGGACTAACCATGGCTGATTCTAGTATCTCAGAGGCATACTGTGATTTAATATCCAAAGACACAACCACACCTCACAAAGTAACTCAGCAAAGTAAACTGTGGTCCAATAGTGGCCAAGGTTTTTGGCAGCTATGCCACAGGTAAATCCTGCTCATCCCTGAGTGGTACTCTGGTTCTTGACCTCTAGAGACATACTTGATAGAGTTTGTACCCTGGGGCACTGGAACAGAGGCAGAGGCAGAGGCCACAAGGATTGCAATGGGGACAAGACACTGCTGCAAGAGGATATGTCACCACCAACAGCCAGGTTGACCCTGCCTTGGCCCCACTGCAGTTTTATTTGGCAAATGAATATCCAAAATCCAGAATTTGGCAGCTGCTGAAGAGCCAGGGAAGTGTTACCCTGGCTCTTGACTATGATAGATGATGCCTCTTCTCACACCAGCATCCTGGCTCTGCTCTGCTGCACACAGGCAGTTACAATCCTCATTGTCTCCATTCTAGCACCCTCTTTACTAAGCTCACATACCATGGGCAGCAGCTGAACATGCCACTTCTTTCACACATGCTGAGGGTTGGCCACTCGTGCTCTAGTACAAGATTTTCTTCAAATTGTTGTTTGCTACAGCTAGAGCACAAACATGGTCAAGCCAATTCTCCCCCTTCCAACACCTAATTTCACCTCACTTCACACTTCACCTACATCCAAGACAAAACTATAGTAGTGGGTCTATATATACACAACAGTCACTAGCTCCTAGCAAACTTCCAAGGCCTGCTAAGAGGAACAGTAGCCAACTCCTCCCATCCTTGTGCTCTACCTTTGGTGCTTGCCACTTTAAGAGGCTTAGGCAGGCTGTGGAGCAGCTGGCAGGTGTGATGAGGCCTAATGAGGCAGTCACATGACCACAATAGTGCTCCTAGATTGGAGTCAGGCCTGGGCAGACTCAGTAGAAGAGCAGGTCCTAAAGAGGAGAGCCAGCAGTTGCTGCAAGGATGCTGCCAAAGTAACATTGTCCAGCCGGAGATCTGGTCCTCCCAGAATGTCTAGAGGTTAAGGTTAGGAACTATAAGGATGGAGGACATTCCTGGTCCTGGGAAATGACCTAAAACTACACCCTGCTAGGATTGGATGTTTTGGTAAGGCTGCCTGTGGCAGGGTGGTCCCCAGGAAATGTCACATCAGTGCCTCCCTAGTGAAAGGTGAGTATGGGGCACCATATAGCCTCAGCCTCCATGACCTGGTGGGTTACCCCATAGAGGGGACAGGCAAGGGGTTCAGGCATATCATCAGACCTGGGACCCAAGGGGCATAAGGCCTGAGAGCCCCAGTGAAGGAGTAGAATAGTGGCCCCAGTGAGGGCAGCATGTAAGAAGGTGGCAAGCTGCATAGAGTAGGGTCCATATGAGGGGTCTGAAGGACTGAACATGGGCTGTATAAAGTAGGGTCCACATGGGTGGGCCTGAAGGAGCGTGCATAGGCTAGCCTTAGTGATCAAGTGTGCTGTGTGGGGAGGGGCCCAAGAAGGTGGATCTGTATGGGACAGTGAGGGGAAATGGCTCAATAACCTACCCAGAGTAACCTCGACTAGCTCATGCTGGGGCCAGGACCAAACCAGTTGAAAGGCCAGAGTGCCCACCATGAGGGATGACCAGAGGCTAGAGGTCTGGAGTCCTGACTGGCCTAAAGGCAAGGCCAGGGCTTGTGTGGCCAAAGGTCCTGGAGGGGGACACTGCCTAAAGGGAAAAGGGCTTAGGGAGTTTTAGAGCCCAGAATGAGGGCAGAGATTATACCGTCTGAGAAGGAGGGATCCAGGTGGGATCTGAACGTCAGGCGGGCATAGAGTGAGGCCCACTGTGGGGCTGGAACCATTTAGTGATGCAATCTGCAAGGCATGGGACATGATATAGGGTCAGTACAGAGCTGTGTATTATGCCCTTGGCATCTGGCAGTAAATGGGCAGCCTCTCGTCTTATAAACAACTACTTATTAAGTTACAACAAAGGTGTGGCATGAAAGACAGGTAGGCAGACTGCCCTAGGCAGGTGGACAGGCCAAGAATTGGACTGGCCTTGGGATGACCTCGCATCACAGGGGGAAAAACAGAATGAAACCACAAAATTTAGTTTTTGGCAAACAGGTCCCAATACTCAATGCACCTCTCTGCCTATGGATTTGGCTTATGTTAGGCAAAGTCTGGGAGTGCATAACACCAAGTTGGCATCTTATAGAATTTGCCTTGCAAGCATCTCTTTCTCTTTGGTGGGTGTTTTAGTACTTGGAATACCTGTTTGAACTTCAGGTGTGGTAAGCTAGCATGAGATGATAAGTGGTGTCTCATATAGGAGGCCCCAAGACATTGAAGGTTTAATGGACAGAAAAGAAATCACTAAGGATCATTCTAGGGTAGGTTTGAATACTTATATTCAGAATTCAGTCAAGGGGGAAACAGGCCAGAAACCACAGAAAACTGTATTACAGAAACTGTTGTTCAAAGCAGTACTTAGACTTCAAATATAATCATGAAATTGCAAATTACTTGCTGAAAATGTAAAATGCAGACCCAGGCTTATACAAGATATGCTTTCAAGAATACAATTAACAATAAAAGCAAAGAACTTCAAGAAGAACATTCTGAAGGAAATGTGACACAAGTACTCCCAATTTCTGAAACTAAATTTAACAAACAGAAATTATAAAATGATGCCAACTTTCAGGAATTTAAAGGAGCAAAATGTACATAGCTGGCCAACTGAAAAAACCGAAGGCCTCCGCAAGCTCCAAAACTCATTGGGATTATAAAACTTTGATTGATGCATAAGATAGTGTTTGATACGAAGGACCAGCATGACTTGAGCTCTGAAATGCTAAGCATAATCCACAGTGTTGATTTGCACATGAAGAACTGTAAAAACAGTGCCAAAAACAGCTATATTCTGGTCAGGCATGAATGCTGCTATCAAAAATAAGTTAGCTAAGTACAACATATGAAATAAATATGAGAAGCACAAGCTGTAGCTACATGATACATGCAATAAAGTAAGTATTAGTGTCCACAAGCATGCTGCAGTGCTTCAGCTGAGTTGATTCCTAATCTGAAAACAGTGTAATCATGCCCAGGAAACAGGCTAATTGGCACTGGTACTCACCAGAGTTAATTATCCCATTCAAACATAACAGGGGGGAAATAATGATGGGTGTGGTTTGAGGTTCTTTTTTTAATATGATAGACATGCAAGCTTTCTTAAGTGATAGATATACCACCTCCTCCTGAAATACCTACAGGAAAATGGACTACACTCACATCTGCAGGCACAACATATTGCACAAATCACCCATTTCATCTTCACCCATGACAACTTCACTTTTGACAGTTGCCATTTCCTCCAAACCATAAGCACAGTAATAGGCCTAAAGATATCAACCTTTTTATAAGCCAACTGGAGATGGACTTTTTACTGCACCTCCAAACCTGCACTATGCCTGTACTATATAGCTGACATTTTCATCATCTAGACAGAACACCTGGACCCACTTATTGACTTCCACCACAGATTAAAAAATTACCACCCCTCAATCAAATTCTCTCTGGAATACTCCTAAAATAAAATCAACTTCCTATAACCACAACCTACATCTGGTAGGGCACCCTACAAACCACTATATACAGAAAAAAACAATACACCAACACACTTACATCAACAAAAACAGCAATCATCCCAAACATACCAAAAGTAGGGTCATCTATAGTCAGGCTTTCAGATACCACTACATTCATTCGCAGGATAAAACCAATGATCCCCCTTGTTGCCAAATTGTGTACTGTCTTTACCCAGCAAGGGTACTCCAGCAAAGAAATAGACTGTGTCTTTGAAAGAGCCACTCAAATATCCCACAACCTACTACAATGCAAGAAAACCCCCACTGACTTTACACCCTTGGTTGTAACCTTCCATCCCACACTCTAAGCCAGTAAGAATGACCATCAAACAACTACAGCCGGTACTAGAAAAGTAGGAGACCTTGAGAAAAATATTTCCAGTCCCCTTGGTTCCTGGCCTTGAAACAGACTCCTTATCTTGCCCAACTCCTCATCAAAAGTAAACCCCTGGCTGATCAACAGGCTCCTAATGAGATCCAGCTCTGCATTAAGAATAACTGCAAGATCTATCAACACATCTCTCTTGCCACCACAATTAACACTCCCCACAACAAAACCATACAAATCCACAGCTCATACACGTCTATCCTAGAATGTGGTATACCACATCCAGTGCACCAAATGTCCTTGTGAAAACCATCTGGCTGCAATCAGACAAAAACTATGCAACAGCATGAATGATCACAGAAAAAAAAGATACAGAGACACTAGAACACAGGTAGAACATTTTTCAAAGGAAAAATCACTCCCTATCTGACCTCACAATTCTCTTGCTCTAAGAAAATCTACCAAATGCTTCAAAAGACTAACATGGGAACCGAAATTCATTAGTCTATTGGACACTAAGTATCAGGGACTTAACATAAACATGATCTATAATCTACCTGTTACTTGCTAATCCCTTTATAGGTGATAATGACCCTCTTGAATAATCTTGTTCTCCTGTTATCAGGTTTTTCCTGCATCTCTCCTGTCTTTTGGCTACCTGGTAGTTTGTCTTATATCCTGCTTTAATTTACACATGGAGTTTCACACAACTTTATGTCCACCTGCTACTTAGCTCTACTGTGTCATATCTTCTCCCAGAGGCCTGAGGAAAAGGTACTGTGATACCCAAAAGCTTGTCTATGCAGTTGATCTAATAAAATATGTCACTCACAAAAATTCTTGCCTCTCGCATACTCCTCAGTGCTAAACATCATACCCACCTCACCCTAACAGGGGGCAGTTCTATTGAGGAATACAAATATCTAAACAAAAACAAGGAGGACAGCACTCCTCCATTTCTTGTTGACATCCAGAGTCTTACTGACAGTGCTCTAATGGTGATGAAAGTAGTATCGACCAAGGTGTTAACAATACAAAACACTAGGGACAATAAACAGGTTCCTAGGGGCAGGTCCATCTTAGTGACCAAACACGCCACAAGTCGCTATGTGGTCAATATCAAATTTCCTCCACTGTCTCTTTTTAGATATTATTATGCTTTACTTGTATTTACTTGTCAACAGTATCACCATGCCAGAAAAATGTAAATTCTAAACAAAACACTTCGAACCACATATTTATTAAATGGCTATATTCTTAGTAGAATAAAATGTTATGTATGGTCAGTAGATCCAAAATATTTCCAAATTTCAGAGAACTTCTCTTTCGTTGGTTATCCACTTTTGGTCTCCTGGTATTCACAAGCATCCATACTAAACTGGAATTCTGTAGCATCCCTCAAAAAACTACTGTAATTGTATACATGAAATATATATATTAGGAAATTATTTAATATATTTTAGTTTCCACTGATGTAATTCAGCTGGAAACTGAGTGTGCATGAAACTGTGTGGGCATGTCTACTCATGCATTTACTGAACATTAAATTTACTGTGCAATAACTTACAGCACAGTAAGCAGGAATAAGCCAACATCTACACATGCTGGCAACCTGAGACTAGATTTAATCCTAAATCAGAGCAAGCTGCCATGTGTCCCTGTGGCCCCCGGGAGGGAGCTTCAGCCTCCAGTCTCATGGCTGCCAGCACTTGGCAGCCTTGCAGAGGCCAGAGTCAGCTGCCAGCACTTAGTCATCTTAAAAGCCATCTTAAAAGCAAACCCCTCCCTCTGATCCTTGCCCAAGCCCTCCCCTGCCCGTGAGCTTCACGATCAGCAGAGGGGTAGCATGTAGCAGCTCCCTTCCTGCCCACCCTGCCTCCCCATGCCACAGCTGCCCCTACCCCTGCCCCTGCCCCTGCCCCT
>NW_017728918.1:96886473-96922388 GCF_001723895.1 Crocodylus porosus | reverse complement strand
GCCCCTACCCCTGCCCCTGCCCCTGCCCCTGCCCCTGTCAGCGGCACTCAGCACCCCACTGCTCCAGCCTGGCTACTTCCAGCAATGACCAGTGAGCACCCTGCACTGCTGCTGGCCATGGTACTGGCCCTGCTGGACCCACCAGGCCCCACCCTACCCTGGCCCCAGGAAAGCCATGCACTCACCAGCCAAACCCAAGGCACTGGCTGCAGGAAGCTCTGGTTGACACCCTCCTCCTGCACTCCCCACTCCAGCCTGCCTGCCCTGCCACCCCCAGTGTGGGATTTACAGTGTGAGACTGGCAACTCAGCACAGGACTCCCCATGCCAGGCACCATCTAGCTCCACCCAGTGTCCATAGCCTCTGGTGGGCTAGGACCCAACACCCAGCCAGGGTGTCCCATCCCCCCCACCAGGAGGAGCTGGTGATGCTGGTGCCTGGTGGTGGCATGGCCATCCACTCTTTGTGGGCAGCAGTGGGCTAAGGCTGAGGCAGCCACTGCCCAGGGCTCCCTGGGTTACCAGGAGTGCAGGGTGGGGTGCTGAAGACCCAAAGTCCCCTCTTTTGGTGACGTGTCACTGGAGGTATCAGGGTAAGGTGTGGGCATGGATGCCCAAGGCACCAGAATGTGTCAGATCCCACATGAAGGGCATGGTCCTGGCAGCCCCACCAGACCAATGATTGTGGCCAGTCATGGCCAACCACTGGGTCCACAGGTCCCTGACTTTAATGTGGCATTGCTGTGCCAATTGGGAGTGGCCTCATGCACTCATCCCAGCTGCCAGGGCCTCATAAATGTGGACCTTTGAGTGCCCACCCTGGGTGAACTGCCTCAGGACATCCTCCTCAACCCACAGTGCCACAGGGCATGTACCTTCTCCCAGGTCCAGTTTGGGACCCTGGGACTCCTGATAGCCAGGTGCATGTGAATAGGACCTGGACTGGGCACAGGGGAGGTGAAGGATGCCGGCTGACTGGGGCCCTGCATGGCTGGCCCTGTGATACCAGCCCTGGAGGACCAAGTTTGTTGAGCCACTGTTTTAATAAGTTGATGTACCTCTAAATACACTGGATTATAGTGGTCCTTAAAAAAAAAATAGAGAAGGTTCAGCACAGAGTGTAATTGAGTTTTTACAGTTATGTTTCAAAATAAATAAAATGGGATCTACATTTTTTTCTTCAGACAATCTAGGGCCAGCCCAGAGCTCGGGCAGGTAGTAGAGACAAGCTCAATTCCCTCCCCTCTCCACCCCTGCCCCGCAGGTGGCATCTGGCTCTGTCCATTGTCCATAGCCTCCGGTGAGGTAGGGGCCAACACCTGGCCAGTATCCCCTCACCTGCCTCCAGGGAGGAGCTGGTACTGCTGGTGGCAGCATGGCTGGCCACTCCTTGTGGGTGGCTACAGGGCAGTATGGGATCTTTCCAGCTATTTCTCTTTTTTTTCAGACAAACTATGAACAGAAATGCAATGGAGACCACCAGCAAGCACTTGCTATAATCCAAAATTAGAGCCATAACTGTGAGAATAGTGCGAAAGGATAGCCACTAAATGTAAGGTGCTGTCATACCCTGAAAAGAGTCTAAAATGCAGTTGGTCCCCAATTCACAATGATGCCAGAGGAAATTTGCTTCTTCAATAAACAGAAATTTTTTAATTTCCAAGTGCCAACTGTACAGACAGCCAAGAATCTAAAAGGAAAATTAAGTTCTTTCTGGCTCAGAATACCCCCTCATAAAATAACTTCTGAAACTGAAACACAATTAGCAATTTTACTGACAAGCAAGCCAGAAGAGAATCAAGCTTATTCTCCCATAGCTGTATTTCCATTGCAAGGATACCAAGAGTAAAGTTGTTTATTTTTATCTGTAAATAGAGAATGACTTAAACTAAATCCAATTTTGAATGCAAGGGAAACAGATTTTCTGAATAAGGGTGTCGAAAGTGGTTACATTTTTCATGCAATGTGGCCCCTGAAAGTACTCTAGAGCTGTAACATAAAAAATGTTCACAGAGTGCTTTTAAAATGACTGACTGCATGAAAATTTAACCCTCATCTGATGACTGATCAGATGAAGGCACACTGGGGCAGAGCACCTTAGCAAACCTGTGTAAAGGTTCACAGCAAGGGTTACTTTCGGGCAATTACTCCTCCATCCCATTTACCATTGCACAGGGCTGCACTCTAGCCTTGGGCAGGCAGAGCTTGTCTCTTTTGCCTGCCAGAGCTCCTGTCCAAACCCAATCCAGGCCGTCAGTGACAGCCTCTCATCCCAGCTCCACCTCCTCCTTCACGCCACTGAGAGTGACAGCCTGGCCAGGAGGGAGGGTAAGGGGGATGGTGTCTGTCCCCACAGTGGCCTCAAGACCAGGGAAGCCTAGAGCATGCTATGAGAGGCTGGGGTCTCTCCCCTCTACTTTCTTCCCTGGTCCCAAAGGAGCAAGCAGAGGGGAGAGAATCCTCCATCCTGTAGTGCACCCAACCAGACTTCCAGTCCCCACTTCCTCCTGCAACAAGGCTGTTACGGGCAGCTGACTGGAGGGCAGAGGCAAGACTGGGGTGAGAGGCTCTCACTCACAGCCCAGGGATGGGGCCAGCTGCAGCAGCCCCAGGCAAGCAGGCTAGTTGGCTATGGCTAGCTCTTTTGGATGCTCACAGCAGTCTCCAGCAGCCCCCAGAGCCTGTGGAGCATACTTGGAGGCATGTGACAGTGCCCCCTGCCTCCTGGCCTCGGCCAAGGCAGAGAGGCTGCAAGCTCACCCCCTCACCACATGCTGAACAGTAGGGGGTGTGCAAAATGGGCTATATTTGATTCAGATTTGGATTTGGCCCAAATCAGAAACAGTGATTCAATTCATTGATTCAGATCACTGTCCTGATTTGATTTGACCAAATCTAAAGATTCGATGCTGGTTCAGAGAATCAGCAAACTGGCCATAGACACAACTTTAAATGTTTTTTCTACATACCTTGAGGTACCAGGCATGGCTCGTGAACTCTGTGATGGTGCAGCGGATGGAGCATCCCACAGAAGGGGGGGGGGGGGGCCACGTTCTCAGTGGTGAACCCAGAAATTGTTCCAGTTCACTTCCAGGTCTACCACCAAGCATGCAGGAGGAACCCCCTCACACCCCGTCAGCTTGGCGATCAGCCACAGGAGGACCCTGGGTGCCTCCCCACACCCAGGAGGCAGCAGTCGCTGAACTGGGCGGGGTGCAGAGGGGGTCCTCCTGCACACTCCCCCAGGGACCCAGAAGTGGACCAGAAGCAGTTCCAGGTCTGCTGCTGAGTGTGTTGGGGACTCTGCACTCCTGTGGGATGTTCCATCCACCCCACCATCTCAGGATTCACAAGTCTCCTGGTACTTTGAGGTACGTAGAAAAAACATTTAAAGCTGTGTCTATATCCAAATTGTCAAATCTTTCCAAATCTCTCTGAATTGATTGAGAGGGTTCCAATTCCATTTGGAGATATTAAATGGTCTCCTGATTCGATTTGGATTGGAGATTCAGCCACCAAATCAGGTCAAATCAAATAAGCAACCAAAGCTTCACACAGCCCTACTGAACAGCTGTTATGTTTCATCACAATGTAACTTTTAGCACTTTGTGTACAGCACAAAAGTCACAGCGCAATCACAAGTGCCTTCCTGCACTTCCGTATGCATCCTAAGATACAATTTCACAGTCATTTAGCTGACCACTTAGAATAGAAGTAAGCAATGAGACGAAAATATATTTTCTTAGAGGCGCTGAATAATCACAATCTCCATTAAATCCCACGTGAGCTGCAGGTGATCTACCCAATTTAAAATCAGTGCAGGCTTCTTTAGATGCCTAAATACGGAGCTATATGTGCTAAACCTTAAGCACCCACACTTGAAAATGTTGGCTTGAACTGAAAGCTATACTTGAGCCTATGAGGGCTTCTTCTTCCACTTCAGTGCTTCATAAAACCACTTTCAGTGTGTCTGAGGTCAGCTACCCAAGTGAAGCATTAACAAATTGCAAGATGGGCAATAAGAGCATATACAGCTTTTTCTGAGTTCAGTCCAAATGACTTTTCCTATTCACTGTCTATGAAAGTTATCAGCAGTGTTGCATGAAACAACATAAGTCCTGTAGCTTTTCTGCAAATCAATACAAATCTTTTAGGATCTCATACAAGTTCTGCTGAATTTCTGGAATGCTTCTGCATTCACCATTCTGTAAAGTACCTCCCCAGAGGTTGTTTCCAACATGCAAAAGGTTCTCAGGAAATCAGAAGCATAATACCCATATGATTTAAAGGTAACACACTGAGAAGATCTGGGACATGGGAAATAAGCTTAATTATACTATTGCACAGAGAATGATTGGCAGTCAAAGCAAAGTGTAAGGATTTTCACTTAATCTGTAAAAGCACCAATATGTGACTGCAATATTGCAAAGAACATTTGAAATCTGCCAAACAGATAATAAAGTGAAGCTCAGTGCATGCTACCTCACAAAAGGTTCCTGGTGTGAGGGGATTGTATTAACTGCTAGAAATGCTCATTATACAGGTATGTTTTGTTCCAAAACAATAAAAACATTGTTATGCTGTGCTTAGGATTGGACTAAAAAGCAAATCTGCCAGGGAAAGAGTCCTGGCTCCCCAAGGAGATTGAGCAAGCAAGTAGTTTTTTTTTTCTATAAAGTCATTTTCAGTGATCAAAAACTTTCCCACTGCAGGAAAGGAACAGGGGATGGAAAAACTCTGCATGTTTCTTTTCCTTGCTGCAGCACTCTTCACACAGACACTCATAACCCACAAATTTAGTAGTTTCATTATGGAGCCCAAACTATAGAATGGTTGTGGGCAGAAGCGGAGGGGTCTTTTTTAGCATGTAACATCTCATAAAAACATGCTCCACACCAAAGGGAGAAATGATTCATAATACCTGCTTATTAAAATGTTCTGTATCAAATAAGCTTTTGTGTTAGTCTAATAAAATTCCTTATGCCTTGTAGAACTGTAAGCATATAGGATGTATGGCCATTTTTACATGTTTATCAATAAGGATCCTAGCTGTTGTTACTGATACTACCCCTAACTCTGTGGGAGCCTGATATGTGTGACCCTATTGCTTGTGCTTGTATACCAATTAGTCTGCAGAATTTCTAAAGCCCCCTATTAAAGAAGACAAATATTGTAGGTAACAATACAGGTACCATTACTATACTGGAACATACATCCCCCACTGGCAGAGGATATGCTAGATGACCTAATAGTCCTTTTCCATCTCTGACACCTATACAACAGGAATAGAATGAATCACAGATATGTCAGCCACAACTGTAGGCATTACTTTCCTTTTCTTTTCCAAGCCAAATGCTAATATTTGCTGATAGTTATGTCAAATCCTAAAGAGGGGTTCAAGAATCTTGATTTGATCCCTAATTTGCTATAATATTTTATGTATTTAGTAATCTCTAAAATAATAGAAATCTCTAGAACCATAAAAAGCAGGATAGTGTGCTTTAGCACACACTTACAGAATTAAAATCTATTAGTAGTAAAAGTAGTAAGTTACTCTTGTCCACAATCTGCCTCAACATACTTTAGCCCTTTTTGTTCTCTATTTACAACTTTAACTGGCCCAGTGTGGAAAAAATCTGCCAGTCAAACATAAAAACTACCTAAAATACAAAGTTATACATAGAGATACCAACTAGTATACATAATTAAAGTGGGGGGGTGGGGTGGGGTGGGGATTAAGGGCCTTATGCTTTTCAGTGTTAAAAGTGTTCAAATGTGTTTAGCCTTTGCATAAACAAAGAACCTCCAACTCTGAGGAATAGCTAGGGGCCAAAATTGGGCACTCACTCAGCAGCATGTAATGATCCTTCCTCCCAAGGACTTCAGATTGAGCCCTGAAGCCATGACACTGCACACAGAGGGTGCCCCCACCTCGCCTCTTACTCTGTCTCTTGTATTAGTGATAGCTGCAGGCAACATTTGTTTTCCCTCATTGGTTTGCTTCAGTTGTGTCTCATGTCATGGTTAGGTTCTTTAATGGAGTGCTTGCAGATGAGGTTTTAAAAATCATTAGCCACGGTTGGCAGATGCTAGGTACTGGTAGGATGCTGTTCCAATAACTTCTTTTCTTTAATTAAAATTCTAAATAAATCATGAGTTTTTGCAAACCCGAGCCTACAATACTTGTGTAAGATGAAAGCTGTGCTAGCTGCTGGCAGTCTTGATGGAACTCTAGCCTCCTATTTCTTCCATGTGGGTTTTTTTTGCCTTCACACAACATCCCCATATGCACTTCTTCAATGCTTAAAAATCATTATTGCTGAAGATCAATACCAGAAAACATCTGTGACTCTTGCTGGTGTGCAAACAGATTTACTCTTTCCTACAACAAATGTGAATAAAATGCCCCTGTAAAGAACAAAAGAGAATATCCTGTGTATACTTGGTTATTGATTTTTCCTGACATTCTTGTGAGATGGAGATGTAGGAATATTAAATATGCACTGCACACAGAATATTTATTTGCAGTAAAACATGAATAAATTGAATCTTTTGCCTACTTGTTTCTATGGGAACAAGTTCTATTGAATAAACAGTTTTGGAATACTATTTTATTATTTCTAATTATATTAATTATAATTCAATATGTCACATTAAAAATAATTTAGGTTGTAATGAGAAACTTTCATACTGGTGCAAGCTTGGAAAAAATAGGCCTTTTGAGCAAAAAGCAATTTATGTTGCCTGTAATTTTCGGTTTCCGTTGCTATTAGTGCTAATTATTGAAGAGGTTTGCATTTGAAAACTTAATGGGCTGATGTTTTATTCTAGCATCTTGCAAAAGTCACAGGATAGTCATGGTGAAAAAAAATCAGGAAAGAGTCTTAATAATAGGATGTATCAATGTGTTGTGAGGCTCTTTTCCCCTATAAAACTCCTTTATTTTCCCATTTTATTACTTAGCTGGCATTTTTATTACAGTAGCAGGCAGAAGACTCATGCAGGTTTAATACAAAAGAAATTATAAAAAACACTGATCTCGTACTCTGATCTGTCTGAGCATATGTTATGCCACATATGAAATCATAATTGACTCAGCTAAGTCCCCTTCAGTTCCATCTAGGTGGATCAGACTGGAAAATTGAGCCATATAAGTGTGCTTGTCTATTTTGAAACAAATAATAATTGATTAGAAATGTAAACAAGTCAGCTTTAAGAAGGACTGCTAAACCAAAGCTGATCCTGGCAGACCAAAACATTTTTTTTCTTTTAATGGCAGTTTAGTGAACAGAAACCTCTTCACCCTTGAGGAATTAAAGTTGACACCAAGAATTCACTCATCTTTTCTGTGTTGCTCTACTGTTGTTGTTTAAGTATAGCTTTCCATTAGCTTCCTATAAATCCTAAAACTGAATGTGGCAGCATCTCTCAAGCTAAGGGAAACTGGTTCTGCTGCTTAGCCCTGCATCTACTACTCCCTGATATGCAAGATGTCAAAAAGTCAGGCAAACTTTTGCTTTCTAAGATGAAAATCAAGCATCACAATACTTCCATTGCAAATGCAGCCGTACTCATCATAAATCATCATCTGAGCCCTGCAGTGAAGTCAAAATCCCATTTTAATGGCTTCATAATGGTTAGTACGGAAATCATTTTGCTGTCCCAAGGCCAGCATTTGACTCCACTGCAGGTTAAAATTAGATTAGAAGATGGATTAAGGACAAACACATCCCTGCAAAGACAATTATACAAAGAGGATTATTAAAATAATATGAAAAGTAGTACCACAAGTTATAATTTTATCAAAAGCAAAATGTATGTTTAATAAAGGAAGTACTGCTATTTTTGTATCCTAAATAAGGTCTCAGATATTAGTCCACACACAAACTTATAGGTCAACAGACAAAGCTCTCCTGATATTTTCAGTTGTAAAATGCCTGGACAAAGGAAGTGACTTCACTCTGTACATGTCTGGCTTCATGAACTGGTCAATCAAGAGTGCTCTATATTAGCAACATATACCAGTAGGTGGAATTGGAAGAGATCCCCCCATTCACAGAGGCACCCCTGATCAGAATCACCAGGTACGTCTTTGCAAGCTGAGAAACCCAAGTTTTCCCCATCACAGAGGCACATCATGGGACCTACAAACTCAGAGAAAGATGTCACAGGAGCATCTGGGTACTTCCAGGAGTTTCACCTTTGAGTTCCTTCAGAGCTATCCAACCCTGGTGACGTATTAATATTTAAGTTATCAATTTGTTCTAAAACTTCTTCTCTTGTCACTTCTTTGTGGTACAACTCTTCAGATCTATCTACTAGGAAGGATTGATTGAACATGGGATTACTCAAAATTAGATCTGGAATTTCCCTTCTTCATTTACATTCCAAGATAAGTTGTTCTAGAAAGCAGTCATTTATTACATCCAGAAATTTTATCTCAGCATCTCGCCTTGATGCAGTGTTTACCTAGTCTGTATGAGGGTAGTGAAAGTCTTCCATTATTACTGATTGTCCCATATTAGCAGCAGCTTCTCTAATCTCCCTAAGCATTCTGTAATCACCTTCACTTACATGATCAGGTGGTACCTTGTTGTACACCTGCAGAGTGACAGTCCTACCTTACTAATTTAATAACTTACATGAGTTATGGATTCATTAAGACATTGAAACAATTAATTATTGGGAAGGAATCCTTCAGAAACACCCCCTGAAAGAAATCCTATTTTACAATGATGATTGACATTGATTGCAGCCATTCTAAAAGTCACTAAATATATAATGTATTTGGTAACTCCACAGGGTATTCAAGGAGGAAAAAAGCTATTTAAAGCATCTCTTTTCTTAAACAATTTAATAAGACATTTGTCATCACAGCAGGAAAGAGACAGAAAAACACTTAAGACAACCACCTTTAAAAGTAATTTATTTTAGCAGTCCTTTCCAAAGAGAGAGAGAAAGCAAATACAACCCTAATAACTAATTTATTATGTTATACCCTCAAAGGTCAATGTATAATCAGGATAGGAAAAAAATAGATAAAATGGAAAACAATAGGGAAAATATATATTAGAAGATTTAAAAAAAAAAAATCTTAGATAGACATACTTTAGGGTATGAACAATTTACAGTAGGGTAAAAAGAAGTGTTAGCTGTTCCATAATAACCACCCAAGAGCATGCAGTCACTTAGACCACAGTGAAACAGGAACTAGCCACTCAAGTTTAGCTTTCCCTTATCACAGGGTAAAAGCATGCATATAGGCAGTTATTGTAGAGTAAGTGAAACACAATATATCCATGCTTTCTGTTTACTCTGAGGTAAACCAGTTGTATGTCTGTAACTCTGGTCTGGAAAAAGTGGGACGAAGATCTCAAGGCATGTAAAGAGCAGTAGGGCACAAAGGATATGCATCCTAAGAAAATTAACCTTATGTCTTCTTTTATTGTTTTGACTTGAGGCAGGGTCAGTCCTCTGAACTGAGTAATTTACCAAATGCCTATCTATTTTTCTGAAAATGCCACCAAGTACAAGGCAAGTACCAGAATGTTTAGGGGGAAAAAGTGAATGCATTTTTAATACTGAAAGGGAAAAGACTTATTTCTGACTTAACTCTAATTTCTGGCTTTTTCTAGTAAAATAACTAAAAAAATTTAAGAGACAGCACTACATTAGGTTATAGAGTAAAAAGAATACAAAGTTCCAAAGCTGTGATTTTCTCATGAATGTCACAGAGCTACATGTAGCAATTGCAAGTGATTGTGCCCATAATCAAAATGGCTGCAATCTCCTGTAATTTTCAAAAGGACTGGAGCAATATGCTGCCATCCATTAAATGATGGCTACCTCTGGGCTATAATTTCCCTGCATTCTTTGCAAGTGGCACTGAGGCTGATGTTAATAAATATCTGCCACCTTCCATTTTGTTAAATGATGGTGACAACAAATTATCCCTCTGGGAGGATATAATTTGGAAAGTAAATAGGAAACAGTGAGAGGAAAAAGAGAGAGAGAGAAAGAACGTTATGAGAAGCAAAATGAAAAACCTGAAATGGGGTTCAAGAAGGAGCATCTAATAGCAGGAAATGAAAGGCAAATGAATGCAAGAGAAATGCGTAATTCAGAAGATTTAGGTGCAAAGAAGAAGGTGAGAGAGGCAGAAACTGACTGTGGCAAGCAAATGTGCAGGGAGAGAACATGGAGACAAAAGTTGGGAGAGGCCATAGAAGCATATTTTTAAAGTTCTACTCAAAAGTCAGGAAAAGCCAAAAGTAAGGCTGCAGATTTAATTTAGTCCCTTTGTGCAAATGGAGTATGATATGTAGTTTTTAATTACTTGGTCCACAAGGCTGATGCTTCATTAAGTGCAGTGAATGGACATTATCCACTTAATGCATAGCTGCTCAGCTTCTCAATGGGCACATCCACACATGCCTGTATGGCGATGCTGCTACTGCGCCATGGTTTAGTGCTTCCAAAAGGAAGTAGTAAAGCACAGCACAGTAGCAGCCCATACTGTGCAATACACCAGACACACATTTATTTTGAGCTGCTACTTCACCGTACCAGTGCACTATAACAAGGGAGCATACTACTACAGCAAAGTAGCTGCTGGTCATGTGTAGACACTCGTGGTTACTACATCACCATAGCACACTGCTATGGCAACATAGCACCGCATGTAGATTTGCCCAATAGGTTGTTTTCTCCTTGTTTTTCTACATGTAGTCCCAGGTCTTCCTTACTTCATAGTGTTTAAAGAACCTACTCTGCATGATCTTCCTCCCTATTGCTTGTCTCATACACCTGGGGGCAAATCAGATGGGTAAGATGTTGTGACTCTTTTGACCAAATAAAGGGTTACTATGAGTCAGTCCATGAAGGAAAATATTGATTTGATATTTTTCACAAGTACTCTGAAGAAAAAGCAGTAATTTTGTCATGGACTCTTCTCTGGTGTCATGCTATGAAGTTTTGAGGGATTCAAAAATATGAATGAATTTGATCTCATAACATTATTGAGAGGTGACAGAATATCATTATCTCTATTTTCCAAATGAAAAATGGAGGCAAAGAGAGATTATGTCAAAAGTATCCTCTAATAGTGGCTACCTAATCTAATATGCCTTGGACCTGATTTTTGCAGAATGCTCAGCACTGTATATTCAAAGCCACCTTGAAGTTCATTTCAGTGGCAGCTATGAGTGCTGTGCACTTCTGCAAACCACACCTCACTCTCAAGTCAGGCACCTAGAAAAAAGAAGTGGGAAACAATTCACCATGGAAAGCAACACCTCATCTTAGAATCAAGTATAAAGAGCCCAACAGGGGAAGGGATGGCATCAGCAGTGTGAAGCAGCAGTACAGAGCAGCAGGACCCCACTCCCTACCTAGGTCCCCTCCACCTTCCCTTCTTCTCCTTTCTTGTCCTCCCTGCATTGCTGGCAGGAAAGGAGGAGTCTTCAGGCTACTGCTTCTTTTCTCTCCAGCTTGCCTCACACAGCAGGAAGCAGGTGTGCTGGGAGGCCAGCTCATCACCCTGCATATTTCTCCTTCACTGCCCTGTCCCATGGTGGAAGGGAACTTCCAGAACTGCTGCTTCCTGCAGTGTGGGGCTCTGGGGTTTCATTAGTGCCAAGATTTGTAGGGAAAGCAGCAGAAGGAGGTAAGTGGTGGGGTAGTTGTCACCAGGGGGCCAGGGATGAAAGGCAAGATGCTTGCTCCCAAACCCCTACTTTCCCCTGCCCTTGCTTTCCTTGCCTCCTACGCTTCATGCCTGCTTTCCCCACTGCTTACTCCTACCTCTGCTTTACCTCCACCTGTCCCCTTTCTCTGCTTTTCCCATTGTCTGCCCTTAAGCTGCTGTTTTCCTGCTGCAGCAGTGCAAGGACAAATGTAAGATGACCCCCAATAATTATATTCTAGACAAGAAAAATTATAGTTTTCCCCTGTTTCAAATCTAATTATTGTGGGGGTCATCTTAAATTTGAAGTTGTCTTAGAATTGAATAAATAAGGTAACTTGCCTTCCATCACATAAGATGTCTGTGTGGCAAGCACAGAACTCAAAGCTGCCTGTACATGTGCTCAGGGGTGCTGGGGAGAGCATTTTAATTAGAGCGGTTCCTGGACAGCCACTATAATTAAAATGGCTCATTGTAATGCGTATTAAGCCCTGTACAAATGGCTGTGGGATGCTTTATCTAAACCTCTTTGGCAAGGTTTAGATAAAGTGCCCCCCATGGTCATTTTAAAATGTGCAGTGGCCTATACACATGATGGTGAGGTCATGCTGGACCGTTCTAATTAGAATGCAGAGTAGACTCAATTAATTGAGTTTGGTCTGATGCATTCTAATTCGATTGCGAACCATCACAAGTACAGGCAGCTCAGGTCTCTAGCATTCATCTGCCTTACCTTTTCTTTCTGCTTCATTCATTAGGCTCTGTTTAACTTCTACAACAAATGAAGAACTCAAGTGTGACTGAATCTGTTCTCTACACTGAAAGGGGCAGGGGAGCTGTGGAATAAAGAGTACATAAATCAACTCAATATTAGAATGCATATGCACCAAATTAAGAAATGCATAAGCAAGCTTAATTCTGAGTGCTTGATTTTGAAACTTCCATATTTTTTAAACAGCATTTTTTCCATTGTGATGCCGTAGACTTCTGAAAAAGCAACCAAGAATACATAAATTCTTCCAAGTGATATCATATTATCAGAAGTGAAACCTTTCATTCCACAGCACAGACTTCTGGTGTTTAGCTAAAGAGATCACTGACAATTGTAATATGTTATTGCCTTTTATGTGGTCCAGCATTAGATGGAAGGTGGGATGCTTTGCCAGTAGGTTGCACAGATATTTGCTGACAGCAAAGGAATGGTGACACTCAGGAATCATAAATTTTATTCCAGGTTTTAAGGGAAGTAATCTCTAGAGAGCCCAGAGCACAAACATAAACCTTTCTGCCCCAGCCCCTTCAACCTGTCATTATCTTACTCCTTTCTCTTCCCCACAACTCCACATCCCAGTCCCATTTCTCCTCTCTTAGCCAGTGTTAATCTCCACTTCGTATGCTTCTCATTCCCATTTCAGTCTCTTTCTCCAGCAATTCCCAGTTCACTCCTTCTATCTCCTCATCTAATGTTTCTCTCTCATTTGTTGAAGCCTCTACTGGCCTCCCATCTCATCAGGAAATAAGAGACAGTGGAAATCACTCTCTGTGTCTCTCTACACAGGTTTCTTTTCCCATATATCCATCTTCCCACCCCTTACCTAATTTTCAGCTTCCCACAGCCCTAGCCTGCTTACTCAGCCAACTGCTGGATCTTCAATTCAGGCCATACTGAGGGGAGGACAACTGAAATCCCTGCTCCCAGGTAACATCCTCCAACTTCCTACTATCTCCCAGATGCCCTTTCCCTCACTTCCCTTCCCATCAAACAGATAGTCCTTGCTCCAGTGGCTCCAATCCCCCTCAACTTCTAATTGAAGTTTTCCCTTATTTCTCTACCACCCCATGGTTATTAGTCTTTCCTTGTCCCAAGTTATTCCTTGCATATCCATAGGTCTGGCTCTTATCCTCTCTGTTTTTAAATCATGTGGGGTGTCTTTACATGTGCTTTGGGAGTGGGGGTGGAGAGGGGTTGCTTTAATTAGAGCAGTTACAAGAACTACTTTAATTAAAGTGCCTGCAATGTCTCATGTATTCAGTGTCCCACACTTCAAAATGGTAGCAAGGGTGCTTTAACTAAAGCTCATTTGACAAGCTCTAGTTAAAGCACCCCCACCGCCATTTTAACAGTGTGGGGATGCTGAATACACGAGACACAAAAGCTTCTGGAGTGCACTAATTAGCATGCTTCAGAAGACTTGATTAATTGAGTCTTCTCTGATGTGCTGTTGTTACAGAGCTTCAGTGCAGCATCCCTGCATGTATGCAGGCATGAATAGTTACTTCCTCTATTTAGTGGAGAACCACTGAGACCTCAAGACAGAGTCTATTCAGCCTCAGTTCAGTAAATCAATTGCAAGGAAAACCTTTCAGCCACATCCAGATGTGCAGGTATGTGTGGTTTGTGGCACCACAAACCTCTTCTGGCTGCCCATGGCAAGGCAGTTCAGGGGACCCACATGCAGAAGTCTGCCCAAGCCAGGCACCAGGGACTCAGCTTGTGGCCTGAGGACATGACTGACCTGGCCATTTGCCACACTATGGCAGTTCATGCAGGGACAGCACAGTGAACACCTCTATTGGGCAATTGCTTCCCAGATGACCTAGCGGGGGCACAGCAAAATGTGGCAACAGTACCATACCAAGGCCAAGGCATTGCACGAGTAGTTTCATACAGTGCAAGACGCCAGCCTGTGCTTGGCAGCAGTGATCCACTATACCCTATTATGAGGAGCTGGGCTGCATCTTTGGCCCAACAGCCATAGAGACCCCCCCTCCTCCCTGCTACTTCACCACGAGGGGAGGATTGGAGCCTGTAGCAGTCAGGTTTTCCACCGGCTGGAATCCCCAGGGGCAGGGCCCTTCTCCAGGCCTGTAGCACCACTGCCACCCAGCCATGGTGGGACCGACAGCAAGGAGGGGTGCACACCATGAGCAAGACCCATTGCCACGGCCAGGCCTGATGCAAGTCTGGAGCAAAGAGTCCCCTAGCTCCTGCATGACACCAGTGGGAGTGAGGGGAGCCCAAGGAGCAGGCTGGGGTGTTGCACTAGTCATAGAGGCTACACCCCACTGGTCTCTGCATCAGACCTTATCCCCATTGAAGGCTAGATCTGGTTCCAGCACCCCCACCCTGAACCAGGGGGCCCAGGAACCAAGCTTTCCCAATTAAAGTGACCACCTGTCACTGAGACCTGGTAAGTCCTGCACAGCATATGGGAAAACTCTCCCTGCCCACCCACTTGCCTTCCCTTCACTTTCTTTTAAAACAACACTTAAAACCTCACAATCCTAAGGTTCTAATAGGTCCATGCAAGCAACTTTTGCATTACTGCACAGTACAAAACAATCTGAATGCTGTTCACTTTATGGAATTAGGTATTAGAAATGAATAGACAAGCTGGCTCAACCATCTGATTTGTTCATTTTAAAATAAAGGAGCGCTAGATTATTCAATCAGGGTCACTGAGGCTGTTTATACATGTACTCCAGGAGCCAGGGGGAGGAGGAATGCTTTAATTAAAGTGTCTCATGTATCAGCATCCCTGCACTCATTTGACGAACTTTAGATAAAGCGCCCCATTGCCATTTTTAAGTACAGGGATGCTGATATGCAAGATGCTGAAAGCCGCTAGAGTGTGGTAATTACTACACTCCAGCAGACTCGATTAATCAATTAATTAATCAGGAGCAGTCTGGTATAAATTGCTCAGTAGCCCTTACCTAGTGTCCCCTGTGCCCTGTATCCACTTGAAGCAGTCTGACAATGGGGACTGCGTCCGGGTTGTGACCTGCTGCTACCTGCAACATCATCTGGCCATTTGGTCCTGGAGCCCCATGGCTGTGTTCCTGCCAGACCTGGACAGGGCCCACATGCCACATGGCCACCTAGGCTGTGGTATGGGCACTCCAGCAGAACTGTCTGAAAGAAGGCACTTATATAATATAATATGGGCATACCTTAAATACATACAAATGTGTGTCACAAAACACAGGCAAAATATACTACACAAACAAGTCAACACACACAGTAGGTACTATTTCAAGATGTTTAGACAAGTTAAACAGCAAATGAAGAAACAAGATACCTATCTGTTGTAGTGTATGTCAACAGTAAGTAGTTAAATATAGAATCGTAAACATCTCTCTACATGGTATTGCCTATGGAACAATTGTCAGATTGCAAGAATTTAAGACTTTTAAAAATAAAATTCCAGGTCTGACACTGTATGTCACATATTCTGATCATTGTAAATAGATGTATATCAAAAAATGCATAGCTTTATTCTCATATGATAATGAAACAAAATAAGAAATGTTAAGTGTTTTATTTAAGCATTTAGCTCTCTTCCTATGTCAAGACTTCATTACATTAACAAAAAGAAAATTATAACAATGGAAAAGAGCACAGACCCTTCAAGCACAGGCACTCAGGAATGGTATTATTACACCCCAAATTAGCATCAAAAAGAAAAAGATAGGATTACTTTTGCCAAACTGCTGCCTGTATTAACACAAAATGCCATATAAGAAAAATATCAAAAAGAGGTACTAGAATGTTCCCAAGTAAAATAGTATTCATGATTTCAAATACATAATCAATATTTATTTAACTGTTACATTTCAAATTAAAAATGATATTTATTAAAACAACCCAAATTAATATAAATTCCAGAGTTTGAGAAAACCTAGAATTAAATACAAAATTTCAGATTTTTCCAGGATCTCCAGAACCCCAGGACCAGTAGGCAGCTTTTTTAAATATTATTTTTTCTTGCCTTTAATGTAATAAACCTTCCAAATAGGGAATTGTAGTTCAGTTAATTCAATGTGTCTTGCTCAATTGATAGGATTTCTAAGCTGGATAAACATTTTTGTCCCATCAGAGACCTTAGATAGTTTTTAACTCATTTTAATTTACTGAAGCTGCACTAGGCGGCAGCATTAGTTGTGGGCAATTTAAAAAAAAATTCTGAAGGCACTTTCAATATTAGGAGAAATTTCTCTTACAGAATATTTTTGAATGAGCTGCACTCAATCAAAAGCTGTAGCATTTTCAAAATCTTCCATGAATGATGCATCTTAAAATTTAAAAGTTTCTATTTCTTCTGCAGTGTCTACAGCATCCAGATCATTTGAGTAGTGTAAAGATAGGTCAGCAGCACTTCATTTTTTTTAGGTAGCTGACACTCATTGTCAATAAACAGAAGCCAGTGAGACAGCTGAAGTCCTTTGAATCTCAGTTTATTAATATCCATTTTAGCTGAGACAGAAATGTATCTATGACATTATTTCTCTCAGCTATAGAAATGTGCCCATTCCCTTCAGCATTTTCAGAAGCTGTTTTCTTCACCTGCTTTTCGCAGAAAAAAACACACCTTAGCGTCGATTTACTCAACTGCTTTTTTAGCATCCATTAGGACATCACATATACCATCATCATGAACATTTTGTAGAAAACGTCTTAGTCCATTTAGCAGTTTTGTGGCATTAACAGTAAAAATGTTTTTATTCTATACATTTTTTTTCACATAATCTACTAGTTGTAAAATTGTATCCCAAAAGCTCAGAAAACAGGGAGAGTTGAAATCAACCACTCTGATAAGTCCTATTCATATGGCCAAGTACAGACATTACACTTTGACTGGTATAAGTGATCAGAAACCAGTCTACACCCCTAACAAAACAGAAGTTCATTGCGCATAGACTGGTTTTAAAATGGTGCATCCCAGTCTAAGATTTGCACTCCCCTCCTCCCCGCAACCAAAGAGCAATGTGTGTTCTGTTTGCTACTGATCTAAACTGCGCCACATACAAAAAAAAATGTGACTTAAATAGATTCCACCTCAAACTTTTTGAATGTCTGTACCTAGCCACTGTGCCTGTATTTTTGAGTTTTCACATTCCTTCTGTAAAATGCTGTAAACCTCTATAAGTTTTGAGTTTATACAATATTTTGTAGTCTACCAAGCATCTGTATGTCCTTTTAGGGTAGTTTGAAGAGTTTGCATTATCGGTGACATCAATCAATTGAACCAGACAAGAAATTGAAAATAGAGAGGACAGTATCGAGAAAAGAAACCACAGTAACGGATATGTTTGCTGTCAGCAGAACATGGAATGAATCTAGAAAGTTCATTTGTTTCCATCAGGACTGCTTGGACACCCTTGTATTTGACTAAAATATTTACTCTATTGCTATATCTGGGCCTTCTACAATTACCTATGTCAAATCCAGATTTTGCTAGTTGATTAAAATTTTGTAGTTAGTCCCTTTCCTGATTTCACCTTAGCATCAATGCACTCAGTAAAACTTTTCTAAATAAGACATTTATTTGCTTATTTTGTATTTATTTATTTATTTATATTTTTTATACATCTTAACATTGTCGTGCTTTTTGTGGGAGATATCTGAGATGCAATTAAATATGATGAGGAAAATTAGCATTTTTAATGTTAAAAATATTTTCTAACCTGACATCATAACCCATTAGCTGAATGAGATCATTTTGTAGAGTAGGCATAAAATATATAAGAGATGTCTTACCTTCTTTGTATCTGGATATAGATTCTGCTGAAGTTGATTGTAACGGCTAACAAGTTTCAGCACATTTAGGAATACACCACTATGGTAGTCCCCAATCTTATCCAGAGACTCTCTTGAGGCCCAATCTTTTCTATTTCTGCTTTGTGCCCTCTTCTCTGTTTCTCCTTTGTACCCTCTTCATCCCCAACAGCAGGGTTCAGTGGTATGGTTACAGCCCCCATTTCCAGATTATGCTGCAAGACCAGCAGCATGGGACTTTTTGCATGTCTCTGAAGCAGGTAAGAATCTACCCCACACCACTCTTGGCCCCTGCTCTCTTTCCTTCTGTTCAGTGGTACTTCCCTTCACCTCTCATATCCCACCTCCCCCACCCACTGCTGGCTTCTGGCTGACCTCAGGTGGGGAGTTCTAGAGTCACTCCTACCCTGCTCCATCCAGACTGTGCAGTGAGCCAACTGGATGTAACATCAGCAGCGGTAGATGGACTCCCCTCTCTGCCCTTCCCAGTTGTTTCCCAGCAGCTCAGGAACATGCATGAGGAAGGGGAACCCCTCCTGCATCACCACCACCATTCCCAGCCAAGCCACATTCCATATGTAGCCACCCACAGCAGCCTCAGCTTAAACAGGGAAGGAGTAGCTAGGACAGTGAGGGCCCAGAAGCATAAGTAAAAAAGGCAAGCTGGGGAATAGACCGGAAAAGGAAGCATCACTGAGCAATGAGAGGAATAGAGAGGGTTCCAGGAACAGGGGAAAAGAGATTCTTACCTGATTTTAAAAAGTCTGCATCTGCTGCTCTCATGGCATAGTTTGCCTTCTCCAGCTCAGGGCTGACCAGATGCTAACTGCAGAGTAGCCTAATAGTACTGTGCAGTAGCACTTCACAGCAGAAACAGTGCTAATACACTACTGTGCAGTAGCATCACTAAAAAGGCATGCACCAGCTGTATTGCACAGTAATGCCAGTTACTGTGCATTGATTTAGTACTTTATTATACAAGTACTAAACTTAATGCACAGTAACTACAACACATTAATGAATGCATAGATGCACCCTGGGTGTAAGAGTCCAGTGACAGTCACTGCTCCAGTACCCAATTTTATGACATCCTGGAGCCACCTATTCGTGACTCCACCTAGAAAGGTAGGAAAAGGAAAAAAAATTGAGCCACTTCCCAGGCATAATTGCTTTTACTCTTTTCAACAGAAACAGTGAGTGGAAAATGGTAAAGAAGATCCAGTAGAGGTTATGCATACTGGAAAGGTAGGTTTACCAATAAATATGAGTAAACTTGTTATCAATTTAAATACATTCTTTTTTAAAGATGGCACCAGCTGGTGTCTCCATGGACTAAGTAGAGCAAGATGTCATTAAACTTGAAGCTGTCTACGTTTTTAAATCTTGTATCTGTGCCTCAGTTTGGTCCCTGAAGTGGAAAAAAAAAATAATTTAGTTACTGATAACATATCTTATCTTACTGAGTTTTCCCTGCTTGCACTAAAGTATGACTTTGCCTGTCCTCTATTACACACCTCCCTCGTGTCTGTTGGAGAGGAGTGCAGAATAAAGGCCTGTGGCAAGAGCAATACAAAGACTTATCTGGCACAGATTATGTTAGGAGTATTAAATTCATGCCTATGCACAGTTTGTGTGATTTTTTTAGTGGGGAAAAAAAAAGTTCCTGTGCTTCAGAGACTTCATTTCAATATCTGTTGTTAGTGAAGAAGGCTCTAGTCTGACTGTAGAACCAGAAACCATTTTGTTTTAGTAATGCCATTCTTTTTTCTATCTATTTTGCTTCTGTCCTTGTTTTAATGATGATTAATCATTGCATTAACCCAGTAATGTAATTAGGAGTGGATAATTGGGACATCAGCCTCAGACATTGATTTAGAAGGGGCACCACAATGGCAGGCCTTGGAAAGTCCAAGCTTTGCCCAGGGTGCAAAAATTATTAGATAAGCAAGGTGTGAGGAGATAAGAAGAAAAGGGAAAGCTTAGATTTTCCCTGCCTAGCTACTCCCAGGCCCCACTGCAGGCTCTCTCTGCAAGAAGGCAAGCCCTTTAATACATGCGTGGTGAAAGCGGAAGTTCCCCAGCGAGCCACAATGCTGGTCTCCCACTGCCTCTGGACACACCACCTGCCTATCTCTCCTGCCACGCCTTGCTGTTAAGTAATTAAGAGGAAGAGCACACACCAATTGCAGACACTTCCTCAGCAAAAAACCTTGTCTACCTATGTCCTTAGACCAACACGGACACAACCTACACCCCTGAACTAAATAAAGACATTGGATTTATGGCACAATAAAATCCGCCTGCCTTTTGATCACCCCAGGTAACCTGCCTGCAGCTGACCAGCTACATTTCTTTATGCATTTCCCTCTTCCCACCACCCCCACTCCTACCTCTATCTATTGTCTCCCGAACTACCACTCATTTGCATTTTCACAGACCTGCATGTTGCAAATTAGCTTTTTTTCCTACCTTGGAGAACACCTAACACCAGAAGAATCTCCCTTTTCCTGAAGGGAGTTTGTGATCAAAAGCTTGCAAAGAACAATTTTTTTCCAAATACTTAGTTGGTCTAATAAAAGATAGCACATCTACCCAAAGAACCTTGCCTGGCTTAGTTACATCTCTGCATTAACCCAAAATCAGTGCAGGGACAAGACTATACTTAGAGACCAATATTCTGCTTCCACCATTGCTCTAGGGGCAGTGTTCCCTCTAAGATGCGTACATGTGCAGCCGCACACAAGTTAAAAAATCTTACTGCGCACTTTTAAAGGCCATGCACTCACCCAGAGAGAATCTGGGTGTGGAGTACAGCAGAGGCACCAGGGCCAGCGTGGGACACTTACCTAAGGCAAGCTCCTCACTCCTCATGCAGGACAGGGCAGGTAGTGGTTCCTCCCCAAGGCGAGGTGGGGGCAGGGACAGAGATAGGGACAGGGGCTGGGAATGGGGTCTGGCATGGCTCCGCTGGCTCTGGGGAACTACTCCACAGGCTCCGCTGGCTCCTGGGAACTGCTCCACTCCCCCACATTGTCCCAGGGAGCAGGGAGGCACATGACATCAGGGCTGGGGGATGAAGCAGTTCCCCAGATCCGGAAGAGCCCACGGAGCAGTTCTCTGGAGCCAGCAGAGCATCTCATGGGGCAGGCAGTGGCTCCTCCCCGAGGTGAGGCAAGGCAGGGACAGGGACTGGGGCTGGTGTGGGCAGGGCTCCGCCAGCTCTGGGGAACTGCTCCGCTCCCCAGTCCTGATGCCATGTGCCACCTCACTCCCCAAGGTGATGCAGGGGAGCAGAGCAATCCCAAGGGACTCTTGCTGTTCACCAGGAAAATAACCAAAATAAGATATCTGCAATTTATATGGATGGCCAACCATCTTTCTAGATGTGGCACAGATTTCTGGAGTCTGTAGACTAGACACCCTCACCCAGGCTATGCCAGCACCCTGGGGTTTCTTGAGATCCTTTCAAGGGTCCTGTAAGGTGCCACACACTGTTAACACTGTTGGGTGTGAAAATATGACTCACAAAATAAACCTTGAGATTTCACATAGGAAGTCATAGTGTTAAAAACATTTTGGCTGCTTACAGATGTCAAACCTCCCCCACCTCCCACCCCCAAAATGGCACTTTAATCTTGTTGTGCCTCTGCACCAAGTGCAGTGCATGCCCAGAAGAATCATTGCATTCTATCAATGGATTGTGTCTGGCCCATGGCTGCCCCACAGCACTCCACTGCACTGCTCTGGGCAGCAGTTAGCATGGAGAAGGATGGGGACCAAACCCTGCCCACTCCCACCTGGACATTTAGTTTGGGACACTTATTGGTGAACCGCGCCATGCCAAAAGGAGGAGGCAGGACTGAAGTGGCACACTCACAGACCGAAGTGGCACGCTCATGGACCACTACTCCTTAGAGGGAACCTTGTCTTTGGGGGAGGTGTATAGGTGCATTTACAAACCTATACACCTCTAATGAATGGCTGTTTCTTCTTTGCTCCATGTGGATTCGTACATTAAAGAAACTGGAGCCCCTATATAACATGTACATGCTTGTTCTTCCATACCAATACCCTCTGTTAATTACAGTGCACCTACATCCTACGCAAGGCTAGAATCTACTCATAATCAAGGGATATTCTTCACTTTGTCTCAGGAGCAAGTTTGCTAAAGAATGGAAAGAAAATTCATGACTTTACAATCTGGTTCCCTACATTGTAGTCTACGTTTAAAGATATTCTGGGGAGCATATTCTGACAGTCCATAGATTGACTGGCCAGTGAATTAGCTCTTCCTCCCTGTTTCCACTTGCTAAATTTCATTAAATCATAGCCACATATATATTTAGGACTTTTCTATTTTTGGTTTTACCAAATAAAACAATTTTAATTGCCAGAGAAATGTAAGTGGATTGCCAATGGAAGGCAATTTATACTATCCTGAAGAGGATAGATATCAAAAAGATACTCAGACTAGTAAGATGTGCTCCAAGCTATGAAAAGATTTGAAATACTATTTTTTTTCATTTTAGTGTCATAGTGGTCAAAGTGCTAAGCTTTTACTCCACCATTGCATGTTCCAGGAAATGGGAAAGTAAGAATGCTACTCATAGTAACTGAGAGGAGGTCAGAAAAGTGCATTCCCATTCCACCAATAGTTTTGAGATTTATAATTTATAATACATATTACACATACCCTATTACATCTTAGGACAAAACCAAGAACTTTGAAGATGGGGGGGCAGGGAAACAGACAGCCGAAAAGACCACTGCCAGAGTAGTCAAATCTTCATAATTTTGTCATGAACATTTTTTAAAACTAAAACTTGCACACTAGAATTTCTCATGGCAAATTTATTTTGAAAGCTGAATACTTTCCTGTTTAAATATAATTACCAGTAACCATAACCATGAACACCAATATTGGTATATTATGGCAGAACTAAGAGTCAATTGCTCATGTGCATCCTTGAATTTGTACATCATATTGGATTCTGGTCGGGTTTTTTTGTTACATGAAGTGTTCTTAATGTACTAAACCAAAAGGCTCACCCCATCTGCTTTTATCCATGTCTAGAATGCCAATTAAGTCAAAGTTAGTGGTGATGATTCACAACACTTTAAAGTGTCAAACCAATATGCATTTATTTGATCATACTACTGACTAAAATAAATGGTAAAGTACAGCTGCTAAAATTCTTGGAAACACTTTACCCTTGAACCACATTCTGTCATAAGTTTCAGAAAACAAGCTGCACAAGAAGTGAATCTAAATTCTAACTTCTATAGTTCATTAGACCCCTTTTTTAATATATTGCAAGGGGCCACAAAAAGTAAGAGCTAAATATTTACATAGTGGCAAACACTGCAGGGTTATTTCCACTTCAGTGAATCTGTATAGTTCACCACATTTCTGTGAAATAATTGAAATATAAGTCCCCCTTTATGCACTTCATCAATGACATCATGTGGAGTCAATATGACAGTACTAATGGAATGGGTTTGAAACGTGCAATCAAATATTAATAAGTTACTTCTCTAAGTAATTATAGATGCACACATTTATTTTCACTTGTGAGCCTGAGACATTTTCTTTCTGAACCTCTTTCCATACCCAAGCCACAGATAGACAACTCCTACTAGAAAAAATAGAGCATTTCCCTATGTGTACCAGTGTAAATGATTTAATCCAGCCCTTGGCCATACAAATTTTTTTTAAAAGTATATGGCTGCACTTACACTTACCTCAGAGGCTTCTTATTAAATCAGGCCATGAATGTGTAATTTTATATACACTAATTTAAACCATTATCTTAATTTATATTTGAATGGGCTGCAGTAATATGTGGAATGTATTTGTTTAACTACCAGCATGTCAGCTGTTGAAAGTTTTACACTTGGTGCAAAGTTCAAAGATTTTACAGGATAAATAACCCCTATGTCATAGATAAGTGCTTATGGATAATAAATAGCCATGGATTCAGCTATCATATACTAAATCTAAAACACTTATGAATTTGGATTTTCTTTTGGTAAATCCTTGGAACTTTAAGGAAAATATACTTGGCAAGATTTTACACTTTAAAATGCCTCACAGATCTCACAAGGAAGAGGTTAAGATTAAGGACAATGCAAAAGAAAAGTAAGTGAAAAACACTACAGGAAATAAAAAAATAAGTAATAACAAATTTATAAATGAAATAATTCTTTGCCTTTTAAGAACACTGAATTTCAGTAAATTGACTAGAACACAGAAACCAGCTCATAATCATGACAGGTAGGAGTTATGTGTCCCACTGAGTGCTTCCTGCTTCCCTTCCTACCTCCCTTCCTTTTTCTTTTTAACTTGTTTGGCAGTAATGTAATTGATACCCTGTCTGGCTTTTCAGTCAGTCAGCCCCCTGTTAGGGAAGTCAGGGCTCTAATGTGCTGCTAGTGTGTCATGGGATCCCTGCTTAGAGCTTCTCTTTTCAGTGAATTTTAGCCTGTTGTCTTGAGCTGACGTTACATATCACTCAGCATGAAGATGCCAAAACAACTAATCCACAGTATCAGCATGTACAGCAGGTTGTCAATGGGCTTGATTCCATATTAGATGCCATCCACATTCCTAGGATAGAGGGACACCCAGTTATGGAAAGCCCATATCAAGGGGGACTGCAGGGGAGCAATAGGAGTTTGGCTAGCATGGCAAAGAGCTCCCAGTGTTTGTTCATTTTAGTTTCAAAGTATGTTTACTCCAGTTGTACCCAAGCCTCTTTTTGTGTTTACTTCCCTTGGGCATTCAAGTTGCCAAGATATAGTTGTACATATGCTCAAGGGATGAAAATCTTTAGCAAATCTCTTGTGTGAATATCTGAGGGTGAGATGTATTTTATATAGCATATGTCACTCTTGGATAAAGTAGATGGACAACAGTTCTCCAAGCCATTTTCCAGAGCCTGAGGCAAGTCTTACCACACCCTTCTCAATTTAGAGTGTAAGTGAACAGCTGGCTACATTTAGTCAGTTGACAGGAAATTGCAGGCCTGTCAATGTAAAAATGCACTTGGCATATTATATATGGATGAGATATATGAAAAATGGAAACCATATGAAAAATATCTTCCCAAACCTTTGTCAGAGACTGAGGATAGCGCCAGCTTGCCAAACTAGACAAGTACCTATCTGCATTTTCTGTAATACAACCCTAAGCTTGTTCAGGAATTTTTTGCTGCAATGGTTTTTCACCAGAATGTGCCAATTTGCACAACCAAACCTTTCCACAGGAACATACCAATAAAATCAAGAAGGTTAGAAGAGGTTTTTCAGCTCCACGATAGAGTATCTGTTCAAAACCAGAGCAATATCCCCATCTTGGGATAATCAGTAACCAGGGGCACATATACATGTGCCCAGTGCCTGCTCCAACGCATTCTAATGAGAACACTCCTGCAGCCTCATCATGACATGTATTCAGCATCCCCATGTTTCAAAATGGTGGCAGGGGTGCTTTAAGTAAAACTCATGAAATGAGCTTTAGTTAAAAGCACCCCACTGCCATTTTGAGGCATGGGAAGCTGAATACACAAGGCCCTGTGGGCGTTTTAATCAAAGCAGCTTCTGAGACCCGCTTTAACTAAAACGCCCTCCCCCCCATCCTAGAGCATGTATGAAGATTCCCCAGGTGATCAGTGCATTTGTAGAGGATCTAAAGGAGCCAGATTCAAGTCCTAGGAATGGGTGAGTAACCTGACCATCTGACTTTCAGACATTTTCTCTGTCTCTCTGTTTTACCTTCAGGAAGATCAGGAAAAATATTGAACTCTCTAAAAGTTTGGTAGGACAGGTAGATTGTTTCCTATCCAGCGCTAGAGAGCACCTCATACAAATATGCTAAGAAAAAAAATGAACTCTGAAATCAGTCAATAAATCTTACAGTGGCCTAATTTTTCTTATAATGCTGCCTTAGGCAAATCTTCTGATGTCAAGAAAGGAAAAGGATTAAAACACTCTGAAATTCCCAGTACTGTTTATATTCCGTATCTACCTATTCTTTCTCCCTGAAAGATTCAAGCCACAGCTCAATGCCTCTGCCAATCAAGAAGAACACAATAATAATCTGGTTTGACTAATTACAATTAATGAACAAGTCTTGATTTTCCAGCCTAGAATACTGAATACTGATTTTTAAAAAGTTTTCTAGAAAATAAATAATTTTAAATAATCTGAGAGCATTTTAGGTAAGATTTCATGTACAAGGTATTCTACCAAACACCTGAAAAAAGAACATCTGTAGCTTGAGCACCCAATCATGCAGTTGGTTCAATAAAACACCCCTCCACCCAAAAAAAATTCTTTGTTTTTCACATGATTTTAAATACACTGGTGGGTATATTACAGTCTGGTAATGGATATTTCTCATTCACCAAAGGAATAATTTCCTCCTCCTTCAAACAATCCATAGTCCTATCAGCTCTGAGAAAACCCATCCAGAATGTAATAGACCATCCAGAATCAACCTTACAATATTCCAGAACAAGCTCATAAAGAACCTCTACAGTTCACTTGACTGTAGTCAACGTTCTAGATGCTATACCATTAGCATGCAACTTGGACTATGAAGCACTCTTATACCACTTATCTATTAAGTCTAGAGAAGAGAAGACTATGGAGGGGGATTTAATAGCAGCCTTCAACTATCTGAAGGGGGGTTCAAAAGACGATGGAGCCAGACTGTTCTCAGTGGGGGCAGATGACAGAACAAGAAGCAATGGTCTCAAGTTGCAGCAAGGGAAGTTTATATTAGATATTAAGAAGAATTTTCTCACGAGAAGAGTAGTACAACACTGGAACAGGTTACCCAGGGAGGAGATGGAATCTCTGTCCTTGAAAGTTTTCAAAACCCAGCTAGACAAAGCTTTGGTTGGGATAATCTAGTTGGTCCTGGTCTGAACAGGGCATTGGATTAGATGACTTCCTGAGATGCCTTCCAACCCTAACTTTCTATGATTCTCTGATCTACCTGTGATATTCAATATATATATCATGAGCAAGGATCCTCGTTTTCTCTGATAAAAAAATCCCCTTGATTTTTAATGATCTTTTGTGGGCTGGAGCCAATGATTTCACAAGGTCCCTTCCAAACATAATGTCTATGAAATCTAGTGTCTATGAAATCAGATTAACAAAGTAACCCAAAATCCACTTTTTTCAGTGATCAAAATGAAACACCATTATAGAGAGCTCTATAGAGAGCTCTATAGCTCTGTATATCTATATATAGCTCTGTATATTAGTGGCATTTCTTTTAGATCTATGTATTAGAGGTGTTTCATTTTGATCACAGAAAAATGTGGATTTTGGGTTACTTTTTTAATCTGAAAATTGGAGAATTCTTTTTATCAGCGAAAACCCTGATCATGAGACAACCTTCACCCAAGGGGGGCAGCTTTCTAAGGAAGTTGAGTTCTATTGGCTTTCCAGGCCTTAACTGATGTATCTTTGGTTCTGTACATCTAGTCAGGGGCCCTTGAACTCTGGATAAGAACTCTTTCCTTTTATTGCTATAGAAATCCAAAGGGAAAAAGAAAAGAAAGAAAGTTTGAGTCTTCCCTGGAGAGAAAGAACTAAGGATGGAGAATTCAAATTTACTACCACATCCCACAAGAGTTATTTCTTGCCAGTCTTACTGGCATCAGTGTATATGACTAGTAGGAAACTGATGAGGCACCATGGTTTCAAATACTAAGATGCTTGCTGATGACATACAGCTTGATTTGTCCTTTGTACAATCATGTCTCTATCACAAAGTTAATGTATTGTGAAAAGGAGTTCATGGATAAAAAACAGTTAGTTGAAACTGAACCAGAATAACAAAGATGCTATTTCAATGGCCAGAGGAAAACATTAATAACAGTCTACACCAATGATGCATTCTCCTTTTTGTGAAGATGCATGAGCACAACTAGGTCAGTCCTAGACCAGTTCAGATTAGTGTGTACTTAGATTCCTCACTAATGGCAAACCCTTGTATAGCCATGTAACCAGGAAGATAATGAATATGTTCTGTCCTCTACAACTGGCTTAGGAAACTCTAGCTAACGTGTTAGACAATAATATGGTTCTAGCTAACTACACCACTTTATTGTCATCAGATATATCGCAGAAGTACAGTTTACCTTAGCATCAAACAACTAGATCCTGAGAACCAACAATTAATACAAAATTTAGCAATCTGTTTGATCAGTCTAGGTCAGGGGTGCTCAATCGGCAGACCATGGCCCAAATGCAGCATGCTGAGCCTTGGAATCCAGCCTGTGGGGCTCCACAAAGGTCAGGAAATATGGCACCAGAGGAGTAGTGGCAGTTAATTCTGCCACTCCCCTGCCAAAATCCAAAGCCCCACTCAGTGGGTAGGGCCAAGCCATTACCCTCCTCCCTCACAGACAAATCAGAGTCTAGCCATGCCCCCTTCCCTTGCACAATTGTTTCAGTGCTGGCCCATGCCCCTTTCTTCCCCATTGGATCTGGGCTACTCCCTCTTCCCTCTGACCACCCAAGTTGAGTCTGGGCCACACTACCACCCACAGGGATGAGCCATGTCCCCTTTCCTCCCACCAAACAAAGCTGGAAGTAGCTGCCAGATGGTAAGTGCTCTGCTGCACCTACTCCAGGTGCTGGATAGGGTCCATTGGCTGGATCTGGCTTGCAGAGGAACCAAGCCCTGCCCATCCAGCCTGCTGGACAAAAAGGTTGTGCACCACTGATCTAGGTTAATCATTAACATTTCACATATTAATACATTCTTTCCTCCTAGAATACCAGGTTATGTTCAAGACCTCATTCTTTATTTTCAATGTGATTAATGCCAAAGATTGTCTCCTTTTTCTGAGCAAACAGTCTTGACTAAACAGTCAAGTGCAATAGAAATGTCTGTTGTATGAGAGAATAAAGCTCTTTTGCACAGAAGACAGCAGGTACTCAGGAACTGGTCTAAGACCCATTAATCTATGAACCACTGCAACTTCACTACTTTACATTCCATTGCAAGACAAACTTGTTTGACTGTGACTTCTCTAATAATGCACAGCACAAAATGTCAATTAAAGTAATTTGATTTTTTTAGTCTACCTACAATATCCCCCTGTGAAAAAGGAGAAGGAAAAGAGGAAAGGACCATGCTGGATACATTAATAATTGTGAATTATATATTCAGCCATACTATTAATAATTTTACATGACATATTGATTTCCTGTTTGGGACATACGAACTGGATCAACATACTTTATTATTCAATAATCACATGTGTAAATGCCACCACAATCAACCTCTGAGGTTTTCTGCATGTTTAATGCCAAACTTTAAAAGTTTTTTTTTTTTCTGTAGACATTATATATGCTGTCCCATAATATTCAAGAAAGCTTTAAAAAACTGAGTCATATCTCAATTGCTGACACAGCCTCTGATTCAAGAATGGCCAGTAATAAGTACCAGGAAACAGACTCCTACTCACATCTTCCATATGTTTCCTCACATCCTAAGGCTTGGTGTGATTTTGTTACTCATTGTCAACATCTAAGACTCTCAAGCATTTCCAGTGATAATGAGCCACTGATGGCGATATTCAAAGCAAACTTAATTAAACATGCACATTCTAAAGTAATCTGTTGTTTTTTTTCATAAAACTGAAAAAATGAATCATTGGAACTAGCAATAATGATTCATCATTAAGCAGAAATGTTAGACAGCAAGGCCTTCTTCATCTGTCCAATTCATTCTTAACAATTTCTGTATTTGTGGAGGGGGGGGGGAAATTAAATACATAGTAGCAAAGGTTTGAAAATTATTTAGATGATTTATTTGTTTCTGGTATGACTCCAGCTGTACTAAATTACTTATAAATGAATATAAAATAATCCCTGTCCTATGAAGAGGAGGCATTTGAGGAGATGCAGGTAGAATGCCCAAGATAGTTGTTTTTAGATGAAACCTCCTTTTGGTTTATGGGAAGGATATACAGATTTTTTGAATCATCAAAATCACAACAGAAAGCATGCCCCTTAAATAAACAGCTTGTGGCTACAAAGTTACACCAGGACCTCAAATGTAAGATACAGCATAGTTCAGTGAAATGGGCAGAATGAATCCAGAAGACCTGGGCTCCATTCCTGGTTCAGTCTGCCTAATCAATTTAGACAGGAAGATCTTTGGGGTAAGGATTGCTTTTTACTCTTAGCCCAACTGAGACCAATTATTTCAGAATCAGTAGACAATATTGTAGTACAAATACTAAAACAAAAATCAGTTCAGGGATGTTTGGGTCCATGAGTTTTCATGCCAGTCTCTAATTCAAAGCAGTCTCTATTGTATATGTGAAAATAATATCTTCCCAAAAGAAATCCACAGGACTAGGTGTACATTAAATTATTGAAATCTATGAAACTAACACACAGTAGTAATAGCTTGTTTACAGACATACTGACAAACTACATTTGAACAAAGTAAAACATTTGAATGTGATTGTTTATAGAACACAAGATATGGAAGACATATGGAAACAAATTTTAACCCAAAGTACTAGTTCAATTTCAGTGAAATATATCAACACCAGTGTCTAGTGTTGTAACTGGAGACAGACAGTGCAAAGATTTAGCATACCTGTTATCAATAAAACATCTTTCCCCAAAAGAGTTGAGCTTAAGCTTTGGATATGGTCTTTGAAAAAAAACAAAAAAAACCCCAAACATACTTCCTGAACATGAAATGCCACTGATTACATGAATTTCTAATATAAAAGTGCAAGCAAATGGTAATAAGTAGTAAGCAGAGCTAGTTAAAGAATGACAACTCCATTTTGTCACAAGTTTCAACTTTCAACATTTGTTTTATTCCACTAAAACACAAACATCTCTTGCAACTTGTCAAAAAATAGCAGTGTTTCAAAAGAGTGGATTTTTCATTTAATGATCTCTCTGGGTGCACCCCCACGAGCATATGTGCATGGTTTGCAGCACCACACGTCCTTCTGTGGCAGTGCAAACCACATGCGGTGCAGATGTATGCATTTGCCGCACTGCAAGATCCTTAGGTAAAAAGAAAAATGGTGCAGAAAAAAACAGCCCAGCACACATGGCAGCAGTGTGCAACATCAGAAAGGGAGCCTGGCCAACCAGACCCATGCTCTGGCTGGCAGCCAGGTGCTAAGCACCTGGATCACTGCTGTTGCTGCCCCAGGAGACCCCAGAACCCCAGGTAAGGCTTCTGGGGCCAGCCCAAGTGTTAGTCTCAGCCTCCCCTACCTCACCCGGGACAATTTGCCTCACTCCAGAGCACACATACAGGGGCATACCTGGGGACAAATAGCAGCAGCACAGAAAACACATGTGCAGGCTCAGGGGGATGCACCCTCTTTACCTCTACAGGAGATACTCTCAAGTCCACCATGGATCTCTGAAATCTTCCTCTAGGAAATTTCATTGAAATTAATATAGCTCTACAAAAAGCTTTGGCTTCAACAAAAAAAACCAACTATTTTGACAAAAGGATAGTTGAAAATGTTCCAACCATCTCTAATGTTAAGGTAAAATAAACTCAATTCTTAAACTGGAAGAGAAACACTTCTTGAATCTATTTTAATAGTAATACACTGGCATAAAATAAAACAAACCACAAAATACAACAAGCAATTCTAGGATATAATTTACTATATGATATAATACTCATATATTTTCAGTATCACAACTGTTAAACATTAAAAGTTGATGGTTTGAGATCATAGCAGTTCCATTGACAGGAATAATCCTACTGATAACAGCATTGAGATCAACCACAGTGAGGCAGTTGCTTAATAGGTAATGTTTAGATATAATTTGACTCTCATAGTATATTCTGATTGCTTTGCACAGTATTAACATTGATTTGATTTGATCTGATTTCTTTTGAAAATAATAAATTGTATTCACAACCTTCATATAAACCTACCTCGAAACAATACCATGCTCCTAAATGTAAAACCAGTTTAACCAACACAATGAAAAATGAAAGATTCCAACTGGATTGTGTATTTATAGAGCACCTCTCAGCACAGTATAAGGTTTTTGCTAACTGAAATATTTCAGCTTAGAGTTTTAATGAAAACTACATTGTATTTTATTCTCATTTGCTCTGCTTTGGCTTTTGAATCCATCTAAAGTTGCTATTTATTAATCCATTGGTGGCAGAATCCAATCTTTCAAACTAATGAAGAAAATATTTACATCATGAGCCATGACTGGCAACATGATTTATCAAAGTTAAAGTTTGTGTGAATAATTCTGTGTGTTCTTTTAAAACATATTAGCCATACTGTAGCTGCTTTAAAAACAAGGTAAACCAACAAAACCCCAACCTACTAAGCTAAATAAAATCTAGATTAAAAAAATGAGATGTTATAATGAGGGCTGATCCAGCCTTGAGCAGAGGGTTAAACTAGCTGATATCTTGAGATCCCTTCAGTCTCTACTTTTCTATGACTCTGTGACTGTACTTCATTTTAAATTGTAAATAAATCAAGTAAGGACTGTCCCTTTTCACTGAGGAATACAATGCCCTCAATGTTAATTTGCCATGGATCAAAATAATTTAACTTAGGTGACTGACAAGAAATACCTCAAAATGAAACCCTACCAAAAGCGGGGGGAAAACACACAAACAATTCCATTATTAACAAACTAAAATATCTGATATTGGGCTATCCAACTTGTTTTGTAACATAAAATATGAAGTAGCTTATAAAAAAAAAAATATCCAGCATTGAAGATGATCCTAACATGCAAACATAGAAAAAAATTCTTGAAGCCTTGTGACAGGAGCAAGGTTTCATGCCCTGTATATGGGTCATCCACCTGTCTCTCTCATCTGCCATGCCTTGATGTAATAATATTGATTTAATAATTAGACAGGAGGCTGCCCATTATACACCCTGATACTGGGGTGCTATCTGTGGCTCCCTTCCACCCCTACACCATGGCCCATGGTGGCATCTCAGGCAGTCAACTCAACCATCCCCTTTGCCCATTACCCATGGCCCCTTCTCTGGGATCTTCAGCTTCCCTTTAAGCCCTGGTCCTGTCTCAGGCCAGTCAGGACCCCAAGCTTCTTTGCTGTATATGGGCATCCCTCACAGTGAGTGCCTGACCCTTTTGACCTCCATCTGGGTCCTGGCCCCAGAGTTGACCAGTCAGGTCCCTCGATTAGGTCTAAGCCTCCTGCCTGCACTCAGGGATCAGGGTCCTCCATTCCCATCTCAAATGCTTCACAAAGCATGCCTGAGCCCGCAGGGTCACTCACCCCAGCAGGCTCAGGTGCTTCAAGAAGCTTACCTGGCCTTCCCTGGATTAGATGTATCATATGACCCGCCCAAAGGTGAGGGCTGGGGTTAAGGCACCCCTACCCACCTACCTTAAAATGGCAGGCACAACTGGTGCCCTGCCACAAGCCTGAAGCCCAATGTGAAGCTACATTGCAGTAAACAAGAAATAAGTTACTTAGCATTGTTAGAAATTAAAGCAAATGGAATTCCAAATTTTTGCAATAGGATGAAGAAGACATTTTTTAAATAATCAAATACATTGCAGTGAAATGTATACTAAGCAGGAATCATTATACACAATATAAACCTAACCTAATTAACTTTTGCAGAAGCATGATTCCCAATGGAATTTGTTATGAAGAGACTTTTTTCATCAATATTATGTGTGGATGTGCCACATGGCACTGAAATGGCATTGCTGCTATGCTGTATGCGTTTCTATATGTAGCTCTAAGGTCTAGAATCTTTAATAAACTACTATTAAATTACCATAAGTAATTTAGCACCAGTATTAATTTATCACAAGTATAAATATAGCACAAATATTCATGTAGAAACATACTGAGATAAGAAGGTAACAATGCTATTTATATATTGTGCCATTTACATGCCTCACACAAACTTGGATATCCAGCATACTATGAATTTAAAATATTATGTAAACAGCTCACAATTCCCCACCAACCAATAAATTAAACTAAAACCACTACTGAAAATCAGAATCCCCACATGATGACACTACACACTTTGTAAATACAATTCTGTTCACTTCAGTGTGAAACCAAAATGATGCTTCTGGATTTTTCATGACAAAACAAGAGAGAAACTCCCATTTCCCAGAATGACCAGTAGATTGCTGTCAGAAATTTGGTGCCAAACTTGCACTCATATTACAGGTGAGTGCCCTACCCACCAGGCTGTTGAATATTATGAGATGGGTTTTGTTCTTACCAGAAACTGCATCTCAGACCCAAACAAACCTTCCCAATGAAATGTTTGTCTATGATAATATCATTATGCAAAAAGTTTTGTTTTCAACAAATAAGTATTTTCCAAAAAACCTAAATATTTCACAACAAATCGCATGAATCTGGAATGACAAAAAACTGATATACCATATTTTCTTGCCTAACATGTGATGCCAAATAAGACATGCACCCACTTTTGGGGAGGCAGAACACAATACAGCCCTGCAGCGGGAGGCAGGGAGATCCAAGGCTGTGCTCCCCCTCCTGCCACCAGGCTGAACTCCATGGGGCTGCAGGGCTGCTCAGAGTGCATCCTGGTGGCAGGTGGTGGGGGGAGCCAGGGCTGCACTCTGCCTTCCACTGCCAGCCTCAGCTCCCTGGGGCTGCAGAGCTTCTTGGAGCACAGCTCTGTGGTGGGAGGCAGGGAAAGCCAGGGCCGTACTCCGCCCCCTGCCACTGGGCTGAGCTCCATGGGGCTGCAGAGCCACTCGGCGCACAGCCCTGGCTCTCCCCTGCCTTCTGCCACCATGCTGCTTTGAAACTTGAAACATTTCAAAACTTTTGAAATGTTTTGAGTGCCCTCGTTTCATGTTGGAGCTGCTTCGAAGCTGTTTGTTTCATTTCAATTTTGCTGTTTTGAGCTCAAAATATGTAAAAACAGCTTCAGAATGAAACACTTGGCAAAATTTTGCACAGCCCTACTCTGCAGCATAATCCAAAACTACAATCTTAACCATTTCATAGCTACTGCAGAACTGGCAGTGATTTTTGTCTGCTCAGACAAAAGCTACTTTCAATCTGAAAGAGTTAACACCGTAACTCTGACAGCAACCCTGAACATCTCTGGAGCTGGTAGGCAGAGAAACAAGGTAGCAGTTATAGCTACTATCTATGCTTAAATTCCTTCATTCCAGTACGTAAAACCACCCTCAATTTTGGAGGCCTGATTTTGCAGGGAAAGGTGCTCATGGTATGTGAATAAATATGGTAATATAGACCTATGTTTAGGAGCAGAAAGGGGTAACACTTTCCCTAGGAAAACTCCAGGAAACATCCTGCACACTGCCTCCTGAAGTTTACAGGTTATAAGGCAGGAATATAGCAGGCAACTGGGTTATGCTAAGGCTTTTAGCTATAGTCCAGGCCTTCTGAGAACTAAGCAATAAAATTTAACAGAGTGCCTTATAATGTACTTGTTGCCAGCACAAGGTGCCCGAGGGAGGCAACAATTGGGTTCGTTGCCCAGTGTGCATCGCATCAAATAAACACACTGGGGGGAGAAGTAGACAGAGTTTATTTGAGCTCAAATAAAAGGCACAGGGAGACTGTATGGTCTCAAATCCTGTGCCCCTAGCCCTGCAACAGTGTATTTTTATA
>NW_017728918.1:96884366-96886462 GCF_001723895.1 Crocodylus porosus | reverse complement strand
TTCCATCCCTCTGACTTACCTAGGGTTATGCTCAGTGACACCAACATACTGGAAGATGTCAGTGTTGTAATTGGAGTACTATATGGAAGCAATGTATAGCACTTTCCCTTAAGGAAAGATAACCAAAAGTAGGATAGGATTGGTGTACTATGTGAAGAATGTGTGGCTCAGTGCCAGGGGTTGGACAGTTTGTTAGGGAAAAACTATACAATTAGTTAACACAAAGGAAAACATGTGCAAGCATGCAGTGGTTCTGGGAAGATCGGTATAGCTGCTATACCCTCCACATGACTACAGAGGATCCAAAATATCACACACCCAGCAAAAGATCCAAAGCCCAGTACAAGTTGCTGGTATAGAGCTGCTTGTCAGGTCATATTACAGGGAGGAAACCTGTAATATTGCCTAGGGGTTATTAATAAAGTTTACTTGATACCATATTGGATGAGGGGCCATGTCAATCCTTGGGGGTCTCTGGCAAAAAGAATCCTATTGAAAAAATGAAGATATGCATAGTGCTGAATTCCTTGAGATTGAAGTATGCTGTCCTCCATAGCCAGTCAAACTCTCTGCCTGCAGAATTGAAATGAGAATACTCATCTTCATTAGTATTAAGTAGTCAGGCAGAGATGCAACAAGCAATTTCTTCACCTTGGGTGGCAGTGCTGGTTGGATCAGCAATCACAGCCAGGCCAGTGGTGGTGGTGCCACCATTCATTAAAAACGGTACCTGGAGCTGATGCACCAGTGGCCCACCCTAGTTATGGTACAGTATTCAGGAAGAAGGAAATACCAGCACAGGCTTATGTTGAAAATCTCAATTTCACTTCATCCTGACATCAAGAAACACGTTGATGTAAACACGTCTTTTGTGTAGCTACTCAGACGCCAGGCACAATGGAACCCCACACAAGAAAATAGATGGTGTTGGGCTGTGTTGAAATAACTGGATGGAATAAGAAAAAAGTCTCTAGACAGGCTATAAACCGCTAGGATAATGAACAGAGTCAGTACTACTAAAAATCAATACTGTAGCTATTTAAAAAAATAACAGAACTTTTAAAGAATGTTTTTTATGATCTCCAGACTTGTCTTATACAGAAAAGCAGCAAAACACTTCTAAATTGTTACATGACAACAAGAAATAAACTTCTCTAAGACATAAAATTCTCTTGCACAACAAGATAAAATGCAATGGAAACCTGACCTCACAAATGATATGTTACATGAATCCTTTTACTTTATGCTGGTCCAAGACCATGAAAGAGCAGAATCATTTTTAAATATACCTGTTAACTGAACAGACCTATTGAAGGGAGGCATTGTAGTCCAACAAATTATCCATTTAATAGCTTTCTGCTGTAGCTTGATCTTTAATGACCATAAAAGAGAAAATCCAGCTAAGTAGACACAGAAAAATATGCATGGCAAGATAGAGAATTATACTTTTTTCTGATTAACAGACCCCATATTTTCAAGAACATTATGGAATGGAACCATTTTAGCTTGGGAAGTGACTGCTGAGATATATCATTTAACAAAACATTAAGCAGGAAAGCACAAAACTGTTCAGCATGAAAACTTCAGAATTAACCAAGACAAGTTCAACACAAAATTTAGTCATGAGAAGGAAGTGGAAAGACACTAAATGTTATTAACTAATTGAATTTTTCTATGTTAAAAAAATGAAAATATTGCCTGCTGATGCAGATGAACTCTAAGTTGGCAAGTTGCAAAAAATGAAGCCATAACGCCAGGCAAAACACTGCCGTACTAGCCAAGTCATAAGAGCACTCACCCAGAAGGGAAGTATATTGATCCCTGCTCCCTTGACTCTTTAGATTGGACAGCCATTGGAGAAAAACAGAAATAATCCTGGAAGCAGGAACTAACATCCGTGTCTTCCCACACCCAGGTGGGCACTCTGGGCTACAGAGGCAGGTTCCATCTCTCCCTAGCTTCCTGACTTTTGCATTCCATTTCATATTCATTTTACAGTAAGGGTGATAGATTTCATAGATTTCATGGATTTCATAGACATCAGGGCTGGAAGGGACCTCAGGAGATCATCGAGTCCAGCCCCCTGTCCAAAGGGC
>NW_017728918.1:96880429-96884355 GCF_001723895.1 Crocodylus porosus | reverse complement strand
GGCTGTGGTCATGGAAGCCAAAGCCTTCCTGATGACACCAGCTCCACAGTCTTTGGTTCACTACATGGATCCTCCTCTCCCTCCTCAGCCCATAGCCCGAGACCGGGAGGATCGACGAAAACACCACCTGAGCGCCCAGACCCCTAAGCCCCACTCCCAAATCCCTGTAGCGCCTCATGACCTGGCTGGGCGTGCTCCAAGCCATGTCATTGCTGCCCATGTGAATAAGAAGCATGGGATAGTGGTTAGGGCACTTTCCTGATAAATTGAAGTTTGAAATTCTTAGCATCTTTTCCATAATCCCCCTCCTTCAGGACTGAATCCTGAGTTGACAAACATGTTCCAGCTCAAGAGCAGGCAAGAGTTCAAGCTAATGTTTCCTACTGGCTTGTGTCTGAACCATTCAGACTCTTAACTTATGCCATCAACTGTATTGGGCCATAGAATCATAAAATCTTAGAATCAATGAGTCGGAAAAGATCTAGACAGATTATCTAGTCCAACTGCCTGCCATGGGCAGGAAGGAGCACTGGGGGTGGCAGGGGTCATAAGACCCCAGCCAGGTGCCTATCCAGTCTCCTCTTGAAGATTTCCAGAGAAGGTAAGAGCACCCCCTCTCTGGGAAGCCTATTCCAGGCTCTGGACACCCTTAGAGTGAAGTAGTTCTTCCTAATATCTAACCTAAACCTATCCTCCCTCAGCTTGTAGCCATTGTTCCTGGTGACTCCAAGCAGGGCACCATCTAGGTGCCTTACCTTGTTTCTTTGAGTATCCTAGGTGATTCTGTTACTTGGATCCTTTTTCCTTATGTTAATCCAAGATACTGTTCATGAAAGAGCAGAATTGTCTTTTAAATATATATCTGTCTGCCAAACAGGCTAACAGATTTTTTTTGAGCAGATCCTGCCTGACTAAACTGGTTTCCTTTTACAGCCAGGTCACAAAGTCCTTGGATGCATGCGTTGAGGTGGATATTGTCTAACTGGACTTCAAGAAGGCCTTTGACACTGTTTTTCACCCCATTCTCATAAAAAAAACTAGGCAACTGTGACACTGATGCCTACACAGTCAAATGGGTGGCAAATTGGCTCGATGGTTGCACCCAGAGAGTGGTGGTGGACAGGTCATTTTTGACCTGGAGGGATGTGGGCAGTGGAGTTCCCCAGGGCTCAGTCCAGGGAGGTGATCCTTCTCCTCTATGTAGCTCTGGTCAGGCCACAGTTGGAATACTGCATCCAGTTCTGGGCACTGCACTTCCAGAGAGATGTGGCCTGCATTGAGATGGTCCAGAGGAGGGACACTTGCATGGTCAAGGAGCAGCAGGCCAGACCCTTGAAGATAAACTAAAGGGCCTGAATCTATTCAGCCTCCACAAAAGCAGACTGAGAGGGGATCTGGTTGCCTGAAAAACTCACCGGGGGTATCAGCAGAAAGTAAGTGAGGCTCTGTTCCCACAGGCACCACCTGTGATAACAAGAAATAACAGCCATAAATTGATTGAGGGCAGGTTCAGGCTTGATATCAAGAAGCATTACTTTACAGTTAGGGCTGCCAGGCTCTGGAATGGGCTCCCAAGGGAGGTGGTGCTTTCCCCTACCTTGGGGGTCTTCAAGAGCAGATTGGACAGATATCTTGCTGGGGTATTATGATCCAAGCACTTGTTTCTGCCCAGGGTAGGGGGTTGGACTTGATGATCTGTTCAGGTCCCTTCCGACCCTAGAAACTATGAAACTATAAGGGTAGGTGCTCAGCACTTCATGAAAACAAGACCGCTCAGGCTCTCTCAAATAATATCATGAGTCTGATCTGTGAAATTTCAATCAAAGGTGCCTCTTACCTTGGTATCTAATTGATGCATTCATTTCATTCTCAAGTAACACTTCTTATCCCAAATCTGTCCTCTGTGCCCAGAATAACACTTCTCTCCTGAAATTAATCCCATATACTTCAGTCGGTCTACTTGAAAAAGTAAGGTGATATTCAATGGGAGGAATAGCATCAGAATTGCCCCCACTACATATAATGATGTTTCTTAACTATTGTCTTAGGAAAAGCTGTACCGCCAACATTATGGAAAACTACTGCAGAGCACAGTAACAGGTATATGGCTATTCAATATTTGCTGGTATAAGTGAAGAGTGACTATTGATTTGAAATGTATCACACACACACTCGGTGATTGCCAAGGAAGGTTTTGTGCAAACCATAAACATTATCTTTCATAACTTTATTATTTTATCTAAATAGACTCCCCTAAGAAACTCTTTACAGCTCCACAGACAATTACAATATAATAATAATGAAAACTTGAGAATTGTATTATGGAACCCAAATTAAGTATAAAGAAGAATCACTGTATTTTTTGCTTTCAGAACATTCATTATAAACCTTAATAGAAGTGAACTTATGATTATTATTTTTCTAAATAAGCAAGATTACTCTTATCCAACTGAATAGAAAAAATAAACTGATATTTTTTCTGTAAATTCAACACCAGGGTTCCAGAGTAACATGTGAGAGTAAGGCTGCGATATAGGGAGCTGTGTCAGTAGCAAGCCACTAGGAGTGACTAAAGGGTCAGCAAGGAGGGAGCAAAAGTTACCCATCAAGTTGAGGTCAGGGTCTTGGCAGAGAACATGAGGATCAATTTCCAAGAGAGCCAAAGGGGAGATTCCAGAGACATAGTTTGAGAAGCAAGCTGAGATCAGAAACAAGGTGTGAGAGAGCCAGTACTGAGTTCCAGGGGAGATCTAAGGTCAGGGTCAGAAAAAGCTGAAGCTGAGTCAGGAGCCAGGAGAACCAAGAGAGAGCAGTGAACTGGAGGCTTGCCCGAACAGACTGGGGCTGTGTGAAACCATGCCTGCAGCCTGAGGTTCCATGTGTGCTTAAAAGGCATGAGAGGTACTTTTACCAGCCAATCTAGTTGCAGAGACCTGGGTCATTTTTATTATCCAGGGATCAGGGACAGGTGTGATAACCCAAGTGTTTGCCCCAGCCAAGCATTCTTGATCAGAGGCCCTGACAGTAGCCCTCCTCTCCCCTTACAGGACAGTCTTCCAAATGGCCAGGGAAATAAACTGAGGTGCATGACTGGAAAGCTCCTGAGACAAGCAACTGTACAGACAAAATATATGCCTCAGAAATAGCTTGGCCATTTTGCTGGCAGTGGGAACAGACTGGGTAGAGATAAAATGACCATCTTAGTTAATGCATCTATGATGACCATGATCATGGGGCAGTTCTCAGAGTGTGCGAGGTCCACAATTAATCCACTGAAATTGTTGAGGGTGGGTAATGGCTGGAGGAAACCACCCAGTCCAGTTCAAGGTGTCTTGGTTTGGGCACGTATGACTCATAAACAGACATACCTTTTCACATCATGGCCCATTCAAGACCACCAGAATCATGAGAAATTTAAAGCTAAGTCTTGGTACAGCCAAAGTGACCTGGAAGAGGTGAGAGTCATGACAGAGCTGTAATATTCTTAATCTTACAGGACCATCTGGGATGTTTAGATGATGTCACAAAAAAATAACACCCCCCACTAAGCCGCTGAAAATTGAGTCAGGGTGGTCCCACCGGCTGATGCAGTTTTTTAGCAAGGGGATACAAGGACCATTTGGATGGCTGACAGAAAGCTTTTCAAGTAGTTCCCTCAATGAAGTTTTTAGGCAGAAAAATTGTGGAAGGTGGTAAAGGCTCTAATGCAAAGGGTTCACCCTTAGAAGATAGTCCATCTGCCTTCTGGTTTGGGAGGGACTTCAACAGATCATCGAGTCCAACCCCATGCCTGAGCAGGAAAGAGTGGTGGGGTCAGATGACCCCAGCCAGATTTTCATAGATTTCATAGACATTAGGGCTGGAAGGGACCTCGGGAGATCATCGAGTCCAGCCCCCTGCCCAAAGGGCAGGAAGTCAGCTGGGGT
>NW_017728918.1:96870561-96878007 GCF_001723895.1 Crocodylus porosus | reverse complement strand
TGGTTCAAGCACATATATTGAACACCTTCAAGAGTAAATTGGATGCTTATCTTGCTGGGATCCTATGACCCCAGCTGACTTTCTGCCCTTTGGGCAGGGGGCTGGACTCGATGATCTCCCGAGGTCCCTTCCAGCCCTAATGTGGGAATTTCCATCTGGACCAAACCAGCTTCACATCACTTATCCACCCCAGAGGCCCCGAGTTGAAGGAGACCCCGACTGGCCATCGAGGATCAACTTCCAGCCTGGGATAGGTAGATATTACCTGCATACCTCCTCCTACAATTTGGACTCATTCTCTCTCTCTCTGTCTCTCTCTCTCTCCTCCTGGACTTCAGTGGACTTCAACCCCTGCACCAAGCATGTTTAACCCCTGCTGCTGTTGTGCAGGTGTGGGTGTGGGTGCCAGGGAACCAATTTGGCATTGTGTCACCATCTTCCCTGTTCAATAAAACCACTGTCATATGCAACCCTGAGTTGGGTCATGTTTTACTGAATCCCTTCCCTATCTTAAATTCCAGCCTCGTTCTCTCTCTCAGCTCCAGTTCGCACCCTCTCTGCTAGTTTCCTGATCTCCTCCCAATTCCATGTCCCCTTTTCTGCCACCTCTCAGCCTCTCCTTGATTTCCTGCTGTCCCTGCTGCTTTTCCTGTGATTTTCTGCTGCCCTCTCTCTGTTTTCAGGCTTCCCCCCTGCACCTTCTGTAATCTCCCCTCCCCACTCTGCAGCTTCCCAGCTCCTATTATCATTCCTGCAGGTCTCTCCAGCTTCCAGCACCTACTGCCACTCTCTGCAACTTCTCTAGCTGCCCCAGAGCCATCCTCTGGCTCCCCACACCCAGAACCTCTCTTTAAGACCCACACTTTTCCTTAGTTCCATTTTCCTTCCTCTCCCCATTTACCTTTTCAGCTTCCCCATAGCTCTGGCTTCAGTCCCAGACTCTGTGCCGGCATGCTTCCCTGTTCTGCAGGCTTTGGGCACTGCCTTGTTATCAATTAACCTACAGTTACCCCTGAGCCTCAGTTCTTCAGCCCAGGACCCTGTAATCTACTGGTTCTAATCCCGATCCTGTTAACTTTAACCCCCTACACTTCTATTTTCTTACCTTAACCTTTCCCCAGGTACCCAAGTACACTAAGCACATACATACATACATATCAGAATTCCCAACTTAGGAACTCACCTGTGTGTGTGTGTGTGTGTGTGTGTGTGTGTAGGTGGGTGGTAAGTGTGTAAATTAATAAATACACATATAAATATATAGATATTATGTGTGGGGGGGTATATGAATTAGTAACCCGCTTATGTGTATTGAATGTGCATGTGTTGGTAACTGGTAACTGATTCTGTCTAAATTCAGTGTGTGTAGTGTGGGTTAACCTAGACTAATTATTTTGAACGTGCATGTATCTGAGTTGCTAGTGTGAGAGTGTATGTGTGTCTGTGTGTATATATATATGGCATTGTGTTTATGATATACGAATTAGTGATCTGTGTCTAACTTTTGGGGTGTATAGTGTATGTGCCTGAGCTGGTAATGTGAATGTGTATGCCTAATAGGGGTGTATGTACCTAGTGAGTGTGTGATTAATTGATTTTTATGTGTGCATGTGCAGTTGTACACCACACCCTCCTGTCTAATAGCGCAATATTGAGATCCTAAGCATTGGCCTGACCCCTCAGGACAACATCAGGAGGCAGCAGGAGAAATAAAGTCAGACCCCTTTCCTGAGGGGAGGGGGAGAAGAGCTTCCCCCGACCTGATTGAAGACTGTAAACTGTGAAGTCTGGAAGACTTCAGGGGCAGAGCCCTGGAGCATATAAAAGGAGCTGCATGCCCAGTATGAAGGGAAGATGTGGCAAGGGACTCAAGAAGAACAGAGAAAAGCTGGAGCTCTCCCCCAGAAGGCAATAGCCCCAAAGCTCCTGAAGCTGCCACTGAAGGAGCAACCTTGGGAGTGGTGTGAGACCACTCAGGGTGTTGACAGCACACAAGGACAGTGCATGGAGACCTGGCCCTGGGAGCAGTGAGAGATTGCTGGGGCCCATCACGATGTGTGGTTCAGTGCACAGAGCCCAGGCTTTGGGAGTCACAAGTGGCGGCTCAAGCCTGCAACCCCAGAAGGGCCAGTAGGCCACACAGTGAATGGGGCAGTGCATGGGGCAAAGTCCTTGCGGCTGCAGTGAGGCGGCTCAGGCCCTATCTCATGGCAAATGGCCAGGTCCCCCAGTGCACAGGCCAGCACATGAGGCCTGAGGCTTGGGAGCCAGGGAGCAGTGGAGGCTGCTTGAGTTAGCCACCTGGTGTGAGGACAGCTGGCTGGAGCCTGAAGGGCCCGGCCTGTGCTAAAAGAGCTCTCAGTGCCGAGCCAGGGCACAGGGAAATGGTAGTGCTGCAGCGTGAGGCCCAGAACCCAGGAGCCAGCAGCAGTGGTGCAGCAGCTGAAAGGAGCTGAGCCCTTGGTGCCCAGAGTGGGTCATAGGGTGGAGAGGAGCCCAGCAGCACAGGAGAGGTGCTCCAGCAGAGGAGATCCCATCAAGCTGCACCCTGACCACAGCCACCTGAGGAAGAGTGAGTCATTGGGACTTTGGGCCCCACAGGGGAAAGACGTTTTGGGGCAGGCAACCCCAGAGAAAGGGCAGGGTGAGCAGCCCCCTGCCTAGTCAAGGCCCTAAGGAAAGGGGCTTCTGGTGCTTCCTGGACATCCCCCAAGGGACCCCATTGGAAGGAGGACTGTCTCTTGCTATGGGTCAGGGATTATATTAAGGAACAGATGTTATTAAGATGGTTCATGTTTGCGCCTGATATTTTGTAATTGAAATGTTGCATTGTGATGTTGTAAATAGTGTTATTTAGTGTTTGACCTTGGCTATCAGTTAGTGTTCTCTGTGTAAATATATGTATATGATATTTAGTTTTATGTTTATGTATATTGTAACATAATAAATTGTATATAGTTAAGAACTTTGGGCTTGGGCTAACTCTATAGAGGAAAGAAGGATCTGCTTGAAATTCTGGCATCCCTCTCACAGCATCCCCTCCTGCCTACCCATCCTATTCAATTGAGAATAGGGCACACCCTTGGGTGTACCTGGGTTACATTAGCAAAGCCTGGGAACCACTGTACCCCCTTAACATGGTGTGACACAAACAATTTAGTAATGGTGGTTACTTTATGAGGATCTATTGTTAGGCCCTTAATGGATATTATATAACCCAATAATTTAATTGAGGTTGTTTCAAACTCACATATCTCTACCTTAATATATAGTCAGTTTTCTCAGAGCCTGAGCAGAATCTGACTCACATGTTTTGAATGCTGGGTTGGATCATCAGAGAAAATTAAAACAGCATCCAGACATATACATCATTATGGCAGTGTGGGGCAATTGTTCTGCTCCTTTCTTGTCAGACACGTCTACCAGGTCTCAATATTTGGAAGGGAGAGATGGGTCAGGGTCCATGGTCCATGGTCCATGGTCAGGGTCCATGGGATACATACTTCCTGTTAAGGTAGGCTGTGGATCTTCTATGGTCAGTGCTTATGGCCTCAGTATCAGCTAAGGGAAACTCCTCTAAGGAAGACTGCAAGCAGTAGGAAGAGTTGAAACAGAGCTCCCTCAGTCCTCACAAGATGTTAAGATTATGGAAGGATAATCAAGGGGTCCCCAGGATAACTGAAGAGTGAGGGAAATTGATAAGATCAAAACAAAGAAACTACTAGTGGTCACCTATTGTTACTAGGGCTGTGCAAAACACCATTGTTTCATTTCAACGTCCATTTCACCATTTCAAAGGGACAGTGTTTCATTTCATCATTTCATTTTGTTTTGAAGCATTGTCCCACTTCATTTCATCAAAAATGTTTCACTGTTTTGACTTGTTTTGATGTTTCACCCACAGGCTATAACGGGAAATCATGAAAATGCCTAAAAAATTGTCATTTGTTGCCTGATATAGTTGCAAATTGCAGGGATGATAGCCCCTTCTGAGGGCATGAAGCCTTCCTAAGTTTCAAGGAGGTCGGTACAGAGGTTTTTCAGAAACTGCACCTCAATGTCTTGAAAGCAAAACTTGTGACACTTGCTGGCAGCAGCAGCCTCGTGTCATCTGGCACACAGATCCAGGGACCTGCACCCATGTGAGGGCTGTGGGGCTGTGCTAGACTCCTCCTGATCCCCCGGTTCTGTGTCAGATGACAGCAGGCTACCGCTGCCACCTAGGTTTGGCACTGGGTGCAAGCTGCACCCAACACTGGGCTTCATGGAACTCAGCCCAGCAGTGGGAGGTGGAGCACAGCCCCAGCTCTCCTGCAGCCCCAGCTCTCCCTGCATCCCACTGCTGGGCTGCACTCCAAGTGACTCCACATCCCCATGGAGCTAAGACAGGAATTGGGAGGTGGGAAGGGCCAGGTCTGTGCTTCCTGCTGAGCTGAGCCAAATGGAACTGTGGAGCCACTTGGACAGCAACCCTGGCTCTGCCCACCTCTCACTGCCAGACTGCTTCAAAACTCAAAACATTTTGAAACTTTCAAAGCATTTTATATGCCCTCATTTCAAAGCTGTTTCAAAGCTTTTTGTTTCATTTTTGATTTTGCTGTTTCAAGCTCAAAATGCATTGAAACAGCTTCAAAATAAAACATTCAGTGAAATTTTGCACAGCCCTAATTGTTACTCCTAATGGAACCATCTCATTGGTGATCCAATGATCTCTAAGGAGAGAGGGAATTGGTTCATGGTTTGTACTGCTTCTGGGCTCTGTTTTGGCCTGATTGGTATCCAGTGTTGTTCTGCTAGGATCAAGTCTATGAAATTACTGGAGGCTCATGAGTTTAAGAGGGCTAGAATAGAGTTCTCTACCACAAATAGGTGCTGTAAGTGAAGAGTGACTAGCAAAGGCAAGCCTCAGGATTTGGTGGTGTTCAAGCATTTAATGGAAGCTGGCGTATCTGGTTGAATGGTCAGTGGCAGGCTTGGACAACTCCCTTGTAATGAGACTAGGCAGGGAGTTTCCTGAAGAGGACATGGGAATTCCCTTCCTTGGGCAGGTCTGGGCAAAATGCCCTACCTTCCCACAATAGAGGCAAAGGCTCTGGATGTGATGACAAGACTTCTCTTTTTCTACTCACATCTACTTCCATGGATTCCCTTGGGGGCAGCATCAGTTCTTCCAGGGCCCTCATCAGCCCCAGGGACTGAGATTCAGACCAATGCTCCTGTTATTGGTCAGACTTACAGGCATCAATGCAGATACTCATATCAATGTTCAAAGTAGCTGGGAGCTCCACCTATGCTAATGCATCTTTAATGTGACCCTGAAAGCCCTGGTGGAAGTGGAAGTGTTGAGCCACTTCATTCCATTGAGTGTCAGTGACTAGTCACCTAAACTAGGGGACATAATTCAATACCACGTGGCGGCCCCATCTGAATGTCTGGAGAGCTCATTCTGCAGTACAGACCCGATGCAGGTCTTCAAAAATCTTGGCCACAACCTAGATAAAGTATTTGAATTTGTCAGGGAGAGGGTCTTCTGAATCCAGAAGTGGGGAAACCGAGGCCAGGGCGTCGCCACTCAAAAGGCTGATGATCAGTCCTATTTGGGCTGCATATGAAAGGTATATTGTGGGGTAGAGACAAAAAGTGACTTGCCACTGATAAAGGAAACTCTGGAAACAGTGGGAATCCCCATCATATTTCTCAGGTAGTGGAATACAAGGTTTAGACGAGTGGGCTGGCTGCCCTGGTGGGCCCAAAAGCAGGGTGCATTGGGTTTTTTAGGGCCATAATCTGGGTTTGTAACCCCTATAAAGTAGCCAGAAATGTACCCCCAGTAAGCTGTCTCACTGGTAAATCCATTCCTCTGGACCACTGGGGGCTAGAGAAGCATGCCCTGTGTGAGGGTTTGGCCAGCATGTAGACAGCCAGGCATGCAGTAGGCCATGAGAAGAGATTAGGAAGTCAGCATGGCAGAAGCACAGATTACCCAAGCATCAGACTGGAGTCGGGGTTTGGGCCAGAGAATGCAAGAAACAAGTTCCAAGAGAGCCAAGAGGGGAGATTCAGGAAATGTAATCGAAGAAGTGAACCAAGATCAGAACTCAAGTGTCAGAGAGCTGGTACTGAGTTCCAGGGGGGATCTGAGCTCAGGGTCAGTAAAAACTGAAGTCAAGTCAAAAGCTAGGAGAACCAGAAAAAGCAGTGAATAGGAAGCTTATCAGGACAAATTGAGGCTGTGTAATGGCATGCCTGCAGCCTGAGGCTGTAGGTGTATTTAAAAAATGTAAGTAGTGCTTTCAGCAGGTGATCTAGTTTCAGAGAACTGAGGCAGCTGCATTAGTCAGGGATCAGCAGCAGGTGTGATAACTCAGCACCCAAACAGGGCTGCCCCATGCACTGCTGCTATCTGTCTCCAGGCAGACAAAGGGAGCCTGCAGAGTACAATGAGTTAAGTATACAGCCCCCTGCCCTCTCCCTACCTCTCCTCCAGGGCTAAACAGTGTCAGCCACTTTAGGGCCTCAGCATTCAAACGCCTGTATGCACAGCTCTCGGTGAATTTCTCTACCAGAAGAACAAGTCTAAGATAGTTTTCTTAGATTACTTCAATGTGTGTATGCAGCCAATATTCAATGACAGAGAGTTTTTTCCTTTGCTAAAATGTAATCTTTCTTCATTTCATCCAATAACTCATAATATATCCTACATAACAGCCAAATTCTTCTCTTTTTGGTTTTTACAACCATCATATATTTGTAACCATAAAGATGAAGCTGACCCAGCCTTCTTCCCAATCCCTTCAGTTTATTATTTTATATTAGTTATTTTATTTAAAACTTATGCTGTGTTATTACCTAAAGGCAAGTCAGGTCCCTGTTTGCTCCCTTGCAGATTGGTTCTAACTCTATTTTGTTGATGACTATCATCCCCATACTCCCTTTAGGCTTAGGTTGGTTATCCAATTTAGTTTGGCTGATTTAATAATATTGACTTCAATAATATTTTAAGTGAATTTCTCTGTGCGCTCTCTGGTTTGCAAGTTGTTTCTGGCAACGTGATAAACAGAACTGAATACAACATTCCAAATCCAAATGCCATTAGACCGTGATTGGATTGCAAACTCCATCACCGGTCATTTTAGCTAAGTTTTCAAAACAATTTCATGTAGAGATGTTATATTTGCTGCCCAGTATTACCATTTCAACTTTTCAGATTCTCTCTCTTCCTTTGGATTTTAGTCGGAAAGATTTTTATTTTATTTTGCAAGTTCCATAGTTTCATAGTTTGTAGGGTTGGAAGGCACCTGAGCAGATCATTGAGTCCCACCTCCTGCCATGGCAGGAAAAAGTACTGGGGTCAAATGACCCCAGCAAGGTGTTCATCTAGCCTCCTTTTAAAGACCCCCAGGGTAGGAGCCAGCACCACTTCTCTTGGAAGTTGGTTCCAGATCC
>NW_017728918.1:96826909-96869954 GCF_001723895.1 Crocodylus porosus | reverse complement strand
CTGGTTCTTCCTCCCCAGGTGCAGCACCTTGCACTTGTCAGTGTTGAATCCCATCCTATTCTCATCCACCCACCCCTGTAACCTGTCTAGGTCTGATTGCAGCCTATTCTTCCTTTCTAGCATATTCACATCCCCCCACATCTTAGCATCATCAGTAAATTTGAACAGGGTGCTTTTTACCCTGTCCAAGTCACTGATGAACATGTTGAACAGTGCGGGCCCGAGGACTGAGCCCCTGGGGAACCCCACTGTCCACATGCCTCCAGGTCAAAAATGACCCATCCACTACCACTCTCTGGGTGTGGCCTTCCAGCCAGTTGGTGACCCATTTGACTGTGCAGGTGTCGACACCACAGTCCCCCAGTTTTTTAATGAGAATGGGGTGAGAGACAGTGTTGAAGGCCTTCCAAAAGTCCAGGAGGACTATGTCCACTGCTACCCCTGCATCTAAGGATTTGGTGACCTGGTCGTAGAAGGCCACCAGGTTGGTTTGACAAGGCCTACTTCTAATGAACCCGTGTTGGTTGCCCCTAAATATAATCTCCCCTGCTGGCCCCTCGTTGACATGTGCTAGAATAATTCTCTCAAAAAGCTTGCCCAGGATTGAGGTACGACTAACTGGCCTATAGTTTCCTGGGTCCTCCTTGCTCCCCTTTTTGAAGATGGGAACCACATTGGCCTTTTTCCAGTCCTCTGGTACCACACCAGAGCACCACAAGTGCTCGTAAAGCTGTGCCAGGGGTCCCACAATGACCGCAACTAATTCCCTCAGTACTTTAGGGTGGAGATCATCCAGACCAGCTGATTTGAATACATCCAGTCCCTCCAGAAGTTCCTTAACTAGTTCCTCACTAACCCTTGGCCTAGATGCAACTCACCTGGGGTTTAAGGGGGTCCGGGTGGGGGGTGGCTGTTCCGGTCCCTGCTTAGGAAAATGGAGGCAAAGAAATCATTAAATATGTTGGCTTTGTCGTTTGGTGTGATGACCAAATTTCCTAGCATGTCTTGCAAGGGCCCCACGTTACCCAGAACCTTCTTTTTGCCCCCTATGTATTTAAAAAAGGACTTCTTGTTGTCCTTGATCCGGGAAGCTAGTCCCAGTACCATCTCCACCTTGGCCTTCCTGACTGCCCCCCTTCATCCCCGAGCAGCAGCAGTATAATCCTTCCTGGTGATAGCCCCTCCCTTCCATTGGGTATGTGCCTTCCCTTGAGCTCGAAGACTTTCCCGGATGCTTTTGGTGAGTCATGGGGGCTTTTGCACCGTCCTGCTCCCTTTGATCTGTGTTGGGATTACCTCCCTTTGGGCTTGGAGGATCATCTCCTTAAGAAGCGACCACTCTTCTTGGACACCTGGCTCCCCTCCCCTCTGGGACCTCAGTGCTTCCCCAACTATTCTCCTTAGCTCACTGAAGTCCGCCCTCCTGAAGTTGATTCCCATTTTTCTGCACCTAAGTCTCTAATTTCTCCAGCTCTCTTTATATTACTACCCTGTATTCTGCTCAATTTTTATTGTCTTTCAATTTACTATCCTGAAAGTTCATTAATGTGTTGCTTATTCCCTGGCTTCCAGCTCATTAATAATAATATTACCTAAGAAAAGAGCACTGTGGTAGCTACAGGATGCTTCCTCACAACTTGATACATTGCTGTTCCCCCTTTGTTTATGGTCTTTTAGTCATTTTCAGTTAACATGACATTATCACTATCCAAGCCAATTTAAATTAACTTTTCATGTAATATTTTATAAGACATATTAAACACTTCACTAACTTCAAAACATACTGCTTTCACTAGGATTCTTTCATCAATTAATTTTGTAAATCTATCAAAAAGGAATCAAGTTTATCTGCAAGTTTTATCCTTGTTAAGCCCATGCTGTTTATTTCTTCAGCCTCTAGAAATTTAGTGATCTTTCTGGCTTGAAAGTTATTCTGTTATTCTAGCACAGATAAAAATTCAGCTTAGAGAGCCTTTGGGTAGGAGTATGTGTTGATGAGTACACTGGGACATTGTACCTGAGCAGTGTAATACACTTTTAAAACTTATTGGCTTCTTACTAAAATCCCTAAAGATTAACAAAACCCCAGACAACTTTATGCAGTTCTGGTGTGCTACTTGGGTATTCTTAATTCAGCACTGATTGATTTTTTTAAATAATTTTGTTTTCCAGATTTGTTCCCATGTTCTACATCTCACCATGATCTTTCAGAAAGAAAAATAAAAAGTTGATCTGAAGTTAAAAGTGAGCCAATAGTGATAGAGGGTTTAAGGGCTGGGGCCTATTTCCTTTAAAGTTTCTCATGCGTCTACTTGTACACTGTTCCAACTGTGAACATTAGAGAATAATGAGGAGCACAAGGATTTGTAATCTTTCCATGTTCAATTGTTGTATTATTGCTTACTTGAGAGGAAAATTCAGGTTGCTCCCTTAGGAGCTGCCACCTAAATGACACAGTTCCTAAAAACCAGGCCAGGTGTCTCTTAGTAACACTGTTTCTAAACACTTGTCCTACACACTGATCTGTCCCTGCCTGTAGGGGTACCAGTTACCAATCAAATATCATTTTATATACTTCAAGTTATACAAGGTAAGAGACAAATGCAGCCCATACATTTTTGCAGTGGATTATGTAATGGTCTTTGCTTGAAGAGAGTTCAAATTCCAAATGCAACAACCTTTATAAGGATATCTTTCAAATACTATGTGAATCTGAACAAAACAAAATATATAAAAAACTACAGTATGTAAAAGAAAGAATAAGTCCCACCTCTGTAGTGTCAAAATTCACATAGCAGCTGTCTCATATCTCACCTGTAGCTTTACTTCATACATTTTTCAATCTTATATATGAAAATTCTGAGAGAAATCTAAGGATAAAATGCGACTAATATATCCCAATGGGTATAATGATATCTGGGGGGCAAGATGCTAAGATCAAAGACATCCCTCAGTATAATCTATGTAAGAAGTAGAGTTGAGTAGAATCTAGAATTATAAGAAGCCACAATTTTTCTTCTTTCAGGGTTACAACAGATAATCAAAATGAAAGTCTGAAATTCGGTCCAGAAAACAAATGTCATTACATTTTGACTGTCCCAAACATAGGCTTTCAACAAGGTCAAAATAGTTACATTACACTTTATCACACCAACTTCTATAGTAATACATTGCAATGCGGAACAATATAAATTCCATGGTACTTTATACTATTAGATCTAAAAATACAAAATATGCATGTATTTCTATTATGCAAATTATAATAATAGGAAATTAAAGATCACAATAGGAAATTATTAGCTAGAACCAATTATAATACCAATTAAAATCTACCAGTTAAAATATCAATTACTAGCATCCCAAGCAGTCTAGAAGCTCTAGAAATTAGGCAGCCAGCCAGGTGGGGAGCTGGGGATCCAAGGGAGTTGGGCAGCCTGCCAGCCCTCCTGTTGTCTTTTCCTGTTAGATAACCAGACAAGCTGAAATCCATCCATGCCCCATATCGTATTATTAGTAGTTTCCTGAGTACCAATTTGGGACTTGGTTAAAGCAGCAGAAATGGCTCGGAGACATTATTTTGCAAAGACAGTTTGCAATGTTTGTTATTTTCATGAGGAAAAAAGTAACTTCAGACAGGGTCTGTAGAGAAAAAAGTACACTTTCACCACTCAAAAACAGTGTGAACATGGCCACATTTTTCTTTACTTCTGCACATTTGCAGTCCAAATTTGTGTTAGACAATAATGTAAAATCTTCTATGACAGTGGTGCCACTGCTCAACCTTTTAGCCCAACAGGCCAGATGACTGGCATAAGCCTGGTCTGTGAGATTGTTCTTCAAGGTTAGCACCCAGAATGGGCCCTGTCTGCCCAGATCCAGCCCCGCATTGCTTGGACACAGCCACACGTCACCCAGATTTGGAAGTGTACATTCAAATCTGCTTCACACTGCCTGGACTGGGCCCCACATATGCAAAGAGCTGCAATATCCATCCCATCAGGCTGCTAGGTCCATATATTTCAACAGCACGGGGATGGCAATGAATATTACGACTGTTCCCCTGCCCTCAAATTTTGGAACCATAGGGAGCCCTGTAGACTGAATGGTGTGGCTCTGGCCCACAGGCAAGGCTTAAGTACCTCTGTTCTATGATACTTTAAACTGAATATAACAAAATTTCTCATGCAGCAAAAAATTAATTACCGCTATGCTGCATATTTGTTAACATATACCAGGTGCTTGCCATCAGTACCACCAGTCTTCATATAGCTTTTGCCTGTGTCTTTCTATATCACTGAAAAAAGCAGTCAAGCTGTAAAACTGTGGCCTGTACACGTGTATGTAGTTAGGTATAGGAAGAATCACTCTCTCATTTTCTTGTAATATGCCTTTTTCGGTTTCCACATAGAAGATTACATTACACTCCCTGTCTGTCTAGGAAGAAATTAAGTCACATTAGAAACTTCACTTCATTCTACCTCACCTTATATATTATGCTACACTACTACTAATCACTGCAGAATCTGAGTGTCTTGCACATAAATTCAGCGGTATTAGCAAAGTCCCTATCACAGTTCATGCAATCTCTGGCATTTCTCTTTTTATGGTTAAAGTTTTGCTCATGATAAAGCTTTTCTGGTTGTTTGGCTGCCTGGATGTCTTACAGACAAAAAGGGTGTATAAGGTTCTCATTATGGTGTTCTCATTATGTGCCATTTATGATAGAAAAGCTCTCTCAAAGAACATTTTGCAGTGTTCTCTTTAGAAACATTGTTCCATACCCCATGGCCAAGAAACTAGGCAAAATGCTATAAACTGATGATAGCAATTTCTCTCAGTCACTTGCAGTTAATTTGTCTAGGTGGAGATGATGACAGTGCAAGACAGAGGGAGGACAAGGTCCCCCCCTACCCACCCCCGCCATTATTTTTCAGAAAGAGGGTAAGGTCTAATCTTTTTATCTTTATGAACTTTTCTTGATCTCAGCAAGACATATTCCTCAGTGACTGATAATTTTCAAATGGTGTTCAGCTCAGTTTCATCTTAGATGGGCATATAGTTGTTCAGGTATTGATATGAAAGAAAATCTGAATTTTGAAGGTTTGATTAAGACTTCACTTGGAGCAGTTTAACCTATGATGAACTGTGTAGCTCCACTGGATTAGCTGGCATTATTATACTGGTGTAAATGAGATTCAAAACCCCGGAGTTTGATTCTAGCCCAATCTGAAAGTTCTTTCTTAAGGTTTGATTTCCAGCATTCGATTTCAGCTAGAAAATTCTCAACAGTAGCTGGTCTCAGTTCTCGCCAGTTCTGTAATTCAAGAATTATAAATATGGGGAGAGAGGAAATTCACCCAAATACTTCAGCATCTGTAAAAACACTGAAGTGGAACTCAGTTCTGGAAAGGAGTGTAATAGGCAGTGGAGGGTCAGAAGAGGTTCAGTTTCCAGGCCATTCCCCCATGGTTGTAATATTCAAGGTGAAATATAAGCCATTACTGTGTACATAATGAACAGTTCATTTTAGTCACCGGACTGCCTTGCTGGCTCTCCTTGTTTAGAGAAAGGCTAAGGGACATTACCCTGACAGAAACACACCCTCAATAAGGCATTAGGCAATTAGCAGCAGTTCTTATCTGTTGCTCTCAAGCAGAAGCTACAACCATTGAGGCACTGAACATCTGGAATCCACCTCATCTTTGGATTCTATCTCAGTGGTGTAATGGGGGTGGGGGAAGAGAGGCGTTGGTGGGTCTTCAGCAGCCTCCACTTCTCCATACTCTTCCCTAGGTGTACACATCAAATGTCTTGGTGATTGGACCACTTATGAGTACAACATGATCCACAGAATTGATGGATGCATACCTTAATCACCCTACTACCAATATATAATTCCTTAATTTCCAAAGAACTTTTTTATCATAGAATCATAAATAATGAGGGTTGGAAGGAACTTCAGGAGGTCATCTAGTCCAACTCCCTGCTCAAAGCAGGACCATCCCCAACTAGATCACTCCAGCCAAAGCTTTGTCTAGCTGGGTCTTAAAAACCTCCAAGGATGGAGCTTCCACCACTTCTCTGGGTAACCTGTTCCAGTGTTTTACTGCCCTCCTGGTGAGACAATTCTTCCTAATATCTAACTAAAACTTCTCTTGCTGCAACTTGAGACTGTTGCTCCTTGTTCTGTCATCTGCCACCACTGAGAACAGTGTAGCTCCATCCCCTTGCAAACCCACCTTGAGGTAGTTGAAGGCTGCTATTAAATCCCTTCTCAGTCTCTTCTTCTGTAGGCTAGATAAGCCCAGTTCCCTCAGCCTCTCCTCATAAATCATGTGCCCCACCCCCTTCACCATTTTTGTTGCCCTCCACTGGACTCTCTCCAATTTTTTCTTTCTGAAGTGGAGTACTACAGCTGTACCTCACCAGTGCTGAATAGAGAGGAATTATCATTTTCCTTCACCTACTGGCAACATTCCTTCCAGTGCACAACTGGGGAGGGGGAGGCTCCCCAGTGGCCAGCTGGTGGTGGAGCCTATTTGGGGGGGGCACTAGTGCTCTTCGTGCCCCCCTACATGTCTCCTATGCCTGAGGATCTGCTTAATGCTTTTTCTAGAGACTGAGGTGAGGCTGACTGGTCTGTAGTTCCCTGGATCCTCCTTTTTCCATTTCTTAAATACAGGCACTATGGTTGGCCTTTTCCAATCATCAGGGATCTCTCCTGATCACCATGAGTTTTCAAAGATGATGGTGAGGCTCTGCAATTACATCAGACAACTCCTGCAACACCCTTGAGTGCATCCTGTCTGGCCCCATGGACATGTACACACCCAGTTTTTTTAAATAGTCTCTAACCTGTTCTTTCACCACTGTTGGCTACTCACTTCCCCCTCAAACTGTCCTGCCAGGAGCAGTAGTCTGGGAGCAGTAGTCTGGGAGTGAAGACTGAGGCAAAAAAAGGCATTGAGCATTTCAACGTTTTCTGCATCCTGTGTCACAAAGTTGCCTCCCCTATTCAGTAAGAGACCCACAATTTTCCTGATTCTCCTCTTCAAACTGACATGCTTGTAGAAATCCCTCTTGTTACCCTTCACATCCCTTGCTAGCTGCAACTCCAATTGTGCTTTGGCCTTCCCAACTTCATCCCTGCATGCCCAAGCAATGTTCATATACCCCCCCTATTTATTTGTCCAAGTTTCTACTTCTCATAAACTTCCTTTCTGTGACTCAGTATACTTAAGAGTTCCCTGCTAAGCCAACCTGGTCTTCTGCCATACTTACTAGTCTTCTTGCACATTGGGATGATTTGTTCCTGAACTGTCAATTAAACCAACTCTCCTGGACTAGTCTCCCCCTCAGTCTGGCTTCCCAGAGGATCCTGCCTATGAGTTCCCTGAGCAAGTTGAAGTCTGATTTTCTGTCTTTGCATATTATATTAAAGTCTTGACCAGATAGGTAAAGAAAGCATTGGGGTAAGAAAGCAAGAAAAGGGGGACATAAGTTTGTAATAGGATTTCTTAGCTTGGCTATATTATATTTGTCAAGACAGACTAATGAAAATATTCCCATAGACCACTGATACATTATAACTGTATACTCATAATTACTCCTCAGTGGGCATGGCTACACATGAGCATTTAATGTGTATTAGTCCAATTTAAGGCACTTTAAAGGCACATGTCTACACGTGCCCTTAATGTGCCACAAAAATGACATAAAGCAAGTATCAAATTTAGGCATGATTACTTAAAGTGCATTACCACAGGGATTTCAGTGCTGGGTCTGCCCAGCCACTAGGGAGGGCCATTGAGAGCCTAGCTCCTGGGGTCCTGGCTGGCCACCTCTCCTTCTCCAGAGCTGGGCAGTGCTCTGGCAGCCTCTAGCTGCAGACTATAAGACCTCCAACAATTTTGTGCCTTGGGGGACATATTACAGGGAGTCTGAGGGAGCCAGTGCAGTCTGCAGGAGCTCACCAGGCCCTATGTGCCCCCTGGACAGGACCCAGGCAAGCTCTGCCTGTCCTGTCTCCTGGATAGAGCTGCTTCTTGGCTACAGGTGAGTGATGCAAAGCACTGCAGCCTACTGTGTCCCTTGCCCAGCCCTGAGATTCCTCCACAGCTGCTGGCCCTGCTGTCTATGGCAGCAGGGCCAGCACCTGCTCCTTGCTTCTCCCTACCCCCAGCTCTGTCTCTTTACAGACATTGCAGTGAAGTGCCTTTGCCACACTGCTCACAGTTCCTAGTTGTGCCCTTGTCCAGGATGCTGCTAGAAGCCATCCAGGGCCAGCATTACTGGGACATCCACATGAGCCCAGAAAGCCAGCACAGGGAGCATGTCCAGCACATGATCCCTATCAACCCGTGGCTGCACCTGTATGCCTACACCCATGTCAAGTGCCCAGGCCCACAACTGGACCCAAGAGGAGGTGAGTGACCTCATGGTTCTCTGGGGCAAGGCCAATATGAAGCCATATCACATGGGATGCATACATGAGGCCACTCCTGGATGGCATGGCAGTGCTGCACAAAGGCCAAGGTCTTGCAGGCACAGTGGATGGCCATGACCAAGTTCAATCACCAGTCCAGTAGTGCCCAAAAAACAATGCCCTTCAAGCAGGAGCTGACCTGCAATTTGGCACCCCAGGAGACAGGCCACACCCCAGTGAGTGCCATAAGCAGGGATGCCCTGCCTTCATCTGCACCCTGCTCTGATGCCTCCAGTGACATGTCACTGGAGGAGGGGGCCTTGGGCCTTCAGCACCCCAGACTGATAGCCTCCCCAGCTGTTGCATCCACTGGCAGCTCAGGGATTCTTGCCCATTGGCTGCTTTGCCCTTGGCCCAGCCCCACACCCCACCACAAAGGTGTTGGATACCTGCTAGTAGGTGGGGAAGGTGGTGGAGGGGCTCTGTGTGTTGGGGTGGGAGAGGGCTCGGTTGCTTGAGGAGGGAGGTGTGGGGATTGGGGTCGGGGGTGAGGTTGTGAGGGGAGTAAAGTTTTTCATAGCAAACATGCGTGTTCTGGAGTGGTGCTCAGGGGTTGGCAGGGTGTAGGGGGGTGTGGGTGGCAGGTCAGGAGGGTGTCCATGGGGAAGGCTGGGAGTACCTCCATGTCCTCATGCTTCAGGTGGGGCTGGAGTTGGTGGAGCAGGTCTTCAAAGGTGGTCCAGGTCATCCAGAATGTGCCAACCCACTGATCATCATCCTATTCCTATAGCATGATGCATTGCCACCAGTCCTGGCTGATGTGCCAGGCCCAGACACCATGGGGCTGGAGGGACATGAGGGTGATGACAGTCTCAGAAGGGATGTCCTGGAGCCCATGGTTGTTATGTCTGGTGGCAGCAGCTGTGCAGCATCAAGGTCCTCAGAATTCCGTGTACCAGTTGTCCACCACATGGCTGGAGCAGGTAGCGGAGTTGGGTGGCACAAGATGGCTGAGTGCCAGGCACTCAGAGCAGTGGTGGGCAAGCAGAACATTTACAACAGCCCTGAGAAGCAGGGGACCTTATCCCTGGGCTCTTTCCAAGAGCTAGGGCAGCCATGACCAGGAAGCACAGCTACACCAGGAACAAGGTAGGCTGCCTGTACCTCTGCCATGCTGCTGCTTTGCGACAGGAAGCGTCAGCCCAGAGGTCACAGTGGAGGGTGTGCTTTCAAGATGGCTGCCAAGTGCTGGCAGCTGGCGCTGCCTTCAGCATGGCTGCCAAATGCTTCCAGCCATGTGTCCAGAGACTGGAGCTTCCCCCAGTGGCCACAGGGGCACATGACAGGACTGGAATTACTTGCGACTAAAATTAATCCCAAGTCCCACCACATGTAGACACCTGTCAAAAACGCTTAATTTTCATTAGCTTAATACACATTAAATTTAAGTGCACTTAAATTTATGTGAAGACATGCCAGTAAAAAGGTAAGTTTTGGCAGCTTCCCTCTGAATAAGACATTGCTAAAATTGATTTAGCTTTCACTTATCATAAAGTAATTTTATACACATAAGCAGAAATCATGTTGGATGTTCCACTGCAGTTCCCCACCCCTTCTTAATTCAGTTTAATTTGATCATATATGCATACTCACAGTCAACTATCTTTAGTTTGCATTCTCCACAGACCAAAGTATCATGCCCTTTGTTTTAGTGCTTAAAAATCTGAAAGGTATTTACATAAAAACTAATTACAGAAATGAAGCTGAGATGCTGACTGATTTTGCCTAGTCTGCTCAGGATTCAAAGGCTAAATATATAGCATAAATTGTGAAAGTAAGTTAGATTTGAACCTTTTGGTTTTAAACATCTAAGCTCTTGTTTGTATCTGACATTCACAGTGACAGCATCACTTTAAAAAACTATTCACTCGTACATTCCCTCTTCTAGGAAACGTTTCAATGGCCAATTAAATGTGATATTTTCACAGACTTCGATGAGCTTTGGATCCAAATATTAATATCTCAACACTGAAGAAACATAGATGGAAATAAAAATATGCTGGTGCTTCTTTGTTTTACAATGGTAAGAGTTTTTTATGGATATTCCCAGACACGATTCTTACTTGAAGATGAGACGTGGGTTTCTTGTTCCAGATATATTAAATGACAAATCTTGTCTCAGCAAAGAAAATATCTCTCTGCCAGTAAGAATGGGTAATTGCTTAAAATGATTTTAGGAGGACAAAGTTATTTAGATATCAAGATTCATTGCATGAAAATAAAGAGATGGTCAGGAGTTACATATCTATAGACAATGACTGGAATCTGATTAAAACATTTCAGAAATGTTCAATTTTCTGTTAAAACTATCTCTGTTCTGATCTCACTGTCTGGAATGCATACCTCAAGGATCTACAATTGTTTTTTTTTTCCCTTAAAAATACATTCCCAAAACTATAGTGACTTGTTCAACAGAGCCAGATTCAGATTCTACTCCAACCCAGACTCATACTGTACTGTAGAAACCCCATGACAAGGACAATACAATCTCTCTGGGTGTCACTTACAGCTCCCAGATCAAAGCCCTTGGACACATCATTACTCACCTCCAACTCCTTCTGGAAAATGACAACCACCTCAAGCTAACTTTGGAAGCAAGCCTGTCCTGGATTACAGGCAGCCCACACTCCCCCACCCCTCCCCCAACCTCAAATGACATCTCTCTACCAATGAACTACCTAACTCCAGTTCTCAGGAAGTCACCAGAACTTGCTACAGACCCATCTGCCAGTTATGCACCTTCATATACACAAACCCAGATAGCAGCTGTCTCCCCTCCTCACTGGATCAAGCAACACAAATTATAACATCCAGGATTCACCTGCTTCTCCACCAACATCATATACATCATTACCTGCTTACAGTGCTCCTCTGCTATCTACACTGGCTGGATGAGAAATCCCTATGTAAGAAAATGAATGATTCAATATCAATTCCAGAAACATATAAAAAGCCCCTCGAGGAATACTTTAAATCACCCTGGGCATTCCATCACTGACCTCAGAGTGACTGTCCTTAGACAAAACAAAACAAAACTTCAAAAAACAACTTGAACTTAATATGCAAAGCAAGAAATCACCCAAAGATTGATTTGTATTAATTATGGTCTCAAGACAGACTATGTTTTTTTAATCCTGTTATCTGGACCAGCTGTCAACTCCATTGTGCCTTCAGATGCTTACTGCCTGGTTCATTTCAACTGATATAATCAACTGATTTATAAACTCTCTCTTTAGCAACCCCTTCCATGGGCAGATCTAGAATTTTGAAAAGTGGGGCGCAGATGGCGAGGTGCATCCTCAAATATAAAATAACACGTATTTTGCTCCAATTTAAAATAAACTAAAAGCTTTGCTAATATGCTAGGGGTCTAGGCCTTTATCAGTTTAAGATGACAGCAAAAACGAATAAAAATTCATTGAAATTAGTTTAAAACAATCTGCAGGGATCACAGGAGATAGGAGCTTCATTATCAGGAGCAGCTAACAGCAGAATTGGAGAACAAAGGTTAGCTTGATCGGTGAAACATCAAAACTATTAAAAAGTATAGCTGGTTGTTAACACTGGTGGAATAAAGAGTTTAGAAGGGATCAGGTAGATTATTATGAGTCAAGAACACAATTTGTGCCCTCAGCACTGCCTGAATAGAACTGTTGCAGCCACTGCTAGGATATTAGTTTTAAATTTTGGCTAGACAAGGAATCAAAGTGGTGGTACAAGTGCACCAACGCACTGCCTTCCTCCCCCGATTCCTGCCCCTGTACCTGTCCCTGTCCCCTATAACTTTCCTATCTATATAAAATATTTTTGTCTCTGCCAGTCTGTTCATAGCATCTGACAAAGTAGGTTGTCTCCAATGAAAGTTCATGCCCCTCTGAATCAGCTTCCAAGCTTTCACCTTGCTATACCTTCTGCCTGACTTCATACTAACATGACTAACCATCTCTAAATTTTTAAATAAAGTCTTCAGACAACACTAATTTCATTAAACCAAGATCTTTGAAGGAACATACTAGTTTTGATTCAGGTTTCACCGGTAAAAGATTTTCAACTCCAGGATAGAATTTCTAGTCAAACCAGAACACAAAGACCTGTTCTATGATCATATCTATGCCCAGCCACCTCTACTTTTTCCAAAGCAAGTTCCCTATTACAATTTGACTGGAAACTTCACATAGCAAAGAACAGAGACCACTTGGAAATCATTAATTTACTTGAACAACTGAAATCTGAGGAATTTTATCCTGGTTCCCCAAAATCAGGCCCTCAAAATCATAAGATGGGCTTTAAATGTCAAGATTGTGGATATTTGTGCTTTCCATTTGGGCTTCAACATTTTCAAGGTTTTCTTGAAAACCATGATAATATGAATCTTACTTCAAAAAAGAAAAAAAGAAAAAAGAAAAGTGACAATCTTTGCATAGTGACCACAGGTAATGGGACCATAAGAAAAATACAACATATGAAAAAACTGGACAACACTGTTGCTTCTTGGTTTCCTTCCAGTTTTGTACTTCCTTCATCTTTTCTGTCCAGGTATAATTTTCCTTCATATCCATTAAAAAGACAAAGAATATTCTCCCCCGCAGTGCAGCCATATGTCCTTCTGTAGTAATGTTTCTTGAGACCTAAATGGTAGGAAATTTATTTTTGCGGGTTTTCAGGTAACTCAAGTATGATTCCATTTTCATTTTCTTTTTCTTTTTTTTTTAACAGTACCCAGAAAGAAAGAAAAGTGAAAAGATAATGGAAGGTTGTTAGCCAACAATTACAGTGAACAGAAAGAAGAGAGAGGATTTCAGTTCACAGAACAGATAAATTGGTTCCCTTCTTCAATGATCTTTTTTGTTAGTTCAGATTTAAGCAGAGAAATCAGTGCACACAGTAGTACTAGGTAATGATTCCATTCTCTCTCTTTCAGGAACTTCACTCTCAAGTTCTCTTACACTGAAATAAGAGAGGATAAGACAACATTATGAAATTGCCCTGAACCTTAGCTAGGCCAGACACAAAATCTACTTCCTTGCACTTGCTGTGGTGATTGTTGATAATGAATAAATGAATATTTTACCCCTTTTCAGAAACATTACTCATTTTCAATGAGTGGAGAAGTTGATTTTTTTTCTGCATATATTGAAAAATACAATCCCACTCATGTTCCCTGGGAGTCTGCTGGTTTTTAAAGCAAGCAAAATACATAGCAAGTAAAATATATAGAGGGATCAACCAATTGAATTGACATTTTATGCAGATGCTATCCAACTTTCATGGGAAAAGAGCCTGATTTGAATGTAGAACTGCATTTCAGATATTGTCTTGAACTAATAAACCCTTGGGAAAATCAGTCATGGATCTGAACTTTGTTACATAAGCTGTAACTTCTAACCTTGGCTCTGAAATGCATCTTGGTCAAGTTATTCCACCCATCTGTCTAAGCTTCCCTATTGGTAAGAGTAAAGTACTAATAGCAGTACACAATACACACAATAAAATTGTGAAAAAAAATTTCTGCCTTTATGATAGTTCAGACATTACACTTAGAACAACCTAACTAGGGTTAGGTCTATTTAACTACCAAACTGTACATGTTTGGAAGTTTAGATCAGGCAGAAAAATGGCCAGCCTCATCTAACTTAGTTCATCTGAGGAGTTGAACTACATAGATCATGCCCAATCTAACGTGTACACATTCAGAGCACAGCTCCAGTCACTTGGCCCAGCTCTGGAGTTGTGCCTTTCCTATTCCCTCCACCCTGACCAATCTATTTTCAGCCCTTTTACCACCACCATCCCCAGATGTACAACCCCCAAGTGGACCCACCAACTCCCACCCCGGAAGAGACCCACCAATGTCCCTTCCACCCCAGCCCAATCCTGTCAAACATTCTCTAAATTTGCTAAATCCCACCATGGACCCACTTGTCTGCCCAATGCCACCCAGCCCTTATCACACCCTGATTTACCTGACATGGATCCCAGCACAAACAAATATGTGCACAAGAACAGACCTGATCTACAATCACGTAACTTAAAGTAAACCACAGAATTATAGATTGGGTCCCAGGACTGTCTGCATGTACCCTTAGTTTTCACCTTTCACCATTCAAGCCTACCGAATGTGCCAGCCCCCCTAAATGACTCTGTTACTACTTTGTTCAGTGAAAGCTCAGTTCCCTCAGCAGGAAACTCAGGCTGCACCTCCCAGGCCCTGAAAAACATGGATTTTGCCTACCTGTAAAGAAGTGCTCAGCCTTCAGGGGGTTAAAACCCAGCTACAAGTGATCTACAGTTTATAACCTGCCTGGCTGGGAGGAAGGGTGGAAGCAAGCTGAAAATGATAACCAGGGATCCTGGTTTTCTCTCTTTAAAAAACTGCAAATTCTCTGATTAAAGAATTGCGAATTCTCCAATTTAAAAAAAAAAATCCACGTTTTTCCATGATTAAAATGAAATGCCACCATATATATAGGTATCCATTAAAAACAATGTTTTATTGATATTACAATTTTAAAGCAATTTGGAAGTCTACCAGTGCCTTTATCTCTATAATAAAATACCTAACTAAATACCTATAAATAACTAAATACCTATACATTTTAGAATTTGATTTAGACTTTTTATCATGGAAAATCAGAGTTCCTCCTGCTCCCTTCCATCACGAGGATATGGGTCCAGCTATGGTTGTCCCTGCCCCACTTTTTTGTGGTGCTGAGCAGCCCTGATATGCCAGTTCCATGCCCATGCCATTGCCCTTCAACTCCCAAGCCATCACCCCCAGCTCTGCCAGTGGTCCTCACTCTTAACCCACAGGCTCCCCCAGCCCTGATGGTTCCCCTCACTGACAACCTGCAGCCCCTTGTCTACCAAGCCCTGCTGGAGTGGGGCACCAGCTGCCAGAACTACAAAGCCAGGGACCTGGGTCTACAGCCCCATGCTCACCCTCCACCCCCACCAGCAGCATCTGAGCCCCAGCTGCCACCCTTAAAAAGAAAATCCATGTTTTTTTTTCCTGAACAAGAGTAAATATGCATTTTTCTATGGCAAATGGAAGTCCCAGATCTCTGCTGATGACTATATGAAGCCACAAAAGTGTTATGAGCTCCAAAAGCAGAGTAGAAGGAAGGGAGGAGAGAGGTAGTCTGCCATACTGGGGAATTGCACAGAGTAAAAAGTTGCCATTTCTTAATGCTTGAAGGAAGGCACTTGTTTGTTTTGTGCATTGTGCTTTGGTTAGCTTGTTTGTTGTGACTGGAAACCTGCTTCTGGAGGAAATAAAACTCTTAAGAACCTGCAAGCAGAAATGATGCCCCTATCTAGGCCCACTGACAGTCATTAAAAAGAAGGCACAATATGATTTGTTGCATGATGCCAACAATCGTGCCTCTGTCATGCCACCCATTCATGACATGAGACACAGTTGTGGGATCATGCATCAGATCCCATTATACCATGTTGCTGGTGCAGTCAGTGGGAGTCCTGGATTATGATGCCAGGCTCCCCCTGCACCAGCAATATTCTCTCCCATGGCTGGGAGCCCCATCAGTGATTGAAGCTTCCAGCCATAAGGGCACATGGTACCCTCCTTTAGGTGGGAGCTCTGATCAGTGGCAGGGCTCCCTGAAATAGGATCAGTGTGCCTTATTTCTGGGAGCCCTGTCAGTGTTTGGAGCTCCCAGACACAGGGGGGAGCCCTGTACTCCCGGGGCTCAAAGTCCCATCAGTGTTCACAGCTCCCAGCCATGTGGCCAGTGCTCCCAGTCAGCTGCCAGTGAGCTGATGGAGCTCCCAGCCATGAGGGTGTAGGGTGCCCTCACCTGCCCCCAAGCCTGGGTGCTCTGAATGCTGACAGGTCTCCCAGCCATGGAGCATACCATGGACTCCCACAACTGGGAACCCCATCAGTGATTGGAGCTCCTAGCCACAGGGCTGGAGGTGTACCCTGTGCTCCTGCACCTAAGAGCTCTGGCAGCTGACTGGGGCTTCCAGCTAAGGGAGCATATTGTGCTCCCCCTGTTGAGAAGCCCAATCAGCTGACCAGTGCTCCCAGCAAGGGTGGCCATCACAGAGGACAGTCTGGTTGTCCTCTGTCCTCTATTGATACAAAACCGGATGCCTTTATGTCCTCTATTTTTCTGTTGAAAAGAAAAATAGAGGACATAAAGGTGCTGGGTTTCATATCAATAGAGGACAGAGAACAGAGTTGCAGAAAACTGGAATGTCTTCTATGGTGGCCACTCTACTCCCAGCTCCAGAGCACACAGAATTGTGTTCCAGAGGCTGGGAGCACTTGCTACATCTTCAAGTAGAGGTGTGACTGGAACGAGCACTGAAGTGATTACACATATTTTGTGTAATAACTTTGTCGCTTATTCCTGGTTTTATCACACCATTCACTTCTTGAACATGTGTCCAGGTCACTAGGTAAGGCATGATTAACCAATAATCATATCTTAAGTTTAATGTGCGTCAGGGGCCTAAAGGAAGCAGGGTAGGTAACCTGCTTATTCTACCTCTCATTTGATTTGCCTGTCTTACGCCCTAGATCTTATTCTATACTCTACTAATTATCTTGCATTGTTGCTTCTTCCTCCACTGACTATGCTTTTGCTTCTTGTGTCTTGTGTTTTTTTTTTTTTCTGAGAACGTGCAGGGAGACAGAACTTCCATCTACAGCTGTCCCACGTGACTACTCAAAGAGAAAACAATGCAATCACTGAAGGATAGCCTCCTGCAGGCCCGCAGGTGAATCAGCAAAGTCTCATGATCAGCAGTATAGAAGATAACACATGAAAAACAAAACAAGTTATCAGCTATATCTAGCTAATGAGAATAAGTCAGTGCCTGTAAAAATCCACATCTCCCATGGCAGATGGAGCTTGCTCTCTCCCTTTCTTAATGCTATGTTTCCCCTCTCAAATGAAGTCCTCTCTATTTGAATAGATTTACATGTTATTCCCTGTACCCACAAAATTCAGATCTGCTGTACATGTTCCCAAGAGCTTCTAAGCATATTTATTTTTCTTGCCTTCTTGCAGGACTGATGCACCCAGAAGGCTTGTGTAATTCTCCCTCAATAATTGACAGAAGTAAAGTCTTCTGGGGTACCTTAGTGCTTCCTCATGAGAAGAAGATGAGGATGGAAAACAAATGGGCTCAGAAGCTCTGGGGAAGATTCCAGTTGCTGCAGGCAAGCAATAGAAAACGAATACAGTTAAAGTATCTTTCCACACAATAGCATGTCTCTTAATCTAAACATTTGCAGGCAGCTGGAAGTGGAAGGTGCAAACCCAGACCCCATTCCTTCCTAATTCTGCAAGGAATTAAGAAAATAATCATTGTAGCATTCACAAAAGCATTGTGATGCACCCATGGAGATTGTCTGTCATGGTATCTTACTGTTTCGCTTAAACAATTTTTATAGTCTCCCCATTTTAAATAATAATGAAATGCTGTAGTTACTGCAGTAGTGCTCCTCCAATAGGCTAAACAATGCAAGTATAGAGTATTTCTAAACTAATGTTAATTAAGAGTTCAATATATATGAGAGTATACTATGTGTGTCTAGATACAAAGCTACACTCAGGGTCTAGTTTTAGCTATGACAGACAAGAACTGTAAGATATAGGCTAAGTTCTCAATTGTACCTGTAACAGAGTCTCACACTATAGGCAACGGGGACATTTTTTGCCCAGACAGGAGTTTATGGCAGTGCAGGGTCCCATTGCAAAGGTAACTGTTATGTCTGCATATTCAGTCATGATACAAGTTAGATAAATAACTCTAACTTTGACCCTAAATGAAATAAAGTTAAAGTTTGAACAGTGTTGCTACACTTGTATCTCAACAGAATCATGAAGATGTGACCATTGCATCATAACAGCTTGTATCAGTATCATTGACATTGAAATTGATACAATTGTTACAATTGTTACTTCTGTCTACAGCTCACTCCCGTCCACCTCCTCCCCTAACCCCCTCTTCAGTAGGTTCTTGTTACCACCTGCTGTGACACACTGCCTGATGCAACACAATGTTTGGTGTTTTATATACAGTCCCAGATTATGAGGTTGCTGATTTCATGACTGCCACAGTTTTCGATTAAAAGAATAATTTTCTAGTTATCCTAGTAAAGAAAACAAGTTTATAAATGTGAACCCTGTGAGCTCCAACACTAAAAGACATATCTAAAAAATTACATTTTTTTTAAGAAAACATTATGATTTTTTTCAGGGCTTGACTCATGATTTATGACTTCTAAGAGTTGGCAACAGTCTAGTCTCCTGCTTCCTAGTCCCTTGTTTGTGGGGTATAACAACATTAACCATGAGTAGTCCTTGTACTTAGAGCTCTGTGCCTTTGATGTACAGGTTAGCAGTCCTGGATATTTCATCTTCCACCTTTTTGTAGGGTCACAATCTGGGTATTGAGTGTGATTTGCTAGGCATATTCAGAGTCTTGAAATCTCAGCAGATGACAGAATCTGGTGCCTCTTCTCTGTGTGCTTTTGGTGATCTGTTTCTCTCTCATGTCTACTTAGCTGGTGTTCCTTCCTTGTCTTTCCTCTTTCACTCCTCTTGTTCACCCATCTATCTCTATCTAATCTAGTCATGCTGTTGATTTTAACTATAGATAGTCCTTTACAGATGGTTATTTATATATACAATGCCTTGATATTGGCAAAAATAAAAGAAGAAAGGATGTTGCTATAAAATACATACACACACACACACACAAATTAACAAATCAGCAATGGGTGGTCCCAGATGAGAGCAAAATATTGAGCTTACAAGAGAGAGGTAAGGAAAAATGTCACACTATTTCAGGTCATGCTAGGTTCCTGCAAAAGAATTCTTAATGCTGCCAAAATCAGCATTAAGGAACATTGAATTGGTTCGCATTGAATTTTAGATGCAGTAGAAGAGTTCTTCTTTTTCAAATACAAAGTTGTGCCTTTATGTCAGGAAAAAATGACTTGAGAAACATTCTGTGGGTCACATAGAAAAAATAAATGATATTTCAAAGAAAGCCACATTCCTAAACACAACCTTTACTTCTCTGGATCATGTGCCTTATTTCTGGGAGCCCCCAATTCCCCAGCAGAAGTTAAGGCATCTTTCTGCCTAGGGGCAAATTGCAGTATCGCTCCTAGTATTAAATTAAGTGTTTCTAGACTGGTTATTTTTCAGCTGGCTGAGGAAATTTGATATCTGCAGGTGAATATTTTATATCTTAGTACCAAAAATGGATAAAAAAGCTCAATTCAATTTGTTAACTTGGTCTGTAATTTTCCAACAATGTAGCCAAATATTTCCTTTTAAGATATTTCTGCAAAGATTTGTGAAAATACCAGATGTTCTTGACAAAGAGTTGAAGCAAAATTATTACTCTTGAACAATTTTATCAGGTAGAGACCACAGGCAGTAGCTCAGTAACTGTCCAAATATTGTGTGAATCAAATACTAATTGAAACAGGGAATGGAAGAAGACTTCTGGTACTCTACGATCATCTGAAAGGAAGATGGGGCCCAAAGGTCAGCTAGTCAGGGCAACACTAAGCAAGAAAAGTAACTACCACAAGCAATATCAATACCAACTTAACAGCAATAATATTTAATCTAAAAGCCTTAAGCAAGATATCTATGAGCAATGTCTAAAAGCAGCTATGCTTATGTTCTACTATAGTTATTTTCCATGCTTCTGGGTTTTGCTGGTTGCCCTGGGAGCTGCATGATGCCATGTTGTGCCTTACACCACAGGGTGGGCAGGGTATGCATGGCATGGCCAGCCCGCAGCTCCCAGGGCAAGGGCGGCAGGGCACAAAGCTCCAGCAAGCAGCAAGCAGACCAACTACACCCCATGCACAAATCCAAGGGGTACATGCCCCCCCCACATGCCTTCTCCAGGGTTGCACACAGCAGCAGCGAGCTGCACCCCATGCCCCTGAACAAGCTTCCCATGGCTCCATCTCATGAATCATTCTGGCCCCAAGGCCCCATTCACCCCAGCCCCTGCCCCTGCCCCACTCCCTCCCTCACTGTGGGGGCCTCAATATGCCCCCCCAAACCCCACTCTACATACAACCAGGCTGCATTCCTAGTCACATGCATGCTGCAGCTGCTCATGTGCACCCTTGTGTGTCTGTGCACCCCGCCCCCTTCCTCCTGCAGCAGCCTAGATCACTGATATTTCCAAAATGATTTGTTAAACCCTCTGCCATGAGAGGGCAGATAAGATTCCAAAGGGAATCCTTTGTTCTCTGTAGCACTCTCACCTTTCACAAAATGATTTTCTATTCACTGAAGTTTGAGTATAATTTCTGGAAAAAAAGTAAAACAAACAGATACATTAATGAAGACCAAATAGCAGCCATGCCAAGAATGGCCATGCATTAATTAGACTTTTATAACCTCAGTCAAGTGGCACAGAGTTTGGCATATTTGCTGTAAAAGAGGCACAGGGCCCCATTTTACAATAAGGGATAATCATTTGAGAGTCCATTTACAGGCAGATACTGGCATTAGCTTTGGAATAATCATAAATATATACACCCTGAAAAATATGAGGTAAGTTGAAGGAAGGTGTAGATTATGCAAAGCAGATTTGTTTGTTTTTCTTTTAATATGTAATATATAAAGTAATTGGATTCCTTTCCTCTAAACTGTTATACAACACATTCTACAAGGAAAAGAATTCTATTGTTCAGCTCCAAGAGTACTGAGGCAGCTGTAAAAGAGAACTTGCCCTCTCTCTGATCCTCTAAAGCCCAGTCAAAGCACTAACCAAGGAAGGAAGGAGTAGCTAAGTCTATGAATCACTTTTAACTTGTGCATACCTTCCTGTGCAATAAGCAATCTGTGGCATTGCCATTAAAAATGCCTTCAACAAATTTCACAACCTAAGATAGGCCACATTCATATGTAGGAACTCTGAAATGACCAGCCAAGAGACCAGCAAAGTAATAAATTGCTTGGTAGAAGTTTGACTAAAAGACAAGTAATTTATACTTGAAACGTTGAGCTTAACTTTAAATGGACTTCTTCAGCCAGGGACCAGTCTTTAGCATGGGTTTCATTTTGATCAGAAATCTAATGCTTAAAAAACTGGATTTTAACTGTTATATTATAATTTATATTTATAATATATATATATTAATTTTATACATGTATATATTTATATTTATTATTTATTGATTACATATTTAATATATTGCCAATTAATAATATATCTATATTAATTGTATATAGATAATAATATATCTAGTATATGCTCAAGCAAACAAGTGCTAAAGAAAATAATATAGGTCTAACACAGCATCCTTATTCAAACACCAATACCAAAACCGTATTTAAGCAATTTGTTTTGTGGCTATATATATATTGATATATATATATATGTCATATGCTCCTTTCTCATATTGATGCCCATGACTTCATGACATGACTTCATTTGAAAGAGAAAATATAAATTCCATTTTCCACAAAGACAGTCAACACAGACCAAACAAAACTAAACTTACGTCATTTCAAACAAATGCCAAGATGGTAGAAATCTAATACTCCAAAGGTTTCTAGAATAGTAAAAACCATGCATGAATAAATAGGCAAATGTGCCATAGGGAAAAGCAATAGGTTCTTTCTGTCCTTAGGCCAGTAGAATCTAATCAGGAAACTGAGCTACTTTTGCACATTTTAAAGAATGTCACTTGAGGTTTTAGGTTATAAGAGGCCTCCACAGCATATGAAAGAAATTAAACAGAAGTTGCCCTTATTTAGCAAAAGTTGCCTTTTAGCAAAATAAATTATTTCTCTGTTAAATTTTACAAGGTCACAGTATAAAATGCATTGCAAAGATAACTAACATCACCACCACAATGCAGCCATTGGTTTGAGACAAAAATCAGGAGCGATAGCCAAGGATCATTTTCCAAAAGCACACAGAATCATCAGCCATGTGGTTTAATTTTTAATATGAAAAAAAATCTCACAATAAACCGAAGATTTATAAACTACCATTGGAAATCATGATGACAGGTCACAGAAAAATATACTAAAATGTAGTATACTGATTGCACCATTTCATAAGGAATCTTTGTGACCATAGCATTATGGGAAGATACAAAGGGAAAAAAGGAGATAAAGTCAGGCAGAAATGTATTTCCCAAATTTACTCTGAAGCAAGCAGAGAAAAACTAGACCTGTTTACTTCATAAATCCCCATTATGACATTCTGGGGTTATCACTAACTTAGGGTCACTATTAGGGACATCAGTGACTTATAGCATGCCATTTTAAAATATGCTTTAAATGCTTCATTTGGATTAGGACCTAACTTATGTCTATTAGCATGATCATACATTTCCTGGTTCCTCTATCATGATTTGTTTCACTGGAGCACCTAAAAGCCCTGTTCAGAGACCAGGAGCCCACTCAAGAATGCCATTACAAGCTCCTTTATAAAACAGTCTCCTGGCTGAAAACTGGAAAATAATAGGAACTGCACCTCATGTTTTCTGACCTTTCTACAACTTTCCTTTAGGGCTGTGCAAAGCTTCTGTTGTTAATTCAATTCAGAGGGGATCCCGAGCGATTTGGTGGCTGAATTTCCAAATCCAAATCAAGCAGGAAACCAATTAAAAGGTCCAAATCAATCCAATGCCTCCAAATCAATTCAGAAAGGATTCAGAAAAGATTTGCAGCTTTGGGCAGTCCACACTTGCTGCTGCAGGGAGCTGGACCCCAGCTCCATGCCAGTGAGTAGGGGGTGGGGGGAACGGCTGGAGGAGGGGGAAGGGGACCATGGGAGTACCCCACACCAGGCCCCATCCCCTGCCTGCTCCCCAAGCCCTTCTGAGCACCAAATCAAACAGGCCCCATCCCCTGCCCACTCTCCCAGCCTCATCAATGGCTGCCTCACCTGGCCCCAGCCTCCCGACACTTAAAAAAGTAAAGCAGCCCCACAATCATCAGCACCTGCAGCAGCCATGAGGGACTTTGGGGGCTTATGGCAGAGCCCCCCATGAAGTGTGGGGCAGTGAAGGGTAGCAGTAATCACCCGCTCCCCCCACCTGGCAGAAGCCACTGAGTGTGGGGCTTTTTTTTTTGCTTTTTTTTATAGTGCCAGGACACCAGGCCCATGCGGGGCAGCCATTGATGGGACTGGGACAGTGGGCGAGGGATGGGGCCTGTTTGATTTGGCGATTTGGCCAAATCAGTTTGGGACAGTGATTTGAATCACTGGATTGAATCACTGTCCCCTGCATCGGCTGAATTCTAACTGCTTCACACAGAGAATACTAGCTGCTTCCAAAGCAAATACTAGCCACTTGACACAGGCCTACTGTCCATCTCCCCATTTGGAAATCTAAATCTTCTTCCCACTGCCAATGTGTCTGCCTTCTCTAAAGGCCAACAACAGCTGAATATCACACGTGCTTCAACGAGAAAAAAAGGCCTGAACAAAGGGAATCAAACTCGTTTAGTGCCAGTCCTGCTAATATCTGCCTATGTGAAAGCCTTAAGCTCATATTAATTGCTGATGAGTTTACAGCAGCTACTTTTTTCCATTCTAGAACAGAAATGAATTACAAAATATCAAATTCACCATCAATAAATACTTGTACAGTCAAAACCTTTCCTCCAAGAAGGATGAGATGGCCAAAAAACAACATATTTGAGAGTCTATCAGTGGCTACACAATAAGTTTGTTTTCGTCCATTCACTAAGAGTAAATGGAAGACTAAGAATAGCTGGACAGAAGCAAAATGCAATAGGTGACCTTGTGGTGTGTGGCACAAAGGTGCCTCTGATGCATTAATAGCAGAAAGGACATTTTGCAGTATTGTTTGAACTGCATAATGCCTGCAAAGCCATGTGAATAGCACAAAGACAAATCATGAAGGACAATGAATCTGGTGACTCAGGACAAGTAATCACATACTGTAACTTGTCTCCATCCTGACCTAGAAGTGAAGCATCATAACGAAAATAAGCAGTGATGACCTTCATTTGACCGTGCCAAATTCTTTAACACCTGATTTATATCAATGTTGTATGGATATGGATGTTTAAGATTTATAGTAACATTGATATTTATTTTATGTGAATGGATTTAAAGGAATAGTAGCCAAGCTGTTAGTTGGAAACTGTGAACCTGATCTTTTTGTCCTTTTCAAGTTCTCCTTTTAAAGATCTTTTGATACTTCCATTTCCTAATAATCTTCTCTTTCAGAAGCATCATCAGTGAACTTAGTACCAAATAGTTATGAGTACTATCACAAGCAGCATCCAAGAACAAAATTAAGGAACCTTTATGAAAATATTTGTACTGCTTAAAATAAATTAAACAACAAGCCATTACAAGAAAAAAAAGCCAGCATTGCATACACAGGTCACTACCTAAAGAAAGGATAAAAGAAAAAAAGAAGGCTGTGTTTCAGATATTAGCACCATCATTTACAGCACCAGAGTGGAAGCTGGTTACTAAGATGCTGGTATCATTATAAGAATCCATATAAAATAAAATAGGACAGCAGAAGTTTATAATATAGAATGTGAAGCAGCTACCTTTGAAAATGATTTCAGCAATCCTAATGGTAAGGTTGCTGCACTGAATATAAAATCAATGGAAAAAAATTAGGACTATTATTTTTACAGTTCCCAAAGTGTGCCTCATGCCTTTCAGAACAAATAAAAAGACATAGGCCATGACTGAAGAGTTCACAAAGACATGACACAACAAATGAGGATCACATATGGTATCAAGGAGAAGGGGTGAGGAATGTTAATGGAATATTATGGCTCAGGTGTCAGGCATCACAAAAGTCAAGAAATGAAAGCTTTTCACAGCAACATTAACTCCACCATTCTAACATCTTGCACATTTCATTTTATAGATTTCATTGTACGTGCCATTATAAACCATCAACAAGTGCATTTCATCAAAAAATCAGGAGCAGTAAGTGCTTCACTTGGCCAACTCAAAACCACTTTGGATTACAGTGGGACTTGGATCTGGAACTGATTTGCCTAAAAAGTGATAAGTCATATGTTTCATATGAGGAGGTAATAAGACTGATAGAAAAATAAAGACATACCTGAAATATTCATTTTGTGTAGAAGAGTTAGAATAGACAAGGCAAATTGAATACTCTATGCCCAACTTTCCTTCACTCAATCCTAACATTCCTCAACCCTTACTGGGGAGATGGTAGGAAGGACCACATCTTCAATTAATGATTTAAAACCTTGTGCTAGGGCAAGACATTAAACATAAACTGCTTTAAGTGATCAGAAACTGGTTTTAGCCTGTAACAGAACAGGCATTCAGTACACATAAACTAGTTTCTAAATGGCTGAAACCAGTTTGAGATAAACCTGTTTGAATGTAGTGTCAAACTTAATGGATTTGGCTCAAACCAATTTATGCAACATTTGCCCCAGTCTCCTTGCTGGTTTAGGTTAAACCAGAGACCCCTAGCATCTCAGCATGCTCTCTGGGCTAGGCTCTCTGCTCAAGCCCAGCCAGGCTGGTCCCACCCCTCTGCTCTCCAGCCACAGCAGGGACTGGCAGGGGTAGGGGTCTGACCAGGGAGGGGTTTAATTCCCCCCTATCTATCTCACCAGCAGAGACCCGAGCAGGGTCTGCCAGGCTCTCCCCCCTCACTGTTGCACCAGTGGGGTACCATGGCCCCTGAGGCAGAGTGGGGGCAGAGAGGACAGTTAGTGTCCCCTCTATCCCCACTGGAAGCTGGATCTGCCCGCCATTGCCACTGCACTCCCTGCCCCTCCAGGGGCCCTGCCTGACTGTGCCCCCCCCCCCTGTGGCTGCAGCAGGAGGGGTAGGGCCCTTGTTGGGGGAAGTAGCCCCTGTCACAATGTGGGGAAACACAAGCTACTAGTGGGGGTAGAGGGGAGACTAAGTCTCATCCTTGCCCCACTCTGCATGAGAGGCCATGGTGCCCTGCTGCTGCAGCAGCAAAGGGAGAACACCCAGCAGATCCCAGTTGGGTCCCTGCCAGTGAGCTAGAGAAGGAAGAATTAAAACCCTCTCTGGCCAATTCAGCCCAGACTGGCCATACCCCTCTAGGAAAGATTCCCTGCAGCAGAAGGCGTACTCTAGCACTCCCTGGTACCTGGCCTGAGCAACTGCAGGCATGTGCCTATATTGCCTCAGTCCAGAGAGAATGTTGTTCTGTTACAAACTGGTTCAACCTAGGCAATTTAAACTAACCTGCAAAGGTTGAATCAGTTCAGGCTTTGGCTTTTTGAATGTCTGTCCCTAGCTTTGTAGTTTGTTCCTTTCTTTATTTGCACAGACTGGTAACCAGTTTGCTTACAGACATATGGAGCTTGGTGATATGAGTAGTTAGGTCTAGAATGGAATTGCCAGCTGGCTGCCAAAGATTATATATTGTTTCCACCATCTCTCCATAACTGTCAAGCAATGGAAAGGAAGTGAAGGCTTCCATGACCAGTCTTTTGAGTCATGGTTATTAGAAATACTTTTCTATGGATAGGTACAGACACACATAAGAAGCAAAACCTGAACATATCCTTTAAACTTGTAAAATGGCAACTGTACCAAAAGATGAACTTTGTTATTTTGACAGCATGCTATTTTGTACAAATTGTCTCACAACAAACACCAGTCATTAATATTTCAAAAAACCCAGAGAGTATCTAAAATAGCACAAGAAAAATGTTACAAAATAATCAGACTATTAAAGGAAGATTGCAATTATGTAAGATAAACGAAGTACAGCTCACTAAAGCAAGTTCAACAGCTCACTAACACAAAGTCATTCACAGAAAAACTATTACAATTTAGCTACACATGTTATTCCCCACTGCCACCAAAATGAAGGATTTTTTGAAATATATGAATACCTGAGATTCCATCTAAAAGGAGATTATTACTATACTACCCTTGGTTAGAAAGCCATACATTTTGAAATAAACCCACAGATATCTATTGTGTTCTACATTAATAGAAATATATACAATTTCAGAAGCAAAATATATACAATTTTTCATAGTTAGTAGGGTCAGAAGGGACCTGAGCAGATCATCAAGTCTGACCCCCTGCCACAGTTATCAATGTAGTTATTTAATAGTTCTATAGCACCACAACAGTATTGCCAACTCTCGTGACTTGTGGCATTATTCCCAAAAATGATGAAAGAAAGAATATTACAGTGAGAATGCAGTAGAAAACAAAGCTAGCTTTAATCTCCATGGCTGAAAATAATAAGCAGGTCCAGCTACTGTATAGTATAACTGGGCTGCAATATGCACAAGTAAATAATCTAGTATATATGCAGTGAACTTTACCTATTATCAGAAGAATCACATCCTATTAGAGACTGGTGTGCTTTAATCAATCACTGACAGATATAAAATCCAAGAACATCCAAACAGACCCTTCATTACAGCATTCCCACACACATTTATACTGGGGTGGAGGATATGAGGCAGAAAACTTTCTTTGCAGGTAGGATTCCAAGCACAAAGGGTAGTTAGGGCACTATTGCAATACAAACAATAGTAACATTCATAGTAATATGGGCAAACACACATCAGTTCAGATGAGACCTGTGATTGGGTCAGTGACCAAAGTGGAAAGGAAACGGTTTGTTTCCATTTGGGGCATTTTTAGTGTGGCAGGCATGGAACCATGAGGAGAGACTTACTTTGGGCAAGGGATGAGCAGAGCCGGTGGGACACCGCCCTGAGCCAGGAGTGCAGGAAAAGTGAAACCACAGCAGGAGAAGATGCCACATCAGAGAGGGAAAAAAAGGAACTCTGGAACTGGGAGGAGCCAGGACCAGATCCCACACTGGCATGGGCACACCTTATGGCAGCGTGCTGGTGCCGATTTGCTGGCCAGTCCCTTAGAGCCAGGATAAAAAGCCATGGCAGAAGAGAGATGTGGGGGACCAGAAGTGGATTCCTCGGTGGGCCCAGAGCAGCCTGGAGCAGGACCGAGCCCCACTGAAGGGAAATGGTGGCTGCCTCAGGAAGGGGCATATGAAGATAAGCCAAGCCCTACAGGGCTGAAGGACTCACTTGAAGAGATGCCGTGGACTCCAGACATCTCCAGACAGGATTGGAACCAGCAGGAACCTGAGGAAAGGAGGGATGGATGTCTAGACCACAGCCAGTACAGCCCCAAGAGAGGGGGAAATTCACCAGGGAGCAAGGTAACCCAGGGTTGGGTAGGAGTTTTGGCCAGACCAAGTGTGGCCTGTGAAGAACTGGATGTGACAAAGCCCAAATCCAAATAACAGTTCAAAGGCCAAGATATCAGAGCCTGTACCAGACCGGACTTAGGAAGCAAGAGAATAACATCTTTGGTTGGCGTTAGGTGAGTTGTTGGGGTTGTTGGGGAGGCAGAGCCCCAAACAGAAAGTCAGATGGGAAGACTGAAGGAAGGTACCAGGAGGTGGGACATACCATCTTCCTCCCAGTTAAACTCATTTTATCATTAAGACGTGGCAGGAGAGAACCCCTAAGGACCTTCCAGAGTCTAACCCTCTAATGAGCTGTCCTCTCCTCAAGCAATGGCAAAACCGGAAAAGCCCCTGTGAATAAGGTGTGCTGGTGAGCAGCACAAGAAATTATGTTTAGCAATAGCATTTTATGATGGGTTTTAAGAAGGTTGTTACAGTGTGGCAAATTATCCCTGTTGGAATAGGAACTGGATCAAACCAATATTAAGATATGCAGTGTGGCAGACATACACTGGAATGCAGAAGAACATTTTATTATACTGATAGAGGCAAACTGAAAATCTATTTGGGGAAAGAACAGACTCATAGTGCAAGTGTGGCAATCAAATAGATCAATGAATTAACAAGAAACTGTATGGGATCCAATCTGATTAATGAAAGAATAATCACAGTGGGTGCATCTATATGTGTGTTTAACAGCACAGTAGTCAAATTTGCTGCAATGAAAAGCATCACAGTCTGCATGTGCAACCATGAATGCCGTGTGCAAGTGGGGCATGGAGAGCTCCTGCAGGCAGCAATGGGATGGCTGTTGGTGACCAGGCGCAGACACCACCGGCAAGAGCAGGAGTAGGAGCAGGCAGTGACAATCATGGACCACCTGCAGACACTGCCATTGGTGTCAGCAGCATGATGGGGGGTTGTGAGCAGTGATGTGGGGGGAGTGGTGAGCAGCAACTGCCTGGGGGTGCCTCTGGCAGTGTCAGCAGTGCCTTTTTGCAGGGGGTGCAGCACCATGCTCAGGGGGTTCATGTGCACCCATGTGCACCCCCTACACATTGCCAATGCATGCAACACTATTAGACCACAGAAAACTAATTTTCTCTGCCAAAAGATAGTACTGCAGATCAGGAGGCACCAGCAGGGCTGGAGGTGCTGTGGCTCAGGAGTGAGGGGCAACAGCATGGGCAGGGGCAGAGCACCAGCATATCAGGGCTGCTCAGTGCCAAAAGGGGTAGAGGGCACTCTGATTTGCCGTGAAAGAAATAACAAAATCAAACAGCAAAATATATAGGTATTTAGAATTAATTTTATTATAATGATTGAGGCACTGGTAGGCTTCCAAATTGCTTTAAAATTGTAAATATATGAATAAAACATTGTGTTCAACTGATACCAATACATATAGTGGCATTTCATGTTTTTTCCAGAAAAACACTGATTTGGGGTTTTTTTAATCAGAGAATTCGGAATTTTAAACAGAGAAAAACTGTTTCCCTGATTATGAGTTAGCACTCTCATTTTTTTCCAGTTTTAGTTTGGATTGCCTTCACTATTTCCTTTATTCAGAGACCCCACATAAAAAGAAAACATTTAAAGCAGCATTAATGAATAAAGATAAATTGTAAGAATCAGGGCTTGCAAAACCTGAAAATCCATTAAGAAATCCTTCAAAATGGAAGTGCATATATGTAAAATAAAATGAATGAAAATAACTAGACCCTCTCTGCCTTATGATGTAATGGATTATGTTATTTGTTATACTTTGGAAAGATGCAAAGATATAATAAGCGTTACCTTTTGGCTTATACAGTTCTATGGATTTCAGTACAGTAGTCTGCTGTAAGAGTGGGAGAATTATATACAGATTTTTCAAATTTTTAGTTTAAAAGCTTCACCATAACTTTTAGGAAACAAGCTTTTAAATATAATCATGCTAAATAGCTTGGGGAAAAAGGTCTGTCACATGTTTTGTATTTTGTCCCTTCCAAAGTGGAGAGGGACTAGTTTACCTTTGCAGTCACACTTATCATTTCCCACACCCCATCCTTTCTTTTTCCATTTTTCCTCCTTCCCCTTTTCAGTCTCTTTTCCTACATCAAATTATCTTCCCCTTTTACTGACTCTCCATGTCTCCCCTTAGTTCTTTCGAAGACACTTTACACATCTGGTAATGTTTAAGACCACTAATAATTCCTACAAAATGAACATAGAATGGTAAGGTGAGGGTGGCCAAAACGGTTAAGGCAAAATAAAACTGCTCTTCGCTGCAATTATGACACTTTTAAATAGGTGCCTCTACACGTGACACTATGTTGCTGTAGCAACATGCAATGTCACTGTAGCATCAGCAGGCACAAACCATGATGCCACAGCAATGTTGTCATACCAATGAACTCCCTCACTATAGCCTACAGTGATGTAAGGGCTTACAATAACCATGTGCCACCAGCATGGTGCAGTATAGGCTGTTACTGTGCCATTATTTAGTACATCCAAACGGACGTACTATATGATGGTGCAGTAACAATGGCACATGGGAGCACATGTAGACATGCCCACTGAGCACCACATCTTGTCGTGAATTCCATTATAATGTTGTTCTTGGTTATATAAGTAGAATAGGCAGCATGAAGAGGCAAATTTTGGTAAATTAAATATTAGTCATTGCACAATTAATCATTGATGGTTCAATGTCTAGTTTGGAAGAGGTATCAAGTGAGGCTCCTCAAAGGTCTGTCCTAAATCCATTATTGTTTAAAATTGTCATTAATGATTTGGACAATGGAACTCAGTGCATGCTTAACAAATTTGATGACAGTAAATGAGGTGGAGTTGCAGACACTCTGGAGGGTAGGGCTAGGATCCAGAATTACTTGGATTGCCTGGAGAAAAAGTCTACAATCAATCGAATAAAATTCAGTAAAGGTAAGTGCAAAATCCTGACTCGAAATAAAATACTTACATGCACAAATACAGACTGGCTAGGTCTGGGTAGGCTGCAGTGCTGCAGAAAAAGATTTGGGGCGTCACAGTGAACAATAAACTGATATAAAACAACCATGTGCTCTTGCAAAAATAAATAATGACATTTTGTGCTGTATTGACAAGAGTGTCACTTCCACCTGTATTCTTCCCTTGTATTCAGCATTGGTGCAGCCCCACTTGACATCCTGTGTCCAATTTTGGGCCCCACATTTTAGAAAGGATGTGGACAGTTTTGAAAGAGTACAGCAAAGAGAGAGAGAGAAATATTAGAGGCCTGGGAGCCATGGTTTATGACAAATAAGTGAAAGAGCTACGATTATTAGTCTGGAAAGGAGAAAACTGGGGGAGGATTTGATAACAGTCTCCAAACACATGAAGAGCAGTTATAGAGAGCATGGGAATAAGCATTTCTCTATGGCCAAAGGGAACATAGCAGACTAGGAGCAATAGGCTCAAGCTGCAACAGAGGAAATTTAGTTTGAAGATTAGTAAGGATTTTCTGGCTCTGAAGGTGATCAAGCATTGGAACAAGCTTCTTAGAGAAACTGTGGAATATCCATCTCTGGAAATTTTTAAGACCAATTTGGACAGGCACTTGGCTGTGATGGTTTAGTCAGGGATTTCATAATTTCATAGACATTAGGGCTGGAAGGGACCCTGGAAGATCACTGAGTCCAGCCCCCTGCCCCAGGGGCAGAAAGTCAGCTGGGGTCACAAGATCCCAGCAAGATAAACATCCAGTTGACTCTTAAAGGAGTCCAGAGTAGGTGCTTGCACCACCTCTGGCGGCAATCTGTTCCAGGTCTTGGGGGCTCAGACTGTAAAAAAGTTCTTCCTTATGTCCAGCCTGAAATGGTCTTGGAAAAGTTTATGACCGTTTGACTAAAAGGAAGTTAGATGAGCACCTTGCAGGGGTCATCTGACCCCGGTGCTCTTTCCTGCTCAGGCAGGGGGTCGGACTAGATGATCTACCTAGGTCCCTTCCGACTCTAGCTACTATGAAACTACTATGAAACTATGAAACTTTGTCATCCCATGGGCACTCTGATGAACTGGCATTCCTCCCAATCCTGATGTACACCCCTTATATACTTACAGGCAACCACCAGGTCCTCCCTGAGCCTGAGCTTTTCCAGGCTGAAGAGTTCTGTAGCTCTCAGCCTCTCATCATAAGGCCTGTTTTCATGCCCTCTAATCATGCATGTGGCTCTCCTCTGGACTCTCTCAAGCTTCTCCATATCCTTTTTAAATTGTGGAGCCAAGGATTGGATACAGTACTCCAGCTGCGGTTTCACCAAGGCCAAATACAGCAGAAGGATGGCATCCTGGGATTTGCTAGAGAAGCATCTATGGATACAAGCCAGAGTTTTGCTTGCTTTGCCAGATGCAACATCACATAGGTGGCTCATATTCATCTTGTGATAAATCATGACCCCCAAGTCCCTTTCGGCCATGGTGTAGCAAGCGTAGCACTGCCGAGCCTATAAGCATGCCGCGGGTTTTTCTTCCTAAGGTGGAGTACCTTACATTTTTCGGAGCTGAAGGCCATCAGGTTTTCATCTGCCTATTTTCTGAGCCTGTTGAGGTTGGCCTGGATCACCATCCTGTCCTTGGGTGTGGATGGTTTACCCCAGAGTTTGGTGTCATCAGTGAACTTGGCCAGTCCACTCCTGACACCAATGTCCACATCATTAATGAACATGCTGAAAAGGATAGGCCCTAAGACGGAGCCATGGGAACCACCCTGGTCACAGCTCACCACAACGATTGACTTCTGTCAACTACCATTCTCTGTATTTGACCTCAAAGCCAATTCCTCAGCCTGCAGACCATGATGTAGCCAAGGCTGCAGTTAGTCAGTTTTTCTCTAAGACAATTGTGGGATACCAGATCGAAAGCTTTTTTAAAGTTGAGATATATAATGTCAATGTCTTCTCCTTTGTCCAGGTAATATGCCACCTGGTCATAGGAGGAGATGATATTGGTCAGGCAAGATCTACCCACAACAAACTCATGCTGGCTATCCCTCAAGAAGTTGCCTTCAGCCAGTCTCTGATGATTTTCTACAAGATCGTCCCAGGGATGGAGGTCAGGCTGATGGGTCTGTAGTTCCCCAGATCTACTTTCCTGCCTTTCTTGAAGACAGGATACCACATTGGCCTTCTTCCAATCCTTGGGCACTTCACCTGAGTGCCACAAGTTTTTGAAGATCTGTGTCAGTGGCCAAGCTATGATGTTTGCCAGATCCTTAAGTACCCTGGGGTGTCTGGGCCAGCTGACTTGAAGGTGTCCAACCTCTCAAGGTGTTCCTTCACATGGCCAACATTGATGTGGAGGAATAGATCTCTGTTGCCCCAGCTGCCCCATATCATATTGGGCAGGGACATTCCTTGGGGCTGGCAAAAAAATAATGCAAAATACCTGTTAAACACATTGGCTTTTTCCTGGGTGTCAGTTGTCAGTTGACCCATGTGGTTTAGCAGGGGTCCAAAGTTACCCTTGCTTTTCCTCCGGCTCCCCACATTTCTAAAAAAGGACTTTTTATTGTCTTTGATATGTGTAGCCAGTTGGAGTTCATTTGCAGCCTTGGCTTTCCTGGTTCACTCCCTAAAGGTCTGGACCAGTGCAGAGTATTCCTGCTTTGGGATGGATCCAGCCTTCCATCCATTATAGGCCTTTCTTTTTAAATGCAAAAGGTCCACTAGTTTCCTGCAGAGCCAAGGGGGCTGTTGTGCCCTTTTGCTGCCTTTCCTCCGAGATGGGATAGACATTGCTTGTGCTTTCAGGATAGCTTCCTTGAGGAGCAACCACTCTTCCTGAACACCCCTCCCGTTTGAGTCATGGTCCCCTAGGGCCTCACCAACAAGCCTCCTGAACTTGTCAAAGTCAGCTTTCCTGAAGTCGACGACTTCTGCTTTGCTGGCTGACTTGCCTTCTTTATGGCAGATGGTAAAGGTGATCACCTCATGGTCACTGTCTCCCAGCTTCCCTTTGATAGCTAGGTTGCTGATTAAGTCATCCCCCATTGCCAGTACCAGGTCTAGTAGCACTTTACCTCTCATCGGTCCATAGACGTCTTGAGTCAGATAAAGCTCATCCACACACAAGGAACCTTTGTGACCGTTCAGATGTGCCAGAGTGTTCTTCCCATGAGATTTCAGTATAGTTGAAATTTCGCATGACAACCATACACTGGGAGTATGCAGCCTCAGCTAGTTCCCTAGTGAATTCCTGATTAAGCTCTTGATCCTGGCTAGGAGGTCTGTAGTATACCCCCACCATTGTGTCCCCTGTGCCTTGTTCACCATGAATTTTGACCCAGAGAGTCTCCAATCATCCCCCCTGGGTGCCAATTTTAGCTTGCAGGGATGCGTAGCTTTCCTTTACATAGGGAGCTACCTCCCCACACCCCTTTTGCCCACATGTTCTCTCCTGTACAAAGTATAGACATCTATACCTGTGGCCCAATCATAGGTGGAGTCCCACGAGGTCTCCATTATCCCTATGAAATCGTAATCCGTTTGGTTTAGCAGGAGGACCAGTTCCTCTGGTTTGTTCCCCAGGCTCCTGGCATTGGTGTAAAGGCATGTAAGTGTCCCATTGGGGACCCTTGCCTTTCCTACAGATTGCTCTGGGGCTGGGGTAGGGGTGGGTTCCCTTGAGTGCCTTAGCTTGCTGGGTTTACAAAAACTGTCCAGTGGGGTTGCAGTGGCAGTACTCCCCCCATCCTCTGGTGGGCTCAGTTTAAAGTCTGGTTGAGCAGGTCAGAAAGTGTAGCTGAGAAAACCTCCTCCCCAGTGGAGTGAGGTGGAGGCCATCTTTTCCCAGCAGCCCACTGTCTCTCTCACCAAAGAGCAGGCTGTGATCATGGAAGCTGAAGCCTTCACAATGACACCAGCACTGCAGTCTCTGGTTGACTACCTCAACCCATCTCTCACTCCTCACTCCATGATCCACAAATGGGAGGAGCAAGGAAAAGACCGCCTGCACCCCCAACCCACTAAGTCCCACTCCCAGAGCCCTGTAGTCTCTCACGACCTGGCTGGGATTGCTCTGAACCATTTCATTTGTGCCCACATGGATGAAGAGCATAGGGTAGTGGTCAGAGGGATGGAGAATCTTTGGGATCCTCTCGGCTAGGAGATTGTGGTGGCAGATCTCTCCCTCAGTCCCCCTCAGGAGGGAGTCTCCCGTGACAAGCACTCTGCGTTTTCTCTTATGGGGAGTAGGGGTAGGTGATCCTTCCTTGCCTGCAGGAGCTGGCATCTCCACAGGCTCTACTGGGGTTGCAAGAGCCCCAGAAGAGAGGGGTCATTGGTGTGGTGGGCCTAGGTGCCCTTGACCACTTTGGTTCAACCCCCTGGCTGGGGATCCCCAAGTCCTCCCTTGTCCTGGAAGGTGACCTTGGTCTACCCCTCTGCCTCCAGGGGGTGAAGGGCCTGGCAGTAAGAGTCTATCTTCAGCTCACCATCCCTGATGGCACGCAGTCTCTAAACTGTGGCCTGGAGCTCCTCAATGTGGTGCCACAGAGACTCCAAGATGGAGCAAACCCTGCAAGGGGACGTGACTATGCTCCCAGTCCCAGGAGCCTGGAAATGTGCCAGGTAGCCCCTGAAGCCAAGAGCCAGGGGCTCCATTTGCATGGAGCCCGGAACCATGGTTTCTGTCTGGGTGGAGACCTCTGAGATGCCAGAGGGGGAGTCTGCATCCTCCAAGGGGACCTTTGGGGTTTGGCATGTGCCCATCCACATCATACTTCTGGGAGTCCAGCTACTGATGGGACTAGCTCCCATAGGGTGCACTGGCAAGGCCTCCATCCCTCCCACTCATCCTTCTGCACAAACTCCCACACTAACTCACAGACAAGCGTGCCTGTTTGTGCAACATGTTCATGAGGCTCTGATCACGTGGCTCCCTGGGGGGCTGGGCCAAGTAGGAACCGGGGCAGGGTGAGACCCCTCAGCTCCTCTCAGCTGCCTCCCTGCAGCTGATCTATACCAGCCCCTTCCTCCACAGGTCCTACTTATATCTATCTGTGCCAGGGGTCACTGGGGTGCTCCACGGCTGCTGGGGGTCACTGGGGGGGGCTTCAGGATGTGGGGGCACACTAGGCCTTCACCTGTGTGTCTCACACCACTCCCAGGGCCAACCTGAGGGGTTTTTTTTCTGTTGGTGTGCCCTTTTAAACTGTGTGCATGTGCAGTGGGCCCACTGCCAGCACCTTGCTGTTCCCAGGCAAGGGGAGACCCTGCCCAGGGATTTGAGGGATCCTGCCCCACCAGAGAGGGACCAATAGGTATCGTCTCCCCATCTTTACTCTCCCTGGGGATGATTCTTCCCAGAGCAGGATCTGAGCCCATGAGATCCCTCCAGCCCTCCTTTCCTATGATCCTAATTTCCATACAAAATATTTAAATGTAGCCCTATTATCAATTGAAAGTCTGCATATCTGGATTACACATCATGCTCACTGCCTCTCATTCCTTTTCATAGAGAACTGTTTCCCACTAATACCCTTAAGACTATTCATATTGAGTATTTTTACACGTGCTCTGTGGGTGGAGAGAGGTGCTTTAATTAGAGTGGCCCTTGGAAACCTGCTTTCTAAGTGACAGTCTAATTAAAACACTCACAGATTCTCTAATTAAAGTGCCTGCAACGGCTCATGTATTAGTGTCCCCATACTCCAAAATGGTGGTAGGGGTGCCTTAGCTAAAGCTTAAATAAACTTTAGTTAAAACACCCCCACCACCATTTTCAAGTGTGGGAACACTGATACACAAGATGTGGAGGCAAGCTTGAGCACACTAATTAACACACTCCAACAGACTTGATTAATTGAGGCTTCTCTGATGTGCTGTAATTACAGTGTGTCAGAGCAGCTTCCCAGCCTATGTACAGATACCCATTGTAATCACTGGGCACACATGAGATTAATGTGATGCAATAAACTCCTGTACATATCATATAACACACTGGAGTTTGTTGCTTCTGAGTACCACATCTTCATATGCACCCAGCACCACAGTACATTGAGCAGAGTCAGAGCAGCCCAGCTGACAGGGGGCCCACCGAGTCAGCCTGCCAGCTTGGGGCTGCTCCAGCCTGGCTTAACATGCTGCAGAGGGGACAGCTGGGACACAAGGGTGCCGGCAGGCAACCCCAACACCAAAGCACCCTTGTGCTGCAGTCAGCCCCATCAGCATCTACACTTGCATTGCTGTGCACTAAATAATGCCCCCACAGCATAGGATTGTGTTTGTGTTTAAGTACTAACCAGTGAAAGAGTTAATTAATTTATTGTGGCCTAATATTTCATGTACATGGTGAGACTTTACTGCAGAACTAATTAGACTGCTCCACAGCAAACTTCTTGTGTAGCTGCGCCCACTACATAAGTGTTGTGTTAGGTGCTATAAGGTCCTAGTCCCCAATGAGTTAACATCTTCCCCATGTAGAACTGGGCTAAGAAGGTGCTATGGTTGCCTCCCTAATGATATCTTCTCTCTGACCCCAACTTTGATATTACTTAGAATTATTCATGAGCTAGTTCCCCAGGGAAGGATCACCTCAGATTACCCAACGGGGCAGCTTTATGGGGCTCCTTCTCCCCTACACCCGGTTCTCACCACACCCTTGATTTCCAATTCCAGAGCAAAGCCACTCAGGGATAACCTCAGCCTTAGGCAGGGCTGGCTTGTCCTTTGTTCCCCAGGGTCTCAGGAGGTGCCTCTCCCTTTGAGTTCCAAACCCCTGATTGGGTCCCTCTAGAGATGAGGAAATGAGTCTAAGTTTACAGACAAAAAAAACCTTAGCCAATGCAAGAAACAAAGTGAAAAAAAAACAAAGAAAAACCAAACACAGTGGCTTTAAGGCTGCAGATAGCAGTCATACCCTCTGAAAGGGTTTTAATCCACTCTATCTTCCCTCTCCCTTTCCCCACACCTGCTTATCTCTGGCAGCTTCTGACCAGGTGCCCCTCCACTGGCCACATTCCCCATGGCAAAAATTCGACCTGCAATGGTCCCCTGACAACCTTTACCTTCTTCCCAATGTTTCTGTGCTACTGAATATCCTGCAGGTGGGTGTCAGGAGGAGAATCTCCCAGCATTTTTGGCTTCCTCATGCTTGAGTTTGTCCCTGGTTGCCCCTCTCTGGGGTTGGAAGTACTCAGTGTGGCTTGACTTCAACCAATCCAGAGCAAGTACTTGCTCTGGAAACATGGCATGCTTCTTTTCTCCTGGGGTTAGTATGGAAGAATTACACATATTCACAGACGTCTCTCCTGCCTCCAAATCCACCCCAGGACAGTAAGCAATATGTCCTGTTTTCAAGGGTTTCTCCCTCATGATAAGCTTTCCGTCCAACTGAGAAAAATGACAATGTATTCTTGTGTCATGACCACAAAACCTGTTACATATTCCTAGACACAAAGCCATTACATGTGTGATGAATGATCTTATCTCATAGAAAAGTTATCTTTTCATGCAATGTAATCGCTTCATTTTTCTACAGCCCACTTCATTTCTTCTTCTGATCTGCCTGATGGACACCTATTACAGGCACACCACATAGCCAGGTGATAGTAAATCTTACAAATACTGCATGATATTTCTAAGTTTGTCTTGTTTCCTTGCAATATTCAGGTAGTCTTTGTACCTTTGCAGTGGTCACTCCTCTGACAAATTTGTCTTAGGTACTTGTACAATTTATTAAAAGAATATGGCCACCCTCTCTAGCAGGGGTGTGCAAAATGGCAGATCTGGCCAGCAGAAGAACTCCTTTTCCCAGCAGCCCCTGTCCACATCACTGAGACAGGTTTCCATGGAGACCCCAGTTGCGGCGGCACCATGACAGCATAGAGCCAGGGTTTCCATGGAAACCAGTCCCAGCAATGCTAGCAGGGTGTGTAGCTAGGTGGGGTGCTGCTCCAGGGCTGGGATCTTGTAGTGGTGACAGCATGATCCAGAGTCAGGGCAGAGCTGCAATCCACTGTCTGCACAACCTTCCCTGGGATGCACAGGTAGTAGATCACAGCTCTGCCCCAGCTCTGGACTGCAGGACTGCATTGTCACTGCTGCAAGATTCCAGCCTTTGGAGTAGCTCCCCATGCAGCTGTGCACCCTGCCAACACTGCTGGGACCAGTCTCCATGAAAACCCTGGCCCCACACTGTCACAGCACTACTGCTTCTGGGGTCTCTGTGGAAATCATCAGCAGCAATGTGGGCAGGGGCTACTTGGAAATGGAGTCTGCCATGGGCCCAATCTGGTGCACAAGTTGGACTTGGCCCATCCCCCTTCTATGTGATTAGTGAGGTTAAAAACTACACTTTTTTCCCTTATCCTTTCTTAAGTATGGATGGTCATGTGTTCCTACAGCAATAACAACCAGACACAAGCTGCTGTCATAAAAGTCTGCAATGGCTGGACTAAAGTCATCACCATAGAGCATAGTCCAACAATGCCATCTTTTCCCCCCTGGCTGCTTGCACCTGGTAGGTGAGCAATGGTTACACAAACACTACCTTTTCCTGTAGAACTTGTTATTTTGCTATGCTGCTGTGCAGGTCAGGCACATTAACTGTTTGAAAATGTAGACCACAGTGGCACAGTTGCATCCTTTGCCACCCTAAAAGAGATGCCTAATCAGAATCTGAATCCTGTGATTAACACTTCCCAGAAAAGATATAATTAACATTTACTGCTTTTAAAAAGAAACAAATAAAAAAACCCAGAAAAAACACTAAGCCAACCTAATTGCCCATCACACTGTTTTGCAAAGATGTTGATCATTCTGAAGCAAGAGTAAGTATTTCAACCCTGCTTCTACCAGTGAGTATTATTGGTCCCCAGCAGAGAGCATTAAAAGAAAAGAGAATTACAGACAAGGGAATTAAGGAGAGAAAATTAGAGAGCACAAAAACATCATTGTAATTGTTCTTTGATTCCTTATGATTATGATGTTAAATCATTCCTTCAGGATGATTACAGCAGTAGCCATTTAAAAGAGAGGCCAGTAGATTAGGATCTTGATGTGTTTTCTAACTTAATGTAGAAGGGAGATGATAAACCATAAGAAGATGCTTTTTGCAACCTCTTTCTTTGTTGTTCATGTGATAAAACAACTACTGTAGAACAAGGGAAAATGACAAACTTGAAATGGTTCCAAAAGAAGAAGGAACAGATTTACAGTAGCATGAAATAACAGACGATTCTCCTTGCTTTCTTGCCACTGTTAATGATGCACTAATGTTCCCATGGGTTTTTGTGCTTTTGAAGTAAAAATAAAGGCCTTTTAAATTTCTCTAAGGGACACTGTTTTACAAAGGATTAAGTCTGTTTTCAAATTCCAGAATCACACTTGTATAAGTTGCAGTCAAAAACAGATCAACCAATTCAATCAAAATGACAACCAAACCAACAGTCTGACCTGGTCCCCCAATCCAGACTTTAATTAAGCTTTTAAAATGGTCAGTTAACTTTATTTTTCATTTTTTAAGAATGTCTGCACTTCCTGTAACAGTAGATTTCTGAAACACTATGAGGGGCCACTCTTATTGTGTTTTCAAAAACAGAAATGCCTAAAATACTGCAAGACAAGGTTCTTCGGGTAAATCCAATATCTTTTATTGGACAAACTCATATAGTTGGATAATTCTTCTTTGCAAGTTTTTCATTACAAATATCCTTTGTTGGGCTGAGGAAGCATCTGCAGATCATCTGTGCTCTTCCTGGGTGGAGTAGTAAAGCAGCCAGAGGCCAATACATATGCAAGAAAGCCAGTCAGTTAAAACGGAAATTGAGGTGGTCAGTAGGTGAGATACAGGTTGAGGGTGTGGGGTAGGAAGGGAAATTAATGTAGCTGTAGTCAATGGATGGGGTGGGAGGGTAGGCAGAGGAATGAGAATAGCTGGTAAAAAGTGGTGGTTTTATCTGGAAAATCAGATATTAGGCAGGTTATAATGTGCCATAAATCTAATGTCTATATTTAGTCCATGATTTTTTTTGTATCCAGTAGACTGATGAAGTAAAAGTCATAGGCTCATCTGTGAAAGGTGTTTTGTAAATTCCATTTGAGGATTAGAACTGAGAGATTAGAGAGAGAGTGGTTTTCTTGTGAGAAATGTGCCCCACAGGTAATTGGGATTCTTGTCTTTGATAGAGTTATGGTGTGCTTTACTCGGGTACACAGTTGTTGTTTGGTTTCTCCTGCATATTTTCCATCAGGTCATTTGGTGCACTGGATGAGATACATTACATTTCTGGAGGAATGTTCCTGGATCTTACACCACCACCACCCCTACCCCCATCTCTCATCCATTGACTACAGCTACATTCATTTCCCTCCACCCCCCCCACCTGTCTCTCACCTACTGACCACTGTTACGAATTACGCTTTTAAAGCCGCATGCAGTTTGCTCTAGGCTGGGGCAATAATCACGCAGAGCAAGTATCTAAAATCAAATACAGAATCTTTATTCGCTTAAGCGAGGTGCCTCTTTGAGAGAGGGACCTCGCTTACTGGTTATCATACTTTTTTATACTTAGCAAGGTGACAGCGTTAGTTCGTGTTTAGCTCGTGCTCGTAAAAATACTCAATCATCTATTAACTAAATCACAATTCTATCCAATCAAGCGGCACTGTGAGCGTGAACACCGAAGTTTAATTCTCGTGAATTATATGCCTCATATATTTTGTCTCAAGATGTTTCTTTATCTTACAAACACAATTCATGCCCGACTTCCAAGATTTCTCTGTTGACGAGACTCCCCGGTTGACTGGCTTCAGCTGGCTTCATATCTTATCAGTAACCCGCACACAGTACTAGTACCCCTCTTCTCTCTCAGCCATCTCGTAAGTGCTGTGTCCGCTTTTATGAAATAGAGGCAAAAGGACAAAGAAATGGCCTCACTTTTAGAATTACAAAGCCTTGCTTTTATCCCTACAAGATTCATGTACAACACCACCTCAATTTACATTTTAACTGACTGGCTTTCTTGCATTCTTATTGGCCTCTGACTGCTTTACTACTCCATCCAGAAGGAGCACAGACCGCCTGCAGACACTTCCTCTGCCTGACAAAGGGTATTTGTACCCAAAAGCTTGCAAAGAAGATTTTTTCCAACTATTTGAGTTAGTCTAATAAAAGATATCATATTTACTCAAAGAACCTTGTCTGCCTATCTCCTTAGGCTGGGATGGGATGGGCTCCACCTTTCCCCTAAAGGTAAGCGTGTGTTCTCTTCCAGGTTGGTGAACCTCCTTCGGCGGGCTTTAAACTAGGCTCATCAGGGGAGGGGGAAGATGAGGGCGGAGGAGACGATGAACTACCAGGCCCAGCAA
>NW_017728918.1:96787880-96826898 GCF_001723895.1 Crocodylus porosus | reverse complement strand
TTGCCGGGGTCATCCGACCCCGGTGCTCTTTCCTGCCAAGGCAGGGGGTCGGACTAGATGATCTTCCTAGGTCCCTTCTGACTCTAGCTACTATGAAACTATGAAACTAGGCCAACACGGCTATGACCTACACCCCTAAAATACTGCAAACAAGTGTTTAAGTAGAATGTATATCCCAGCTCCTGGGGTGCCTATACACGTGCTCTGATGCATTCTAGTTAGAATGCTAGCATTGCCACAGTGTCACATGTATCAGCCCCTGCAGGTTTAAAAATGGTTACTGAGGCATTTTAACTAATGCTTGTCACATAAGCTTTAGTTACAGCATCCCATGGCTATTTTTAAATGTTCAGGGGCTTAATACATGTGATGTTGTGGGGTTTTAAATTAAAGTGGTTCTCCAGGAACTGCTGTAATTAAAATGCTTCCCCTTCCTCCCAAAGCACATGTATAGGCACCCTTGTAGCCTAATGTTAGTATAACCAGATTCAGTCTGAATTAGTAGATTAAATGTACTTGCGCAGTAACTAGGAGGTAAATCTCTAAATACAGAGCCCTGCTTTTTGAGCCTGCTGAACCAAGGCATATAATGCAACTGTTACATAACCTTATTCAAACCCACTTGTACCCACTACAGGATTTAAAGTTCTGCAGGACAGTCAGGCTGTTAGAATTTAGGGTCTGTTCAATTTTTCCCCCAGAGTTTTTCAGCTTGAATTTTAATTTTACGTGAAAACTGAACATGTCCTTATGGTTCAAAAAATGTAGTAGGAATTAATGGTCTATTTTCATCATGGCTAATGGTTAACAGTGGGGTGCCTCCTGATTCCATACTAGGTCTACGGCTGTTAAATATATTTATTAAGAATTTCTAAAGGAAAATGAATAGTGAGACAGGAGAATTGCAGATGACTAAGTTACTGAGGTTAATTAAGACCAGTGTTGTGAAGAATTTTAGTGTGATCTAAAGTTGGTAAATAGGCAATTCAGTCAGTGAAAGTAATTCAGCATGAATACACATAAAGTATCTCATAGTGGAGGGAAACATTACAGTGAAAAATCTGAACTACTTTGCAAGATTTTAGGTAACTATCAGCTCAAGAAAGGGATGAAACATCACTGCAGCTACTTCCAAGGATCTCCACTTAGGGCCATCCCATAGTATCACTCTTGAGATTTCTATCCCTGTGCTTGGGAGAAGTGGCAGGGCAAATGCCTTGGCTTTTCTGATTCACTTTTAGTTTTGCTGAATGTATCATGTGTCACAGATCCACTGGAAGAAACACTATAGGATTCTCTGGCTCTCTTGAATTTAGGTGCAGGGGAGGCTCTGTAGAATGTTCTGCAGACAGTGACTGTTCATCGGTGGCTGCAGGGCTAAACAGGGGCATCCCTGTGAGGAGAGAGGGATGGAGGTCCCTGGTTGAGGGCTGCAACTGAGTGGAGATTGTCCCTGGAAGAGTTTCACAGGAATTTTTATGAGGTCTATCTAGTCGGTAGTCTAGTCTGAACACAGGATTAGGATTTTGTCAGTTTTGTTTTACTGTAATCTACAGTCAAAAAGCATTTCATCACTTTTTATTTTTTGTACCATTTTTTTCCTTGCCCACTAGGTTTTTTTTGCTATTTTATTGAAGTGCCTGTAGTAAATCATGATTTGAGGGCAAATTAATAACCTGAGTATACCCATTTAGCATAATGGAGACCAATAAGCTTATACAAATCCAAGGCAAATCTCTGGGGGCACCCTAACACCCCGCACAGAAAGTAATAAGGAGTCATTAGGATGCATAAGGAATGGTATGGAAAATAATTTAGAAAATGCTAAAATCCATTTATGTAAATTAATCACATGGTTTCATCTGGAACACCATATGTATTGCTCGTTGTGCCATCAAAATGTTGTAGAATTAGACAGGATTCAGAGAAGGACAATAAGAAAAATTAGGAACATAGAAATGCCTTCTTTGAAGAGACTGAAAAGATTCAGATTGGTTACCTTAGAAAGGAAAAATGAGAGCAAGATAAAGTGTATTAAAAGAACAATAAGGCAAAGATAGATCAGAAGCTTTTGTTCTCTCTGTCTCATAACACAAGAACAGGGGAATATTCAATTAAACTAAAGGAAGGAAATTCAAAACTGATAAAAAGAAATATCTTCAGCAACTCCAATTACACCATGGAACTTATTCCCACAGGAAATGGTTGAGGTCAAGAATACAGCAATAGTTAACAAACAGACTTCACATTTATCTGGAAATTAAAAATATGCAGAGATGTTGGCTTATGTTAAAATTTTTTTAAAGGATACTAAGCCTTATGGTTTAAGCCAACTATTGAAAACTATGATGATACTTGTTGGGCGGCGGGGGGGGGGCATATTTATCCCATATGTATCCACTCTAATAAATATATCATTTTTGATCCTGAGAGGAGGGGTGAGCACTGCCTTACATCTACCTTCTTAATTATTATAATCCATAATTGGAGTATGTAAAGAAAACAAAAAATTCTTCAGTCAGAGACCAAAACAGGACAAACCACTAATGGATATATAATTATCATGAAAGAGAAGGGGGGACAATCCAATCCTCCACAGGAACTAGGGAAAGAGTTCCCAAAACCAACCAATCATATAATCAACAACTACTGACTTTTATGCTGCTCCAACATACTTCAAAAGCATGCCTATATTTAGAGGTAACACAAGTTCACTAATTCAGTCTGCAGCACCAACTCAGTTGTAAATGTCCTGGGAAAGAAATGACAAGTATGGAAATCAATCTGTGACTGGTTCTGCTCTCCTTTCTGCTGAAATTAGTTTCTTTCAGTCTCTCAAATGCTGCAGTAAGTGTACAGTATACATGCAATTCAGCCAAATAAAATAACTTTTCAATAGCCCCTAGTCAGGTATTTTTTAATTCCTTTTTCCCACTAGTAAACAAAGTCCCTATTTCTTCTAATTCCACCATAACAGGAACACTACTGTGCAATTGCATGGAATGCTACATAAGCAGTCAACCACAATGAGAGCATAGGAACCACTAACCTCAAGGATTCAAGTAAACATCCTGAAAAACAAACATTTGAAAATTTAATATTTCCCTGCTATTCAGCTTGGCTCTGTTAGCACCATCCTTTTAATGAGATATGCTGTACCAGGGATATCTAAGCAAATGAGTCCTCTTAAATCAAGGTAAAGAGCACTAGAAAAACACAGTAAAGAACAAACAGAAAGAAGAGAATTTTGTCTTGATGTCAGATGTGGCTCTTTTCGTTGATTTCTAAACTAATATTTTTGTAATTTTGTGTAAATTTAGGTTTCTCATGGAGCAACATAGCTTCCATTATCATATCAGTGACTTCAGTCTCTGTTAGTTTCAGAGTTGATCTCATCTTTTGAGAATACATATCAGTTTTAAAATCACTTTATTTCTCCTAAATTTTAAAGCCGCAGAAGCCAGAAGTAACTAATTACTGATGGGAAGATATGGAGGAAAAGAAGAATTTCACAAAAAAGGACTGCAACATGTCACAGGCATCTCCCCAAATGAATGGCCAGGCTGCAGTGAAATGGCAGAATGCTAGTCTGTAACACGATCCTCTGAACGGGTGACCCCTGTCATGCTCACAAGGCAGGAAAGTCAATCACATCAAACTGCCATCGAAGCAGGAAGGAAATTGCAACATAACTGGCTAAGCAAAAGACAATGAGGGGACTGCATGAGGAAGGGGCTACTGATGAGTGAACAGAATGCTGGCAGGAAGGTAACACAATTGGCCAGTAAAAATAAGTGAAAAAGAGTAAGGGTATAAAAGGGTAGACCCACAAGGCCCTGATGGGGGAAGTTCGAACTGTAACTTCAAGCGTCAAAGGGCCTGCAGACTGATCACTCGCAGGGTCGCCCCCCCCCCGAGTGCTGCCTCAGGTCGTTCTTGAGGCCTCCGTGAAGAGACTAACATTCCCAGCCATGAAGCTGCTCCTTTTGTTTGCTGTAGTGGTAAGCATGTGTGTAAGATTGTAGTCGTTTATGTTTGTTTTTGTCTGTCTTTCCTGTAAAAGACATGAGCCATTGACCAAGTCTGGGTCTAGGGTCTTGGCTACGCGCACCAAGGTAGTCCGCAATCTTGAAAGCAAGGGGCCTTGACCTGAACCCCGTGACTCAACAGACGGAATTTCCCATTTAGCTGTTTGTAGTTATTTTGATTGATTATGTTTTAATTGTTAAATGACCTTTTAAGAAATATGAGCCGTTGACCAGGTCTGAGACTAGGGCCCTGGCCAGCCACACCAAAACCACTTGTGGTTTTGAAAGCAAGGGTCCTTGACCCGAACCTCATGACCAAACGGACATTGATCCTCAGCTTTGATTGTTTGATTACTGTATGTTAGTACATAGATTAGTATTATATAGGAAATCATTTGCTTGAGTTGTCAATATTTTATAGGTTAAAGCTGAGTAAATATTGCATATTAATCATAAACTCTGTCCTCATTGGTGTCCAGCCCACTGACCTAGCCACAACTGGGCATTTTCAACCTAGTGTGACATAACAAAATGAAAAGGAACATTTTTTGCCTGGTACCTTATAGAGAAAAGACAGACATAGGACCAACAGGAGTATTTATTCACTATCCCTACTGATCTGAAGCTGGCAGGCTGCCTTACAATATATTTTGTTGTTGGATGGGTCAGTGTTCCCTTAAACTTTTATTTTGAAATTATCTTTATTCAGCTGTGTAGAACCATATTCTATTGTAGTTCTCAGGCAGGTAGAGTGGAGGTAGATGCCTAAGAGCAATTCTTTGCCACCTTGCACATATCCTTGAAAAAACTGTCAGTATAAAAGGTAGGTGGGTCCTCCTCAGTCTAGCTGCTTTTTTTGTGACTCAGTCTTAAGGGAGAGATGATGATGTGTTACAAAAGTAGATGAATTCATTTAACTGGGTGGAATAAAATCCCATTTAGACACCCAGTAGGAAGAATAAAATAATCCCATGTTGTTTCAGATTATTTTAAAATAAAAGCAACAATGGCAACATTTAATAGTATCAATAATTTAGCCACCAGGGTGTCAGTAGGAGTATTCCAAACTGCAACAGACTAAGAATACTACAAACATTCCAAGGAACCTATCTGCACCTGAATCAGGAGCTGAAGCTTTGAACTAGTTTTGGTGAATCCTTTCATTCTAATTATTTATCAGGAAACAAACAAAAATATGTTCAAGTTGACATTTAGAAAATAAGTAATGTTTGAAGGATCACATCGTAGGTTACAAGAAAAATGCTGGGAAAACCCAGAGCATACTTATGTAAATATTAGATATCTTGCAAAGCCTATAATAATATCTAAAAATTGCACTTAAATCTTTGAAAAGGATATTTAAAATGATGATCACTAAACAGAAAACAAGTAAGGCAATGCTAGAAGCTCTAAAGAAAAACTTTTATTTGAAATCTTTCTTTAGACATAAAGAACACCCAGTGAAGCATTTTCAGATGTGCCTGAAACACGTCACTAAAATTGCCGTAGTAAAATATGGATATAATGCAAAAACTTCAGTGGCCTAAATTCAGTTCAAAGGTTAGACTAAATGCACCTAAGAAACTTAAATCTGTCACCTACCTCTTCTTCCCTTGCCCTCACTGCTTTTGTTGTATTAGCAGCATGGTACCCTCTTAGCAAAATGTAATTTGTTGGAGCATTCTCATTTGAACACTCATCAGAATGTATCAGAGCACATGTATAGCACCTGCAATGTCTGAGTGTCCAAGCTGTTGTTTCCCATAAGGGAAGGCCACAGTAAGAAGGTAAACATAAATGGAGTAGGTCGTCCACATTCACTGACACACGATTGACATCACTTGAATGTTATTTGTAAGTTTAGCCTGACATACCTCGCTAGTCAGTAACAGTGACAAGGCAAATGTTTGCCTTCATTGCAGCAATCAGAATATTATCCAAGTTAATGAATGGGCATAACACCACATTAGCTGAGAGAAGGAGTTAGTCATGTTAGTCTGAAATCAGTTAGAAGGCTGAATAGATATGCACCTTTATAGACTAACTAAGATATTTAGAAACACCACAAGATTTCACAAACCCAAGTTCACTTCATCAGATCCTGCACATTGGCATGCATAAAGCAGAGTATAAGAAAGTGAGAGAAATTAGGACACAAATGACAAGGGTGGGAGAGAGAGAGAATGGGGTAGTGCTTGTAGAGAAAAGCAAATGAGCAGTAAAACCATAGGGACAAAGGGATCACAAAAGCTAATTCAGGTAATGAGATAAGAATCCTTAGTCCCTGCTTTTAAACTATACTTAATACATTCCAGACCGTGAATGATTTCTTGTTCTGTAGTGCCCTATTCAAACTGGTTTAATATATATATATATTTTTGCCTGAGATCAGCCAACCTGAGGTCAGCAATGGAGTGTCGAAGGATGTTGAAGTGTAAACTCTCACCGTCAAATCAGCTGGTGACATTAGAAAAAGAACCTACAAAAATGGGTGGGCAGAGTTTTAAGACCAGCTACTTAGAATATGCTATGGAGCTCAGATGAGGTCTTATGACAAGGAAACCAAACTCTGTCTCCCTCTCCTTTTTGTTTTTTTGGGAGTTTTCTGTGTTGGTTTGTTGGGGTTTTTTGGTCATTTTTGATGCCTTTGAGATTTACATTTTTTCCCCAAACTGTTATTAAGGTTTTTTTTTCAGATCTCATTGATGAGGAAAAAACCCTCAGTCATAAGAATGAAATTGTAAACAACCCTTGAATCAAAGAAAATGAAAATCTCCCATGGTCCCTGCCAATATGTCTAGAGAAAGTAGCTCTTATTTTTATCAAACGGTCAATTTAGGGAACAACTGTTATTACACCTTGCTATCCGAAACATTTATACTTTGGAATACTGGTGGTGTCTAACCAATTGTACCTCTTTCTAAAACTAAAGCTAAGGTAGATTCTATCAGTACATGCAGGAGTAGAATGTTTATTGCTCTCAGAAGAAAAAAGCTCATCAATATACTATCCTGAATTTAAACTGTATTTATTTATTTATTTAGTTGCATTATTTATGTATTTGTGCTATTTCTATGCCACTCTTTCCAACAAAGGCTCAGGCTACCTAAGAGTAAGAGAGACAGAGCTACTTTAAAAGGCAGCTAGCATAAATAAAGGAAAATAATAAAATACAGCCAAGATACACTAAACAATGTCTTGGCAAAGCCTTGGTTGCTAAATTCCTGCCTAAATAGAAAGGTCTTTTACTGCTCCCAGAAGATATCTAGCCTTTGGCTATGGCAGGCCTCAGGCAAAGATTTCCAAAGCTGAGGAGTAAATGCAAAGAATACTTCCAATGTGTCATGATCTCCCTGACTGCTGCAGGGAGTCCTGCAGTTCTCCCAAGCAGTCCTGGGGTCCTAATAGTACTTGAAGGAAGCTGCTTTCCACTGACTTTAGGTATGTAGAGCCAAGGCCATTTATGGCCTTATAGGTCAAAACCAGTACTTTGAATGATGCCCAGCAAATCTAGTGGGAGCCAAGAAAGACACTGAAAGATTGGAGTTATGGAGGCCTACTGCCATCAGAAGACAGGGAATGGTGTTCTGCAGTTTCTGGATGGTTTTCAAGGGATAAAGTTGTTGAAGAGTCCTCCTAGCCTATGACTACCACCTGAAGATCCAGGTACAGCAGAGGATCCAGGAACATCTTGAGGCTGTAAACCCAAGTGACAAGGCCACAGTCCTAGTCCCAGTCCCCCTCAAGTCACATAGTCTTCTCACCACCATCACCTCTGTTTTGTATAGATTCAGTTTCAAGTGGTTCACCTGCACCCACTGCCCAACTGCAGATAAGCACTGGGAAAGATTGAGGGGCCAGGGTGAAAAGAGAAAAAAAGGTAGACCTGTGTATGAACAGCATATTTATGACATGTCACTCCAAACTTCTGCACAATCTCACAATTTCATATAAACATTAAATAGAAGGGGTGTGACAGGGAGTTGCCTGGTCAGCTAATTGATCTCCTACTTAGGTTCAACACTCCCCTGTCCTTTGATTTCTTTCCTGCCATGACTTTACTGGAATTGTTGTGGACAGAAACAATGTCTGCCCTGTGGGTTTTACCTTTGCTAATCCTAATTGTCGATCTTCTCCAGGGCTCCTTTCCTCCCCTACACGCTGGTCCATCACTTATCCAGTGTACTTAGCAATTCTAGATCTCAAGGTCTATTCTCTCAGCCACCTTCCCTTCAGTGGCCTATGACTTACTCCTGGTCTATCTTGGCTGTGGCCAGATACACTAATAGGTAGTTTTTCTCAAGGCAAAAGTTAGTGATGCTAGACCCTCAAGATCTATTTAATAGCTTCTTTGTCCCACCCTAGGTTCAGAACACATCAGGTTCCCTATCAGTCCAACCCATATTATTCATAATCCTTTTCACTCACAACATCTCAAGGCCTCCCTCATCAGAATCAACCCCTGAACAAGTAAGCCCATCTTCTATCTATTTCAAATCTCAGCTTACAAGGCTCTCATAACGTAGTCCATACCTGGGGCCAACAAATACCTTCCAGAATCCCTGGTCAATCTCCTGAGTTCTGGGTTCTTGGTTATCCCCTTTACAGTCTTTTGGCCAGCAAAGTACTCAAGAGTTTTCCTCGGTACCGTCACTGTAAGGAGAGAGGATGGGCTTCCCCCACCCCCCTACCCCCAATGGAATCTACCTCCAGCAAAAATTTTCTTAGTTTCTTCTTTAATCAGTCCAGCCTGGCCACCTTCCATGGGCCGTAGTTAGTTCCCATCAAGCATCTAATTTGTACACAATTATATGTCATTTCTCAACCCATCTCTCATCCCACTCCCTTCACTGTAATTTCCGTTCTCCTCAGGGCTGTGCCTGCATTCCTGAACAGGGGCTGGATGGCTGGATACCATCCTATGCTCCCCTGGGGACTTGGTGAGCAGCTCGCTCTATCAGTGGTTTGTCTGCAACTCCACACTGTCATCCAGTTAGTGCATTTTACTTCCCCACATCCGAAGGTAGTCCATTTTCTTGGAGGGCTGGGTCTGGGCTCACAACCTGTCTCTCTGCTACAAGGGGAAACAAGCTGGAGCCCTGGAAACCCCAAAGGAAAGGCCCCAAGGGGATGATAAGTATTCACCCATCAGCACCCTCCAGAATCTCCCTCTTAGATAAGAGTGGAACCAATTTAGAGCTATCCCACCAATAGGCATTAAGGGTGCCTATACATGAGCCAGGAGGCTACTCCAATGTTCTGTAATTACAACACATCAGAGCAGATCATCATTTTTATTATTTTGAAATAAGTATGTTGCTCACCATTTTCTTTGGAAAAATATTTTATAAATCATCGGCATTAATATATAGGAAATTACAACATTCTGGAGCATAAATGGGACATTTTGCAACTAGGTTGCATGTGGTAACCAAGAGGGCATTCCATCTGAAGCTATCAGTCAAACAGTTCTTTGTACACAGTTGAACTAGATAAATGAAAAAATTAGTACTTTACTGGTGCAGAAAAGCTATGCATCAGTATAATATATCATCCATTCTAATATTTAGATTTAAAAAATTGGTTCTACTCCCTCTAGCTCCCTTCTTCTGAAACAGCCTCTAAGAAATGTCAAATTAAAACCCAATGAGGAAGAGAAATAAATCTGTATACTGTTTGTGCAGCAATATATTCAGAAGCATATTGTAGGACATTATGACTTAAAGCAATCCAGCAGAATGCAAGCAACAAAGAACTTAGCAGACTCCTGAAGAACTCATAATCATAAAGTCATCTTAGACAAGGATAATAAAAATATGGTTACAGTAAACAGACTTAGTTCTAAGTTATGCAGGATAAAACACATGGAGAAAAATGGAAGTAATGCTTGCAACAGCCCAGAGGAATCATCATTTGTTGAGAATACAGAGGAATTAGCAGGCAATGAGGTAATAGAAATGTCACAATAACAGAATTAGAGGTCATTAAGACCTTCCTATGTACTACAAGCACTTCTGAAAATATCATATGCAAACCTGAGGGAGCTGACAGGGGAAAAACAAAGAGTTCCTTCCTTATTTTACAATGAAGTTTCTCAAACAATTTTCACACCTTTATTAAATGAAGGCTTTGATAATGAAGGCACACTGCTTTCTCTTTATGCATTATGGAAGCTGTTGACTGCAGAGTTCCAGGCTAATCAGATTTTGTATGGTGAAGCATTTTTAAAATTGGATTTCCATCTAAGGAGTCCAACTAGCTAAAAGTTAGAAACGAGGGGAATTAAAAGATTATATTGGTAAAGAGAACATTGATGGTCTTTGAAAACTTTCCCAGCCTATTTGCCATTTGCCTATAGTGAGCAAGTATTTTTCCTGCACATAGCTAGGTTTGTTCTGTTCCCCACCCACTAATGTTCACAGTATATAAATGAGTATAATGCATGTGGATGCCATTTAACATTTTTTTTGTTTTGATGGGATTTTACACTTCTTGGTTACATTATTAAAGCGATCTTAATTTGAATTCAGTTGTTTAAAAACATATTCTCCCATCTTTTCTTTGCTTAATAAATGAAACAAGGAAATAATAAAGGGAGGAAAGAAGACAAAAAAGAAAGGAAAGGAAAGGAAAGACTATGAGATAAGAGAAGAGAAAGACTACAAACTTAACTTGTCTTACCCATGTTCTTTTAAAAGGAATTAAAGCTGCCTAAATATGACATTGTTCCAATGGAAACCCTTTAAAGCAAAAAAATATAAAGTTATGGAAGCTTTCTTAGTAATGCCCTAATGACCTTACAGCATGGCACGTCATGAGGTACTCCATCCCTCACTGAGAATTTTCTGACTCCAACACATAAAGAAACACACTCCACATCTAAGTCCTGTCATGATTTAATGCAAAATGTAATTATCATTTCACCAACACTAACTAATACTCAGAATTCATACATCTGCATCCATTATGTAAATGTATTAGGTTACAACTGAAGTTGTATGTTATTAATGCTCTACAAGAAGTTCTTAACCATAGAACATAAGGATTGATCATAATTCCAGTTGGTTTCCTGGTTTTATTTATTCCATTCATAAACTTTAAGGGATGAGGTCATCTTTATTAGATGCAGCCTCATGTTTTAATGCTTTAGTAAAATATTGGCCATCTGTACTGTGAAAATGACTGGTTTTAATGCCACTGTAAGTAACAGAAAATGGTGAATAAGATCAGTTAAGCAGATTATATCAAGTAGAAACCAGCAAACAGTCTGTTTTAACTGTTTTTAGCTTGAGGGAACCAGAAAGGGTGGGATACATAGAACATTTCTTAAAACACTTATGCTTAATTAAATATAAAAACTAATTAAACATGTTTGTTTCAAAAGTATCATAAATGTCAATATTTATTCATAGATAACATAGCATAAAATCTGGGTACACAACACAAGAATTCAGCTTTAAGTGAGAAATTAAACCCAGTCTTAAGTACATAAGCTGCACTTTTGGAATCAGTCCAATGTTCCAACAAAACTGTAAGACAGCTGTGCCAAAAAAAGGATTTTCCAGCCAACAAACACCGAGAATACCCAATCTATTAAAACTGCATATGTAACTTTGTACAATTATAGATCACAAGCTTCTTTTTTGGTTCTACAACAATCTCATACATGGGCATACGCGATGAAAATATTTCATATAGCAGTTTGTTTTTTTTCCTGAGAGCATTTTCAGCTTTCCTATGTAGTGCTTTTAGAAGCTATTTACCGTCTTTCCTCCCAGCTGAAAAATTTCTGTGACTTTATTTTTTAAAAAACAAAACTATATTTTCTTCTGATGCCATATCATATAAAAAGGGACACACAAGTGCTTGTAACAACCTGTGTTTTCATTCCCAATCTGTCACCTGACATGAGGCCCAGTCAGCCAGAGTGGGACATGACATCTTTCTTCTCCCATGTCCAGCCTCAAACCCATCCATGTGTGCCCACCCATCCAGATCCCCAGGGCCCCAAACTAGACCTGGGAGGAGATGCACACCCTTGTAGCACTGTGAGGTGAGGAGGACATCCTGAGGCAGTTTGCCTAGGGTGGGGACCCAAATGCCCATGATTATGAGGCCCTGGCAGCTGGGATGCATAAGTGGGGACACTCTTAAGGTCAAGAATGTGGGCCCAGTGGGTACCATGATCAGACACAATTGCCCCCATCCCTGCCCTTGCCCCTGCCCCCAATCCAAGCCCTGGCCCCAACTGCACTCCTTGCCTGGCCTGCTTACACTCCCCTGGCCACAGGTTCCCCCCCACAGCACACAGAGAGGTGGGACACAGGTCAGACCTGTATAGAGCAGCTTGTATCCCCATGGCTGGGGAGGCACAGGCCTCTCTTGCACTGAGGAATGTATTGATACTGGCAGTGATCTCCTCAGCAGCCAGGGGCAGGAATGTCTAGTACTGCAACAAATAGCCCTCCAGGTGGTGATGAAGGTTTTGGGGCAGGCTGGGCTTACCCTCCCCATGCCACCATAGCTCAAGGTCCCAATCCAAGAGTGCAGGTATGCCTGGGGCACCAAGAGAATCAGGAGCAGCAGGGCATCATGGCCCAGGCAGTCCTCTGCCTGCACAAACAGCCCATCATGCACTGCCCACAGCACATGCATCAGGGACACATTCAGGTCATAAAGGAGGCACCTTTTCAGAGAGGCCCCCACCCCAGTTGTCTGGGAGCCCTGCACATCCCAAGCCTAGGCACCAGGGGCTGGGCACCTGTGCAGCAGAGTCATGGGCCTGAAGGAGCAGAGTCGGGGGTCACCAGGAGCTGGAGCTGTGGTAGCAAGTGCTGCCAGCAGCCTGACCTGGCCCGCCCTGGGAAGGGGGCAGGGGAGGCAGGTGGCCTCTGTCCAGTCCCTGGGGAGCAAACGGGGATGGGAGGTACTCAGGCAGCATCCACCTGGGCCCAGGCTTGCCCAATCAGGTTACCATGATCCCTGGGCATCCACACATGGCCAACCTCCAGACAATGCAGGGCCTCTGGAACATAGCATCTTATATCTCAAATGGTGCCAAGTGTCACAACAGCCTTCTGTCTCTTGCCTCTGCAGAGCCAACATCTGGACGCAGGTGGCCCCTGGCAGCACCCTGGAGCTGTTGCTGCAGCATTTCCCTGGCCTCCGCTGTGGGCCTTGGACCCACAGGGCACTGTCTGCGGCCAGGGTGCACCCCTCAGCCCCACACAGATGGACTCAGGGATGGGATCAGACATGTGAAGTGTATGTTAAGTTCGGGGAACATGGTTTTTATTGTTGGTGGGTTGGGGGGTGGTAGAGGGGCGTTGTATGTGTGGGGGAGAGGGGAGAGAAGGCTTTGTACATTGAGGGGAGGGAGGAAGGATGGGGGGATTCTATTAATAATGTGTGTCTTGTTTGACCTACGTCTGTGTCCTGGAGTGGTGCTGGGGGTGGCTAGGAGGGTCATGCATGTGTGGGTAGTGGGGCAAGTGGGTTGGAACAGGAAGTGCAGGAGGAAGGGGTCAGCCAGAGTGTCCTGCAGCCGATGCCCTGGGCCCAGCAGATGGGTGAATGGCTGTTCTGGAGCCTGGGTTGGGGGGCTTAGTGGGACCAGCAGGCCAGCCTCATGGCCAGCAGCAGCACAGCATGCTGGTCATTGCTGGCAGGGCCAGGCTGGAGCAGTGGGGTGCTGGGTGACACTAGCAGGGGCAGGGGCAGCTGTGGTGTGGGGAGGCAGGGGAGGCAGGGTGGTCGGGCAGGCAGCTCTTGCATGCCGCCCCTGCTCTTGGCATGCAGCTCCCAAGCAGGGGAGGGGCTGGGCAAGGATTAGAAGGCAGGGGTATGCTTTTAAGATGGCCACCAAGTTCTGGCAGCTTCCTCTGGCCTCAACATGGCTGCCAAATGCTGGCAGCCATGTGACCAGAGGATGGAGCTCCCCCCAGTGGCCACAGAAGCCCATGGTAGGCTGCTCTGATTTGGGACTAAATCTAGTCCCAGGTCAACTGCACGTGTAGATGCCGGTCCTATTCCTGCTTACTGCACAGTAAATGCCTGTGTAGACATGCCTGGCATTTATACAGAATCCTTCTTTACCTAGTTTTGGTGAATTCTACAAACTTTTGCTAACCTTTCCTTAATCCTCCTCCATTACTGGTATTTCAAAGCAATTTGGTCTCATCCAAATATAAATTTCCAATCTGACAAACCAACCACCAGAATTATGCACCTACTCCTGACTCATCACCAAGATAGTCCTGAATCATTACTGAGAGGGCTGACAGCAACCAGCAGCCATATTAATAGATGTGAACTGTTGCAGTGAAAGGGGTTCCATTCTACTAATAAAAATGTTTGGAATTCCTTTCCCCTGTGACAGCTGCCAGAGTATAATTACAAGTGTTTTATACTTTTAGTTGATAAATAATTAAGTTAGGTAGGTGCCATGTATCCTATGGGAATTACAGAGGAAATCTAGATAAACAAAGCTAGAATCTACTCTTTCAAAGAATACAGTACAAAGGCACAACACCAGAAAAAAATAAGCTAAGAGTGTCAATTCTCTAGAGGTGGTACAGCACCCTGGTTCTGTGTCAAAAGTTGGTTTCTGTTCTGCACCACCTGAATTGTAAATACTACGTAATCTTTACTGTTCTTGGGGACATAACATTTTAAGGTAGCAGTCCTTCAGTGGAATATACCTAAGGTAGCATATATAATGTAATATAAATATTTTGCTGAGAATAGTTTTGTGGTAGTTTTAGGAAAAATTACAATTTATTGTAGAGTCTGATAGCATCAGAGCAGTTTTCCTAATAGGACTTTTAAATTCCACACTCCTTAAGATGAAAAGCCATGCATTTGTATACTTTCTGTTCAGCAGCATGTTCACAGTTACCTTGCAAAATATTCTGACTTAGAACAATACTAGAAGAGGCAAGCTAAATATTTCAGAACAGTTAGTTAGTCAAATGCATAGCTGCATCCTCACTTTAAATCTAATCCATCAGACATGGTCAAAAAGGGGAAAGCAAGACTAAAGGTCTTTCAGAGATTAGAATTCCATATTTAAAAAGCATATTCACCATTTATTTATAGTGCCTATGCTTCATCACCCTTGTCACATAAACCCTTGAGCACCCTGTTAACTTTCTTCCTTTGTAATGTGTCTGATCTAAATATTTGCCTGTTGGAATTCCTCTAAAAATCAGGAGTTAAGAAACATGTCTGGTATTCTACAATACCTTGGACTTTGTATTAGCCATTAGGATAACAACTTTCAGGTTCCTTGCAGGTTGGAAGAGCAGTTGCAGAGGGGATGATTTGGAGGGTGAGACTAGGAAACTTCTAGGAAGCTTCACACACTTGGGGAATTTTGCACAGCAGCTTTGAACAACCGGCAACATTGAATACAGTGCACTTAAAATAAAGCTCCAAGTTGTTATAGTCCAGACAGAGTCCCTTTATTATTGTATAAAGGTCTGAGTATGAAAATAATTAGTATCTAAGTACTGTGAGTACAAATAATAATGATGATATGCTAGGTGGCAAGTCATTAGATAATCAAGATAATTATGAAAGGCTCAGACTGCTATAGGAATTCAGGTACATAACTATTTTGGCTACTTTAGAACTCCCTGCCTATCTGTACAAACATTATGCAAGCATCTACTTTGTACCTACATTTACCCCATTCTTCCAGAAAGAGCAGAATCTCTGAGAGAAGAATCATGAAATAGGCCACAAGATCTTTGTAGAACTTCTCATATGGTGTTTCTTGTCACTCCTGGAAATCAGGATATAGCTAAATGTGAAAGGAACAGAGAAAAAAAAACTTTGGAATTTGGCTGTACATGAGTTTCCAGTAGCTATATTTTCTATGCAACAGACCTTTAAATGTCCAAGGACTTTCTTTGGGTTTGACTTCACTGCAGACATAACCAAAGTTACAACTCAAATCCTAATCTATTCCTATCTGACCAGGAAAATTTATACATTGGGGCCAGATACAGATATCACATTTTACCAATATAAGTGTTTGGAAACCAGTCTATAACCATAACAAAAAAGAAATTCAGCCCACATACACTGATTTAAAAGTGGCAGATCTCAGTTTAAGTTTTGCCCCCTGCCACTCCCACCCCCAAATGGCAAATGTGTGTTTTGTTCATTACTGATCTTAAACTATGCTGCTTACAGAAAACTGCATAACTTAGATGAATTTCTCCTTGGCCTTTTTAAAAATCTGTACCTAGCCTGAGTGTAGTGGTGATTTTAACTCAAATTCGTTGCAATACTACTTAGCACAACTAACTGCTAACAGAACAATTTGCACACTGAATATTATTTCATAGTGCCGGCCACTTACTCTCAAATTGGCCTCTCTCAAAAGGAATTAACTCTAGTGTAGGTTATATTATTGTTATGAAGATATCCCATATGGCTGCAGGGGGTGCTTCAACCTCTCAGGTCACAGAGAGATGCTCATTTCATTTTCTGGGCAATTTGCAGCACCATGCAAACATAGCATGGCATCCACGTACAGCTCTTCTGGTTTTCCTGTGCTGCTTTAAGCCTTACTACATAGTCTTGTTATTATTATTAAAAAGCGAATGAGTGGTTGGTATTTTCACATCCAGTCCAGGTCCTGCATAACGATATTCTTTGTCACAGCCAAGTATCATACAACATATAGATCCAGAGTTACGGCCGCTGGCTCAGGGTATCAAGTCCAGATATCAAACAAGAAGTAAGGTCAGGGACCACAGAATTTGATTCAGAGTGTCCAGGCTGACTCTCTGGCAAGGGTCATAGTCAGGATGTACATCAGTGCCTTAAGACAATGTTGAACTGTCTGCCACTGCTTCCCTATGAGTCTATTAAATACCCTATTTCCTGTATCACAATGGATTAACTGAAGTCAAGGACAGCATAGCCAATCAGGCCCAAGCATGCAAAAATATGAGTCATCCTACTTCAGGTGAGCAGGAGTTCTTGGACTCTCAAGTGCTGAGTGGTTGCCCTGTCTATGAAGGTAAGTCATCATTTTTTCCTTGTGGGGTATTTCCAGCTTCTTGCTGCATAATGCACTTCATTAATGTATTTACAATTATCCAACTTTATTCCCATTTCAAAGGAGTGGCAAATTATTAGTTAGAGAACTTGAGTTTTTTCCCTAAATGTTCTGTGCTATACTTTGGCAGACACCTGTCACAGTAGAGAAGCTCATCATCTTTATTCTCTTTCATTTCAGTCTGGAAACTACTGAAGGGAGCTACTTCTAACGGCTTTCTGATCACTACCAGGGTTTTTGTCCTTCTGCATTAAACTCTGACAGACTGCTGTTAAAGCTATGGCCCAGTTTTTAAGAATAGATCAGCTCCAGATCCTTCACCACTCTTTAACAAGATTTTGGCAGAGTTCACTGCAGTTACCACTCAGCTTTCGCCGGCATCCTCAAAATGATGTTTGATGGTCAAAAGTCCCCTTTCTTGCTGATTTTTTGGAAGTCCTAAAATGTATTGTGGGAAAATATCTGGACTTAGTATGTCTGGAATCTCATATTTGATAAAAGTTTCTTAGAAAATTTGCAGGTGGCTGTCTTTGTTCTTCAGATAACTGATTTTCTTAAAACACTGAGTATAACCCACTCTGAGATTAAGTATTTTTCTTGACAGAACATTAAGAGATCTTCCTCCTCTCTCTTTTTCATGCTTTGCCTTCTATCTCCTGACTAGAATATTTTCCTCTGTATTCTCCCACATGTGGTCCTATGAGAATTACAGAGATATCTAGACAAACAAACTCCCGTTTATTCTTTGTTGATGGCGATAATTCTAAAAGCATCTGCACTCTAGCATTGTGTTCAAAGAGGATCTGCTGTTTTAGATGACTCCAGGGCTCCTAAGTAAGGCTACTGAGAACAGAAGAATTGACGATGACCATCAGAGTCAGAATTTGCCAACAGTTTCTTATAGCACATTGGTACCCCTGCTAGGGTATAGCTATGGTATGGAAGTGTTTGCAATATTTGGGACAGGAATTAGCCACCTGATTCCAGCTGACAAATATGTTTCTTAATGTAATGAGTAGAAAGAAGCAAAATGGGGGCTTGCAAGCAAAGTAATTGTTAAAGTACACTAAGGGTGGATGATTAGCACCTTACCAATCAGCATGACCACATTAAAGCAGAATATTAGCAAGGGGAACTAGGTGACAAAAAAGATGTTTCTAAGTACTAATGCAAAGCACAGATGGGAACGCATATGAAATGCTGTGTACAATTCTGGTCACCCGTGTTCAAGACCATTGAACAGGTACAGAAAAGGGCTACTATGACAGCCTATCTTCTGAAAGGAGACTAAGAAGAGCAAGGTTTGTGGAGCCTGGAAAAACAACAGCTGATAGGGACATGAATGTTCTCTATGAATGCATCAGAGGGTTAGCAGGAGGGAGGGAGAACAATTTAAACTGACAGACAATGAAGGCACAAAAGCAAATGGGCATGAATAACTTTAAACTGGAAATTGGGGGATTTCTAACCCTCAGAGGAGTGCCATTCTAGAACAACCTTCCAGTAGGAGTAGTGGGGATAAATAATTAGTTGTCAAGATATAGCTTGATACATTTGAAAAGAAGACTTGATGCCCAGCAGGTCCCAGTCCAGTCTTTGTTTCTTCTTGCAAACTATATTGGTTGTATTTGTAACCGTAGGTGTAGGATCCAGATTGGACACCCAATTTGGAAGCTTACTTAACTGAATATATTTAACACAATTTTAATACAATGCATCATCAACCTCTTAGTTACAGTTAGAATAATTAGCAGATATAACCAAACTAAGTAATGATCAGTTACCCAATCCTGGAATACAGACAGGATGTTTCAGTCAACAAGGCATCCTTTGCTGTACCTCATCTCAGGGATTCTGCATTAGTCAGTGGTGCCTCTTCTTATGGGCTCCCAAGTTGCTCCAGTTATTCCCTTCTAGTCATAAAGTACACATATTTTTATCCTATGTAATTGTCTTTATCTATTCAGGACCCATTTTATTATACAAATGATCCAGTCATATTTTGACCATATTTGCTACTTAACTCAGTGAGATTCAGTATCTACATCAATATCCATTTTGATACAGTTTGAGTAACATTCTCCTACTTATCCTTGTTTATTAGAATATGCACAGCATCTAAACAAGCCTCACAAAAAAGTGCCATGTCATATAAACATTGAGTTGAACTACATCTCTTACTATATAACCCCAGGCATCATGGAAGTCCTATTAAGCTTAGCATAACAACTTGTTCAAAACAGGTTTAAGCCCCAATGCATGGTGTCTATATATGCATAACTAATAAGCTTCCACACAACACAGTTTAGTTTGTGTGACCCTATCCATCCACTAGCAGATACTAGAAGAAAGAAAACATACATATTAAGGAGACTCTCTAAAGCAAGCAACTCTGTCTCCTATTGGGAGTGCTTTGTTAGCACAGTAAGTCAATGACGATGCCAGCCAGTCAGGCAGCCAGCCATTTTTAAATCATGCAAATGATTCAAATCATTTATCAAATCTTACTGACTTCTACAGTAAAGGCACGGCTCAGATGTTTGTACCTCAGAGGTCTTGTTATCTTTTACCTACTAAGGTATCTTCAAGATGCATCTAGCTGTTAACAAATCATTAAGGTTTATTATATACTTATTCAGAGTTCAAGGAGGCAAAAATCAATGGAGCTGCATTTTCTGTGCATCATTGTAGTCATGGCAGAAGCAGAAAGGACTAGGAAAACAAAGCAATTCTCTGTTTGGGTTTCTAATCTTTCACAAACTAATGTACAAATTGAGCAACTTCCTAGCTATCAAACAAGCCCAGTGTATGTGCTTAGACTATATTACATGTAGAAGGTAAAACACTGCAAACTGAAAAGCATAAAAAACGCAAGGAGCGAGATACTATCTGGATGTATCTGTATGAGATGTTACTGTGCCGTTGCCTAATTTACTGCACAGTAAGCACGTGCATCTATACGTGTGCGACTGTACTGAGCAGTAAATTCCCTTAATCATACTTAAATTTCTATCTGCAAATGCAGGTAGCAAATTTAAGCACAATTAGTTAATGTGCAGTAATGCACTTGTAGACATGACCCAGGGGCACACAACAAAGGAAACTGAAGACACTGCAGGCCTTGTGCATCTACCTGGGCAGGCTCCAGCCCTGTGGTGCCTGCCTCCCACTGCCCCAGCACTGATGCTCAGCTTGTGGCTGCTTCCTGTTGAGTCTTTGGCTGCTGGCTGGGAGGCTTTTGGCTGCTGAGCCTGTGGCAGGCCTTTGAGCCCCCAGGGCCACCTGTAGGTAGCCAAGTGCAGCAGGGCCAGCACCACCTCCCTACTGCACACCGCACTCCCAGCAGCCTGCCCTGTGACTGCAGGTTCTGCATTCGCATGGCTCCCAGTCCCATGCCATGCCCCTGTGCTGGGCACTGCTGGCAGCTGCCCAGGCCCAGCAACAGCAGGACAGCTGTACAGGGACCTAGAGAGCTGGAGCAGGACCTGAGATGGTGTCTTCATCCTCCCTGTCCAGGCTGACCTCCGCCCACATACACACACCTGTGCCATCCACCCAGGACCCCAATTGAAGCCCAGAGGATATTGGTGACCTCATGGTGCTCTGGGGCACTGCAGACGTGCAGAGGCAGTTCAAGCAGGGTGGACATTTGAATGCCCACATTTATGAATCCCTGTCAGGTGGGATGCAGTCTGGTCGTGCCTACAAGACCATGCCCTTCATGCAGCAGCTGACTTGTATTTTGCTGCCCCAGGACCCAAGGCACAGCTATGTGGTTTACACCAGCCTGGGTGGCCTACCCAAGCCCCCACCCTGCCCTGAGCCCTCTGGTAACGTGTCACCAGAGGAGGGGCCTTCAGGTGTTCTGCATCCCACCCTGCCCAGGTCCCTAGTTGCTTAATCCACTAGTAGCTCAGGGAGCACTGTCCAGTGGCTGCCTAAACAGCTCTGCAACTGCAGACCCCACCATGAGGAATATCCAGCCATTAAACCACTGACTGTCAGCAGTGCCAGATTCTCCCTGTGGGGAGCCCCAGCCAGGCACCTGCATGGCACACATCATGGGCCCAGGAGACCAGGTGCAGCTGGACACCATCACCAACAGCAGCCTGCCAGGCCCAGGAGAGCAAACAGGGATGGGGAGCTTGGCCAGAAGTCTCCTGGGCCCACACCTGCCCAGCCCAACTTACCATGGTCTCTGCGCACCCATGCACAGCCGACCCCTGAACTGAGGCTGGGCAATGAATGGCCCTGGTGCAGAGCATCTTATCTCTGAAATGTTAAAAACTCTCACAAATGGCTTCTTTCTCTTGCCTCTGCAGGGTCTACATCTGGACATGGGGGAGAGGCCACAGGGCCAAGTGAGGTTGTGGGCTCAGGGATGCCACCACCCAGTGCTGGAGCCCTGCAGATGCGCTAGCTGTACCAGAGACTTATGCAGAACAGACTCTCCTGCTTTAGTGTCTGGTGGCAGTGGCTGAGGAGCAGGAGACTTGTGCTCACACCCAGTGGGAGGAGGACCTGGCCCACCAGGAGAGCTGGCAGATGGAAAATATTGCCCAGGAGACCATCTGGGAAGAGACACAAGACCGGGCAGAGCGCAAGTTCTGAGCTGAACTCCTGGCCCAGAGAGGGAGCACCTGCAGGTCCTGTGAGTCCAAAACAACATCCTGGACTGGGCCATAGAGGCCACAGACAATGACAAGTGGATCCTGAACAACATCCTGAGCCTTATGGTCTTGTGCATGCCTGCCATTGCCTCACCCCCTACCCTAAAGGCTCCCAGGCAACCATCTGCCACCTCACAGTAGGCCCCCACCTGGATGTGGAAGGAGGTTCTCCTATGCCTTTCACCCACAGGAGCCTTTGCCCCAGCCCCAGCCCCAGCCCCTGCCCTGGTTCCATTGCCACCCCCGTGGACGCAGCCCTGCCACTCACCATGGCTACATCGTTCTGTCATGGAGCCAGAGGTGCCTGGAATGGCACCAGAATGGGATACTGGCCCTGCTGAACCTGGACTCTGCTGACCAGTGGGGGAGTTGCCCACCCTAGAGGAGCACCCACTGCCATTGCCCATGGGCAAACCCCCCACCCATCATGGGGACACGTCCAGCACCCCAGCCTCAGACCCATAGGGCAAGGGCCTGAGGATGGATTCTGCTCCCTAGGTGGCCCCACCCCACAGCCCCCCAGTCTGGGACACTAAATCATATCACCAACTCTCGTAAATAGTTTTGAAACTGGGAGGAGGGTTTCTATTGTTGGTAGGGAAGATGGTGGAAGGGCTCTGTTTGTTGGGGAGGGAGGGTGGAGGAGGCTCTGTGTGTGAGGGAAGAAGTGAGGAGGGGGCTCTGTGTATTGAGGAGGGAAGGGGGAGAGATGGGGTTGTGAACTGTGAGGGGAATAAAGATTTCTTGTTTGGATATGTGCCTGGAGTGGTGCTGGTGGTGGGCAGGGGCTAAGGGGTCTGTGGGCAATGGGGCAGGTGGGCTAGCGGGAGGACTGCATCATGAGGTGGCCCACCAGAGCCTCCTGCACCCAGTGCCATGGCCTTTGCTGGCAGATGTGCCACTCATCTAAAGCCTCACTTGCAGGGACCTACCAGTACCTCTACTGTTGCAGCTCATGTTTCCACTGCCAGGCCACCTCTGTCTGCCATGCCTCCTCTTCCCAGGCCTCATGGAACAACTTTCCCTGGGCCTTGCATATATTGTGTAGCACACAGGCTGCAGTGATGACCCAAGGGAGGTTGTTCTTGGCCACTTCAAGGCAAGCAGTGAGTGAGTTCCAGCAGCCCTTGAGGCAGCCAAAGGCACACTCAACAAGGGCTTGGATCTGGCCCAGACACCAATTAAAGTGGGCCTGTAAGGGGTCTGGGTGAATGGTGTAGAGCCTCACCAGCCAGGGAAACAATGTATGCAGGGTCCCCAGTGAGCAAGGGTGGGACGATGATGATGCCCAACTGTGGGTCTTCCACTCCCAGCTCAAAGTGCCCACTCTCCACCAGAATGGTCAGACCACTTTCTGATCACACAGACATCATGTGCACTGCCCACCCAGCTGGCACTCACATATGTGAAGGTGCCCCAGTAGTCCACAACCACCTACAAGACCACAGATTGGAATCCCCTGTGGCTATAATAGGGCCAGTCTCCATGAGGTAGCCAGGTGACCTGTATGGGGGTGCTGTCCAAGGCCCTGATACACTGGGGGATCCCCAGTGCACAGAACCCTGCCACCACCAACTGCGGGTCACAGACACAGACGACGATGTGCACCAGCATGTTCTGCACTCCTCCAGGAGGGCCTCCCTGGCAGTGGCCTTGCCCAGGCCAAACAAGAGCCCCACATACCAGATGCTAGTGGAAATAGCCAGCTTGAGCAGTACAAGGACCAGGTGGGTGTCAGCAGAGAGGGCTGGGTGCATGCCAGTGTCCTGGTGCTCCAGGTGGGGCTCGAGCTGGTGGAGCAGGTCCATGAAGGTGGTCCAGGTCATTCAAAAGGTATCCACCCACTGCTCATTGTCCCAGTTGTGCTGCACCAGGTGCTGCCACCAGTGCTGGCTGGTGCAGTGGGCCCAGAGGTGGTGAGACTTGAGGCCCAGGAGGGTGACAGCAATCCTGGTAGTGGCCTCCTGAAGCCCTTTGGTGGTGTCACTGGCAGAAGCAACTGCATGGTGGCAGGGACCATGGGAGGGCACGCTGTGGGCAGGCAGGCAGTCCCTGTATATGGAGGAGCTGATGAGGTGAGATGGCCTCAGGAAGGCAATTATGAGTGTGGTGGGCCAGCAAGGTAACTGAGGCAGCCAGCAGAATCAAAGGATGCTGTTCCTTGCTGCCAGGGCCAGGGGCAGTCATAGTGCAGGGATCCAAAAGGGTCACAAACACAGCTGCCACATGTTCCCTCTGCATGTGCCATGCTCCTCCTCTGTGCACAGAAACTGGCTGCCCAGAGAACCCAGAGCAGGCCTGGGTTTTAAAGATGGCTGCCAAGAGCTGGCAGCTGGAACTGGCTTTGGATATGGCTGTCAGGTGCTGGCAGCTGGATCCAGAGGCTGAAGCACCCCCCTCCCCAGTGGGCACACGTGTGCCTAGCAGGGCTGGAAGGACCTGGTAGAAAATGTACTGCCAGGTCACTGCACATGTAGACGTCTGGCCAAAATGACTTACTGTGCAGTAGCTTACTTTGCAGTAAATTTAGTCACAGTTAAATGCATGTGTAGATTCACCCACTGATATGAAAACAGTTCCAGATTCCACCTTCCTCTAATGCAGGGGTGGCCAACCTGTGGTACATGGTACAGGCAGCCTGTGCATATGAAACAGGAGATCAGGGAGGGGACAAGTAGCACAGCAGCAGATATGGCAGGAAACAGAAAGAGCAGTAGATCAGGCAGGGAGCACAGGGTGTGGAGCAGAAAGTGTAGCAAATTGGGCAGGTAAAGGGGATCAGAGTGGCACTTGGGGGAGGGTGTTAATTTGTGGTATGTTTGTCAAAAAGGTTGTTCCCCACTGTTCTAAAGTATCACAGCTCTGAAGAACTACAGACTTTGGGTGGGAGAAGTAGGTAGGGGGAATGCTATTTGCTTTTTATCAAAGGACGTGACTAAGCTTTTCAAAATGAAATGAAATTAATCATTCTTTGTTTTTACCATTCATGATAAATGTGCAACAAGCTGATAATCTATCCTTTTATTTTATTCTGTGCACTTATTTTTAGATGAAGGGAACTCTACTGAGGCTGTTTAAAATATATTCGAACATGGATACATTTTCTACATGATCATGGCCAAAGTACTAATATATCCAAGTGCAAATCCAAGCCTGAAACAAGTACTGTTGGAGATAACAATAGTCCTGAGCAAGAAAGCTATCACTGTCATCCTAAATTCAATATTTTAAAAAATAGAAATTGGGAAAATAAATCATTTGTGAAATATTTGCATGAGCCATCCCAAGCCAGAAAGTGTAACTTCCAGATTTACTTGAAGACAAAGTTTAATTGCTAATCTCCATGTATACAGTTGGAATTGGAGTGTTACAAATGTATTTAATAAGGTAGAAAGATGGGAGATTATTCCTGCGCAAAAGCAAGCTTTCTTTTCTCAGCAGTTTCTGTAGCACAATAATGCAGTGTTTACTTTTCAACAGGTTCAACAGTATAGCTCTGCAGTTCATAATGAATGAAAAGATTTCAGCAAATGAAAAGGTAAGTGAGAAAAGTGAAAATATGACAATACTATAGATTTACAGAAAGTAGGAGATTCCTAAAATGGAAGTAACTGTGCTAAAGTTTTCTGTACTAACTTCATAATACTTTTTCTTTCAGAAGTGGAATTTTCTGGGTCCTAGTCTCTCTCCCACGGGTGTCTTTGTTAAGAAAGACTGAGGAAAATCGATTAAGTTGTTTTTGAAAAAGGGGAAAGTAAAAAAAATCCTGTGACCCTTTTTGAACAGCTTAGGTAGAAGGCAAATTTAAGTGGAGCCATGCTGATTTATATCAGTTGGCCTAGGGATAGGTAGAAAGACTTTGTAAGTAAGGAAATAAAAAATAAAAAAAGTGATTTCCTCCAAGCTTCATGAAATGAAACAAGATAATAAAAGGAAAGTAAAGGACCCTTAAAGCCTGCAAAGATTTACTCTAACAACATTTAGTAAGTACACAAGTTTAATAGTTTTATTATTGCCTACATCAATACACTTTTTTATAATTGAAAAAAAATGAACACTCGTGTTTGAAATTATATTTATTTTTTAAACAAGTCTCCATGAAATCTCTCTAACATTCTCCTTTCAATTGACTTATTCTCCTCAAATCCATCACTGATCTCTGGTTTCTGTCTTCACACAGCCACACAAAATACAAACACACAGAAACACTTTTCTCCACTATTTCTTCTGTATTCTGCTTCTGTAACTGTTTCTGTTGCCTGCTTCACCCACTGTCACATATTTTCAAGTCTTATTTGGAAATGCTAATCAATCATCCCTTCTTTTCATGTGTCCTTTTATAATCCCTCTATCCCTAGATTTCATACTTTATTGCTCACTTTATAATTGCATTTTATCATATTCCATCATGATATACAGCCTAAACCTAATTGTTCTTGACAAATAAGTATTTACTTCAATAAAACTGTCTATGGGAAGATAGTTAGGGTGCTACATTTAGGGTATGTGCAAGCATTCAGATGAACTAGTGGAAGTTCATTTGAAGTTCTTCTAGCAGTTTAGTTTAAGTGGTTGGAAACCCTATCAGTAGAAAACTATATATAAATTTGAGGGTGGGGGGCATCTGTGTGCTCTGCAGCTAGCACCCAGAGGGCCCCAGAATTCACATCTCAGCATGTTTTCCAGTCTCTCCAGTTAGACTAGAGACAGCTGACAGTGCCTGAGGATAAAGGTCAGAGCTGACTGGCTAACAATCAGAGGATGACACCCAGAGGACACCTCTCCCCCACATAACACCCTCTACCTCCCTCTCAGCTGTCAGGCATTCAGATAGGAAAGGCTATTTATTTCTCCTCCAGATGCCAATAGTGGATCCCAACCCCTCCAGCACCAGCTGACAGACCCAGTTCCAGTGCAGGACAAGTGAAATAGGTTAGGGCAGGGTGTTGGAGGACTGAGCTTGTGGGTTGGCATTTTGGATGCTGCCGTTAGGGAAGCTGGGGGCTCCATACCCAGTGGGGATCAGGTCCGATGAATGCAGGGGGGAAACCTGGAGATTGGGGGTGAGGCTTTGCCCCAGAGCTCTGGCCATGGTGGCATAGAGTCTCATGCACACACCCACACACATACATTCATGCATGCACACATGCACTATCACTGTAGATGCCCAAGCACACACTGCTTCTGTCCCGGGGGCAACCTGGGGTGTCAGGATCAGCTGCTGGCAAGCGGGGTTCCCCACTTGTTCAGGGGGGCAGGGCAGATAGCTTCACTGGCAGGTAGAACCCTATGGTGTGGACAGTTTATCCGAATGTGCTTTTTTTTTAAATAAATTGTTTAAAATCAGTACAACTTGTTTGCATGTGTTATATCATAACAGAGCTGGTTAACACAAGTATCCTTTCACTCCTGATTTTTCTGCTATCTCCTTATATGGAGGCTTATATTTTTTTTTCCTGTCCTTTTTTTTTTTAGTTACCATTAATTATTTCCCCCATGTGTTTTGAATTCCTTCTAGTGAAATATTTCAATAAAATTAAATTAAAAAGGATTTGAGGAAATGTTATTAATAAGTGGAATTTCACTGTCTCAGCATGGGAGATTGAGTTGCATTTTTGGCTCCTTTATCACTCTTTCTGGTTACAGAAGCATAGATGGCTGTCCAATAAGCCAAGCTTTACACCTAGAACACCTCAGAATGGAAAATCCTGTTTCAATGAACTCATTCCATGAAATTGCCTTGATCATCTGCCCAAGACAGCCACTTCATCAGGAACTTGGAGACTAGGTATTTAAAGGAGGAAGTGAGAGTGTGGCTTTAAAAGTATGGGGAGATAGGAAATAGCAACACCTGGGTTCTATTCTGAACTCTGTTTTCAATTTGTGACGAAATTTTGGATGAGTTAATTCATCTCTTTGTTCTTCAGTTACATCATCTGTACATTTAGACAATTACCATCTTTTCATTCACTGGAAGGTTGGAATAGAAAAAAATCCTTGTGCTTATTAATACAGAATGTATAGCTTTGTAGCCCAAGCAACACTTTTCTTTTCCTTTAATGCTTTTTCCATGCATATCTTAATAGTGTGCAGGGTTCTCAAGACATTTTGGATGAGAGAATGGAATCAATTCAGAAATCTAAAAGTACTTGATATCTCTCCAAAATATACAGCATGTTGACTTAATTGCTCTCATGTTCTGGATTCAGTTACTTGATTATTTGAAATGTTGCTGGTCTGTATACTGAAACTTCCCCTTGAAATTATCTTCAGACATCCTCTCCATTAAATATTTATCTGTTATACAAAACCATACTAATAAGAAACCACATTTTGTTAACATCTAGAGTGCTTAATATGCTAACACTATAACCGGTATGTACTGTGCTGTTAATAGAGCTGGGCAAAAAAGTTTTCTGAGATTTCAAAAAATTTTGCCTTTTCACATCAGGATAACATTAAGGCATTAGGGTTCTCATGGGAAGAATTCCTCCCCTGACCAAAAAGAGAAAGAGAGAAAGAGAGAGAGAGAGAATGTGAGTGAGCGAGTGAGAGACATCCAGCAAAAGCTCATGAATGATACAAGATACATACTCATTAACGATGGGAGAGACCCAAAAGAGGCACTTAAACTTAAGCCATCCAGGGTGTCTTTACACATGCTCTGGGGTGGGGAGGGGGTGGTATAATTAAACCAACTCTCAGGAGGCACTCTAATTAAAATGCCTACAGCATCTCATGTATTCTGCACCCCGCATTTCAAAATGGTGGTGGGGTCACTTTAACTAACGCTTGTTCAATGAGCTTTGGGGTTCACATGAATACACGTGACCCCAAGGCTGCTAGAGCATTCTAATTAGAACACTCCAGCAGAATTAATTAATCAGGTCTGCTCCATTGCATTTTTGTAAGGTGTCAGAGCAGGCATTGGGCATGTGTATAGGTGCCCCCAAATTCCAGCTGAGTGCCAAAGCCAAAGCCACCTGGAAAGCAGTTATTCTGGGACTGGTCTCTCTCTCTCTCAAGCTTTGACAGAAATTCCGTCTTAGACGTGGGAAACCTATGTCCATGACTTTTTGGATAAAGCTAGTATGTTCCTGTAATAGTAAGAGCTTTGTTAATAGCAAAAATTTTGCATGCTGATTCCATAGGAGGCTGGTGAAGCGGCAGATAGCCTCCTGCTCTGTGAGTGTGACTGAGCCATGAGCCTAGATAGTAGAATGCTGTGATACACTGGAATGTGGTAAACACCAGCTGCATTGGCTCATGACTCATTCCCATTTTCCTAGCTTGAGGTAACATTGTTTACTTCAGACTATATAAACTCTATATCCTTAAGTTACAGGGGGTTCCTCAACTCCGGCAAGAGGTCTAACTTGCGCAGAGCCCCGGCACAGGCTATCGCATCCCCGGGATCAGAATACTCCGGGGCCAGGGGAACCATGCGGGGTAGCGACTGCTGCCTAAGCTCAATGTGAGGTGACCATCCTCTCTGCTCTGTTCTATCGCCTGCTTCTGCAAGTATCCTTAAATAAAGCTTTGCAAGGGTGAAAACAACCGTGAGTACATCCTTCGTTCAAGCGTGGGGAATTTTCTGGACGCAGCAGTTCATGCTAAGACAGTTCCGCACCTGCCCCCCCAAGTCAACTTCTCAACAAAAATATTTCATTGGAAGTTTTTCTATCAGCTCTAATTAGAAGACCACTCCTTACAATGTTATGCATGTGTTTAATGAGCATGCATCTATATCATTAAATGGAAATAAATATCCGATAGCAAATTAGCCAGCTCTCAAAAACCAGCACTCAGTGCTCCTCCTCCTTGACGCAACAGCTATTTCCAATACATTGGACATGTTTTCCTTGAGATCCCACTTTCCCTTTGGCTTACGTAACTTTTCCTGTAACTCCTCAAAAAAATAGAAATAGAGCAGGAGAAAATATATTTGTTAAAACTTTATATTTCCCAGAGAAATGCAGATTAAATCAATTAAAATATTATAAATACACAGTGACTGCATTAAAATTGTTTTGGCTGAAAAAAGCCAGAGAAGATGAAAGTTTTGTTTCAAGGTTTCATTTTCTTAAACATATTTCATTTGTAAATGTACTACTATTTAAAAAAACCCTCTTTATTTAAGCCTTTATTTAAGATCTCATGAAATGTTTTGTTTAATGTAAAAAAAAAGTCCAACTTTTCGTTTTGCTGGCACAATTAAAAATAGTCCTTTTTAGGTAACCTAAAACTCTAAAACGGTGTTTCCATTTTTCTCTTTATTCAGCAAACCAAAAAACCACCACAAATATTCATTCACATTGCTCTACTACCTACCTTTCCAAAATCTCTGACGTCCTTCAGAGGAGAAAAGGAACAAGGAAACTATTTGGAAGGCACAGAAAATTTGGGGGACCACTCATATGTCTGAGGAATCCTAGACTCAAGTTTACATTGAGTTAATCAGCTTTCTGTATGGACACTATTCTCCCTCTGCACTTTCTCTCTGGAAAATTTCATCTACAAATGCAAATCCTCCATTTTCCGTGTGTTGAAGAATCAATTTACAAATCTGTCTCTAATCCATTTATCTGCCCAAAATAAAAACTCGGTCTGCTCTTCTGACACCTCCTCATAGAGGCTTACTCATCAGCTCAAGATCATCATTGCTAAAATTGAACTCCTAAAGCCTCCCTGCAACCTTTATACTACCTTTGTTTTGAGTACTTTGTACAAAATAACCTGCTTGTCACTCAGCCCATAACCTGCTTTTTATCTTCATATTTGGCCTGAGTCTTTTTTTGCATCTAAGTTCTGACTAAATCTTGTCAATTCTTCTGCGTAACACTTCTATGATTTGGACCTTCCTTTTGAGCCCCACATCTATACTAACATGTGTCATCATATTGCATATCAATCAGTAATGGGATGCAGGACAGTGAAAAGATGGATGCAGCAGTGGTGGAGCTCTCACTGTGCACGTGTCCAGCAAACCTTGATGGCAGATCAGCTGTGAAGAGGGTGCAACTGCAGCACCACACTCCCTTGGATGCACCCTGACCTCAACTACTGCAATGAAATTTGCCGTGGCCTCAGTAACTGCAGTCTTGTCCCCCCATATCCATTCAGAGTTCTACATCAAAAATCATTTTCCTAATGTGTCATTTGGCCATATCACCAGTCTCTCTGAATACCTCCAGTCACTCCCTCTCCCTTCCATGAGATGTACATTTTGCTTGTGTTTTTGTTTTATATTTTTCTCTTATGTCTTAATTTTCAAGAGAGTACTAGTTAGCTGTGTTAGTCTGAAGTCTGGCAGAAGGTAAAGTAGATCTGCGCCTCATACAGTAACTAAATCAGAGATGTATAGCATAAGCTTTCATAAGCCAGAAGCCTTATTCCATCAGATGCTGTGAAGGACTGCAAGATGCAGAGGGAGCCAATACACATAATCAAGGATAGGGTGGGTAGGGGGGGATTTTAATTACAGCAGTTCCCAGAGACCTGCTGTAATTGAAATGCCTCATCATCATGTGTATTGAGCCAACACAGGTTTAAAAATGGCCATGGGACACTTTATCTAAACCCCCAGTGACCATTTTTAAATCTACAGGGCCTTATACAAGTGACGAGGCCATGCTGGAGCATTCTAATTAGAACATGGAGCAGACTTGATTAATTGAGTCTACTCTGACAAATTCTAATTAAAACATGAACCAGCATATATATAGGCAGCCCATGTTTCTAAATAGAAAGCAGTGATTAGAATACAAAAGGGTAGGGAAGGTGAAAATCTACCCTGCTTTCTGCTTACCTTTAAAGACCCTTCACAAGTATCCCCATAAAAAGAATAATCTCGTAATCAGTATTTAAGCATACTCAAACTTCATATCAGACCAAGTTGGTAGCCTCCACCCCCACCGTTTCTTCATTGTTAAGCTCTCAGACAATTTATTCTGCTTTCCTCTTCTCCCCACAAGGCCTTCAGAGAGTGGTAAAGAAAAAGGACGGGGCACTGCTGTGAGAGGCAAGGTGGGGAGCTGTACTGCAAGACAAACACATGACCAACCTTTTAAACTACTCCAGCATCCTTAACAACGTAGAACAATCCCCACTTCCATTCTGGTTGTGGGATCCCCTCTTCCAGAGATATACTTATATAAGGAGCTAAGTTTCTACTCCTTCTGTACTGCTGGAAGTTTACAAAGGGAGTAAAACTAAGAGACTATGGATCCAAGTACATGCAAATATGTATATCCATGGACATTCAGTTGCAAGGAGCTTTATTTTTCTCTTTCATGGAAACAAGATACTAGAATATTCAGCAATTTCTAAAACTAAAAAAGCAAAAGGTATTTTCCATGTTAATCTGAATATTGTTTTTCCATCAGGGATCCATTAAAATGGCAAAGAGGGGAGATGCATAACGCAGCTATGGGACAAATTGCCAGGTTTTCAGTGTTTTGTAGTAATGTGGACAGCATAAAATTGGTATAGCTTCCTTTGAGTTTTCAAATTATAGCTAGCTCTCAAAGTGAAAGAGCAAAGGGACTCAGCAAAGAAGAAACAAAAACAAAAAAAACCTCCAGAAACAAAATTTTGCCTGTCCATCTAAAGACATGTTGGCAGAACAATACGTTACCTCAGCAGAAGTCTCCCAGAAGATTGTCTAGCCAGCCAAATGTGCTGAAGACAACTTCCAAAAGAATTAAAAGCAGTGGGCTATAAATTTCAAAGCATCAGCCAGATCTTAGAGGAATCAAAAGAAATTGAAAAATGTATTAAGATTAATCAATCTAACTGGGAACCAGGTAGAGCCCTCTACATGTGTTCAGTCTAAGAATGCCAACAAGGACAAAGGGAGAGAGAAAACGCTTTGCCAGCAGTGTGATGATCTTGAGAATCAAAGTCAAAGTAATTGTGGAAGAGAAAGTTGGAAATCTGGGATGCAACAAATCATCTTAAAGGAATTACTATCACTCCTCTCCAAAATTTACAGTGTATATAAAAGTAGTATAAAAAATGAAGATGGATTCACAGGCTTTGACTAAAATCAACTGCTAAAAACTATATAGTTTTCCATGAATATTTTCTACAGCTGAAGACTATCTCCATATTTCTCTATCGAGTGTAGCTAATTAATGGGAAAGGATAGTAAAACTAAAAACAGTAAAATGAGTGAGGATGACTGTTTAATCTGCTTTTAAAAATTTAAATCCAAAATTCCTACACACCCCAAACTGGTATGTAGGAATAATTTAAATAAAACAAAAACATATTTAATTTTCATGTTGGTTAATTAAACAATGTAAATAAACTACCTCTAAATATAGTCCAGAGAGCAGCATAATGAAGATTAATATTTTATTCTTAGAAACCAATAAGTTTAAACTTTCTTTTATATCTAGTACACATCTTTTGCAGTCTACAATAGGGCATTCATCCATTCGCCCTGACCACTATCCCCACCCAAACCAATGTAAACATGTGGCAGATATTACATATCAACCACCTTAAACTCTAAAGTCCAACCACATTGACTGTAGGATCGCTCATTTAAATCAGTGGCTCAGAAAGGAAGTGACCCAAGCAATTTAGGAAATTGGACTTCTAATGGATTAGAATTATTTTGTGTATTCCTATTCTTACATCTAAAAGCACTTTATGAATCACCAAATTCAGACTATGGAAATGTCTGCAAAGTCAGTAGGCTCTAAAATTCATCAAAATAACTCATGGTGTTGGATGTGCTTTGTTAAGGAACAACTGGCAGCTGATCAAGACACTTGTCTCCTTTACCTTTTCATGATATCCCAAGGCCAGATCTTTAGCTAGTATCAATAAGAAAATCTATCTTTGCTTGTCTGAAAAAGTTAAATATCTTCCAGTTTTAAGATCCACAGGTTTGTGACAAAAGATACTTCAGTCTGCTTGTTGCTTGAGGGCAGAATCAAGTTGATCAGTCACTGATGGCAAGAAATGCCAACACGTGGCAATTCCACAACCAGGATAATTCAGTTCTACTTCTTATTTCTTTTGAGAGAGAAATCAATTAATTTCACCCTAAACCTCCCTAGAGCCAATCTTCAGCTGTCAATTTTTATCTCTCTCCTACAAATGAGCTGGGCTGAATTCCATAGTTATGGAAGAATGGAATTTTCTATATTCAGGATAGGAAGTAGGACCCTACTTGAAACATGGACATCCAATATGAAACATATTATAAATCCTCCATCTTCCTGTTAGTGAGGAGTTCAAAATATAAGGTCGAAGACCACTTAACAAGAAACTGTCCAATGGGAGCTGCCACTAGCCTTAGCATGCTTGAAAGCAGGAAACTAACCTTTAGACACCAGCAGATTAATAGACTTCCTCACAGCAAGGACATGAGACTCATTATGTTGTTTTCCAAATGCTTTTCTATTTAATAATATGGTTGATTTATGATGGGCCACTGGGACTGCCTTTCATGAACTCCATGCAGTCTATGAGCCATACACTGTGCACTCCCTTCTGTTAGTACTGAAGCACAAAAAAAGTTTCTGTAAATATGAGATGAGATGGGATGAGATGGGTTGGGAAATATGATGTATATGATATACAATTAGCTAAACATTAGCTGAGCAAAATGTAAAATGTTGGTTAATCTATATACTGAGAGCTATGTGGCCACCCAGCAGATATTAGACAGAATTTCACTGCCTTGATAAAAAACGGATTTTGAAGATTAACAGAAGAATAAGCGTTTCTTGAATTTACTTCGGGAATGAATACTTATGACAGTAGTAAGGTAGGTGTGTCAGAATTCAAGTACAATACTAGATCTCATCAGGGAACATTCCTAACATAAAACAATCCTGTGATTTGAAACAACAGCTACTTTAATAGCGAAGGAGTATAGTATGCTGACCCTTCATAGATAGCACTGTAGAGAGCAGAGTGAGGTTCCAAGGTCAGTTTTTTAAACCTTATGGACCTGAAATAGGTGTTAGGGCCTTAGGGAAGCATTTGATAATAGAATCTGTGAACTTGTTTGGTCTGGGGTAAGGTTGTAACTCAGAGCACTTCGAAAAAATCATTCTGAGGTACAGCTGGGAGCTGCACTTCTGTCTGCACCCTTTCTTTGTACTTAACGTGCATTACATGTAACATCTGCACCTAGCCTGTTATTCTATTTATTGACTTCCCTTTTGGATCCAGAGAAGAAGGGACGAGAGTTGTAATATATAGTGTAGAAAACTACTTCTGGGAAATATCAACATGGGGAAATTGTCACTTCAATTTACAACTTATCTTCTTCCACTGACACTGCATTCCAAATTCCAAAATGATAAATCTCAAGAAGAGAATTTAGAAAATATACATGTGACTTCACTGCCCTTCTGTACCATCCTGTCTCTGAAATGGATGGAATCAATTTTTCAAATTAACTGCTACTCATTCAACTGCATCCTCAAAGGTAGTGTGGCTTTATAAATGATTCAGATAGAAACGGTGTACAGTGCTTAGCTCATTTATAAGTAAACAGCAAGTAGTTGATCCTCTTCAACAAGTGAATTTGACTGTCTGTTGCTTGGATGTTAGTTTGCCTTTTGTAATTTTCAGGATCTGTTTCAGGGTGATGTACTGTGACAGGGGCAGAATCCTTCCAAATCAGTGTATAGTAAGGCCTTCCTGCCCTTGAGTATCCTATCAGGTGATGGCTGCTGAACTTTTATGTGGCAATAAGGCAAATCTTGGCAACATGTTTAGGAATTAGCTACCAGCAAACAGGGCACAAAACCAGGGAAGATTCTGTAAGTTTGGCAGATGTTGATGTGTACTTGGGAAACAAATTGCTAACCTAATCTAGCCATGATATTGTAGGAAGTGAGAGAGAAAGAACTGTCATACCTACACAGAGAAAATGAGAAGGTTGTTTTTGAATCTTTGATTTATAGGTGGAGGAGGCTTAGAATATGTTTAAGCAGCAAAGTAATGGAAAGAAAGGATTTATCAGTAAAGAAAGCTACGTATTAGAAATCATAATATATAGGGATCAAAAGGAAATTATCAAATGTCAAGCTGAGATAGACTATAAACAAAACAAAGAAAAACTTTTCTAATTTTTTTTTCCCCCCACATAAATAAAAACCAGTGAAAGAATGAAGCTGGGGCAAAACATTAATGATTTAGGACATGTTCAAATGACCACGCACATGCAGTCTGCAGTGCCTCAAAGCTGTTTGAGGCACTGCAAACCACACATGGTACATGTGCATCCATTTGCTACACTGCTGATTTGCAGCATAATGCCAAAATTTGACACCAGGAGATCCTGGTGTCCAAAAAAACGGCCACTGAAAAAAGCGGCAGCAGTGTGTTCCACCAGCAATGGAGCCTGGCCAGCCAAAACCACACTCTGGCTGCCAACCAGGCTCCGTTTGACTGAATTGGTGCCACTGATGCCCAAGGAGGCCCCCAGGACCCCAGGTAAGGCTGCTGGGGACAGCACAGGTGCTGGCCCCAGCCTCCCCTACCCCACCCAGGTCAATTTGCCACATGCTGGAGCATGTATGTAGGGCCATGCCCTGAGACAAAAAGTGGCCACATAAGTATGTCATGGGAAATGCATGCCCCTGCATGTGCATGTTCATCTGGACATGCCCTTAGGTATTAATATTTAAAATATTTTATTATTCATTAAAAATTAAAATAATAATTGATATCAGTTTTTAATGCAGATAATAAGGTAGAACAGGAGATAATAAGATAAGAAAATGGAGGCAGGATGGTTAGGGGGAATACATTTACAGAAATTTAAATTATCACCTCTGTCTTGCAAGCAAAACTCAAAGAGCTTAATTCATTCAAGTTTGCAAAAGTAAATGGAAGGGAAGAGGAGAAGCATAAAGGACATGCATCCAGAACACTACACAAACTAGCACATTGGAGTTACAAGCCCAGTGGCAAAGATATTTAAGACATCTATCAGATAGGGATGAATGGGAATGATGCATGTATAGTAAACATTGTGTGTATATTTAAAAAAAGGGAAAATGGATTTACGTCCTGTAAAGCTGACCTCATAGTAAGCACAGCTCTAGGACTACCTTTGAAGGAAATAATAACTGAAGAGATGAAGGTGAACTGAAAACAGGATATGTAACTTAAGGCCCCTCTACACATGTACATAAAGATGCAATATGATCTAATGTGCAATCCACATAATCATGCCACTTGCCATGCCACACATGCATGGCAGGAGGTGCAATTGTGGGATTGCACATTAGATTCTCATTGCACCTTCTTGTCAGTGCAGGGGGAACCGGCATCACATCTGCGGCTCACAGTTCTCACGTGGTCTACTGATACACTTAATCTTTTTCCTTCTTTAGTTTTTTCCTTACTGATGAAGCACAGCTTATAGTTGAAATTCTTATTGTTAGTCGCTAAATACATGAGCTTGTGCTATGTACTTTTAAATTTTATCCCATTTCCATTTCTGCAGTCCACAAGAATATCCAGTCTTTCAGTAGATATTTCCATCCTCCTACGTGGTGACAATGCCTCAAGTTTGGATCATCAACAAAATTGATGACCCTAGCCTTCCCCACACCAATTTCCACAACTATAAGCCTGGCAGTTGATACATCTCAGTGAAAATTGCAGTGGGGGCAGTGTTCTCCGAGCCCCACAGCCAACATGGGCTGCAGGGCTCACAGCAGCAGTGTTAGCAGGGCTACCACTTACTGCAAGCATTGGCAGCTGCAGGGCTTGCAGTGGGGGCAGCAGGGAAGGTGCTGCCCCCACTGTGAGCATTTTGAGGTATGGGGCTTGCAGCAGTGAAAGCCCCCCAGGAGGTTCCTAGGAGGTGCAGTGTTCTTCCCACTGCTGCCACAGTAAGCTTGTGGCAACATAGGCTGTGGGGCTCACAGCAAGGGCAGCATGGGGAAGGCTGCCAGTGCTATGAGCCCTGTATGTCAGGAAGCTCACAGTAATAGCAGTGTTCTTTTCCCTTCAGGCGCCTCAGCTGAAAACACTGCCTCCATTGACCCACAGCCAAGGAGGGCTGCAGGGGGCAACATTCTTCCTGCTGCAAACACTGCTGCTGATAGTCCTGCCACTACTGCAAGCCTTTTCAGCTGCATGGCTGGCAGTGGATGATGCACCCATGGCTTGGAGCATCTCAGTTGAAAGGCTCCTAGGCACAGGGAAGTACCTGGCCATGCATTCAATTAATGGCATGATTAAGACCAGCTACAAAGTTATTCCACATAAAATGTGGAATACTTTTGTAGCTTATTTCTTGTTTTATCATGCCTTTAATTGGCTGAACATGTAGCTGGATCCCAACTTAAGGCATGATTACCTAGTTAGTCACATGTAGAGGGGGCCATGGTTTAAAGTTAATTTCTTCTTCTCTCTTTTTTAAATAAGACAACTGCTTTTTTATATGTAATTTAGGGCCCCTCTACACATTCACATAAAGCTACAATAGGATCTAATGTGCAATCTATGCAATCATGCTACCCGCCATGCCACACATAAACCTGCTGTGCCACACATGCCACCTGCCATGCCACATGTAAAGCAAATGTAACATATGTAATCTATCTGGACTTCAGTGAAGTATGTGACCTTGAGCATTACTACTTAAGATAGAGAAAAAGGAAAACTCTGGGGCCAGAGGATCATGGCAGCCACAATCCCTAAGGTCTGGGGGTTTTCCACACTCCCAAGTTCTGGGGATCATGGGAAACCTCTGGATCCTGGGAATCACAGCTCCCACAATCCCCAGGGCTCATGAGTGCAGGAAACCCCTAGACTTTGGGCACTGCAGCTTCTGGGGTCCCAAGGGCTCACGGGTTTTATGCTGGTCTCAGTGCACACCTGCAGCTGGGAGCCCCATCAGTTGATGCAAGGAAGACCCTTCTACATGTGCAAATTAAATCTCAGTAGCAACCAGCTATAAAGTTAGTACACATTTTCTAGGTCTAACTTTATAACTGGTTGGAGCTTTTTAGTGTGTGATACCTACTTTGTACTTGTAGCTGGTCTCCATGTAATTGCACAATACCTGGAACATGTAGAGTGGAACGTAAGCTCAATTTTATTTAATTTTTCCACCGATGCCTTTGTAGAAGTAATTAGCTTACTTGACTAGAAAAAAACAGACAAAGACCAGAAGTGCTGATACTGCTTAATTCAAATGTTCTGAGATAAGGAATCCACATTCCTGCATTCCTTGGGTTATCTTGATATCTTGCCCTAT